>NC_133407.1:5060833-5674166 GCF_049350105.2 Macaca mulatta | reverse complement strand
TCTAGAAGAACATGCAAGAGCTGTTTATTGTGAGACATTTCCCAAAGGTGGAAGTTTAGGTGATTATACGCTCCCCTATTCTAATATATAGTGAGAAATATAGTGAGGTGATTTGTAAAACATGAAGGTTACCAAGTTTCTAAACAGCGAAGCTGAAGGCTATTAAATGGGCTTCATAATGGGTCTATCTCACTGTAAACTCAGGGATGTGAATGGGCTTTAGAATTTAAAAGGTTCCCATGTAAATGTTAGTATTATTGCCCACTTTCCTGAGTTTCTGTGTTTTCTAGTTTCTGATTCTGCTAGGGAAAAATGTTCTTTTAAATGAGTTTCTCAGTTGCCCACTGCCTGACCCAATTCCATTCTTGGTGTTGATGTTCCCTCTTACGCCTACATTTCCATTCCTGTCAGCTCGGGGATTCTGCTCCAGCCTCTCCTTTCTTCCTTTCTCCTGCCTCCATGCTGACAACTCTAGTCACCGGTAGAAAGTGGCTTCTGAGAGCTCTCTACTTCTCTGTTGCCCTCACTGCTCCTGAGGAGAACATCTGGTTCAGATCTGTCACTGCCGACGTGTTACAGGTCAGTTCTAGCTAAGCTCTAACAGTGACAACCACACCAGCAACCACTACTGCCTGAGCACCTAGCATGGACCAGATCAATGTGTTTCGTCCCTCCAAACCTCAAAACAACACTATATAATATAACAATATAATATATAATAAGGTACACACTTATTATAGACATTGAGTGAACCAGGAAACAAAAACTCAGAAGTTATATAACTTCGTTCAGGAGAAAAATAAGAAGCAGAGGCAGCATTCCAACCCAAATCCATTTGTCTCCAGAGTTTACTGGATTTTTATAATATAGAATGTTTCTCTTGGAGGTAGACACTTTGTATTTCACAGGATACTAACCAAATAGTGTCTGGAATAGAGGGAAGCAAGAATCATGACCTAGAATTATCTTCACAATGAAGGTAAACTTCCTTTCTGAGCACAGAGAGGCAGCCCCAAGGAGGATTTTCTTGTGTAGTTAGTAAAGATAGGCTGGGATTTACTTCACTGATTTTTCAATGCAGTTCTCACTCATTTAAAGGCAAAATTAATGTTACTGGCTTCTGTAAGGTAGATGCTGTAGTAGGCGCTTTCATATACAAGGCAGCTTACAAACAAAGTATTACAAAGATACAGATACACAATTAGATTTCAAGATTGGTGGGTATGGGACACTCCACATCCTTCAATAAGGAATAATATTTCAATCATCGTTTAGCAGAAGGCACAGAAGGATTTGAATTACAAATTTTAAGAATAGAGCAATGTTTTCACAATTAAAATAAAATTCATCAAGTGGCTTCATTTAGGTACTTAAAAATTGTGACCTTAGGATGACATGTTATTTTCTATTCAATAATTAAAGTAGACCTTAACCTTCTGTCTAGATTTTGCATATATGAAGTGTCTCAGAAATACACTGTTAATAGCTACAGCAAGGACAATGATAATGAAATCTACATAACTATATTTTAATGGCACCCTTCACAAAGGCATTTTGTTTTCTTAGAAGAGTGCTTATTCAGACTATTTTGGGATAGGTCAAACTCTCTTGACAACAGGGTTTTCAGAGGTGAACCCCTCAGTGGGAAAGTTTACTGATAGAATTGTGAGTTTCTGTTTGACATCAATTTGACATGTTGCAACCTTCATTCCTAACTCCACAGGACAGAACTTTCTAGGGGAAGATAAATTGTTTAGTGAATAAGGTAAGGATGCTTACTTATTTAAAAGGTGCACAGTACCTGATAACAAAGTATTTGAGTTTTCTGACCCTCTTATTCAATGGGCATTTTCCAGAAGATTGTCAATAACATTCGAGGAGCACTTTTCTGCTTTTTTCTGCATATGTAAATGTTTTAGATTTTGTTACCTAATGCCTCGCTTCATCCTTGGATATAGAGCACAAGTATATTTGTCTTTAATCCTTAACCTAGTAGCTTCTTAATTAACGAAGCCCAGTTCCAAACAGATTTTCAGAGGTTTTAAATTCTCCAAATGGGATTTTCGTAAAATTCTACCTCTCCAGTAACTCCGCTGTCTTCCTCAAAGCCACTCCACATGGTTCTTACAATTCTAGTAAAAATACTATCTTGGCCCTGTAAATTCAGCATCAAGGCTAAGACAGAAAAGCCGCTTGGTTATGATATAAATTCTGCAGCTGCTACCTGGTAAGTCATCTCAGACAAATTTATGCTTTTGAAAACTTATTTACATTAATTTACTAACAGTGTACTCTTCATTTATAATCAATATGTCTGGAGATGGAAGCAATTACATAACATCCAGAGTAATAAGGTAGAAATTTCAAATCACCATCATGTGTACCTTACCCTGGCATTCCAAGCTCTCCACAGCTGACAACCATCTAGCTTTCCAGCAACATGTCCCATGTTTCCACACGCTTCATGCTCCCAGTCCTAAGAGATTAACTCCTCATTCCACACTCACAGCCTATGCCTCTGATCCCTTGGCTTTGGCCATTTTTGTTCCTTCCACCTATAACATCATTTTGTGTATATCCTCCATTAGTAACTATTGAACTTTTCCTGTTTTAAGACCTAGTTCCACATCTACACCAAATAATCCCTATTCCTCAACCACAGTCAGCTGAAATTATGTGCTTCCTTCCTAGGTTTTCCAAGGTCATTTCTATTCCATGTTTGTCACTTAATAAATTATTTTTTATTGGGACAGAAATTAATATAATTTATTTCAGAGTATTCCTGTCTCTATTACCAGACAGCAAGTTCATTGAGGGCAAATAGACTTCCTCGAGCATCTCTTTATCCCACCCAGGTCCTGACAGAGACCAGCTGCACTGAGTTGAATTGATGCTACAACTTACAGTGTAATCAAAGGCCACAAGAAGCATTTGCAGACAATAGCCCAGAAGTGTCCTATAAGAGTCCAGGAGATTACTCTTGTCTGTTCAATGCTTTTCTTTGTTTAAACCACAAGATCTGTAAAGTCAGATTCTGTCATTTGAAAATTTCACAGTAAATATGATAATTAGGTAATCCAAATTGGCCTGTCATCGAAAAGGTCATTTCCGAGAAGAAAATCCTTATTATCATTAGTCCTAATGAAGCTTTATTTCTAAGGTTATTACCTTCTTCTGATTTGCTCTTTCTTTAATCTGGAATATTCTTTAACTATTAAGAATACTTACAGTGTTAGCCCTACCAGACTTACATGGATGGATACCTTTCATTGGCGACACCACCCCTTACCCCAGCTAGGGCTTAAAGGGATTTTAATTTGTTATCATCCTTCCTCTAGGGAAGACTGTGGTTTGTGGTAGGCTAAGTAAATTGTCAAACATGTTTATTTTTCATTCTCCTTTTCTCAGTCTTTAAACATATTTAGTCATCACTCCCAGGGATTCTTCCTTAATTCTCTTGGAGCTTTAATCAGTGGTTCTCAACTGGGGATAGTTTTGCCTGGATTTTATCAATGTCAGGATTCTGCTCCAGCTTCTCCTTTCTTCTTCTTCTCTTCCTTCACTTTGACAATATCATCCACCTACCCACTAGATGGGTGGCTTCTGTGAGCTCTCCACTCTGGGTATTCTCAAGCTATATCTGAAGACAATTTTTATTGTCATAATAAGGAGCTGCTGCTGTTGGCATCCCATGGGTCGAGTCCAGGGAAGGGATGTGGCTAATTGTATCGTGCTCCACAACAAAGTGTTACTGAGTCTCAAATGCCACTAGTACTACTCTAACTGTAGATGAGATGAGGAGAGGAAACATTTAGTCATTCTCTGGATACTTTCTTTATAATGATTTTATGTGACTATTAGGGTCTGTCTCTGTGCGCAGTTGCTGAATGTCCTTCAGCACCCTCTTATAATTCCTACCTGGAAGATAAGGCTTTGGATCTATTCTTAGTATTTGATTATTTTTAAAAAATTATTTAACTTTTATTTTAAGTTTAGGGGTACATGTGTAGGTGTGTTATATAGGTAAACTTGTGTTATGGGGATTTGTTGTACAGATTATTTCGTCACCCTGGTATTAAGCCTAGTACCTGTTAGTTATTCTTCCTGATCTTCTCTGTCTTTTCACCCTCCACCATCGGATAGGTCCTGATGTGTGTTGTTTCCCTCTATGTGTTCATGTGTTCTCATCATTTAGCTCCCACTCATAAGTGAAAACATGTGGTGTTTGGTTTTCTGTTCCTGTGTTAGTTTGCTAAGGATAATAGCCTCCAACTATACCCATGTTCCTGCAGTGGACAGGACCTCATTCTTTTTTATGACTGCATAGTATTCCATAGTGTATGATATAGTTTGGCTCTGTGTCCCCATCCACATCTCACCTTAAATTGTAATAACATCCACATGTCAAAGGTGGGACCAAGTGGAGGTAATTGAATTAGGGGGTGGACCCCCCTTGCTGTTCTCATAACAGTGAGTTTCCTGAGATCTAATGGTTTCATAAGCATCTGGCATTTCCCCTGCTTTCACTTCTCCTTCCTGCCAACTTGTGAAGAAGATGCCTTGCTTCCCCTTCTACCATGATGGTAAATTTCCTGAGGCCTCACCACCCACGCTGAACTATGAGTCAATTACACCTCTTTCCTCCATAAATTACCCAGTCTCAGGTGTGTCTTTATTAGCAACATGAGAATGGACTAATGCAATAAATAGGTACCAAGATGGTGGGGTGCTGCTATAAAGATACCTGAGAATGTGGAAGTGACTTTAGAACTAGTTAACAGGCAGAGGTTGGAACAGTTTGGAGGGCTAGAAGAAGATAGGAAGATGTGGGAAAGTTTGGAACTTTCTAAGAATTTGTTGAATAGCTTTGACTAAAATGCTGAGAGTGATATGGACAATGAAGTCCAGGCTGAGGTTGTCTTAGATGGAGATGAGGAACTTACTGGGAATTGGAATAAAAGTGACTCTTGCTATGCTTTAGCAGAGACTGATGACATTCTGCCTCTGCCCTAGAGATCTGTGGAACTTTGAACTTGAGGAGATGATTTAGGGTTCCTGGCCAAAGAAATTTCTAAGCAGCAAAGCAAAAGCATTCAAAAGGTGACTTGGATGCTCTTAAAAGCATTCAGTTTTATGAATTCACGAAGAGATGGTTTGGAATTGGAACTTACATTTAAAAGGGAAGCAGAGCATAAAAGTTTGGAAAATTTGCAGCCTGGACAATGCAATAGAAAAAGAAAAACCCATTTTCTGAGGATAAATTCAAGTGGCTCCAGAAATTTACGTAAGTAATGAGGAGCCAAGTGTCAATCACCAAGATAATGGGGAAATATCTCCAGGGCATGTCAGAGGTCTTCATGGCAGGCCCTCTCATCACAGGCCCAGAGACCTAGGAGGAAAAAATGGTTTTATGGACCAGACCCAGGGTCTTGCTGCCTTGTACAGTCTTGGGACTTGGTGCCCTGCATTCTAGCCATGGCTAAAAGGGGCCAACATACAGCTCAGACCGTTGCTTCAGAGGATGCAAGCCCCAAGCCTTGGTGGCTTACATGTAGTGTTGGGCCTACAGATGCACAGAAGTCAGGAATTGAGGTTTGGAAACCTCTGTCTAGATTTTAGAGGATGTATGGAAATACCTGGATATCCAGGCAGATGTTTGCTGCAGGAGCGGGACCCTCATGGAGAACCTCTACTAGGACAGTGTGGAGGGGAAGTATGAGGCTGGAGCCCTCACACAGAGTCCCCACTGGGGCACTGCCTAGTGCAGCTGTGAGAAGATGGCCACTGTCCTCCAGACCCCGGAATGGTAGATCCACCAACAGTTTGCATCATGTGCCTGGAAAAGCTCCAGTCACTCAATGCCAGCCCATTAAAGCAGCTGGGAGGGAGGCTGTACCCTGCAAAGCCACAGCGGTGGAGCTGCCCAAGGCCATGGGAGCCCACTCCTTGATCACTGTGACCTGGATGTGGGACATGGAGTCAAAGGAGATAATTTTGGAATTTTAAGTTTTAGTGACGGTCCTATTGGATTTAAAATTTGCATAGGGCCTGTAGCCTCTTGGTTTTGGCCAATTTCTCCCATTTGGAATGGGTGTATTTACCCAATATGTGCACCCCCATTGTATCTAGGAAGTAACTAACTTGCTTTTGATTTTACAGGTTCATGGGTGGAAGGGACTTGCCTTGTCTCAGATGAGACTTTGGACTTGAACTTTTGGGTTAATGCTGAAATGGGTTAAGTCTTTGGGGGACTGTTGGAAGGGCATGATTGTGTTTTGAAATGTGAGGACATGAGATGTGAGAAGAGACAGGGCTGGAAAGATATGGTTTGGCTCTGGGTCCCCACCCAAATCTCACCTTGAAATGTAATAATCCTCACATGTCAAGGGCAGAACCAGGTGGAGGTAATTGAATCATGGAGATGGTTTCCCCCATGCTGTTCTCATAATGAGTGAGTCTCATGAGATCTGATGGTATTATAAGCATCTGGCATTTCCCCTTCTTACACTTCCCCTTCTTGCCACTTTGTAAAGAAGGTGCCTTGCTTCCCCTTTGCCTTCCACTTGATGGTAAATTTCCTGAGCCCTCCCCAGCCATGCTGAACTGTGTGAGTCAATTGAACCTCTTTGCTTTATAAATTACCCAGTCTCAGGTATGTATGTATAAGTAGCATGAGAATGGACTAATACAGTGTATATGTACCACATTTTTTCATCCAGTCTTCCATTGTTGGGCAGTTAGGTTGATTCCATGTTTGTGCTATTGTAAATAGTGCTGCAATGAACATACATGTGTGTGTTTCTTTATAATAGAAAAATTTATTTTCCTTTGGATATGTACCCAGTAATAGGATTATGGGATGGAACAGTATTTCTGTCCTTAGGTCTCTGAGAGATTGATACACTGCTTTCCACAATGGTTGAACTAATTTACAATCCCATTAACAGTGTATAAATGTTTCTTTTTTCTCTGCAACCTTGCTAGCATCTGTTATCTTTTGACTTTTTGATGATAGCCATTCTGACTGGTGTGAGATGGTATCTCATTGTGGTTTTGATTTGCATTTCTCTAATGATCGGAGATGAGCTTTTGTCATATGATTGTTGGTGGCATGTATGTCTTCTTTTGAAAAGATCTCTATTCATGTTCTTTGCCCACTTTTTAATGGGGTTGTTTTCTTTTTTCTTTTGTTTAAATTTTGTTTGCTTAAGTTCTTTACAGGTGTTAGATATTACGTCTTTGTTAGATGCATAGTTTGCAAATATTTTCTTCCATTCTGTAGGTTGTCTGTTTACTCTGGTGATAGTTTCTATTGCTGTGCAGAAGCTTTTTAGTTTAATTAGATCCCACTTCTCAATCTTTGCTTTTATTGCTATTGCTTTTGGCATCTTCATCATGAAATTTTTGCCTGTTCCTATGTCCAGAATGATATTGCCTAGATAGTCTTCCAGGGTTTTTAAAGTTTTGGGTTTTACATTTAAGTTTTTAATCCATCTTGAGTTTTGTATATGGTGTAAGGAAGGGGCCCGGTTTCAGTCTTCTGCATATGGCTAGCCAGTTATCCCAGAACCATTTATTGAATAGGGAATACTTTTCCCATTGCTTGTTTTTATCAGGTTTGTTGAAAGTCAGATAGTTGTAGGTGTGTGGACTTATTACTTGGTTTTCTCTTCTGTTCCATTGGTCTATGTGTCTGTTTTTGTATTAACACCATGCTGTTTTGATTACTGTAGCCCTGTAGTATAATTTGAAGTCAAGTACCATGACGCCTCCAGCTTTGTTCTTTTTGCTTAGAATTGCCTTGGCTCTTTGGGCTCTTTTTGGTTGCATACAAATTTTTAAAATGGTTGTTTCTAGTCTGCAAAGAATGTCAATGGTAGTTTAATAGGAATAGAACTAAATCTATAAATTGTTTTGGGCAGTATGGCCATTTTAACAATATTGATTCTTCTTCCTATCCATAAGCATAGAAGGTTTTCCATTTGTTTGTGTCATCTTTGATTTCTTTAAGCAGTGTTTTGTAGTCTTTTTGCAGAAATCTTTCACTTCCTCTATTTCTAGTTTTTTGGTTTTTGTTTTTTACAATTGTGAATGGGGTTGTGTTCCTGATTTGGCTCTCAGCTTGACTGCTGTTGGTAAATAGGAATGTTAGTAATTTTTGCACATTGATTTTGTATCGTGACTTTGCTGAAGTTGTTTATCAGCTTAAGGAGCTTTTGGGCTGCGACTATGAGGTTTTCTAGATATAGGATTACACCATCTGCAAACAGAGATAGTTGACTTTCTCTCTTTCTATTTGAATGCCCTTTATTTCATCCTCTTGCCTGATTGCCCTGGCTAGGACTTCCAATACTCTGTTGAATAGGAGTAGTGAGAGAGGACATCCTTGTCTTGTGCAGGTTTTCAAGGGGAATGCTTCTAGCTTTTGCCCCCTCAGTATAATGTTGGCTGTGGGTTTGTCATAGAAGGCTCTTATTATTTTGAGGTATGTTCCTTCTATACCTAGTTTATTGAGGGTTTTTAATATGAAGAGGCATTGAAATTTATCAGCAGTATTTTCTCCATCTATTGATATAATAATGTGGTTTTTGTCTTTAGTTTTGTTTAAAGTGATGCATCGTACTTATTGATTTATGTATGTTGAACCAAACTTGCATCCCAGGAATAAAGACCATGGTGAATTAGCTTTTGATGTGATGCTGAATTCAGTTTGCCAGTATTAGGTTGAGGATTTTTGCATCAATATTCATCAAGGATATTGGCCTGTTTTTGTTGCGTCTCTGCCAGGTTTTATTGTCAGGATGATGCTGCCCTCATAGAATGGGTTACGGAAGAGTTCTTCCTCCTCAATTTTTTGGAATAGTTCCAGTAGGAATGGTACCAGTTGTTGTTGTTTTGTACATCTGGTAGAGTTTGGCTATAAATCCATCTGGTCCTAGGCTTTTTTTGGTTGGTAGGCTATTTATTACAGATTCCATTTCAGAGCTTATTATTGGTCTGTTCAGGGATTCAATTTCTCCCTAGTTCAGTCTTGGGAGGGCATATGTGTCCAGGACTTTTCCCACTTCTTCTAGATTTTCTAGTTTATGTGCATAGAAGTGTTCATATTAGTCTCTGACAGTTATTTGTATTTTTGTTGGGTCAGTGGAGTCAGCAAATATTCTTTGCTGGTTATTATTGTCATTTCTAATTGTGTTTATTTGGATCTTCTCTCTTTTCTTATTAGTCTAATTAGCAGTTTATCTGTTTTATTAATTTTTTCAAAGGAGCAACTCCTGGATTTGTTGATCTTTTGAATGGTTTCTAGTGTTTCAATCTTTTTCAGTTCACCTCAGATTTTGGTTATTTTTTGTCTTCTAGCTTTGGGGTTGGTTTGCTCTTAGTTCTCTAATTCTTTCAGCTGTGATGTTAGGTTGTTAAATTGAGATCTTCTGAACTTTTTTATGTGAGCATCTAGTGCTATAAATTTCTTTCCTAACAGTGCCTTAGCTCTGTCCCAGATATTCTGGTATGTTGTATCTTTGTTCTCATTTGTTTCAAAGAACTTCTTGACTTCTGCCTTAATTTCACTATTTACACAAAAGTCATTCAGGGTCAGGTTATTTAATTTCTGTATACTTGTATGATTTTGAACAAATTTCTTAGTCTTGGTTTCTCATTTGATTTTGCTGTGGTCTGAGAGAGTGGTTGTTATAATTTCAATTCTTTTGCATTTGCTGAGGAGTGTTTTGTGTCTGATTATGTGATTGATTTTAGAGTATGTGCCGTGTAGTGACGAGAAGAAAGTACATTCTGTTGCTTTTGGATGGAGAATTCTGTAGATGTCTATTAGGTACATTTGATCCAGTGCTGAGTTCAGATTCTGAATATCTTTATTTTCTGCCTTGATGATCTAATGCTGTCACTACTATTATTGTAGGAGAGTCTAAGTCTCTTTGAAGATCTCTAAGGACTTGCTTTATGAATCTGGGTGTTCCTGTCTTGGGTGCATATATATTTAGGATGGTTATGTCTTCTTGTTGAATTGAACCCTTTACCATTATGTAAAGTACTTATTTGTCTTTTAAAATCTTTGTTGGTTTAAAGTGTGTTTTGTCTGAAATTAGGATTAAATCCCTGCTTTTTTATGTTTTCTATTTGCTTGCTAGATTTTTCTCCATCTGTTTATTTTGAGCCTCTGGGTGTTATTGCATGTGAGGTTGGTCTCTTGAAGACAGCATACCAATGAGTCTTGGTTCTCTATCCAACTTGCCATGCTTCCTTATAATTGGGGCATTTAGCCCATTTATACTCATGGTTAGTATTGACGTATATGGATTTGATCCTGTAATCATGATATTTGCTAGTTATTATACAGATTTGTTTGTGTGGTTGCTTTATAGTGTCACTGATCTGTGTGCTTCAGTGTGTTTTTATAGTGGCTGGTAACAGTTTTTCCATATTTAGTGCTTCCTTAAGGAGCTTTTGTAAGGCAAGTCTGGTGATAGTGAATTCCCTCAGCATTTGCTTGTCTGAATAGATTTTTATTTCTCCTTCACTTTTGAAGCTTAGTTTGGCCAGATATAAAATCCTGGGTTGGAATTTTTTCTGTAAGAATGTTGAATATTGGTCCCCAATCTCTTCTGGCTTGTAAGGTTTCTGCTAAGAAGTCCACTGTTAGTCTGATGGACTTCCCTTTGTGGGTGATCTGGCCTTTCTTAGTAGCTGCCTTTATCATTTTTTCTTTCATTTGGACTTTGGAGAATCTGATAATTTTTTGTCTTGGGTATGATCATCTTGTGAAGTATCTTACCGGGGTTCTCAGCATTTCCTGAATTTGTTCAGGATCTCCATCCTTTGTGGTCCTAAAACTTAGGTTTTTGTACTCATAGACCTAACAGTCTTTCAAAAATCTCTGCCTAGCTTCTCAAGTGCCTCTTTGAGAATCAAACATTGCTTAGATAAAAAAATAGCCAACAAATGTTATGAGTCAATCTTGCTACATGTATATGTCCACTGTTAATCAACATGATGGCTTTGCTCATTATAGTCTTTCAAGAACATCAGTTTATGGGGGCTTCATTTTGTTACGTGTTTCCATGGCCTTTGACAGTAGGAAGGGAGTATGGCGAATTCTGAGCTGATTTTAAAACTTCAACCTAGAACTTCTGTTTTCCTTTCTCTGTGCAAAAGCAAGTCATAAGGTCACACAAAATATCAAGTGGCTAGAGAATTACAATTCTAGAATATTCCTGGAAAGTACAGAGCTGGAAGTTATTGGTGAACAGCACATGGTGAAAACAGAGTAAAATATGCTACAACTGATTTATCCTATTCCCATACATTTAAAAAGAGGTTACCGACTGTTTTTTTCTTTTTGCTATTCAAACACATTTCAACAAATATCCTTGTATTCATGTGCCAAAATTTCTCTAAAATACTTATTAGGTGTCAGATTGCCAGATGATAATAAATTCCTAATTGCATATCTAATTAGATGTTGCCAAATTTTAAAATTGTTTTCTAAAATTGTATTGGTTTAGAGTTCCTATTTCTCCATGTTCTCACTAAAATTTTATGTTATAATGTATATTAACTTTCTAATCAGATAGGTATCATATGCTATCTTATTTTTATTTTTACTTTCATTTTCCTGATTAATAGTAGGTCAAGCATCTTTTCTTATATATGCTTGCCATTCAAATTTTCTCTTTTGTGAATTTTGTGTTTTATGCATACTAGCTGTCTAGCTTTATTATATTAAAACAATCTTTTTGTGGTGCAATTTGGGTATTTCTTCAGATCTATCTTCTAGTACACTAATTTATTTCTTAATGTGTGTTTTAAGCATGAAAATTTTAAGTATTCAAATATTTTTTATTGTTTTTAGAAGCTTTTTAAAATTTCTAATTTTTTGCAATAGCCTACTATTTTAGAATAACTTATGTTCCTTCCTTTAGTTTTTAAATAATTTAAAGCATACATATTCTATAGTCTTCCCCATTTTTCTATGATATCAAAGTCTTGTGTCTGCTGATTCTGTCTTTCATGGTAAACAATTTTCTCTTGCATTAAAAAAATGTTGCCAGCTCTTCTTCAGTAGAGTGTTTTTGTTGTTGCTGTTGTTTGTTTGAGTTTGAATTTGTTTCACTAGGCTCTGCAGGGTTTTATTTGTCCTGGTCCAGATTTTATGTTACTCTTTTATTAATAGCTTGGAGATTCACACACCACACAGGTAGTATGACTCCATCTAGATACTTAACTAATGAGTTCTGACTACTCATAGAAGTTCTTTTCCTCTCACAGCTTCAAACATAGACGAGCTTACTTATTGTTTCCCTGGAATGATGCATGGAGATTTTTCAGTCCTCATTTCACTGAGAAGGAAGCCACTTACAGTGCTCTCTCAATTGGCTCTTAATTCCAGCTCCCTATCTTATGCAAGTCATGTTGCTTTCTCTACAATAAGCATTAAAAACCTAGTCCCAACCAATAACAACTTAAATTGAGATTTGACCTTGACCTGTAGTTACAGCTCACAAGCTTACCTCTGATTATGTTGAACTTCACCTGAGCCTTGCGCACTGGGAAAATAGCAATGATTACAAAATCCCCATCCTTTTATTTTCTGAGAAATGAGTATCCACAAAGGACATCCCATATTTTCAGTTCCCCCATATTTCAAGATGAGACTTACCTCTGCCTTCTCCAATGACTCAGATAAATCCTTCTTCATGTTCCCTCTTGATTCTTATAAGACTTGTGGATGATTCCCTTATTAACTTGCCTCTTCCTATGTCCCCTTTATTTTCTTTCATATGTTCCTCACTAGTGAATGCTCTCTCAATTGCAATAGCCTAAATAAAACCTTCTCCTTAACTGTCTGGTGAATTTTGTCTTTAATACTTTGGTGCTGTGACTCAGAAGGGTTTGAACCTCACCTTCAGATCCCTGTTAACTCTATCCCCTTAATTGGGCCCCTCAGTGAGCTTTGTCCACTGTTCCTGACTGGTGATCTGGTAACCAATGGTGTGAGTGATTCCTTGTCCTATGTTCTGGGTTACTGTTCATAGGTAGCAAGACAAATACTTGATTTTGATTATATTTGAGTATGCACTTGATTTCTGGTGCTGCTCCTTTTGATTTGATGGTCTGACCTTTTAGTGATTTCTATAAATGGATTGATGGTTTATAGAGATCTTGTTTTTGTTGAGTAAAGAACAACAAAATATTAACAGAAGGGTGTTGATCTCTTTTGTTTGTCTATTTTGAACTGAAATCAATTAAGAATGCATACCCATTCATAAAGAAGAGCTTTTTGATATGAAATGGTGACTATTTATTGATATATAATATATTCACATATTTTCAAGGTACATGTGATAATTTAATATATTCATATAATTTGTAAAGATCAAATCAGTTTAACTGGTGTATCTGTCACCTCAAATGTTTGTCTTTTGTTTGTGTTTAGAAGCATTTTAATTATTCTCTCCTAGCTACTTTGAAATATACAATAGATAATTGTAAACTAGAGTCACCCTACTTATCTATCACAAACTAGGTCTTAGGCCAGGGGTGGTGGCTCACGCCTATAATCCCAGCACTTTGGGAGACCGAGGTGGGTGGATCACTTGAAGCCAGGAGATCCAGATGAGCCTGGCCAACATGGCAAAACCCCATTTTTACTAAAAATATAAAAATTAGCTGGGTGTGGTGGCACATGCCTGTTATCTCAGTTACTTGGGAGGCTGAGGCGGGAGAATCGCTTGAGCCCAGCAGGTGGAGGTTGATCTCAGTGAGCTGAGATCATGCCACTGCCACTGCACGCCAGCCTGGGCAACAGAGCAAAACTCCATCTCAAAAAACAAACAAACAAAAAACAAAAAAAAAACCACAAAGAAAAACTAGGTCACAATTCTTTTATTAAACTCTATATTTACCAACCCATCAATCTCTTTTTCCCTTCCCCTATACCCTTCCCAGCCTTTGGTAAACACCAGTCTACTTTCTATCTTCATCAGATCCACTTTTTAGCTCCCCCAAATAGGTGAGAACATGTGATACTTAGCTTTGACTTATTTCACTTAACGTAATAACCTCCGTAATGATCTCCATCCATGTTGCTGCAAATGATGGATTTTCATTCCTTTTTATGGCTGAATAATATTCCATGGTGTATATATACCACATTTTCTTCATCCATTCATCTGTTAATAGACCCTTTGGCTGATTGTATATTTTGGCTATTGTGCATAGTACTGCAATAAACACGGGAGTGCACATATCTCTTTGATACATTGATTTTCTTTCTTTGGATATATAACCAGTAGTGGAATTGCTGGATCATATGGTAGTTCTATTTTTAGTTTTTAGAGGAAACTCTATACAGTTTTCCATAGGGGCTGTACCAATTTACATTCCCATCAACACTGTACAAGTGTTCCCCTTTCTCTACATCCTCACCAGCATCCATTATACCTTGTCTTTTTGATAAAAGTCATGAAATGATGTGTTTTGTGAATTAGTGTTTTTTCTTGATCCAAAGCTAAAAGTTTAGAATTGAGGCTGTATGCGCTCTTATCTGCATCTGTCTGCATGTTTATATGACGTGTTCAGAAGTACCTTTGCCTCTCTCATTGTGTGTGTAATACTTTTCCTTTTCTGAATGGTATTAATAAATTAGATTACAGCATCTCTTAAAGGAACTCAGTGCTAATTGGTTTAGAGATTAAGTGCTTATATAAATTGAATACCCCTAAAATTCCCAGATATTAAGGAAATTAAATTTCTAGTAAAATGTGCTAAAATTTTTTTATAGAAACTAACACAAATGTTTTAAGAAGTTCACATAATTTTGGGAAAGTTTGTCAAATAAAACCAGTTTAATATTTTGGTTTAATTTGGAAAACACTGTATCTCCTCTGATTTTTCAGTGTTAAATATAGTATATACATAGACTTTATTCTACTTCTTATGCTTTTCTTAAACGTACACATCTTTACTGGTCAAATAAGCTAGCATCACTTCTACTTAATGTATAAATTATGCAAAATGTAAATTAGTGTTTATCAAATTGAATCATTATTCTGACAAACTTTATTTCAAGAGTAATTAGGTCTTATAGTATATAGCTTGAAGATAATTTCCAAGCTCTTTAGGTAATTTAAAATCTTGGACTAAAACTAAATTGAGCTAATTAATGGATATTCATTAGATACATAGATTATTTCTGAGTAAGAATATGGAAACATTAATTATTAAACAGAATTTTATGCTTATACTTTCTGCCTCTTATTTTTATATGGTATCAATAGGCTATACATATTTTAATCCTTTATTAAAAGTATTTATTTTGCCATTCTGAGAAGTTATGCTATAAAAGATGTATATGACTATAGGAAAATAACAGAAGGTTCATGGAAAGATAAGTTTGTTGTAGTCAAAGGTAAGATGTGACAGATTTATTTATAATATTTTTAAAAAGAGCTTTGATATTAAATATTATGTTGATGTAATACTAGAATTTTTTTTTCTCTCTTTTTCAGCAAACTTTTCCACTAGCATAGTGTTCTGTTAAGAGTTTGTAAAAGATTATTCTTTACCCCTTTTGTAATCTGCCTAGATACCAAAGATTCTGTATCTTGCCAAAATAACCGCTATGGTTTATGTTAAATTTATTAAGTCCTTTATTATTTTAAAAAACATGTTGTCTCCTTTGTTTACTTTCAAAATCTTTTATTGCCACTTGGTGTAATAGGTCTCTAAGTATCATTTCTCAGTAACTCATGCTCCTATCTTAATCAAGTTTAAATTTCCTGATAATTTCAATATTTTGCCTTTTCAAAATTGAAATCTAACTAATATCTTTTACCTCTAAAAGACATAAATCTTTAAGATTTCCTTGAAGGCACCTGGAAAATCGCAAAGGATTTATTCTTCCTATTTATAAAAGGAGAAGTGCTAGAAATAATTAGGTTTATTTGACATGTTATTATTGATGAGTTGCATGGAGTTGTTAAATCAGGAGAGAGGTTTAGCCCTCTCTGGATTACAGTATGAAAAAAAGTTATTACTACAAATATTTTAGAAATTCTATGTTGCATGAGAAGTTCCTGGAGATTTATCAATGCCCTTGGTCCATGGTCTGTTTCTCTTCATCAGAGTCCTGGTGCTGCTTTCCTTGATGTCAGCCTACAACAATATAGTATTATCAGTCATATTATATTATCAGTCATAATAGTATTATTAGTATATTCAGTTGCTTTTTAAACTGTTAACTGAATTGCAGTTTTAATCCTTTAATTTAAATCTAGCCAGGACAGTAGTTTTCAACTGGGAATTCACCAACTTCCCTACAGAATTTTATCAATATGGATGCTTAGGACCTACTCTAGACTTGAAGTTCTTGATATATTCTTGGAATGTTCTAACTGTAAGCTTGGTATATCTCAGGATTATTATATGCCTGAAGATATATTACTTTATGAAAGATTATATTAATTCATTTTTGTGAATTAAATGTAACATCCACTCTTCTTTGAAAATATGGTTAATAATTATGTTTATAGACATTTTGCCTAATCTTTGGGATTGATTTTGTTATCTTCTTTTGCATGAAATTGAAGCAAACCACTTTGTCAGTTACAATATTCTTGTAATGAACATTCACCGGATGTTTCACTTTTGAAAATTATCAACAATAAGTTAACCGTAGCTCTTTTGTCTGTTGTTAACTATAAATAGTTTTTATTTCACTCTGATCCTTTCCTGAAAATACTTGCAATCAGCTACAGGCCAGAATGCTTTGTCTTCAGTAAAGAGGGGCTGTCTCAGAGTCTCATGTAAAAGGACTATGTCAGGTATTGTGGAGCCCATCCTTCTTAGGCAGCTTTGAGAACACACTGGTAGACTGAATCATGTTTGTTAGAACTTTACTTGAGAAACAAGTGGGTTCATGAGACTGCCAACCCAAGATGAAGCAGAACAATAATGAAATTATACATCAATAAAGTAATGAAAATTGATTGTGATTTTTGCTTGGGATGGTGTCCATATTTTCATGTTCTGTTTTCTGGATATAGAAGGAATTCTCCCCTTTCTCATAAACTGTAATTCATAAAAATTAAGTAGATTATACTTTTGTAAATGGAAAAGGAACATTTGTAAATGTTGTCTTTTTCTCCCTGCTTGATCCCTCTAGAATTTGAAAGCTCTTATTTTTTTTTTCCACAGCAATATAGTTATTTGCATATGTTCCATAAAGGCGACCTTATTGTTAGCAGATACAATTGGAGACATTAGTTATGTAACCAAAATCTTGCCAGGAATATCATATTTGAGAATGATGTTCATTTAATCTGATATAACCAGATACCTTTAAGGAGCTAAGGTGAATACTATGGACTCAATGCTTATGGAAAAATTGGCCTATTACTTGACTCACAGCGTTCCCAGACTTAATTGTGAGTAAGAAAGGCCACTTCCTGGAAGGCCTAGGACTCTTAAAATACTTTAAAGACTTCATAAAGAGAGGAATTTCATATCCTAGGTGAAATCTGATGGTGAGGTATTGACTTGACTTTCTAGTATCAAGGGGCTTTTGGTGCTTTTGAAATTCCAATCTGATATTCCTTTATGTAAACTTCCAGCACAGCAAACTTAAGAAGACCTATGTGGTCAATTACCATTCTTGCTGCCTCTGTGTAAGTAATGAAGCCAAATAAAATTAGAGCATTCTTATTTTGTGATCAAGAATAATACTTTTTCTTCACATTATTTTTGAGTAAAAGGGGTGTGACTGTAGAGAGAAATTTTGTATTTCAATGAATAGTTTTTGTCTGCAGCATTGTCTATAGCATAATCTTGCAGATGGTTAAATTCTGACGCTATTCATTGTCTTTGAGGTATTTGGCACCTTTTTTGAAATTGTAGTAACTAACGGATATGTAAATGATCTTGTCATTTGGTCGAAAAAAAAAAATTCATCCTCCCTCCCACACTGTGAAAAAACAGCTTTTATCCTATGTGAAAATTGGAATGGATCCTATTACCTTGCTGAAATTGTTAATGCTTATCAAATTTTCAATTCTTCCAGTTTCCTTCAATATCTGATATGAATATCTGATTAGGCATCATTCTCCCAACTAACATTTCCAATTTCTCTCTTTTGACTCAGCATCACTGGCGACAGGCACTAAAATCTGGCTGCCCAGATTCCTCCTGAGACTCTAAGTTGCCTTGCGGCCAGTCAGCTCTTTTCTCCAGAATCTGAAGAATCCCTGTGAGCTGAAGCCCGATGACTTGATGCAAACCTCACTACTAAAGCAGACCATGTGTGGGCCACAAGTATCCCTCAACAAGCCACTGTCTTGGCCGTGAAGAAAGTCTATTGAAATGGTTGGGTCCTACGTGCTGCGGGGGCCAAGGACAAACTTGCACTTTGCACGCTGAAGGTTCACTGAAAATCAACTGACATGAGGCAGAGTCATAGGAGAGAAGGTATGCAGATTTATTAACATGCACTGGGGGGAGAACTACAGAGTGATTACCGCAATCACCAAATGGGGTTCACAAGCTCATAAACCATCTTGAGGTTACAGAAAGAATGAGGGCTTGGAGCATGGCCAAAAATAGAAATAGGCTGTGGTGGGAAAGCAGGTTATGTGGCAGGACAGGTTATGGGAGGGAGACAAGAAAAGGCCTGGCTAGCGAAGGTCATCTTGTTACATAGACAAAATCTAATAGGTCGTCACCCGCAGAGAGGATAGATGGTAAATGTTTCTTTCAAATCTTTAAAGGTGTCAGACCCTCAGTATAGCTTTCCCAAATTGGACAAGGGAGGGCCTCAGAGAAAGCCTGGCTGTATCAATGCACATTCTCTACGGATGCAAATCATCTCCACAAAAGACAGCTTTGCAAGGCTACTCTTGTTTGCAAGCTCCCTGAACAGCCATCTCAAAATACATAAAGAAGTGTCTCAAAAGACAAAATACGGGGTGAAGTATTTTGGTGTCCTTCAATGCTCTTATAAAAGAGGTAACTAAGACTGTGGACATAATCACCAAGAGCATGGCCATCCTAGCTTGAGAGCTTCAAGAAACTCAGTGGGTGGTGCTGCAGAACTGAAAGATTTTCTACCATTGACTTCTTGAAATCCACTGGACAGGTTCCTCTCAGGTTCCTCTCAGGGTTCACCTGGCTCTTTATTTAGGAAACCCTTTTATATTAATATTTCTTCTTTCCATTTGAGGCATGTTTTAAAATACCTTGTGGCCAGGACCCTGAGACAACTGACCTTTGCCGCCACCTCTCAACAGCTGTTTCAGCTGATTTGCAGAAACACCACCAATAATCAGAGACTATTTCTTAGACTCTACTTCAGCCAATCAGAAGGTTTATGATTACTTCTGAGTTGTTCAGAAAGGTGATAGTGATAATATTGAACTCTACTTCAGCCCTGTGCTCCCAGAAAACAATGATAGTTAAAAAAATTCCTCACCCCGGGACCTGGCGTGGTGGTTCACGCCTGTAATCCCAGCACTTTGGGAAGCTGAGGCGGGTGGATCACTGGGTCAGGAGATCGAGACCATCCTGGCTAACACGGTGAAACCCGTCTCTACTAAAAATGCAAAAAAAAAAAAATAAATGCAAAAAAAAAAAAAAATAGCTGGGCGTGGTGGCAGGCGCCTGTAGTCCCAGCTACTCAGGAGGCTGAGGCAAGAGAAGGGCATGAACTCGGGAGGCGGAGCTTGCAGACAGCCGAGATCGCGCCACTGCACTCCAGCCTAGGTGACAGAGCGGGACTCCGTCTCAAAAAAAAAAAAAAGAAAAAAAAAAAATTCCTCACTCCTTGGTCATACCAGAGAAAAAGGCTAACCCCAACCAGCTAACATCAAAAAGCTAGCAGGTGCTGGCATATTTCAAGAGAAGGCCCACCTCCATCTTTCCCCAATGACTTACCTAAGACCAGGCTCCAGCCTTCTTCATGACCACCGCAAGAGTCAGAGCTACAGTCTGAATGTGTCCCCCAGTATTCATGTGTTGAAAACTTCATCTCTAATGCAACAGTGTTGGGAGGTGGGGCTTCATGGGAGGTGTTAGATAATGAGGGCTCTGTCCTCATGAGTAGAATAATGCTGCTATTAAAAGGGCGTGTGGGAGTGGGCTCTCTCTTGCTATCCTGCCATGTGAGGACACATCTTTTGTCCTCTCTTGCTCGTCTGCCTTCCACTATGTGAGGATGCAGTAAGAAGGCCACACCAGTGCCAGTGCCTTGCTTTTGGACTTCCTAGTTTCCAGAACTATGAGAGAATAAATTTCTGTTCTTTATAAATTACCATTCTCAGGTATTCTGTTACAGGAACACAAAACAAAGTCACTTGGCAATGACTCCTTTGTTTACTGCCTCTATAAATCCCTCAGTTCCCTTCCTTTTCTTTAAGATGTTCCTCATTAGTCAACATTCTCTCTATTGCAATAATCTCAATAAAACCTTCTTCTTCATTGTCTGGTACATTTTGTCTTTGACACCCATCTGATTTTAAGTTATCTCTTTGTTTCTGAATGCTGAAAAGTGAACTGTCTGTTCTTTTTTTTTTTTTTTTTTTTTCAAATTCAGCTATGTATTTTAAACATTTAAATTTCTATACCATTTTTATATGCTTTTAGCAGGAGAGAGATCCTCAATAACCCAGTCCTCCTTGTTATAGGAAACTGATGCTGCCTCTATTCTTTTTCCCATCTTTTGTTGGTGGATATATTTTGTGCTTAGCTCCTTTAGGGCTTTGCCTTTTGATTTACAAAAACCTCTCTTTCCCTTTAAAATAAAAAGCTTCAAGCTTCAGCTTTTATAAATTTTTTGCCTCTGAAGTGGGCATCAAGAACCTTTCTTAGAATTCAAAATCTGAGCATCAACTCTCTTTGCGTTCCTATTACAATTATACCGTTCTTCCCCCCAGCAATGGATGCCTCTGGATGAATAAAGGGAAGGTTTTGTATGAGGAAATGCAAAAGAAAAAGCGCCTTAATTTATTTCAAGCTGTTTTCTCAATACAGTCTCAATCATTATCCAGCAAAATCTGCTCCTAGAAGCTGTTGTGCTTGCCTTCCATTTTGTGCGTGGAGCCACAGAAAAGACACTCCTTGCCACACACATTTCATCCACAAGCCCGTGACCTCCTTGATTTGACCCTTGCTGCAGGCTGTTTCTCCTAACAGTTGGCTGACTTCATCATTTCCATTAAGCCTTTGCCTTTTTCTTAAGTTTGATTCACTCCCTTGCTGCTGTGTTCTGATTTTGTCTTCTCCCTGTTATCCATCTTCAGACAACTCTAATAAGATGATTCTTTAACCTGCCCCTAGGACAAAAATACCCAAATTCTCCTACCAAATTTGCCATGTTAAACAAAAAGTGACTGAGGCAGATGCTTACATTCTCGTGAGGCCCTGATTAGCCTCAGAAAGTGTACATTTTATCTGTGAAAAGGTAAAGAAAAACGCCAAGTATGCATTGTCTCATGCTAAGTAAATCTACATAAGATAAAGAAAACGTGTGATAAAGAGGGAGTAGAAGGAAAACTTAATTTTGTATCTGAAGGCTAGGTGAAGGGATGATTTCTGCTCTTGTCTTTGTCCTTTGTGAAGATAAGCTGATAACTGACATTGTCAGGATGAAATTCAACAGAACTCAGATTTAGAGCTAGTTTATAAGGGGAATATGTATCCTGAAATTCCTTGTGAGCAATCTGTGAGAGAGGCAGTCTGGGGTTATATGTTGCTTTTGATCATCGTGAGAACTTGGCTTATGGATGAGAATATGACACAGGGTTGGGAAATGGCTGATATCTGAGAACAAAAGGAAAGCAATACTATGTGACTTAGTTCCCAAGCTTAACTTTCTCTTTGGGATAGTGAGTTTGGGGTCCCAAGATTCTATTTGCTTTCTCAGCTTAATAGGCTCTAGACACCCGGACTAAAAACAAGTTTAACAGATCCTTTTCAAGTGGTAGATTTTGATTGGCAGAGGAAAGTGAGACCTAGGGAAATGGAGTATCATCCTAGAGATGGTAATAGTGGACTACTGGCAGGTGGGAGAATGACCCTAGAAAACAAATCCGGGGGTATTTTAAAAAGAGGCTACAGTTTTAGCACTGTCCCAGGTGTGACTGTCTGGGGCCGGCATTGCAGGTGGTAAGGGAATTGACCAAGACAGTTGTAGGTAAAGAAAGGCAGATTTATTAGAGAAAGTACAAAGTTATGTTGCAAGGGTGCAAGGGGAAGCACAGGCAGAGAAGCGACTGTCTGCAAAGAGGCAGGGGCTGGAGGGAACTTTTCCAAGGTCACGCTGGAGGGGCTATGTGTGGAATGAGATGTTTGGGAACAGGATTTTATGCCAGCAGGTTGTTTGTGATTAGCTGTCTCTCAGAACAATTGTTCTCCCCTACTTGGGGCCTGTCTCACGTGTCCGTGTGACAAGACCACCAAACAGGCTTTGTGTGAGCAACATGGCCGTTTATTTCACCTGGGTGCAGGCGGGCTGAGTCCGAAAAGAGAGTCAGCAAAGGGGGGTGGGATTATCATTAGTTCTTATAGGTTTTGGGATAGGCGGTGGAGTTAAAGAGCAATGTTTTGGGGGCAGGGGGTGGATCTCACAAAGTACTTTCTCAAGGTGGGGAGAATTACAAAGAAACTTCTTAAGGGTGGGGGAGATTATAAAGAACATTGATCAGTTAGGGTGGGGTAGAAACAAATCGCAATGGTGGAATGTCATCAGTTAAGCTGTTTTCACTTCCGTGGCTCTTCAGTTGCTTCAGGCCATCTGGATGTATTCGTGCAGGTCACTGGGGATATGATGTGTACGTGCAGGTCACTGGGGATATGATGTGTACGTGCAGGTCACTGGGGATATGATGTATTCGTGCAGGTCACTGGGGATATGATGTGTACGTGCAGGTCACCGGGGATATGATGTGTACGTGCAGGTCACCGGGGATATGATGTGTACGTGCAGGTCACCGGGGATATGATGTGTACGTGCAGGTCACCGGGGATATGATGTGTACGTGCAGGTCACCGGGGATATGATGTGTACGTGCAGGTCACCGGGGATATGATGTGTACGTGCAGGTCACCGGGGATATGATGTGTACGTGCAGGTCACCGGGGATATGATGTGTACGTGCAGGTCACCGGGGATATGATGTGTACGTGCAGGTCACCGGGGATATGATGTGTACGTGCAGGTCACCGGGGATATGATGTGTACGTGCAGGTCACCGGGGATATGATGTGTACGTGCAGGTCACCGGGGATATGATGTGTACGTGCAGGTCACCGGGGATATGATGTGTACGTGCAGGTCACCGGGGATATGATGTGTACGTGCAGGTCACCGGGGATATGATGTGTACGTGCAGGTCACCGGGGATATGATGTGTACGTGCAGGTCACCGGGGATATGATGTGTACGTGCAGGTCACCGGGGATATGATGTGTACGTGCAGGTCACCGGGGATATGATGTGTACGTGCAGGTCACCGGGGATATGATGTGTACGTGCAGGTCACCGGGGATATGATGTGTACGTGCAGGTCACCGGGGATATGATGTGTACGTGCAGGTCACCGGGGATATGATGTGTACGTGCAGGTCACCGGGGATATGATGTGTACGTGCAGGTCACCGGGGATATGATGTGTACGTGCAGGTCACCGGGGATATGATGTGTACGTGCAGGTCACCGGGGATATGATGTGTACGTGCAGGTCACCGGGGATATGATGTGTACGTGCAGGTCACCGGGGATATGATGTGTACGTGCAGGTCACCGGGGATATGATGTGTACGTGCAGGTCACCGGGGATATGATGTGTACGTGCAGGTCACCGGGGATATGATGTGTACGTGCAGGTCACCGGGGATATGATGTGTACGTGCAGGTCACCGGGGATATGATGTGTACGTGCAGGTCACCGGGGATATGATGTGTACGTGCAGGTCACCGGGGATATGATGTGTACGTGCAGGTCACCGGGGATATGATGTGTACGTGCAGGTCACCGGGGATATGATGTGTACGTGCAGGTCACCGGGGATATGATGTGTACGTGCAGGTCACCGGGGATATGATGTGTACGTGCAGGTCACCGGGGATATGATGTGTACGTGCAGGTCACTGGGGATATGATGTATTCGTGCAGGTCACTGGGGATATGATGTATTCGTGCAGGTCACTGGGGATATGATGTATTCGTGCAGGTCACTGGGGATATGATGTATTCGTGCAGGTCACTGGGGATATGATGTGTACGTGCAGGTCACTGGGGATATGATGTGTACGTGCAGGTCACTGGGGATATGATGTATTCGTGCAGGTCACTGGGGATATGATGTATTCGTGCAGGTCACTGGGGATATGATGTATTCGTGCAGGTCACTGGGGATATGATGTGTACGTGCAGGTCACTGGGGATATGATGTATTCGTGCAGGTCACTGGGGATATGATGTGTACGTGCAGGTCACTGGGGATATGATGTATTCGTGCAGGTCACT
The DNA here is from genome assembly GCF_049350105.2 of Macaca mulatta. Taxonomy (NCBI): domain Eukaryota; kingdom Metazoa; phylum Chordata; class Mammalia; order Primates; family Cercopithecidae; genus Macaca; species Macaca mulatta. The sequence continues at coordinate 5,649,633 of NC_133407.1, read as the reverse complement.
GGGGATATGATGTATACGTGCAGGTCACTGGGGATATGATGTGTACGTGCAGGTCACTGGGGATATGATGTGTACGTGCAGGTCACTGGGGATATGATGTGTACGTGCAGGTCACTGGGGATATGATGTGTACGTGCAGGTCACTGGGGATATGATGTGTACGTGCAGGTCACTGGGGATATGATGTGTACGTGCAGGTCACTGGGGATATGATGGCTAAGCTTGGGCTCAGAGGCCTGACAGGCCCTTCCTCATTGTTGCTTACTTACCTTGTCAGGACTCCACAGGACCTTTTTAAAAAATTTTACTACCCAAATATTATATGATCACTGTAGAAAAACAGAAAAACAAAAAATTATTCTATATAGAAAACCAAAGTTAAGGTGAAGAGTTGATTTTTCATGTACATTATCTTAAATTTTAATTATGCTGGCCGGGTGTGGTAGCTTTTGCCTGTAATCCCAGCACTTTGGGAGGCTGAGGCAGGTGGATTGCTTGAGCCCAGGAGTTTGAGACTAGCCTTGACAACAACATTGTGTCTACACACACACACACACACACACACACACACACACACACGCACAAAAGATTAACCGGGTCTGGCAGCATGCACCTGTATTCCCAGCTACTGGGGAGGCTGAGGTGAAAGGATTGATTAAGCCAGGGAGGTCGAGGATGCAGTGAGCCATTATCACACCACTGCACTCCAGCCTGAGTGGTAGAGCAAGACCCTTTCTCAAAAAGAAATTCTTAAAAAATGACGCTTCCAAGTATATGTGTGCATACACAATTGATTGAAATAAACTCATATTGGGCATTTGAGTTTGTTGAGATTCAGAAGCCAATACCTCAAAATATGGCATTTTTGACACACTGAACTGAACAAGCCTCAAACTCCCTCTGACCTCCTGCACCCCCACTGTCTCTCCCTAGGAGCTGAAGTTCCTTTATCTGCCTAAGATCCACACCCATCAAGGAGAACCATTGTTTTTCTTCTCCTCCCTCTTACCTAAAAGACCAAGACGTGACCACACGTGAGCAGACCCTTTTACAAGTATAACGACTTGTCCCCAAGGATCATTTAAATTCCAAAAAGACCTATTTACAACCCAATCCCTGTTCCCCGTCTATTCATTCTTCCTAATAACTATTTATTACTCTTTAATAGAATTCTTCTCCACCCACCTCCTATAACCTGTTTTGCCAGGATCCAAGCCCACATTCTCTCTGTAGCTCAGGACGGTATATAAGCTTCTTGAACTCATTGGGAAGTTGGATCTTTACTCTGAAGGTTTCCATGTATACACATGAAATAAATTTATATGCCTTTTGTCCTATGAATCTGCCTTTTGTGAGTTGACTTCTCAGTGAACCTTCAGAGGTCCCAGGGGAAAGCTCTCCCGTAGCCCCCGAGATCTTCCTAACTGTAGCTATTATAAAAAAACACAGCAATGGTTGTCTGTGTTGTCAGTTTTGGGCATGTATATTTCAATGCTTTAGTCACATGCTTCAATATTACCCTCCATAAATATAAAGCAATTATTAACTCATTATGTTACAATAGGCAGCTAGTCAGAGCAGGGCAGGAGACCCCCTGCTGCCAACACCCCTTCCCGCCCAGTACCAGAAATGTCAGGCAACTCTCAGGTGATGGTCAGGCAGTTTTACAGTTTCTCTAAAATAATAATGGGTTGCAGCCAGTGCCAGGGAAAGGCAGTCTCTCAACAGATAGAAACACCTGAAACTGGTGATCAACAACTTCCAGATAAGATCTCAGGAACTGGCTGGGTGAGCTCAAGCATGCGCATTAGGAGACAAAATGGCAGATGACCTTCCTCTGGGAACCCTGAACTGATAAGGGAAAAATGCCTCCAGTCAGCATGTGTACAATGCCAGTAAACACACTGAGCATGAGGCACCTCCCAAGCACCAGCAGACTACTGCACATGCGGATAGCACGCCCCAAAGGAAGAATCAGAGGAGAAGAGATGCAAGACCCCGGAAGTATGCCAACCTCTAAAACCTCAAGTCGGGTCAAACCGGCACCTGATCTCCTAAGTCACCCATTTGACCCTCTTCCAAGTGTACTTTACTTTCACTTCTGCTCTAAAACTTATCTTGGTCTCTCCTTCTGCCTTATGCCCCTCAGTTGAATTCTTTCTTCTGTGGAAGCAAGAATTGAGGTTGCTGTAGATCTGTGTGCATTTGCCACAGTAATTGCTTGTTATTTTTTTTTTAAAAACTACTAGTTTGGAAAACTTACTATGGGCCAGGCAATGTTTTAAATGCTTTACATGAATTATTTCAGTTAGTCTTTCACACTAATTTCATGAGAAGTACAAACATTATCTCTATTTTGCAGATGAGAAAACTGAAACTCTAAAATATTGAGAAAGTTTTCCAATGTCATACAACTATAATATTATGTGACAGAACCAAATTGAAACTGTCTCCTAAGTCCAGAGGCTGAATTCTTAATCAGTGTATTTTAGCACATGCAAGCATACAAGGGTGCAAGCATGCACAGGTGTTTGCAATCTCCACCAGTTCCAGGAATTTTATATATATGTATTAATATATAAAAATGACATTTATCTTTTTTCTTTTAAAAGCCAAAGTTTAACTACTTTAACATTGTGACTAAAAGAACACTGATGAATCATGAAACATTTGTCATATATGTATCTATATATGACTTATAACAATCACGTAAAGTAAGTAAAAAACATAATCAGGGCCAGTTTAAGATCTTTAAAATTGCTAAGTTGTCAAAGATTAAGGTATTTGTTCTTTTGTCCTATCCTTATGTGACCTTCAGTGTGAAAACATTTCTAAATAGTATTGAGGCGGGATTGCTCCCTTGACCTTGACTCCCTTCGTGAATGGGAACTGGAGTGCTCCTTTCACTCAGCCCACTGCTGGCCATTCCTTGGAAGAGGGAATGTGCGAGGAAGCAAGTGCGGGAACCGGATGGAATGAACGCTGGAACCAGCAGGCTGCTCCTCTCCGATGGAACCAGGCTCTGTGCAGGCCCCGCAGCAGCTTCCAAGCCCCTGCCCTCTTGACACTCAGGTTCTTGTCTGGTGTCCAGGAAAAATCAGGCCACATGAATGGATTGAAGGGCAGAGTATGTGAAGGATTTTTTTTTTTTTTTGGAGGGGGAGTCTTGCTCTGTTGCTCAGGCTGGAGTGCAGTGGTGCAACCTAGGCTCACTGCAACCTCCGCCTCCCAGGTTCAAGCAATTCTCCTGCCTCAGCCTCCTGAGTAGCTGGGATGACAGGCATGTACCACCATGCCTGGCTAATTTTTATATTTTTAATAGAGACAGGGTTTCACCATGTTGGCCAGGCTGGTCTCGAACTCCTGACCTCAAGTGATCCTCTCGCCTTGGCCTCCCAGAGTGCTGGGATTACAGGTGTGAACCACAACACCCAGCCTATGTGAAGGATGTTATTGGGTGGTGGCTCTCAGCAAGATAGGAGTTGGAAAGGGGATGGTGCAGGAAGAAATGATCTTTCCCTGAAGCCGCACTGTCTGAAGTTAGCTGTGTCTATCCACAGCCTCTGACTCTCAGCTGCTTTCATCCCCGACACTCAGTAGCTTGTATCCCTGACCACTTGTATCAGCCGCCTCTGTGGCTCTGCCAGCTGAAGTCTTTTTATGGGCACAAGATAGGGACGTGGCAGGCCAAAAAGGCAACATTTGGGCAAAAAATGGGGTCAGCTGTTTTCACTTAGGGCTGCAGTTCCAGACTTAAGGGTGGGGTTTAGCCGGGAGCCCAGCCGTTCTGTATCAGTATGATAGGTATAGAACAGGCTAATAAGTTCTGAATTTTCTCACAATTACTACATTAATGTTTCTCTGTAAAATATAATATTCAAATTTTTATTTCTTTCTTTGGTGTTTTGGAGGATGTGAAGACATTCTTTCATTACTATTGTCTCAAGTACGTGGGGTACTTGAGTCTGCACGTGGTTTAGCACAGTCAAGCCTGCATCAGGAACAATTACCGACAATCAGACCCTGGGGTAGATGCAGCCCCTAACCAGGCTGACTCACCTGGTAAGAGGTGGAGCTGGAATCAGATGGCGCTTCCTCCTTTCCTGCCCAAGGCTCCTCAAAATGTGCTGCACCGACTAATGCCACTCCACAAAGTACTTTTTACCGGTTGTCAATGTGTACAGAATACAGAAATCAAGAGTAAGCATTTAGAAACTTTCATAGCAATTTGACATTGTCCTGCCTCTCAAGCATGTGACGAAGACTCACGTGGACGCATGTCAGTAAAGAAGATGTAGACCAGCTGTCCGACACAGGTGTTGGACAAGTAAGGACCCCTTATTTGCTGACAGGGGGAGGGTTCACAGGCAGATCAATGCCCAGCTGGGCATTTGTAAATGCTCAGCATCGGCTGGCAGGTGCCTCCCTCTCACCTCCTCTCTAAACCTGCCTCCCAGAATAAAGCCCGCCCCGTTACAGAATGTATCTGATATATTAATGGTGGTGAGGAGGTACTGGACTGGGACTAAGAGAACTGGATTCGAATCTTGGCTTTGCTGCTTATTAGCCACATGATTTGGGAGCACTTCATAAACCAAATGCCCACAGCTAATTACTTCTGTCTTCTACTGGAGGGGCAAAATTCATATCATGAAGAGTGAGTTCTGTGGAGGGAAACACTCTGAAGATCTCACGAGGCCTTTCTGGTTATAAAAAGATGGAGGCGTCTGTGCCAGTTTAGATGAAGCGGGGTTGCCCCAGAGAGGCCGTCTTAGTCTGTTTGGGCTGCTATAACAAAATACCACAAAACGGGTCACTTACGAACACCAGAAATTTATTTCTCACAGTTCTGGAGTCTGGGAAGTTCAAGATCTATGTGCTAGCAGATTCGGTGTCTGGTAGACGCCTGTTTCGTGGTTCATAGATGGTGTCTCCCGGCTGTGTCCTCACATTGTGGAAAAGTCTAACTAGCACGCTGGTGTCTCTTTGGTAAGGGCACTAATCCTTTGTCCTTATGATATAATTACCTCCCAAATGCCCCTACCTCCTGATAGTATCACCTTGGAGTAAGGATTTCAACATACAAATTTTCGGGGCGAACATTCAGGGGACATAAACATTCAGCCCTAGCAGAGACAAATGCTCTGCAAGATACGAGACAGGAATGCTAGAATTATGTGTTGGTGCTAGAGAAAGAAACTGGACCCTTGGAGAAAGGTAGAAGGAAACGGTGTAGAGCGAAACTTACAAGCCAGGCAGGGCTCATGCCGTAACGCAGCTGGGAGCCGAGGAGGGCAGGCTTGATGGTGCTTCAGAAGGCAAGGCCTGGCCAAGGGCAGTGCTGCTCTGCCCCAGCCAGTCATTACCATGCAGAGGTGGAGATCCAGCCACTGTCAGATCGTCCAGTCTTTCAAGAAAAGTCAACATCTGAAAAAAATCTCATTTAAAAAAATGTTGGGAACTAATTAAAATTGTATTTAACTACTCTGCTGGCCAAATTATATATGTCTTTGGACTGTATTTGGTCCATGAAGTACCATTTATCTTGTCTAGAAAAAAAAAGCATCTGAGTGAAGGAGTCAAAAAATAATTTTAGCACAGTCAAGCCTTTTCTGAGTTGACTTATTTTGTGTCTGCCATGCATATCTTAGGTTACCTCAAATTTTCAGTAAAAATGTGATAGAAATAACAGCTTGATTTGTGGTAATGTAAGGGAATAGAGGAAAAAGGTTGTTACCTATATGGGACAAAGTGGTACAAAAAGAGACAGTAATTGCAAGAGAGAGATAAGATTAAGAATAGAGAGTTCAGCAGAAACAAAAAACCAGAAGAGATGGAGAGAGACAAAATCTTCAGGAACACTAAGAGAAACATAAACCCCTTCCTGCAACAAGAATGTCAGTGGGATGTCCTGGGCTTTCAGAATAAATGGAACTGGGGTTGAAAAAAGAATAAAAAAAAAGTTTAATAAAAAAGAAGAGGGTGACACCAGGAAGCTGGAGAGTGTGGAGCTATCCAGTGGCAGATACATAATTTATAACAGAAATAAAATGACATAAAATCCCTCAAAGAGATGATTCAAGATTACTCATGTCATACACAAGTAATATTTGCCATGGGAATGTTCTGAGGATATGGAAGACTAGAAACAAAATATGCTTCTGGGAGGGGCGGGGCAGCTGGGAGACACTTCGGTGACCCTGGCTCCTCCCAAGTCAGCTGCCTTAGTGGACAGGAAGGAGATAAGCAGAAGGCCTGTCTTGCTATAACGGGAAGACTGCTCAGCCACCCTGGGAATGCACGTCCACCAAATCTCAGAGACATTAGAGAAAACCTGTAATGCTCAGGAGAGAGGCGTGAGGAACCCAGGAAGGAGAAATGGAAAGGAGATACGGAACCAGATGAAAACGCAGGGTCTCCATGGTTTTGAGGCAAACCATTGTCTTTTTGGTTGACGTATGCATATGGAGTTAACATTTGTATTCATGACATTCTGGAGAAGTGAAGCATACAGTATATGAATATAATGAGAATTTCTTTCTTTGGGCACATTTCAGGTATTCTGCAACTCTGGAGGCAGCTTATTCCTCGATTTTTTCTCTTTCCTTTTGCGAAGCACATGGGGCATAACATCATTAACACTCCCAAAGCCGACAAAGGTTTTTCTTTCTCAGGCAGCGTGCATTTCAGCCTCATCAAGCCAGAAAGTATTTTCGTGGCTGGCAACTTCAGAGAAATCAGCGTTTCTATTTGCCACTGGAGGGTCAGGGTTCTAGAAGGATTATGGAAGTGCTGTCTTGCTCGGCACCACAGTTATGCAGAGGGCAATAGAGATGCTTTGGCTGCTTTTTTCATGACAGTGTCTCACTGCCAGAGAGGAGACAATTGGCTGGTCATCATCATAATTAGTATGCATTACAAAGCAGCAGTGTGCTCTGCACCACGTGAGGAAGCTGGAAGAGCGCCCGCCTGTTCAGTGGCCGTCTAACTGAGTGAGACACGGAGAGGAACGAGGGACTGGAATCACAGGAAGCTAGCACTTACTGCCAACATTGATGAACACATGAACAAACGTGAGTTATCTTGCTTTTTTCCCTCCTCAAAGTCTCCATGGAATGAATGATTGTGACCATCCTTCTGCAGCTGAGGAAACCAGGCTGACAGAGATCAAGTAAAATGTCCACAGCCACACAGAAAATCAGTGTCAGAGCTAGGACTTGAATGAAGGTTTGTCTGATCCTAAGTCCAGGTATGCAAGTCCCTGGCAGCACCATGGGGTGACCACTGACCTGTGTATGGCTTATTAGGTTATTAGAGTCAAGTCTCTGTGGGAGTACAGATGTCAAACACACAAAGGCACTCCCTTGAAAACAAAGGCTTTTAAATGATCGATAAGCCATCAAAATTGACCTCATAACGCTGGAAGTGGGTCATCGCTAAATCACCTGTGGGGCATTTTCTCTTACTGCCTTCCAGAAACATGTAGAATTTTAGGGTTCACGGTCTACACTGCTTGAACACCTAGATTTGGATTTCAGTATGAGAACTGAGGTCATCAGGAGCAAGATATCTTACTCCAACCTTCGGTGCTTCCAGCCCAACCTACATTGACCACCTACACCCTTGCATCTCTACAGCCCACATACTGAGCTGAACGGAGCACACCAAGGAAAGGAGAGAGGACCTAGAAACATGGGCATTTTTAAATTGGAGATAAAAAAGCAACCTTGTTATCTGGTGCAGGTGACCATAGAATTTCCTCTTCAATATCTCCATTACTAACTGGTCCATTATCTCTTCTTTTTTTTTTTTTAATTAACTACAATTATTCAATTTTATTTTTACCTAAGTTGCTCAAGCACCCAGTTAGAACAAAAATAATGTAATGCTGAGATGTGTTTTTTATAAAAAAAATAGTTAGCTCCCTACCCTACAACTCCAACTCTCCCAAAAGAAATTGCTTTTACCTTTTCCTTTTGACTTTCCCTTACTGTAAATGAGAGTTTAGGGTTCTTATAAACCCTCTATATCCTGGCACTTCCATCTTCCTAACATTGTTTTATCTTGGGTATGGTGAAAAAAATCACTATGACTATTTCTCTTTTGATGTTATCGTATTAATTTTTTTCAAGCACCTCACCAGATCTGACACTATTCTCTACTGGGTGTATCCTCCCACAACACACTCACCTGCTTTTCCCTGGAGACTCCGCTTCCAGAGCTCCCTACTTCTCGCTGCCGTACGGATTGTTTGCCCTCTAGCCTGCTACACAGCTGATGTCCTGGACATCCCCCTGTTCAGCTCCTGGTTTTTAAGTCTTCCTTTTCCTTCCTTGTCAGCATTCTTCCCTTGTTTGGCCAAGGAACATCCCACAGTCACTGAATGGTGTCCCGGAAAGGAGAGCCCATCGTCTGTCTTTCAGCTTTAACCAAAACACCTCTAGTGACAGGGAACTGACTTATTCTCTGTTATAGTGACATTCTGGCTATTCCACCTAAATGCTAAAATGTTTTTCATTTATTCTTAATACCTAAACATTTTTAATGATCTGTTACCAAGATATTTGTCCCCATGTATCCTCAAACTTTCTAGTCTCTCTTGTCAATTTTCCACATGATTTTCAAATGAAAAGGCTTCAGCTCCTCTCCGGCATGCTGTGGCAAGCTCAGTGTGTTTCTTGGCTAATGGTGTCCTTGAAGCTCTACACTGTCTGTCTTTGGGATGAGACTCATGCCATCTCAGCACCTGATGATGAACTCCAGCCTCTCAGCGGGCTATTCTCTCCCCTCTTCTGGGACTAACTAGAGGATAGCAATAACCTATCTCCTGTGGTTTGGTGTATCAATAACCTTCCTATGAATTGGTGGAGTGGGAATTCATCTCAGCATCCCAGTTCAGTAACATTGCAATGTCGAAACCTCCCCACCCCCCTGAAATTCTTATGTCCTCTTCTGTTCTAATCTCCTGCGTACCTGGGTTTTCCCTATTTTCTCCAAACATATGCCTAAATCATATGTCTACCCTACACCTAAGCCAGTTGTCAAAGAGCCCCAATTCCCACCATGACCCCTCTCATGTCCTTGAATGACCCTTCTGCCCTATACTCCTATTGCATTCATCTTGTATCCCTGTCCTCTTCCCATAAGCTAAACTCCCCCTAGTCGTTGCATCACACCTCAGAACCAAGCAGGATTCATGGTCCATTTGTCTTTGGACATGATATCTGGCCCCTTCTTTGAGATTTTTACTTCTGCTTCTATTTGTTTCAAGCACCTACCAGTTCTTCTTAACTCTTGGCCACAGCTAAGGGGTGGAATACTTTAAGCTTCCTCCCCAAACTATGAGCTTAATTCTCTTTTCAGAAACTCCTGGGAAAGACATCAGAAAGTCTCTCATGCTGTCTTATAGGCTTTCAGGAAAACTTGTTTAGAATATGGGCGAAGTATGTAATAGTTTGTATGGGTTGGTTTTTGAAGTACCAGGAAAAGGGCCCCTCCCAAAGAAATGTTATCCACTCAGTATTCACAGTGCCCCAAACTCTAAACAGCCTTTAACTGAAAAGTTGAAATTCCTGGGGAAGTTTTAAGCCATGCCAATGCCCAGCTCCATACTCTGAGATTCAAATTTAATGAATCATCATGAGGCTTGGTCATCAGTTTTTTGTTTGTTTGTTTGATTTTGTTTTTGAGAGACAGGGTCTCACTCTGTCACACAGGCTGGAGTGCGGTGGTGCAATCGTGGCTCACTGCAGCCTTGAACTCCCAGGCTCAGGTGATCCTCCCACCTCAGCCTCCTGAGTAGCCGGGACCACAGGTGCATGCCACCATGCCTGGCTAACTGTATTTTTGGTAGAGATGTGGTCTCACCATGTTGCTCAAACTCCTGGGCTCCAGTGATCTGCTCGCCTTGGCCTCCCAAAGTGCTGGGATTACAGGTGTGAGCCACCGTGCCCAGCTCAGATCATCAGTACTTTTAGAAAGATTTCCAGGTGATTCTAATGCACACTCAAACCTGTGAATCATTGCACTTTAGGATAAGAGAAAGCTTACTGTGTAAATCACTCTGTGGAAAAACACTGCCAGTGATGCTGACGTTCAAGTGGTTAATGTGTCTTCTGACTGGGGGCAATCACACAGGTGCAGGGAAACAGAACAGAAAGTATCACCAAGAATGAACTTTGTCAAAGATGAGTCCTAGTCTCTACCTAGAAAATAAACATATTGTATTCATCATCATACCTTATATGACCTTGGCCTACTAGCTTGTTAAGCCTCAGTAATAGGGGCTATGGGAGAAAAGAGTGAGTGAGGACTGGGATAGGGATAAATAAATATAGCCTCAGGGTTGCTACTTCTTCGGGAAGAGGGGGTCTGGCCTGGAATTTGAATATAACATCGAGTGTGACCAACTTGTATATGATTGGGACTTGTTTTGTTAACCAGTGCATCTAACCTGCAGGTGATATGCTGTGCTCATAATGGGGGTTGGGGATGTTTATTTAGGATTCTAGGCAATAGGACATTTTTGAAGCAGGATCCTAGCAGAGCACTTCCCTTGATGTGCCCTGACCCCTGTGGATGGTGAGGGCTAAGTAGATTTTTAGGGCTTCAGCCAAGTGGGCTGTGGGTCAGGGCCAGTGCTACTCCCAGTGTGGAAGTAGAGTACAAATGCAATGGAACCTCCCCATTGTCATGAGGTCTAGGCAAAGGAGGCAGAGGAGGGGAGAGCTGTCACTCTAGATACAGGATGATCTGGGGGAAATGAATGATAAAGCTTGAGATGGCAAGAAAAGCCCAGGTAATATTCTTTTTTTTTTCTTTTTTTCATCATGATGAGCGGGAAGATTCAGGCTTCTTCCTTTTATTTTTTTAAATTTTACCTTAAGTTCTGGGATACATGTACAGAACGTGCAGGTTTGTTACATAGGTATACACGTGCCATGGTGGTTTGCTGCACCTGTCAACCCGTCATCTAGGTATTAAACCCTGCATGCATTAGGTATTTGTTCTCTCCCTCCCCTTGCTCCCCACCTCCCAAAAGGCCCCAGTCTATGATGTTCCCCTCCCTGTGTCCATGTGATCTCATTGTTCAACTCTCACTTATGAGTGAGAACATGTGGTGTTTTCTGTTCCTGTGTTCCTTTGCTGAGAATGATAAGCCCAGATAATATTCTTACAAGCATCCCCTTATTAAATTGTTTATGTGTATGGATATGGAATTATTATCTTTTTCTGCAGTTTAACGTCATAGTAGTTCTAGCAGGTAAGTTATTTCTTCCCTATGCCTCAGTCTCCTTAACACAGCATGATGGCATCTCCAGGTAATTTCTAAGGTTCCCTGAAATACAGCATGCTAAGAGTCTGTGTATTAGCAAAACCTAATTGCAAAAGCATGGGAAAGGCTACAGTGATCATTGGTCCTAACTCTTCACAGGTTTCTCCTATTCAGCTATAATTCATTATTTGCCATTTTAGAGCTTCTTGCTAGTCCTCTTAAAAATCACATAATGCAATACAAATACCCATAATATAAATTTTGCTGGAGAAATTTCAAGGACTTTGACTTTCTCATTCAGGAGAGAAAGCTAAGCGACCAAGAGATCAATGAATCATATTTAATTGCAAAAAGAAAAAAAAGAGCGAGATGAATTCTAAGTAGCAAAGGTGATCTCGCCCTCTTCTGGACAAAAGCCACAGAGGTGCTGGGAAGCAGGATAGGCAAGACAAAGAAGGGAAACCAATTTTAGAGGAAAGATTTTTGAAAATGAGGATGTGGGGGTATTAGTTAAAAATAATGGAAGATAATAAGTACAGGCTGTTCCTTAGCACACAGAAATCAGACAATTAAGGGACATAGCTGTATTCTTTCCCTGATGCCTGTGAGGGTCATAAAGCTTGAGTGGCAGCTGGTAATATTCTTAGAAGGATAGGGCAATGTCCAAAGCAACTTTTTTTCTTCAACTGCATTACTTTTGTGCTAGTGGACTCAAGTTAAACGGAACAATGAGAACAAAAGGGGTCATAAGAGGTAGTAAGTCTGAGAGACCACTGGGTTGTGAAAGCTGTAAGGTCTCAGACTGCATGGCATTCATATACTCAACACGTCACAAAGACTCAGTCCATAACACAGATAGATGCTCTGAATGAATGAATGAATGAATGATTAATCTCATGCAATTTGCCTTAAAGAGGTAGAGGGAAAGATGGGCTGTAGTGATATTATGGGTGATGAATGAATGAATGAGCTAGATTTCAGGTTGTGTGCTGGAAGGACTATTTCCATCTTAGCCACATGCATGAGTTACCATCCGTTGATCAGCAGTGTGAAATGGGAGGCAAAGGTGGAAAGAGAAGTAACGCAAAGCTTGTTGCTTGATGATTGTGATTGTTCTTCATCCCCTAGAATTGGGCATTCACTGGCTACTTTCCCAAAGCAATCTGTCAAACAAATTAGGCTTTAGGAGCAATTCAATAATGCTAAATATTCAGTAGTAACTCTAATAAAATATTTGTCTTAAATTTAAGCCAAAAGTCCTTCAGAAATGTAGTATTTTCTTCCAGCTGGAGCCAAACAGTTGTAAGACTTCCCATAATGAGTGAGCCCTGTGTCTGCCCTAGGAAATTCACCCATTATATTCACGGGATAGTCACCTGATGCTGTACTATATTCCTCCTTTGTGAGTTCGTTTTCATTTTTTCCTTTAGGATATGAGGAAGTAAGCCTAGTCTAGGATCCTAAAGACTGGAGTCTTGTTGTTTATTAGTTGTGTATCCTTAGGTAAATCTCCAAGTTTTCTAATTTGTTAAACAAACCTAACACAGATTATTGTGGGAATTAAATTTTCTAAAAACTCTGCAAAGTCATTCTGTAAACATTGGAGTGCAATTCTAACAAATGACCTAAAAGACCCTTCTGTCATAGCCTGTGCTTATCTCTTCAATCTCCTCTTCTGTTTCTTTCCCTTTGCTCATTCAGTTCCTGTTACACACGCCTTCTTTCTATTGCGCAAATATCAACCTCTCTCCCACATCAGGACTGAAATGCTTTTCCCCCAACACCCTCTGCTTTCTCTTTGCCATCTTGCTGTCAGCTCACATGACATCTTTTATTCAAATAAGCTTTTTCTATTCACCCCGCCAAATGCTTCACACTGGTACATTTCATTCCTACCACCAACTGGTCATAGACCATCACATTATCCTGTTTTATTTTCTTGGTACTAATTATCACCATTTGAATTTATTTTAATTTGTTTGCTTACTTGTTCTTCAGTTGTCTCCCTCCAACTAATAATATAAACACGAATACAGCAGAGACCTTATACCATTTGTACCTAAAATAATGTCTGGCAGGTACATTGTAGATGGTGAATAAATGTTTGAATTAAAGTAGCAAAACCATGAATTAAAATATTTGAATGAAAAGAATTTATAAACTGTGAAGTGCTATACACATGTAAGGTAGTATTTACTTCTATGGAGAGGGTGCTATAAGTGAAACAACAGAAGATAAGGCCTAAAGAATGCCAGATTTGAATTTTAAATGGACTATTTTTAGTAGGACAAGTCACTCCTTTGCTTCTGTGTATATTGGTTCTCTCACCTGAAAAGTGAGAAAAAATGATATTTATCTCACAGACTGTTCTGATGCTGAGATTTAATACAGGCAGAATCACTGTGAACATTATAAATCGCTCATGTAAGTTTAATCATTCTCCTACATATGATCCTAAGCATTGGAAATGGGGAAATTCTTAATATCTTCTTTATTTCAAGATATGTGACGTTGGTGCAAAATTGTGAAGGGAGTTTATTGTACCCAAACTTTCCCCCAAATCATTAAATATCTGTGGTCTGAGACTTCATTTGTATCAGGTACATCTGTGTGTCCTAATCAGAACCATTGGCTAGAATCTTCTGGAGGGAGTTTAGCCTTTTGCCCTCAAGAAAGAAGTTAATTCTTTCCAAAACAGTCACCTCACTTTTTACGCTGCAGAAGATAGGTAGCAAAGGCATTAACATATCAGACTAAGTAGTTGGATTAACATCAATTTACAAATAAAGCAGGATAAGCCATTTTAAATAAGGTGCATTATATTTTATTTAGCAACAACTGTTTGCCTGTTCTATGTGTGTGTGATGAAAACCATTGTAATGCTTTCACAAAGAAGCCTGCCTGAAAAGGAATAAAAAAGCACGAGTGTGCCCGTACTGGATTTGAGTGTGTGTGCTGTCCTTCTGTGTTGAAATCCAGATGTGCTTCAGAGGCTACACAAATCCAATGCAAACGTGTGGTCTCATCCTTTGACTCTAGGGGAAACTTAGTGCTTGATTGACTCACTACCCTCCAGCACAGGACTTAGAAGCAGGAAGTCTGGTTTAGGTAGTGAGTCTGACATTTATGACCCGTGTGGGACCTCAGGCTAGTCATTTTTATTCCCTTAGCTTTAAATCCCTCTGCGGCAAAATGAAGATAAAATTGACACCTGCCCCATGGGTAGGAATGGGAGGAATTACTGATATCCTATGTGGGGAAAACATTTTGTAAAGGGCAAAGTGCTATATAAATATCCCACATTCTAAATCTTGCCCTCTTCCAGGTTGAACCTCTTGCCACAAGGAATTATCATGCTGCTTCCCTAGGCAGATGGGTTTGCTACACTCAAGGACCTGAGTGCTCCTAGGGAAGGGAAATACATGGCACAGGTGCAGCTTCTCTTATTCCTGAGCCCACAGTCAGCATTGCTAATTAATCACTACACTTTTTCCTACCAAGTCTTGACCCAATCTCAAAATCCCTCTCATAACATTCCAGCAGCTACCATCAATTGTTGGAGTTGGCATGGGAGGATAAAGCTGATTGGCCATCCCTATTAAGCCTCTAAGACCTGTGACCAAAGGATCCCACACTCTCTCCTCCATTGTCCAGATTGAGGACACACAGATTGCAGCACGGTGCCTAGAGATGACATCCAGCAGTGACAGAACCACTTCACAGTCAACACACACATACACAGAGCAGAGCTAGCTCAAGCATTCATCTGTTACGTCTGAGTTAATTTCATAGTGGGAAAAAAAAGCAAATGTTCAGGGAATGTTGGTAACAGTACAATTTATGATAAATCAAATTGCCTGAAGAGATGTGGAAAAGGGTTTTTTAAAGAACAAAGACTCTGGGACTGAGCAGTGAATGTCAAGTTAGCTGTGTAACTGGTGGGTGTGTGTACATCATATAACTGGATCAATTCCTTAATTGCTCTGTTTTTCTATCACACAGGATAATTAGAAGACATTTTGATTCTCAGTTGAATCAATTCTTTCCTTAGGCTTGGAGAATTGTGTCTTACAGGGAACCTCAGATGTTAATATTGAAACATTTTCTTTCTTAGTTCCTGAAGGAAGGGTTTAGTTTCATCTTGCAAGTGTGCCACAGGTTCTGCCTTGGAAATCCAGATATCAGATAGCAGTCCTAAATGAACACAAGTCAACCTTCACGTCTCAAACTTCCTCACATGCAAATGGAGACCCATTTCTTTTATTCAGTCCTGGCGTAAGTTTGCTAGGCATGAGGTGACCCAATGTACTATTTTATCAACAGCAAGCAATCTCATTTCATGGGAACTGCACTTGTCCATTACTCAACCTGAATGAAGGAAACTGCTCTGTTTTGTGTCATCAGGGATATGACAAAAGGAAGACTTAGGTGAAACATGTTTTCTTAATACGAAGAAAATGTATTTTATATGCAAAAATATAGCAAAAATCTCATGTCTTCACCAGTCTAATTTTGCAAGAGGTAATTTACAATTTTCTTGTTAATAATTTCTTTTAAGTTGTAAAAGCTAAAAAGCTCATAATAAATATTATGAAGGAAAAAAGTGGCAAATATTTTAATTTTTCTGACCCTGAAGATTATTGTTTCTATTTGCTTTAAAGTGTTGGCATTAGGGATTAACTCAAGAAATGCGTCTTAAGAAAAATGGATCTTTATTTTGGACAAGGGAGATTATAGCTCCTTTTATTACCTGCTGACCTTTTACGAGCTATCTTTTATTTTAGTGTTGAATAGTTCATAATGCCCTTGTAGTTTAGAAAGCACTTTTTAAGAATTTTATGTATCTCATTTGATTCTTGTATGATAGTTTTAGCAATATAAACACCAATTTTCAGATGAAATATGGAGATTCTGATGGGTTAAGGCACTTGACCACGGCCACATAGCTAGAAAGTGAAAAAAGTAGGGCTGAGCCTAGATAAGTGAATTTCTAGAATGGTGTTCTTTACTGCCACACACTCCATGACTTAAAACAGGGATTATGTTTTCTGTGAAGCCTAAACTAAAGCAGAGGATTTTTACCTAATAGAAATGCCTAGGGCCAGGAGAGTGGGCCACATGAAAATCAACACGAGCAATCTGAGAACTCAATATCAGAGAAAACAAATCCAAAAGAGCCAAGGATGCCGAGCCTGAGGTTGGGTGAAGGTAATATCAAAACAAAAGCAGCTGAGAATACATAAGAGGACACCCTGAGCAACTAATTTGCATATCGGCTGTTATTTACAGTGTACCTTGGAAACTTAAAGTTTTGTGATGCTTGAGTAAGTGGATTGGTTCAATGGGCCAGAAGCAAAAAGGGCAATGTATCGTCTTTCCATGTGGATAGGGATACAGTGCCTGACCCTGTCCAGACTAGACTTCTATTGGTTCTCTGGCTTTGCTGTAATAGGATGAATGACATTTGTAAGAAGTTACACAAGTAAAGTGGTGCAGAGTGACAGGAATGACAAGTTTTAGTTTGTTGTTTCCATTAATGCAGACTGTCATAACACTTAGATTTTGCTTGACATAGAAATGGAAACTGGCCATGTGGGACTGGACGTGTTTAAGAATGAAGGGAGCATGTGTATCAGTGGTAGAGGACAGAGCCAAGTAGTAAAATGAGTCATTGCCAAAACACAAAACATAAGGCATGACAGATTCCTGCAGCTGACTCATGAGGAAAGCCAGCCAGAGACCTACCCAATAGAAGATGCTGAAGACTAGGGACCAAGAGTGAGTCTGTTGATCATAATAGTGATTGCTGTAATGTAGTGTATTCTTACTATTAATATGTGTTAGGCATGTTGACAGTGACACAAATACCTTTACATGAATCCTCAAATACTATAAACCGGTTATTTTTAAGGACATTTTCATATATAAGAAAACTGTAGTTCAGAGAGACCAATGAGTTATTTAGGATCAGACAGCTAGCAGGAGGCAAGCCAGGAATGAGCCAGGTGCCCGGTTCTGAAGCCTGTGCACTTGGCCAACATGTTAAACTTTCTTCTCACTGCACACAACGGCTAGACAATAAGTTGAGTTGTCAACTCCCTGGGTACCAGTGACTAGTTAGTTTGTATGGTCTTAGCAGATTTTTTAAAATTTAAGAGTGCCGACTGAGCATCACGGGAGCAGGCGGTTCAACGTCTCAAGCACAGCTCTAAGGAGTAAGCTTTCACAGAGATTTATGGAAGCCATTGCTTATATTTTAATATCTTTTATATTCCTTCCCAGTGCATTTTATTCTATCCACCACAATAATCTACATCTCATGACAAGCAGCTGAGGACACAGAAAAGAGAAAGAGCAAGCCTGTAAATGCAACCTTAAGGGAGGGCCAGTTTGAAGAGTGCTGTCTTTGGTGGTCTCATTTTGATTTGTGAATCTTCTTGTGGATGTTTGGCATCATATCCTGAAAAAAATCATAAATGAACCTTCCTGGTTTTTCTGCATTGAAGCCGAAAATATATTGCTTCATTTATGTCCGGCAAACCCTAGTATTACAAAAAATGCTAAAGCACTTCTAACTATAGCCTCTAAATGGAGACTATAATATCTTCTGAGACAAAGGGAATTTGAACATTGTTAAGAATGCAAAGTTTTATATTGAAGAACAAAAGGAAGGGAAACATAGGCCAACCTGTTCAAAATCCTCCAAGTTCAGTTTCTAACATAGCTCACTCCATTTCTTTTTGAGTAACTCCAACCTTTCCAATGGAAATGTTACTTGTAATTTAAAAGGATTGTTAGAGTTGAGTCAGTGTTTTAGTATTCATCAGTGTGTTTGGTTTTAAGCAAGATAAACTGAATCGATCTGATTTCAGCAGAAAAGGAGCTCATTATATATAGAGAGAGACAGAATGGAAGGAGAAATTTGTCTGATGAGGATGCTGCTGCCATGATGGCCACAGATGACACTGGACACCATCTTCACAGTGGTTACTAGATTCTGGATACAGCCCCTAACCACCCTGCCACTGCTGCCAATAAAGTAAATTCTCCCTAAGCCCTGCATTCTTGCATCACTGGCTCCTGATTCAAATTCTTACGTGGGTGAACATGATTGGCCAACCTAGATTGTGTGTTCATACTCTAGCTGCAAAGGAGGCTGGGAAATTTATAATATGGCCTTGTTGGCTTATATAGTCAAAGGCTGGCTCTGCTTCCCTTCAAAATTTATGAGGTAGGAATTCCCCCTGATCATGGGGTTGGAGGAGTTAATATGCTGTTTGGCCAAAAATGTGACCTTTTTTTTTTGCATATTCCACCTCTTGAGTTTTCTTAATAATACATATTTTTTTCAAACTCTGTCATAGCCATGTGTTTTAAAGGCCATTACTTTTTTGTTTATTTATTTCAGGTCTTTAAAAAAAGTTTATGAAGTTCAAAATTATTCTTACATCATTCTTAAAAAGCTATTCAAAGACTTTTTCTCTGGGCATCCAGCATACTCCTAAGACTGGGTACATTAGGTTTCCAATCCAATAAGCTTTATTTTAGTTTTTGGGCCAAAAGAAATCGTTTACATTTAGTTCAATCAGTCAGAAAAATCCATGCTTGCTAAAAAAGAGGGGAAAATCAAGCAAATACAATTGACAGGACATCAAGGTCTAAACAAATATCTACCACATAGATATCCTTTTATTTTGAATTGCAGTTGTCTTGCAACAAATGGTCCAAATATAAACAATTTAATAGAAATTCTAGAAAGAAATGGCTTAGAATAGCAGGCACTTCATGCTCTTAAACAAGCCCTAAAAGAATTGGAACAAGCCCTTCTTTGTTCAGTTCCATGAAATCTGTTTAGAATCAAGCTGATGATTAAATCTCTTCAAAGGAAAACCCTGGGCATATCTATAGGTTGACTTGGAAAACTATTTCTCCTATGGAGTTAAAATGAATATATGCATATGTGTATATGTGTGTAAAAGTAATTTTTTTTAGCAGAAAGATTCATGATCATTATTTTTAGATGTTGGCCATGCGGTATTTCACATATATAAGACCAACAGATGACTGAGTTAGGATCTAGTTAGTGAAATTTATTGGTCAAAATCCATACCAGTTATGGTAGTGGATTGAACACATTCATCTATCTCCACTCTGTCCTGAAACCCAATTTAATATAAAAAGACAGCAAAGAAAAAAAAAGTTTAAACCTAAATAGACAAATAGAATTGGAAAGAAGGCAACCATAGCTAAATTTGAGGTATCTAGAAAGCACAAGGATGAGTTTCTGACTTAGAAAGGCAGAAAAAGCTGAAACATAAATCAGAATGGATTGAGTAAACGAACAGGAAGCTGGTGTATTCACACTGCAAAACTCTAAGAAGTTTCTATTGTGAGAGATGCTAGGAATTTTTTAAGACAGAGGTACATATTTGGGCTGGAGAAAGATTGGTTGAAAGACTTTATAAAGGATATTTAGAAATCAACATATACTTACCCTTCCTTGTCAGAATACTGGAGGTTTTCCTTTCAAAGATGACAACACATACAGGCTCCAGGCTCAGAGACACCTGGTATAACAAAAGACAAGTGTGAGGAGGGTACGCGTTAAATAAGAGCATGAAGGGTGAGTAGGCACAGTGACTGTGAACATCCGTCCTCTTTCTAGATGATGGAGAAGTGGCTTACATACATATGGAACATGGCAATGAGTATATCATAGTCACTGATGCTGGTAATAAATAGTACTAGAGCAGGGTCCCAGTGGACCTACTGGCTCTCAGCTATACTTGCTATTGCTAGACAGTGATGAAATGGGGGGCCTGGGGCTTCTGTTGTGTGTGTCAATATTTTGAAAACTGCAATGGTTATACCATTGAATACATGGTGAATAGCAACCCTAGTTATACCTCCAGAAAGAAAAAATGGAAAATTGTGGGTTAATGGATTGGCCTAGTAGAAAAGACCCCAGATCCTGACATTTGAGGTTCCTAACAAAATGGCAAAATTCCTGCCTGATCATGTTACAGTGAAGCCTACCAGGCAATAAATATTCTCTTCATGTTCATCACTTCCAATCTGTATTTTTGATGATGATGATAATAATAATTATTATTATTATTTGAATGGCCAAAAATATCTAGGGATTAAAGAAAAGCCTACATTTGTCTTTAAATAACCTATAGAAAAAGGGAAAGGAGGAAAGAGAAACAGTTTAAAAAATGAAAGGAGACACTTTAAAATCTGACTTCATATTCTCAGAGATATTTATTCACTCAAAAAAATTTGTGAAACATGATGACAAAGTATTTTCTAGTATTCAAATTATAACATTTAACAAAATAGACAAAGATATTTCCTTATGGAGTTATATAATGTTTACTCTACTGTGCTAATTGTACTACACTATAGACAACATACTAGAATCATTACATAGCAATAAGAACAATGAAGAAAATACAGGAAAGGAAGGAAATAGAGAGTGATGGGGCAGATGGCAGTGGCTAAGGAGAGCTATCTTATACAGTGTACTAGGAAAGGCTGGAGTAACCAACATATAAATAATATTTAAAGCTATGGAAGTAAATAAGACCACATAAGAAGAAAATGTGGGTAGAGAAAAGAAGACATCTGAGGGCTGAGTCCTGAGTACATCAACATTCAGAGGGTGAAAGAAGAAGCAGAGGAGATAGATGAGAGATTGCATCCAGGAAAAGAAAAGGAAGTTCTGCAAAAGGAATATAGAGAGTATAAGAAAGAACATTTGTGAATTAAAATTTAATAGCAGAAATAAAAAATTCAAAAGAGAGTTGAGAGATAAAGTTGAGTAAGTCTCTCAGAGAGGAGAACAAAAAGAAATGTAAAATGTGGAGGAAAGGTCAGAAATGTAAAATATCACATTAGTGGTTTCATTGTCCAAATGATAGGAGTTTCAGGAAAAACAAACATAAAATGTAGGAGAGGAAATTAAGACAAGATTATGCAATGAATTTCCCAGAAGGAAGGATGCAAGTTTGTGGATTGAAGGAGTCTTCTGAGTTCCCAACACTATATATATACATATGCGTACACACAGACACACACACACAGACACACACACACACACACACATATATTTCTCGAGGCTGAGCTAATGAAAAGCTCAGGAACTAGAATGGCATTAAAAATTTCAAAAATAAACTGGGATATAAAAGAAAAAAGAGCGATGTCTTTTAAATTCTGAGGGAAACTAAAATTTGTACGTAGCTAAACTGTCCATCAAGGGTAAGGAGACAAATCTTCAGATGTGTAAGACCTCAAAAATATTACCTTCCCCACGATGTTACTGGAATATTTGTTCCAGCAAAATGGGAACATAACTGTGAAAGAGGAAAACACTGGCCTCAGGAAACAGGAGCCATACCTGGGAGAATCAAAGGCCAATTTCAAAATCATGATAAAAAGAGATCCCAGAACAACAGATTTGAGCAAGGCTAGAGAGCAACAAGACAAGATTAGAGAGGAGAGGCAGAGGGCTCCACAGAAATGTATCTAAGGAAGAAAAAAATGTCTAACAGAATGTCTGGCTTGCTTGTCAGATATATACAATTCTGTCAGAATTGGGAAATAAATTAATTATAAAATAATGACTAATAAGAAAATAAAAGTAAGAAAAAAAGAAGAAAAATAAAATTATACAAGAAAGTGTAATCTAGGACAATGTATGACTCTTCTATGAATATCTACTTAGTCTTAAAATATCAACATCAATATTTATTGTCCTGGACCCAGTTTGTATGACCCAGATTTGCTTGGCCTCACCTGCTCTTCACTGCCCACTCCATGCTTTTGCCCCTTGCTCAGTGGAGAGTACTAGCCACTAGGTTGTTGCCTCATCTCAGCCCTCCTGGGGTGGGAGCAGGGCATCTGTGTGCATGCATCACATCCCCCACAGGAGCCCTTGAGCTCCAGGTTCAGGTCCACAGAGTACCCCTCTCCTGTGACTGGTTGGAAGGCTGGGTCACACAACTTGCAAGTGTGGAGCACTTAAGACTTTACGGGGCAAACGTTGATGACTTATGGGAAGGAGCTAACAAAGTCTTTACTCTTCTTCCTCTGGAACAGGGCATTTCTGTGGTTAAGTGGTTCCAGTCTTTCATTCTGGAGCCTCCCTATGTGGCCAAGTGTTGGCTAGGTTTCTTGTCAGGCTACAGCTGCTCAGTAATGCATCACCACTTATATTTGCTTTCTTCTTTTTTCCCATACCTCCTACTCTTGTGTCTTGGGATGCACCCAATCAAGCCTCAGCATGTAAACTTTGTCTTAAGCACTGTTTTCTGGGGAGCATAGAATAACACATTGACTGAACCAAAAAGGGCCATGTACTGAGAAGCTGAAGAGAGATAGAGAACAAGATTGGGAGAGAGAGAGAGACAGAGATAGACAGAGAGAGGAGGACATACAGAATAAAATTCTCATCTTGTAGGATACCAATACATAATAGTTAAAACAGAAAAATCTAGAAACAACAGGATAATTTTATATTATAATATGTAATGTGGTTTAGAAAAATGGAGATTAGTGCCTAAAGAAATATCTAAATTAAAAAAAAAGTTCCTTCCAGAGAGTAAGAATCAGTGTGTGAAGAGGTATTAAAGAAACCTATGGTTTTCTTTATAAGCCTAGTAATACTATTGACTTTGAAAACTATGAATGTTATGGATAAAGCTGGAGGCCATTTTCCTACATGGAATAATTCAGAAACAGAAATTAAATACCACATGTTCTCACTTACAAGTGGGAGCTAAACAATGGGTACATACGGACATAAAGAAGGAAGTGATGGACACTGGGGACTCCAAAAGTGGGGAGGATGAGGGTTGAAAAAATACCTACTGGGTACAATGTTCACTATTTGGGTGATGGGTACACTAGGAACCTAAACCTCACTGTTACACAATATATCTATGTAATAAAAGTACATATATATCCCCTGAATCTAAAAGAAATCCAAACTCTGAATGTTAAAAAAATTAAGCACAATACGTATTCAATATTGCAATTGTTCAATCTATTTTGAGTGCAATATAATGTAAACACAGGTCATGAAAGAGCAGATCTTGAAATTTATACAGAAAAATATACAAAGTTATACCAATTTTTTTTTTTTTTTTTTTTTTTTTTTGAGACAGAGTCTCATTCTGTTGCCCAGGCTGGAGTGCAGTGGCGCTATCTTGGCTTACTGCAACCTCCGCCTCCTGGGTTCAGGCGATTCTCCTGCCTCAGCCTCCCGAGTAGCTGGGATTACAGGCGTGCACCACCACACCTGGCTAATTTTTTGTATATTTTAATAGAGACGGGGTTTCACCATGTCAACCAGGCTGGTCTCGAACTCTTGACCTCAGCAAACATTTTTATAGTTACTAACTCTGAGTCGTGAAATTTCCAGTGCCTTTTTTAAAAGGTCTTTGAATATTTGAACAGTGCTTGGGTTGTTTTTATAAATAAGATGAGTAAGAAAGCGATTTTCAAAGAAAAAAACATTGGTCAGATGGTATTCATTATAGTTCATAACATGATAAAGATATTTATTACATGTTTAAGATTATTTGTGAGCTAAAATGTACTCTAAAACAAAAGCATGATCTATGACACCTAAGGCACAACATGCTACCTTGTATTAGTTATTTTTTCAGTTGCATGTGTCTTGTCTCCTCAATGATAATGTAAGTTACCTTGAAGGGAGTGCTCCTCTTAGCCGCCTTTCTATCCTTCACAGTTCCAACCAATTACAGGTGCGCACACACACACACACACGCATAAAGAAAATATATGGATAAAGACCATGTTGAAAGTTAGATATAAGCTTGTCAAGTTGACAACCTATAAATAAAATGATTTTTTTTTTCTAAGGATGAAAGGAGTAATGGAAAAAGGAAAGGAAGTAATTATAAGTGGTGGTGCATTTCTGAGTAGCTGACAAGAAACCTAGTCAATCATTTGGCCACACAGCAGCCTCCAGAATGGATGACTGGAACCATTTTACCTCAGAAATCCCTGTTCCAGAGGAGGAAGCGTAAATAATTTTTTAGCTCCTTCCCATGCCGTTTTTCATAAGTCATCAAAGTTTGCCCCATAAAGCCTTCAAGCCTAGGATGGTTGATTTTATGTGTCAACTTGACTGGAACATGGAATGCCAGGATATTTAGTCAAACATTCCTCTGGGTGTGTATGTGACCGTGTTTCTGGACAAGATTAACATTTGATCAAAGCAGATTACTCTCTCTGATGTGGGTGGGCCCCAACCAATCAGTTGAGGGCCTGCATAGAACAAAAAGTCTGACTCTTTGTAAGTCAGAGGGGATTCCTTCTGCCTGATTGAGCTGGGACCTTGGTCTTTTTCTGCCTTTGGACTTGAACTGAAACATCAGCTCTTCTTGGGTCTCGAACCTACAGGCTTTCAAAATGCCTGAGAAGTCCCAAGGTTGAGAAGCTTATATCATGAGCTCTCTTGGGTCTCCAGCTTGCCAACTGAAGCTCTTGGGACTTCTCAGCCTTCATAATCATGTGAGCTAATTTCTTATAATAGATCATTATATCTATCTATCTATCTATCTATCTATCTATCTATCTATCTATCTACCTACCTATCTACCTACCTACCTATCTACCTAACTACTGACTGACCGACCTACCTAGATGGATATAATCTCCTGTTGGTTCTGTTTCTCTGGAGAATTCTGATTAATACAATGTCCTTATATTAAGGTGACTCATGGTCATTCAAGTATCTGGGCTGCAGCCTTTTTGTCATTGTCATCCTAACTATAGATTATTTCAAATATGACAACAAACTCCAACTTCTTGTACTTTCAAGGGTAACAGTATAGAAGCAACTCTGTGTGAAAAAATGTCTGACAAGAAGTTGCTCTGACCAGGTCTGTCTAGGGAGCAGTATGAATGCTCTCAGGATGGGTGTCATTGGCTTATAGACCCAACACATAAGACATTTATCAAGCACTCGCAACGTGCAAACCATTGTGCTAGGTTTTGTGAAGTCTGCCAAGATGAGTAAGTTCCTGAGTGTCTGTGGACCAACAAGGCTGGAAATACAGTGTATAGTATGGCAAGTTATGCTGTACTTATTTTTTCAACATGCCATCTTTATAATCTCTCTTCCAATGGATGTGATTGAGGCATGACTCATGAATGTCTATCTTCTCCAGAAAGGAAAGAGTCTTTCTGTGAAAAGATGAAAAACTATGAGCATCTGTTTTCAGGTTAAGATTTACATATCATGGTAATGTGATTGCAATGGATTTTTATGAGTTTGAAAATGTTGCCCTAATTTCTTCAACAGGCCTTTCAGAGTTATGAGTAATCAAAAAATACATTTCTCTCAACTACAAAGTATACTGACTCACAAAAAAATGAAAACTTCTGTTTTACCACTTAGTTCATGCCAATCATACAAAGTATTGGAAAATTTACAATTGTATGTCCAGCCAATGAAAATCTATCCCAGACATATGGTTAGTGGGTTTATTTTTGATGCCATAACATATTCCAGAATCTCTTAGGTTCCTTTTCATAGTAACCAATGTGATCATGTGGTATCTAATGTCAAGTTAACTTCATATTTTTTCTAGAAACTAAATATTTGGTTCATATATAGACTAAAATAAATTTGACTAATTAAAAAAAATAAGCAAGTAAAATGAGAAGCACATATAAAGCAAAATAAAACAAATGGAATTCTGTTTTGTCTTTTTATTTCATTTCTGGTGATTTTCAATCAGAATTAAAGTATTTTTTTCACCAAAGGGTAAATAACTGGTACAGCCAGAACCCCAACTTCAGGGACCATCAACAAGCCACTCTAGCCTGGTAATGGAATAAAAGGAAAAAAGTGAGTTAGGTTGGAGAATTTCCACTTCCACAGTGATATTATTTCCGTATCTGTCTTCGTCTTGCAACCAAATTGTAGACCATTCCCCCTTAAACTAGACATGACAACAAATATTTGTTTTGTTAATTCTGAGTTTCAATGTGTATTTTATGTAGAGGAAGGCAGTCAACATGAGGTATTCCTGGTAATAGTTATCAAGGCATATTGAAAAATAGCTTTTTATAAAACATTTTTAGCAAATGAAATTAAAAAAAAATGGTTATAACCTAACAGTGCATGGCTCTCATTGAATCAATCCCATTAGCATCAATATTTCTGTAAAGCACACTCCATGCACAAGGCACCTCAATTTTCAGTGGACGTGGATATGAGCAACATTGTTTTGTTTTGTTTTGTTTTTTGAGACAGGGTCTCGCACTCTCGCCCAGGCTGGAGTGCAGTGGCGCGATCTCTGCTCACTCCCAACTCCGCCTCCCGGGTTCACACCATTCTCCTGCCTCAGCCTCCCGAGTAGCTGGGACTACAGGCGCCATTCACCGCGCCCGGTTAATTTTTTGTATTTTTGGTAGAGGCGGGGTTTCACCATGTTAGCCAGGATGGTCTTGATCTCCTGACCTTGTGATCTGCCTGCCTCGGCCTCCCAAAGTGCTGGAATTACAGGCGTGAGCCACCGCGCCCGAACATGAGCATCATTTATTTTTATACAATTCTGTAAGTAGTTGTTCTGCATATGTTAAAATTAAGTTAAAACTTTACATATAAATATATTTATATATATGATATATATCATTCTTGTGTGTATATGTACATATATATATATTTCTCTCTCTGTGTGTATATATATGATCACCAGAAATGAAATAAAAAGAGAAAACAAGAGTTCCACTTGTTTTATTGTGTGTGTGTGTATACACACACACATGCAGAGAGGAAGAGAGAGAAAGAAAAAGAGAAAGAGAACAAAAACATGTCTGATTTCATACAGATTTCTAAGGGCTTAAGATTTCTCTTCATGTCCTTAGGGAGGATAAAGTATTAGCAACAGGAATTTAGTACAGATTTCTTTCAATTTTGTTTTTTCACTTTTGAAATAAGCTTTATGCTGGATTATTGTTTATTTCTTTTGAAGCCCTTTACTAATGTCACAAATCTGAAGGAGTCTGTTCGTCTCACTGTGCACGTCTAATTATAGGTATTACCTATAGTGCAATTATGCTAGTCCTCCACTCAAAATACTGTGTGACTCGGCTGGGTGCAGTGGCTCATGCTTGTAATCCCAGCACTTTGGGAGGCTGAGGCGGGTGGATCTCCTGAGGTCAGGAGTTTGAGACCAGCCATGGCCAAATGGCAAAACCCTCTCTCTACTCAAAATACAGAAATTAGCTGGGTGTGATGGTGCACACCTGTACTCCCAGCTACTTGGGTGGCTGAAGCAGGAGAATCGCTTGAACCCGGGAGGTGGAGGTTACAGTGAGCCAAGATCATGCCACTGCACTCCAGTCTGGGTAACAGAGTGAGACGCTGTCTCGAAAAAAAAAAAAAGAAAGAAAATACTGTGTGATACTGTGTGTCTCCAGAAGAGACCTTTAGCATTTCTCTCTCTCCCTTTGCTTGTGAACTGGAGATGATACTCCTAACTCTCTGGGTTGTTTTGACACTTGATTGAGTCCATGAGAATGCTTTGTATATCTCAAGCAAGTTCTAATCCAGCCGGAGACATTACCATTAATTTTCATGATGGTAAGTGATTTTGATCCATTTGTGACCATTAATTGCATTTTATAGGTTAGACATCACCCCGACCAACCTTGAAAACAGCCTCCTGGATACTTGCCTGTCTCTGCAGATCTGGGCAGTAGAGAACGTGTAGGCAAGCAGTGAAACTGTCTAATTCATAACTATAAAATTCTAAAACAGAAGAGTCCTAAGAGATTATTGTGTCTTTTTTATTGTGCTAAGTATCTTTGGGTCTACAATAATAGGTAGTTGATTTTATGACAAGGCTGATCTGTGACAAGTATTAGATGGCAAGTCCCTCTTCATTATGATATGACTGCACAGTCTTTTAAAAATATAATAAAAAATTTTTTTCATTCTCTTAGACGAAACAATATTCTAAGCAAACTGCCCCAAGATTCTTTGGCTTCTACTTCCATAACTCCCCACCCCTTTCCTTTACCCCGAACCAGCCCTCGTGTAGGAGGAGTTACATGTTTCTTTACCACCAAGAGAATGCTGACATTGATTGAAATCATAAGCAGCGGGAAGCTGAATCTCATACAACTCCTCAAGATTATTCCATGATCATGTGTAATTTTTAGGTGAAATGACTTGAGTAAAATTAAATTAGTTTCTAAATAAAGAAAAAATAAAGTTTAAAATTAGAGTTAGAAATTTTTTTTTTCACACAATAGCTACAAAATTACACTATGGAAACATTAAAGACTACGTTATATCTACCGTGAGAAATAGAAGTATAGCAGACATTGCAGATCTGGATTCGAATTACGACTCTACCAATTTCTAGCTATGTGACTGTGGCTTCGGTTTCCTAACCAATAACAGCACTGATTGCAGTCTGACAGCTTCACAATAACCGTACCCAACTGACAAAGATGCTGTGGGGATTCAGCAGATCAATACCTGTAAAGAACTGAGAACATGACTATAATAAATGTTAGCTATTTATCATCATCACCATCATCATCACTCCTTTTTAGAAAGGGAAATCTTCTTAAATGCCCAAAATACAAACTAATCATCATCTTTCTCTATAAATCAAAGGTTGCATTTCACCAAATAATCATTTATGTAAGTAGGAAGCAGTTACAGGCACAGTAACACAGCTCGTGATCTCTGTTTCGCTATGTTCTCACACACTGAGAAAGCAAAGTAGTGGACCTGACTCATCAAGCTAGACTATGTTAAAAAACTCCAAAGCACTACACAGACTTGCCTTCAACTTACAAAACCATTTATTTAAAGGACTCAGACAAAGAATAGGGCTTAGCAAGTGAAAACTGGAATAGCAGACAGGCTAATAGGTAAAAATTGAAGCAGATTCCTTGCCCTGTGTAAAGCTAACATTAGGAATAACAAGGAGAGTAGAAAGTGTTGAAATTAGGTAAGTGGGTGCCAGGGCTCATTCTCAGGGCCCTGAATTTTGGGTCAGTTCACGAGGTGCTGGAAGTTTGGTACTCCACAAAAAGTCCAATAGGTCGCTAAATAACTCTCTACTTTCTCGGCCAGGTGCGGGGGCTCACGCCTGTAATCCTAGCACTTTGGGAGGCCTAGGTGGGTGGATCACCAGAGGTCAGGAGTTTGACACCAGTCAGGTCAACATGGTGAAACCCCATCTCTACTTAAAAAAAAAAAAAAAAAAATAGCTGGGCGTGGTGGTGGGCACCTGTAATCCCAGCTATTCCGGAGGCTGAGGCAGGAGAATCTCTTGAACCTGGGAGGCGGATGTTGCAGTGAGCAGAGATCGTGCCACTGTACTCCAGCCTGGGCAACAGAGCGAGACTCTGTCTTAAAAAACAGGCCGGGCGCGGTGGCTCACGCCTGTAATCCCAGCACTTTGGGAGGACGAGGCGGGCGGATCACGAGGTCAGGAGATCGAGACCATCCTGGCGAACACGGTGAAACCCCGTCTCTACTAAAAATACAAAGAATTAGCCAGGCGTGGTGGCGGCGCCTGTAGTCCCAGCTACTCGGGAGGCTGAGGCAGGAGAATGGCGTGAACCCGGGAGGCGGAGCTTGCAGTGAGCCGAGATCGCGCCACTGCACTCCAGCCTGGGCGACAGAGCGAGACTCCGTCTCAAAAAAAAAAAAACAAACAAACAGACAATAACTCTCTACTTTCTCTCCAGACCTGGTCACCCTGAGCTATGCCAGAGAAATGGTCGGCATTGTACTAAATAATAACTCTATCTAGCACTGCAAGATTTTAGTGGCAGAAGTACACCAAATATAGATTTTTGGCTAAACGTTCAAGCAAATATTAAGCCCAATCCAGGGCTAAATAGAATACCATCACTAGGGTGACCAACTCCTTCCTGTCTGCCCAGGACTTTTCTGATTTTAGCACATAAATTCCATGCCTGGGAACCCTCAGTCCCAGGTAAATGAAAAGAGTTGGTCACTCTAACAATCATAGAATGAATATCTGGATAGAAAAAATCTGAAGTCTTATAAAAATGTTAGTTGTTAAAATTTTCGGGAGTCAAAATTTGAAAGTTTCAGCTGG
Source organism: Macaca mulatta (assembly GCF_049350105.2). Taxonomy (NCBI): domain Eukaryota; kingdom Metazoa; phylum Chordata; class Mammalia; order Primates; family Cercopithecidae; genus Macaca; species Macaca mulatta. The sequence goes on along the minus strand of NC_133407.1, from coordinate 5,619,228 downwards.
TAAAGGAACAATAATTTCTCAGTACTATTTATTAATTTAACTGCACACTGGGGATGGGAACAGATATTTGCCTTCAACTGAGGTCACTGGAGAAAGAAGATCTTTCTGGCTAACACTGCCAATATAGGTAACTGTTCAAGTCGGAGCTGCAGTCAGGATGTTTTTCTTTTAGTGATAATATATAGTGAAATAATATAGTGAAAACATTCTGTATTTTCTTATAGTGATAACTGAAGTGAAAACTTACTTCCTCTTCCACTCCTGGACTTGATAATTTAGTCAGTGATGATGGCACAATTTCACTGAGGCAATCCCCAAAGCCAAATATTTCTCTCTCTATTTAACTCTTTGAAGAATCTAATTTTTATGTATAAAGTTAACAGCTTTCACAATTCACATTAATTATTGCAGCATTTTACTTTGCATTCTGCTGACAGAATCTCAAAAACTAATGCATACAAGGAGGTTTTAATCCTACCTATATCTAAAATGCTTATCCACATTTGAAAGTGAATATTATGCAATAACAACACATCCAAATGACGTGATCTGTTTTTATTGCTGATATTGATACATTATTTAGACATGAGAGTAACAAAATCTCATGATCATTGATCACCCATCATTTCAGGAATGCCAGGAATGCTATTGCACTTTGGCATTTCGCTATTGGACCTTTCAAAGGCTGAGGCTGCAGCCAAAGCCGAAGAGCAGATATTGGCTCAATTCCAAGATTAAAGCCATATGTTGGTGATTTTGCCCATTTGGAACCACTGACCATGAGCTGAAGAAGCCTCTGAAGCCAAATCCCTATGAACTTCCCTAAGTGCTGTCCACTCGAGTGGGTTTCATGCTGCTTCTACCACCGACTGGCCCACCAGCCCATTCATCATACCTGAGGGCTTTCAGAGGGGATCCCCAAGGACTAGGGTAACTGAGCCAAGAGCTTGCAAATTCAAAAGGCTAAATTGATTAGAGAATTACACAAGCAGGCAGAGAGCAGTGCACATGTGATGTTTTATGTGTGAAGCATGTGTGATGGATAATTTTGTGTGTCAACTTGACTGGGTTAAGTAATACCCAGATAGCTGGCAAACATTATTTCTGAGTATATCTATCAGGGTGTTTCTGGAAGAGATTAGGTTATGAACCTGTAGGCTAAGTAAAAAAGATCAGCCCCACCAATATGGACAGGCAATCCATTGAGGACCCAGATAGAACAGAACGGCAGAGAAGGGCAAAATTCCTCTCTGTTTTGAAGCTGGAGTATCCACCTTCTCCTGCCCAGAGCTCCAGGTTCTTGGGCTTTTAACTCTGAAACTTACACTATCAACGCTGCCTCCCCACAACCCCCGGCCTCTGGTCTCCAGCTGAACAACAGCACAACAGCTTTCCTGGCTCTTCAGTTTGCCAACGGCATATTATGGGGCTTTTTGGCTTCTAAAATCATGTGGACTAATTCCCACAATAAATACTTATATATTATTTCTGTGTATATCCGACTGGTTCTGTTTCTCTGGAGAACGCTACCTAATACTGAATGTTAGCAGACATTTAAAAATATCAGAGCTCCATAGGTGGGAATTGAACAATGAGAACACTTGGACACAGGGTGGGGAACATCACACACCAGGGCCTGTCGGGGTTGGGGGATGGGGGAGGGATAGCATTAGGAGAAATGCCTAATGTAAATGATGAGTTAATGGGTGCAGTAAATCAACATGACACGTGTATACATATGTAACAAACCTGCATGTTGTGCACATGTACCCTAGAACTTAAAGTATAATTTAAAAAAAATAAAAAGATAAAAAAAGTACCTGGCATATAACAGTGCTTAATAAAAATTTTAAAACAAAAATAAACAAACAAAAATCAGAGTTCTCCAAATCTATATAACTTTAGATTATTGGCAGAACTCATTAACCTATTTCTGGCCTTGAAAGCCCAAATTTATAAGAAATTAAACCCTGCTGACTTTTTTCTAACTCTGTCTTCTTCCACCCCTCACAACTAGATTAAATAATAGCCTGCATTTATACTGTCAATGATGATATTTTCTCATAGAAGCAGGATGTGTTAATATCTCTATCATTCACTCCTCCCACAAACCCACCCATCCCAAACTCATTTTTTTACATGATAAAATACACTTAACATTTACTATTTTAACAATTTTTAAGTGTATAGTTCAGTAGTACTGAGTACAATTACATTGTTGTACAACCATCACCACTATCCATCTCCAGAACTTTTTCTTTCTTTTTTTTTTTTTTGAGACGGAGTCTCGCTCTGTTGCCCAGGCTGGAGTGCAGTGGCGCGATCCCTGCTCACTGCAAGCTCCGCCTCCCGGGTTCACGCCATTCTCCTGCCTCAGCCTCCCGAGTAGCTGGGACTACAGGCGCTCACCGCCACGCCCGGCTAGTTTTTTTAGTAGAGACGGGATTTCACCGTGTTAGCCAGGATGGTCTCGATCTCCTGACCTCGTGATCCGCCCGCCTCGTCCTCCCAAAGTGCTGGGATTACAGGCTTGAGCCACCGCGCCCGGCCTCCAGAACTTTTTCATCTTCACCAAACAAAACTCTCACCCATTGCACAATATCCCTCCTGGCTGTGGGGAGAGAAGAACCGAGAGATGTCACATAGGGTACAGATTTCTGTCTCTGAATATGACTACTCTAGGTATCTCCTATAAGTGGAATCATATACTTTCTTTTTTGTGATTGGCATGTCAGCATAATGTCTTCAACGTTCATCCATGTTGTGCCATGTGTTCCAATTTCCTTCCTTAAGTCTGAACAATATTCCATTGCATGCATATACCACATATTGTTTATCCTTTCTTCTATTAATGGACACTTGGATTGCCTCTGTCTGTTGGCAATCGTGAAGAAGGCTGCTGTGAACATGGATGTACAAATAATCAACCCCCGTCTTTATTTCTTTTGGATATATACTCCAAAATGGAACTGCTGAATCATATGGTCTAACTTGCTTTTGATGAAACTTGGAATTGTCAGTTTCCACAAGCCTAGTATGTAGAAGCCTAGGCGTGATTAGTGTGTCCCTGCTTTTCTCTGTCTCTTTTATGGCAGAACCTGCTTTTCCCAGGAACAATCCAGGGACACCCTTGCATCCTCCTATTTCAACCCCTTTTCCCTGTTTCTATGGCTCTTCAGCATTTATTCCATCCACAGATCCAGGCTTCTTTCAAGAACTAAATGTTACATGTTTTTGGAATAAATGTTTACAATTTAAGTATGTCAAACATCTTCTACAAAGTTGTAGTTTGCTCTTAAAAACTTCTGTTGTCTTTTCATTTCATTAAAAATTAAAATTTACTACAGTTTTATCAAGCTTTTATGATTTTTAAGCCTTATTTTAAAAATTCTTAACTATATGAAAATTATTTTTATGAATTTATCTTTCTCATTTAGGTTTTTATATGGAATTGATTGTGTTCCATACTGATAATTGAGTTTCTTGAGGTTAATTATAGAGTATCTTATCCCTTAGCCACTGATCTTCAATACTCAGACTCTCACAAATCAAATTTTTGAGCATCCTTATTATTTTAGGAGGTCTCTATTCTGTTCCAAGAATTGGTTTTTCTAACTTTGCATTAATATCATGCTTTTTATGTATGAAAACTTTATAATAAATTTTGATATTGGTTAGGGTATTTTCCTGTACCATGTTCTTCTTTACTATTATATTAGATATTGTTCATTTGCTATTCTCTGACAAATATAGAATTAGGTTGTCAAGTTCTATAAAAATTCCTATAAGAACTTTTGTAGATATTATATTAAAATATAAACCAGTTTTGAGATAATTACATCTTTATGATTAGTCTTCTATATCAAGATTATAATTTATTTTCTTTAATATATGTCAATGAAATGTTTTAATTTTGGCTAGAAAAGGAAAAACAGAACTAAAGTTTTAGTCGTTTAAGTTTCTGAAAACCTTCCTTAAGTTTTCCTCTAAGACTGGAGCCCCACTGTTATGGTTTGAATGTATGTGTCCCTCCAAAATTCGTATGTTAGAACTTAAACCCTAACGTATTATGAGATGGGACCTTAGAAGAGGGAGCACCCTAGTGCCTTTTGCTCTTCCATCCCTTCTGCCACACGAGGACACACAGTGTTTGTTCCCTCTGGAGGATGCATCAATAAGGAATCATCTTGGAAGCAGAGAGTGAGAACTTACCAGACACTAAAGCTGCTTATGCCTTGATCTTGGACTTTCCAGCATCTAGAACTGTGAGAAATAAATTTCTATTATTTACAAGTTACCCAGTCTAAAGAATTTTGTTATAGCAGCAGAAACAGACTAAGACACCCTCCCTGCCAGGCATGGACTAATTCCCTTCCCTGATTCTGCATGTGAATTCGATAGGAATGATAAAGCTAAGGGCCTGTACCTGTGTGTAGGGTCTTTGGGACTGTGTTGAACTGGGTGTTGTGTTTAGCTAAATTGGCAAATATGAATTGCAATCGAGAAAATAATCCAGAACTCAGAGTAACAGCAGCAGAAATAAGTATCAGGATTGAGGCGTGAAGCAAAACCAGGTGCAAGAAATTATTGAAGGTACCAGAAGTCAAGATAATCAGAAGCAGATGAGTCAGTAGAGTGAATGTTGAATTGAAACAAACAGTTGAAAGGTATAACAAATTAAAGTTTTCAGGGTTTTTTTGGTGGTACCGACCCCAAGGCTCAAGTCAGGTAATGCATCTGAGTTCTGGACCTTGCTTCTGTATCCCACTTCTGCTGTTGAGGGCAGAGAAATCTTAATATTGCTCCCCGCAGGATGACAATTGCTCCCCACTGGATGCCAAAATTTCAACCACTGCCTGACATTACTGTTTCCTTAATCAAAATGTGAACTGGAATACTCTCCCCAGCTCAATTACAAGAAAGCTGTGCCTGTTTCGGGCTTGGTTGTGGGTGGAAATAATCCTGTCCTGAACATTAGTAACCAGGGACTTGGACCTTCTCTGGCTCAAATTTATATTATCTCTGTATTCTGGACACTTCCGAGCCAAGAAATTAGGTCAAAAGCTAGTGTAAGCTTATAATGCCCCGCGGTACTTTGCAGAAACAAAGGTAAGATCTCATTCTAAGCCACTCATGAGTCCCACTACCAACAGGTGATGTATAATGAGATGATGATTTGGGAGATTTCAGGAATTGATAGAATACTTCATATTAAAAAGAATGATATTTTTCATTATGTTGCTAGCTAAATGGTTCACATAAGATTCCCACAATGTTTTTTCAACATAATCACAAGGGAAAAGTCACAACAGACAAATTCATATCCCATCCAAACAACAATGGTTATATCATCCTTTTTGTTTTTGTTACCCACAAATTAAAACAAACACTTTGTTTAATTAAATTTATTAAGTAGTTCATTTCAGGTAACAATAATATCTAATAGTTCTGTTCTCTTCTTTATATATATATGTATTAATGTAGATAAATATGTAATTTATTGCACTTTGAACTATGTTTCATGATGAAAACTTTTGTGAAGAGGAAAGGAAGGAATTATGAAGTGAGGGAAATGTCTGAATGGAATTGGTGCTTAATATGCTTTGGCTCTGTGTTCCCACCCAAATCTCATATCGAATTGTAATCCCCACGCGTTGAGGAAGGGACCTGTAGTCCATATGTGTCGAGGGAGGGAGGTGATTGGATCATGAGGGCAGTTTCCCCCATGCTACTCTCATGATAGTGAGTTCTCATGAGATCTGATGGTTTTGTAAGTGTCTGGCATTTCCCCTGTTGGCACTCACTCCCTCCTGCTGCCTTGTGAAGAAGGCGTTTGCTTCCTTTTCACCTTTCACCATGATTGTAAGTTTCCTGAGGCCTCCTAGCCATGCTTCCTGCTAAGCCTGCAAAACTGGGAGTCAATTAAACCTCTTTCTTTTATAATTACCTAGTCTCAGGTAGTATTCTTTATAGCTGTGTAAGAATGGACTAATACAGTACTGTTAATATTTCCGGATTCTCTCATGTATAAGGCCCTGAATACTCTGCAACTAGAATTTGGAACTATAGTTCTGGGTCTCCGGGAACCTCTCGAGGTATAGTCTCTACCAGGTATTCTAAATTATCTCATTCATATTTCTTCTTACTTCTTGCCTCAAAGCTGCCTCTTTGCTTAGATTCTTCAAATCAGTTCTTCAGTTGGACTTTTTGTATGAATATTCGTATTGATTTTAGATGATCTTTTTCAGGTAACTCTGGGATCTATAATTCAGTATCTCCTGCCTCAGCTCAAAACACTAACTTCAAGGTGTTTATCAGGAGGACAGTTACAATTAGAAAAATTAAATGACAAATTGAATAAAAGACTGATTACCTCCTTGTTATGTTCTTAAAACTATTTGAAACATCTGCAGAGTCACTGTCTTGACTATCATGACCAGTGGCAGCTAAAATGGAAAAATGAACTGACTACTACTGTAGCTGTAGATGAGCAAAGTACATCACCCCGTGTAAGAAACAGCACTCAATTCGACTGTGATTTCCTACTTACTGAAATCCTCCTCAGAAAGGAGAGGGAATGCCACTGATGCTCACCCAAGTGAGAATAATCTATATCTTGGGGAGGGAAATAGCTGTAGAACACCAGATGTTTGCCAATTATCCTCAAATGAAATTTACTAGACAAAGTTTTAAACAAAGATAATTGGAAAGGGTAAAATAAGCTTATTCTTCCCTTGACTTTACAAGTAGGGGTAATAAATTCATCTAAAGTGCTCATCATTGCCTCTGCATCCAGTCCTACCTCCAGTTTTTAAGCCTCAGACCATGAATCATATTCCATGTCTCTATAGCTGGGTAGTGGTCAGTTGGGAAATTCTCCAAGCCTCACTCTCCTGTTTCCCCTTCTTCTCTCCTTATATATGACTGTTTCTCATCTTAACTCACTGTTTTTGGCCAGCTCGGTTAAAATCAGGTATAAAATGGCTTAGCAGTTCCACCTCAAGACTTGACGGATAGTCACGTCAGACGATGTCTTCAAAAATCTCAGAACTGATTTTAACCTGAAAGCTCCTATAAAAAAGGTTTAGGCAAAACCCCAGTGATTTGACAGAGTGCACCTCTACCCTTCCTGAAACAGAAGCTACTTCTGGAAAGCACAGACTTTCTTTAAGGAGGAACAACCAGTAAAAGCAAAGAAGCAAAACTGAAGCGTGATTCAAGGGAAACGGACCACGCAGAAGAATGAGAGTTGCTCTTCACCAAAAACCGCTGGAGTGAAAGAAACAGACATACTAAAAAATGATTTTATTTATTCTCAAGAAAGTTCAAAAGGGTGCTCTAGCTCTAAAGCTAAAACAAATAGCCCTGAAGAGGAAACCATCTTATATCAGGTAGAATTTTATGGAAATATAAAAATGATTTCTAAATTAGAAACTATGACAGAAACAACAATATAAAATGGACACTTCTATCACTTCTCAGCCTTTTGGTTAAAATCAACTGCAAAATAGATACTCTTAAACCTTGCATTTCTCAAATATTAAGGCAAGTACAAGAATTTTGACCTCAAATATAGCTCGGCATGGCATAGAATCTAAGGGATATACTCCCTTCATAACTCTGTTGACATTTTCTCCAAAGGTTAATGTCCTTGATACATAAAACATTCATGGCAAATAATGTTTTTGAGAAAAACAACAAAACCAAAAAGGCATAACCAAAGACCAGCTTGCAGATGCTGTAGCTTCTGAAAGAAGAGGCTGGAATAGGACTTGTGTGTGAGCAATCTATTTGGGAAAGGGAGTGAGGGGATGAACCCAGGTAGGCAGAAGTGAGGAACTGAGCAAATCGAAATAGAGGAGAAGAGAAAGTCCATACAAAGGTGTGTGATTGAGTTGCCCACCAACTGAGGTTCGGTCCCACTGGGATGTGCTCAAGAGTGCAGGGAATGCTCAGAATTGGCCACCCAAGGACTGTTGGAGAAAAGAATCTGCTCTTTGTCTTCCACACCCCACTGGTTGAAAGTTTTCCGGGACTACCACCTCTCTAGCACTTCTGAGCTATTTGCAGAGTGAAATCTCACTGACATTCTGCTCCACCGTGTTGGAGAGACCCTGGGGGCAGGAGGACAGAAGACACTGAGCGCCAAGGGAGTCCTCTGCCTGAGCTGTGGCTGGAACCAAGATAAGCTGAGAGGTGTCTGGTATAATAAAAGATGAAATTAATGTGAGAAAAATATACCTGAAAAGCGCTTACATTTGCTGGTACAAAGGAATGTAAATCACTACAACAATCAATATCTTTTCCTTTGATAAATTTAAAGAGATTTGTAAAATGATAATTCTTAATTTTTTAAAGATGTAGTAAGAGAGAAAGAGTTTTACTGCTACTGCTAAAATGAATACATTGTATGAACTTCCTGGGACCAAATTAATGTTATAAATTTTTGTGGGCCAAATTGTGTCCCACCCCCCTATCAAATTTATATGTTGAAATCCTAACCCCTAGTATGTCAGAATGTGACTATATTTGGAGATAGGCCTTTAAAGAGGTGATTAGGTTAAAATGAAGCCTTAGAGTGGGCCCTAATCCAACCTGAATGGTGTCTTTAGAAGGAGAGGAAATTGGACTCTCAGAGATATCGGTGAAGCTTGCCCACAGAGGAAAGACCGTGTGAACACACAGCAAGAAGGCAGCCATCCGCAAGCCAAGGAGAGAGCTCTCAAAAGAAACCAAGCCTGCCATCATCTTGATCTTGAACTTGTAGGTTCCAGAATTGCAAGAAAATAAATTTATCCTGTTAAGTCACCCAATCTGTGGTATTCTCTTATGGCAGCCCTAGAGAATTAATACAAGAGCAAGAATCTTAAATATTAATATCTTCATATGCTGTGGTTACCACAGCTAGTTCCTCTCAATACCCATTTTCCTATTTTTCCTCACTAATAGAACCTGAGTTTTTTGTTTCTTTTTGGTTATTATTATTATTATTATTGAGAGAACAGCACTGTGCCCAGCACTAGGCTGTAGACCATGATTGGTCTAGGCCAACTCTGAAAATCCTATTTTCTCAACATCTCTTGCAAGTAGAGTTGACTTTGTGACCCAGTTCTCAGCAGCAAGACGAAGGAGAGTGTTCAGTGGGGCTTCTGAGAAAGATTTTGCTTTCCTGATAGAAGAATATAGATGGAGGCATTATGCATGTTCCCCCACCCCTTTTCCTGCTTTATACCTCAGACACCAACATGATCTGCTACCTATCTTTGCACAGCTCTGGCTTTACATTCTATTAGGTAAGAAATTTCGGGGCATCAGAGGGCCTCTGGTCTCATAGTTTTAACACATGCCCTTGGAATCAGTCTTACTGGCCTACCTTAGGTAACATGCACATAACTGAACCAATCATGAGGACCGTAGGAATGAAATGCTCTAGTTGACTGACCTGAACAGTGTTCTGACTCCTAGAGTATAGGGTTGATGCCCGCCTTAGCCAACCCTCATGGATAGAAAGTTGGGAAAGGGTAGTTGCCCAAAGGGAAATCGAGGTGTTGATACCACAAGTTGGAGGAAAGAATGATGATCAGGCAAAAACCAACTAACACAACTAAAAACTAAGTTCTTCAGGTCTCAACTTGCCTATTATTTCCACTGTGAACTTTTCCTGGCCAACCTCAATGCCGTCAATTCTAAACTAGTTACCCCTATTGTTTTTTCCTGTACCACCTGTACTTTCTTTATCACAGCACTTTTATATTGTGTTAAAATTGCCTGTTTGTTTCTCTTCATCCCTGATTAAACTACAAAGGCTATTAAGGCAGGAATCATGATTATCTCATTCACCATTGCATCTCTAGTGTCTACTGGAGCACCTAGTAAATAAAAACACTCAATAAATATATGCTGAATGAATAAAAATCTACTGCTAAATGGATATTTGGTAGACAAGTGTAATTGAAAATGCTTTCGGGCTGGGCACGGTGGCTCACACCCATAATCCCAGCACTCTGGGAGGCTGAGGCGTGTGGATCACCTGAGGTCAGGAGTTTGAGACTAGCCTAGCCAACATGGCAAAGCCCCGTCTCTACTAAAAATAATAAAAAAGTAGCTGGGCATGGTGGCACATGCCTGTAATCCCAGCTACTTGGGAGGCTGAGGCAGGAGAGTTGCTTGAACCTGGGAGGTAGAGGTTGCAGTGAGCTGAGATCGTGCCATTGCACTCCAGCCTGAGCGACAGAGTGAGACACTGTCTCAAAAGAAAAAAAAAGAAAAGAAAAAAAAAATGCTTTAAAGCACATGGATGTGATAGGTACTATACAAAGAATGGACACATTGGTCTCTTGTTACCACACCCATGCATTTATTCAGTCTCTTGAAGGAGGAAGAGTCGATACATTGGTCAGAATCTACAACATTCATTGGGGTACATTTACCAACATTCCTTAAAGATGAGCAGCTCTGACTATTACAGTCTCTTTGTTTTCCTTTTGCAGATGTAGACAGGGTTTGCCTCTTTGACACAGGCCTAACCAGGTTTCTTTCTTCTTTTCTATCCCCCTGAAATATGCAACTGAATGGTAAATTATGTCAGGGCTTGTTTGGCATATATCTCTTACTGAAAATGCACCTTGATCCTAGAACTTAGAGTAAAGATGGAGAAGTAGAACCATTCTTTTCTCAACATTAGACCATGTGCTCCATCAGGTACAGCTTACAAGAAGACCCTGAGTGGGAAGTGACTGAGTTCTTACATATCTATTTAGAAAGCAGTATTTTGTTCCTCATCTTATCTAATTTTCTCTTGGAGAAGCCTATAGGTACAGGTGGTTATGACATAAGATTTGGTTGTTTCTTCATTTAAGGCTGTAAGAGAATCACAAATACTACGCTAACCTCACAAATGTGACCGTAACCGCTCACTGATTCCTAAGGGGACACCAGTTCATTCAGCACTTCTCATTTCCTCACACGACCCCTCAACCGGCAGGAATGAGATTCTTCAACTGCACAGAACACTCAAGGCCTGAAAGAGAGATTGTCCAGTTCTCACAGAGTGCTGGTTGGCCTCAGTTTTATGCTGTTAGTGCCAGTACAGTGCTTTTCATACACACTGAGGACTAAGCTCTGATTTTTTTAACTTGCCCAAATTCCTATCTAAGGGGTCTGGGGAGTCATGCTCTACAAACCAAAAATTCTCATCAGATGGGTTTTATTTAACCCTAAAAATAGTGGCTTAATTTCCAATCTGACTCTGGCATAACGAGGAAAAAAATCAAAATATTTTACCCCAAAACATGTTTCTCCACCCTATCTTGAAATGACCCTGCAAAGCCGTCTCTTGTTGGAAAAATCCATATTCTATAGAGAATCCCTTTTCTCCTTGTTTTCCTTCCTTCCTTCCCAGATCCAGAAGATCATCAACTACGAGTCAGGCACCCTTTTAGGTCTGATAAAAAACATTTTACAACCTGCTTGCTCTCTCTCTCTCTCTCTGAAGTCTGCTACCTGAGAGCTTCCTCTGCACAATAAAACTTGGTCTCCATAATTTTTATCTTAACCTGAACATTTTCTATTGATCCCAGGTCTTCAGATAAACTCAACCAATTGTCAACCAGAAAATGTTTAAATTTATCTACAGCCTGGAAGTCCCTGCTTTGAGTTGTCCCGCCTTTCTGAACCAAAGTAATGTATTTCTTACATGTATTTGATTGATGTCTCATGCCTCCCTAAAATATACAAAACCAAGCTGTACCCCAACCACCTTGGGCACATGTTCTCAGAACCTCCTCAGGGCTGTGTCATGGGCCATGGTCACTCATATTTGGCTCAGAATAAATCTCTAAAAATATTTTACGGTTTGACTTTTTGCATCAACAGACCCATCATGGAGGACAATGTGGGAATGATCCAGTCTTACAGAGATAACAGATATGAGTGAGAGGAGTTTTTGCATTTTTAGTCTTTTGAATGTGTTTTTTGGTATAGCCTTAGTGAAACTTCATTAAGCAACTGCTAGGTACAGATTTGAGAGGCATTAACAATTTTTAGGAGCCTAATAGCTATCTATTAATTAATTCGGCAAGTATTTACTTAGAAATTCCAGTAACTAGGCCCTTGGTAGACTCTGGGAACGCAAAGATCGTGAAGGCAGGAACTCCTGGAGGAACTAATATTCAGTTGGAGGAGAAAAGCACTTAAACAAATATTAGGTTGGTGTAAAAGTAATTGTGAGTTTTTTCATTACTTTTAATAGCAAAAACTATAATTACTTTTGCACCAACCTAATAATTATGCTGTATCATGATGCTGAGGAATGAACTCTGATTGACCTCTGCCAGATTTTCCTTGCCTTATAAAATCCTGTAAATCTTTTAAGGCCAACTAAAATCCTGCTTTCTCCAAGAATCCTTCAGTGCTCAGTTCAGTCAAAACAAATCTCTTTTGTCCTCTAACTTATATATTAACAATATTTATGTTTGTGTCTCTTTCCCATTTGATTTTATATTCTTGAAGGACAGAAGCTGTGTCTTAGCCATCTGTGTATTCTCCAACTTGGCCAGCATAGTCTTTTTCATGTGGTAAATACTGAATGTTTGTTGAATTGAAATAAACTTTATTACATTAATCAGTTCGTTCTCACAGAGTTTCCAAATACATTGATTCTCTGTTGTGGAACGGAAAGGGCAACAGATGCAACATATTTCTAGTTAACAGTTTCAATTTTGCTGAGAAATTATTTGCCTGGAATCTAAGCAAAGAGAACATGAGGTCTTAATTTTAACATCATTATAGTGAGTTTATGTTGTTTCAATTGAAAATAAGAGAAACACAAAGGAAAATAATTCATTCTACCAAGAGGACACATGCACCTGCGTGTTCACTGCAGCATTATTCACAATCGCAAACATATGGAATCAACCCTGTTATAAACCGCATAAAGAAAACGTGGTACATATATACCGTAAAACACGATGCAGCCATAAAAAGGGCAAAATCATGTTCTTTGCAGTTACATGGATGCAGCTGGAGACCAGCATCTTAAGTGAATTAACACAGAAAAAGAAAATCAAATACCACATGTTCTTACTTACATGTGGAAGCTGAACATTGAGAATCCATGAACATAAAGAGGGGAACAATAGACACTGGGACCACCAGAAGCGGGAGAGAGGGAAGGAGAAGGATCAGGGTTGAAAAACTACCCATTGGGTACTATGTTCACTACCTGGGTGATGTGTTCAGTCATACTCCAAACCACAGCATCATACAATACCTTTGTAACAAACCTGCACATGTACCTCTGATTCTCAAATAAAAGCTGGAAAAAAGAAGGGAAACATGTATATATATATATATTTTTTTTTGAGACAGAGTATCGCTCTGTCACCCAGGCTAGAGTGCAGTGGCACGATCTCAGCTCACTGCAACCTCCATCTCCCGGGTTCAAGCAATTCTCCTGCTTCAGCCTCTGGAGTAGCTGGGACTACAGGCACCGGCCACCATGCCCAGTTGATTTTTGTATTTTTAGTAGAGATGGGGTTTCACCATGTTGGCTAGATTGGTCTCAAATTCCTGACCTCAAGTGGTTCGCCTGCCTCGGCCCCACAAAGTGCTGGGATTACAGGCATAAGCCACTGCACCCAGCCCAACATGTAGATTTTTAGACGTTATTTGCTGTCACTTGAAACTCAGAAAGATGATGGAATTGCAGACCATTTGAATTCAAGTTACTCTGTAATGCTGATGAACAGAATATATCTACTGATTATTATTGATCGTGTTTGGAGAAGTTTAGATGGCGGTTACAGTGTTGGAAAGTAGGAATGTCAGAAATGGGTGTTGAGATCATGTGAAATAAAGTTACTATCAAAGATAGGAATTGAGATCTAGAGAACAAACTTGGAGGTATGGGGTAAGCAAGAGCATGCAGAGAGACTTGAATGAGAGGGAGAATGCAGCACCGGATACGATGTAAAACAGGAGGCCATTTCAAGTGCTTGATGAGAGGAGCAGCTGACTGTAGTTATAGCCCTTTAAACTCACCGCTCTCAGCCACAGTTTAAAATGAGGTTTAGCAGGAGAGAGTTCCATGAAGAACCCCAAAAGTTTTTAAAAATGTATAAATTAATAGTTTTTAAAATAAAATGATAAAAATATGTTTTGGGAAAACTAATGAGGTATAAAATGGGTTAGAAGGAAGAGAGCATAGAGACAGGAAATCCAGTTAAGAGGAGCTTTATTTGTTCCAGTAAGAGGAGGTGAAGGCAGAGATTAGGATAGAAGAAAGAAGGGACAGGAAGTAAAGCTGAAGCTGCTCCATCTGCCAAGATGTCAGGTTACCTCTGAAAGCCTTTTCATTTACCAATGATTCATTCTGTTTTGAGTTTTCTTTGGACCTCATTTTCCTTTGGTTATTACTGATTACAATAATAAAGGACTGATTTAGCACCCTTGCCATATGTTAAGGCCTTGAAAACAAACATAAATGACAAAGATGTTTCTTCTTTGAAAAATTCTTTGTGATTTTAATTTTTCACACACTCATGAAATATATCTGAAAGAGATGGTGATTAAGATAATTTAGTATTATTGTTTTTCACCAAGCTGCCTTGGATTTCTAGCAGACTTTGATGTGGAGTGTGCTATTCAGAGTACTAAGGTGTGAAGGATTTCTGTGGTACTTTGCAATGGTTTCCACACAATGGTTGAAAATGTTTCTATGTGCCTGAGACAAAGGCTTTTAATCTTTTGCCCAAAGAGCAAGTTTGAGTTTGCCACAAAAAATATTACCCAAGGAACTGGGTCTTGCCTTCTAATGAAGGGGAAGCATTGGAGATTGAAATTTCCTTACAGTATTTTGTAAATGTCACTTTTTAGTATTAGATGGAGTTAACTGGCTAGAAAGGTCGGAACTAAAGTTCATTTAAGGTAACGTTTTTGGGTTCAGTTTATCTTAGTCCATTCCTTAGTTTTCAAAAAACAAAAGATATTGAAATACATGAATGAAAGGAGAATATTCAAGACAATAATAAAAAAAATAACCAGCTGCATTCCATTTTGGAATTAGGATTTTTTAAAAAGACAAGCTGTTAAAATCCGATTTCTCTTCTAATCTAATATGTTGAGAAATACAGTCTCTGGTTATTAAAGCCAAAGCTGAAATTATTTTCAAATAATTATTATTCCATCATTTATAGTCCACTGAAAATATGCTTACAGCGTAACTTGTTCTGGTCGCCAAAGGTGAAATGATGATAGTCACTAAAACGTGAACCTGAGAAGTATCTAAACCCACTTTTGCTTTGCTGTTGATGATTCTTTATCTTGCAACGATAATTTCCACCTGGGAAATATCCTTTGCCTGGGTTCATAGAACATATTTCTGCCATTTTTCTTGCATTGTTAATGAGTCGTCTGAAGCATGCAATCTGTGGTGGGACAGTTTTACTTTAAAAAGGTACAAATAGCCGGGCGTGGTGGCTCACACCTGTAATCCCAACAATTTGGGAGGCCGAGGTGGGTGGATCACTTGAGGTCAGGAGTTCAAGACCAGACTGGCCAATATGGTGAAACCCTGTCTCTACTAAAAACACAAAATATTAGCTGGGTGTGGTGGTGCACGCCTGTAGTCCTAGCTACTCAGGAGGCTGAAGCAAGGAGAATCCCTTGAGCCTGGGAGGCGGAGCTTGCAGTGAGCCGAGATCTCGCCATTGCAGCACTCCAGCCTAGGCGACAGAGCAAGACTTGTCTCAAAAAAAAAAAAAAAAAAAAAAAAAAAGTATAAACGAGGCAAATTGTAGACTTGGGCGTTTCAAATATCCACAGTCCACTGCTAGTTCATTTTTCTTTCTTCTTCGTTCCAAAGCCAGTAGTTGTTTTCTTCCACAGGAATCTAGGCTTAATTTGGATTAAAATTGTCCTGGAATTTATGGGAATTTGCTTTTCTTAACAATCTTCCAGAATATAACATTTTCACAGATAAAAAGTTTCAGATTCTGTTCCTTTTGGCTTTAATGCAAGGTTTTCTTTCCCCCCACCCCAAAATCTACTATTAATATTTCTCTAAAAATGGTAAGCATTTTAAGAAACTTTCTTATAATTCTCTTGCCCGTTCCTCCAATCCCCATATTGAATATTCACATTTTTCCTAAAAAGAAAAACTATTTTACTTGATCTTGGTATCCTATTGTACTCTTCATAAACCAAAAAATAAATAAATAAATAAATAAAATTTAGCATCTTAACTTTCACAGTTACTACAATCTTGAGGACGCAGGTAAACTTTACTCATATAACTCAATGTGATCTGGCTTTGCATTGTACAGCCTGCCAAAAAATGGGTATTTTATTCAGTCCACCCTAGTAATTTTCCAAGTCAGTATAGGTTAAAATATTGTCAATTCAAGATTCTACTGTCTTCTCCATCTTCAGGGAATGGTGTTTTAATTTAGGGGAGATTTATATCTCAAGGATGGGCAGGAGGGGTGAAGGTGAGCCAGGGGTCCCTGACAGTATCTATATAGTGTCTGCTGCTGCTAATAATAATAGATAGTCTGTCTTGTACCCCTGGGTTATGCATGGTGACTCTTCTGGCAAGGAAAAAATGTGGTCCTCTTCCTTGTCTCTGTGGCAGGGGTGACACTTATAAGGTTTCAGCTCCACATTTTCCAGCTGGTGACTGAAATATTACACCTCTTTCAATGTAAGTTTTCTCACTTATTTTAAAGAACTTTTTAGCAGGTGGTGGCTCTCACCTGCAGAAATATTTCACATTCTATTTATGGGGATAAAATTTTGCATCTCTTCCTCACCACTTGTGGGGTAGCAGGAAGATTCAGGAGGGAGCTGTCCTCAGGTCTCTCCTATCCATGTTCATTACCCTGTCACCTCACTGCTCTCTGCTTGGCCAGGTGGTACAAAGACTATTGCCAGAAAAGAAATTGTTCTCAAAAATCTTCAGCTGGAAGCTGGTTCTAATTCCCTAATTTCAAGAGGGAGTTTGCCCCCTGTTCACCATTTTAAGTTCCAATTATTGGAGCACATAATCCACTTCTCAACTCTCTGTTACCAGAGATTGCTCTTTTACGAAGAAGATGGGAAAAAGTAAGAAAAAAGATTTGGTTCAGATGTATAGTAACAATTTTTAAATTCTACACCTCACACCTACATCCTTGCTGTTTACCAAAAACCCTTCCTTCCCAAATTTGGTGTCTTTGTTCATTGGTCTTGGCAACTTTTTTCCCATTCATCACAGGGACCCACATGCTTCAGGGTTCAAATGGGAGGGGTCATGGAGGAGAAATACATGCTGATTAGTGTAATCAAGATGTATCCTCTGGCCCCAGCTGAGGTTTATGATGGAACCAAGTAAGATTATTGATGGAGGTGCTGATGACAGCAGAGGAGTACCACAGGATTAGCTAAATGTCTAAGAAGGTAAATGCTGCTCTAGCTGGACAGTAAGTTTCAGCTGCACTTCAGTGTGGTGAGAAGAAAATCAGTGTTTTTTGGAGCTAAATTCTGTTTCATACTTGAAAATGTTAACCCAGTGGAACCTTTTGATCAAAAAACTAGGTTGTCATTTTGCATATAGTGCTAGAGCAGATTCTATAATACCTACAGAATGGCAGAAAGGCTGCTTGCACGAGAGGACGCCATAAATTCACTCACTACTAATAGCATGCAATGAAAACTCTTTTCAGAAGAGAGATTTTGCACACAAAGAGCCCCGAGGGAAGAGATAGCAATGGAGACATCCATCAAGTAAGGAAAGGGTGTTTAGAAAATTGCTCTTCCGACTCCATCTATCATACTATCAGAGACTGCTGTGTTAATCCATTTACCACCACTAAGCACAAGCACAAAGACAAAATGCAGAAGGATTCCTTGGGGAGAGTTTTCAACAAAACTTCTGTAGAGGCCAATGTGGACAATGGGGATTTTTTCCCACGTCACATCCAAAAGGCACTGAGTGCAACTTACACATCAACGTGCAGCTGTGGGTGGTTTTTCAAATGTAAGTCATCTCTTAATTCTTCGGTCTAAGGGGCATCGTTTTCCTCCTTCACAGGACGAGTTCTGAGTTGTGAATACATGCTGCAGCTCCTCTCTGCCTCTTCAATGGCATATAAACTTCCTATTATCCTGAGGGTTAAAAACAAAATAAGATCTTACTTCTCTGAATTCATCCTCCATGTATGGAAAAAGGGGGCATTAATTAGAAATACTGCAATGATTATATAAAAATATCCATAATTACTTTCTTAGCTTTTATAACTGTCCCCAAAAAGAAAAGCATAGCCAAGTGTTTATCATATTATTAAACATTATCAATTTCAATATTAATGCCTTGATAATGAAAATAATTCTATTTGTTTTTACAGTGGTTTACTGTCTTTATAGTTATTTCACATCTTTTATTGCATTTGATTCACTTATATGAATATTCTGAAAGTTAAATACTTCCCTACTCTATTGACTAATTGTTCTTTCAAATGATTAAATAAATCTTTTGGGGGAAAGACATATGAAATGACAAGGCAAAAACAATTCTTAGGCACATTATGCTGTGACCATTTCAATGAAGTCTTAGTTATGTGTGATACTGACTGAGAGAGAAAGAAGCAATGCCTTGAAAAATGGTACTGAGTGCAGCAGCTGCTTTGGAGAGCAAATACCCTAGCCCATGTCACAACATTAAGAAGGATTATTTCCTAAAGAGAATAGTATAGACAAGTCACTTATTTAACTATGAGGTACGTTTCCAGGAAGGAGATTTAGATTTAAATTTCTTCAAGAAATCTACCGACTACTAAAATTCACCCATAACAATGATCCAGACATGCTATGTTAATGTTAGTAGTTTCAACTTTTTGAGTACAACCTGTTTACAACCTGTGTAACATTACACAGATATGGCTGGATGCAGTGGCTCATGCCTGTAATTACTGAGGCGGGTGGATCATGAGGTCAGGAGACGGAGACCATCCTGGCCAACATGGTGAAAACCTGTCTCTATTAAAAATACAAAATTAGCTGGGTGTGGTGGTACACGCCTGTAGTCCCAGCTACTCGGGAGGCTGAGACAGAAGAAACATCTGAACCTGGGAGGAAGAGGTTGCATTGAGCCGAGATCATGCCACTGCACTCCAGCCTGGGAGACAGAGCAAGACTCCATCTCAAAACAAAAAAAAAATTATGCAGATGTGATAATACTTGCAGTTTTATTATTTGGTGTCTTGGAGAATTGTGAGGACCACACATTTTTATGAATTTAGCAGAATATACATTTGTAATAATTTATCTTTAAATAATCACACTATAATTTACATGTAGTAAATTATGTAAAATGTACCTGTGTCTATAGCTGTGTTTGGCTAACATATAACATATAAATTCTTATTATACCCCAAGGCCTTCAGATGTTTTCAGCTCATCAGCTAAGAATTTCAATTAATTAACATTAAATTTATATGCACAAATTAATTTATTAATTTATTAATTGAACATTTAAAAAGCATTTATTTAGGCATTGCATAATACTAGGTGCTGTGAAAGAAAGAAATAAAATCAGATATTCTTTAGAGCAGCTGAGAGTCTAATAACATATACATACATATATGTGTGTATTATATATATGTAACTATAATATTAAGTAGAAGTTAATTATAGGACTCATTTCCAGAAAAATGACAGACTAGATACCCTGAACACCTTCCCTCACCTGCCAAATTATAAAAATAAAGTGCACCTAGTTTTTTCTTACAATCCTGTGCTTTTGGAAAAGAATATTTAAAAATCTTTCTATGAGAATTCATCTTTAAGTTAAGATTCCCACAGATAAAATTTCAAACCTGCAGTCAAAACCATAAGGCCCTCATTGGAAATAAGGCAAACCAAAGCCAGCAAGAAATAACAGACAATTGAATCAGATATTGGAGATTTCAAATATTAGAATTATTAGACTGACATAGAATAATATGTTTGCTATGCATAAAAAATAAGTAGGAAAAGAAAATTTGGCTAAGGAATAAGAGACTGTAAGATTGGTCAGGCAGATTTAGGAAAAAATCAAATGAACATGTAGGAATAAAATATTGCTATTTAAATTTAACATCTGTGTTATAAATAGGTATAAATTTCTGTGATCTTGGATTAGGTAATGGTTTCTTAAGTAAGACACCTATGGTACAACTAACCAAAGAAAAAATAGAAAAACTAAATGTCATTAAATTTAAAAAGGTTTTGTGCCTCTTTAACAAATGGTGTTGGGTCAACTGGATAGCCACATGCAAAAGAATGAGTTAGACACTTACCTCACACCGTATATAAAAACGGATTCAAAATGAATCAGAGACCTAAATGTAAGAGCAGAAAATATAAGTCTTTGAAGAAAATTTAGGAATAAATCATATGACTTTGCATTTGACAATGATTTAGCTATGACACTAAAAGCACAATCAACAACAACAAAATAATATTTAGACTTAATCAAAATTTGAAAATGTAGGTAAAGAACACAAGACAACCTACATAATGGGAGAAAATATGTATGATTATATATTTGCAAATTAAATATATAATAAAGATTTAGTATTCAGAATATATAAGGAAATCTTACAACAACAAAAAGACAAAAGAATCCAGCTTAAAAATGGGCAAAACACTTATACAGACATTTCTCCAAATAAGTTATACAAATAGCCAATAAACACAAAATAAGATGTTCACATTATTAGTTATTAGGAAAATACAAATCAAAACCACAGTAAGATACCACTTTATGACTGGTAGGATGGATATAAATTGTTTCTTTAAGCAGAAAATAACAAGTGTTTGTAAGGATATGGAGATATTGGAATCCTCATACAACGCTGGTAGAAATGTAAAATGGTGGAGCCGCCATGGAAAACAATCAGACAGTTCCTCAAAATGTTAAGCATGGAGTTACCATATGACCCATCATTCCCACTCCTGGAAGAGAACTGAAAACGTAGTCCACACAAACACTTCACATGAATGTTCATAACAGCATTACTCATAATAGTTAGGAGTAGAAACAATCCACTGTCTTTCAACTGATTAATGCATAAATAAAATATTACCTCTATAACAGAATGTTATCCAGCAATAAAAAAATGAAATACTGATACACACTTACAACGTGGATAAATCTTGAAGACATTATGCTATGTGAAATAAGCCAGACACAAAAGGCCTCATATTGTATGATCCCACTTATATGAAATGCCCAGAACAGGCAAATCCATAGAGACAAACCTGGTTAATGATTGCCAGGGTCTGGAGAGAGGAGGAAAAGAAAGCCACTGTTAATGGGTG
Source organism: Macaca mulatta (assembly GCF_049350105.2). NCBI lineage: Eukaryota > Metazoa > Chordata > Mammalia > Primates > Cercopithecidae > Macaca > Macaca mulatta. Next base: position 5,597,892 of record NC_133407.1, on the reverse strand, counting down.
TGAGGTTTTTTTTTGGCATGATAAAAATGTTCTGGAATTAGACATTGATGATTATGTACAACTTTGTGAATCTACTAAAAACACTGAATTGTACATCTTTTTTAAAGGATAAATTTTACGGTACATGAATTCTATTTCAATTTTTAAAAAACTAATGTATGTTATAGCAGACTTTATATAAATGAGGAAAGGATCAGTAAACTGGAAGACAGAAAAATTTATTCGACATGCTTCTCAGAGAGAAAAAGTAATAAAATGTATGTGACAGTGGGAGTAAGTAATGTAAAAGAGAATGAGAAAGTTGACATATATCTAACTGGAGTTACAAATGAAGAGAAGAGGGAAAATAGAATTGAGTCAATATGTAAGGTGTTAACGCCCCAAAATATTTCAAATGTATTTTAAAAACCTGTTCTTATTTCAGGAAACTGAACAAATTCTGAATATAAGTAAGAAAAAGAGAAATATACTACTAGATACAGTATAGTGGAACACAATTAGAAAAAGAGAGAAGGTGGCCAGGTGCGGCCTGTAATCTCAGCACTTTGGGAGGCTGAGGCGGGCAGATCATGAGGTCAGGAGTTTGAGACCAGCCTGGCCAATATGGTGAAACCACATCTCTGCTAAAAATGCAAAAATTAGCCGGGTGTGGTGGTGGATGCCTGTAGTCTCAGCTACTCGGAAGCTGAGGCAGGAGAATTGAACCCGGGGGGCAGAGGTTGCAGTGAACTGAGAGCACACCACTGCACTCCAGCCTGGGTGACAGAGTGAGACTCCATCTCAAAAAAAAAAAAAAAAAAAAAAGAGAGAAGATAAGTTGAAGATAAGTTGAGTGTATGAAGAAATAGACAAATATTCTTAAAAAGAACAAATGTCAAAATGACAGCTGGTTCCCCAGGAAAAAATAAAAATGAAAGCCAGAGAGAAAGTCTAATGGTATAGTGAAAATAACTATCAATCCAGAATTGTATACTTGGTAATACATATCTTCTAATAACGAAGGCAAAATAAAATACTTTCAGAAAAAAACTGAAAGAATGTGGAAATAACCAATTCTCACAAAAAAACTTCCTAAAACATGAAAAGTTTCATGTGCAAGAAGAAATAATGAGCAAAGAAATACATACATTTATGAGTAAATCTAAACAACATAACAGTGAAAGACAATAATTAATAGCAATAATATCTAATTTATGGAGTTTTGTAAGGTAGAACAAAAATTCTGTACAATAATAGTATATAAGTTGGGAGGAGGCTGATCAGAGTCAGTCATCTGAGGTTCTCGTATTGTTTATGAGAAAGGAGAAGATGATTGACTTTAGACTATGCACACTAGAATTTTTAGAATGAGCACTAACAGAATTAAAAATAGAAAATAACAGAGGGTATAAATTCTCACTGCTAGAATAAAAAATGAAATGAGGAAGAAAAACGCCGCAAACTTCTGTATCAGCTGCTTAACAAATTCCTCTAAAACTTAATGTCTTAAAAGAGCAATCATTTATTATTACTCATCAGCTGGTAGGTTAACTAGGTTAACTAGGCTGTTCCATTAATTTGGGCTAGATTTAGCTGTTCTTGGATAGACTCACTCATGTAATGACTCACGCTTCATTCCTGGGATCTGGTCAGAGATGGCCTTATCTGGGCAGCTCATCTCTTTCCCTTGTAGCCTCTCATCCTCCAACAGGCCAGCCTGCTCTGTTCACATATCAACTGGACAAGTCCAATAGAATGAATACAAGGTCTCTTGAGGCCTAAATCAGAGATTGGCAAACATTTTCTGTAAAGGTCCAGATAGTAAATATTTCAGGCTTTGCAGGCCATACAATTGCAACCACTCAGCTGTGCTGTTTTGGCAAGAAAGCATCCATTGCCAATAGGTACATGAATGAATGTGGCTGTGTTACAATTAATCTTTATTTTAAAAGACAGACAGCAGGCCAGATTTGGCTTATGGGATTTAGTTTGCTAACTCCTGGCATAGACTTAGGGCTGGTATAGCTTCTTTCACCTCTTGATAGAAGGAAATGCAAAGTCTTATTACCAAAGGGATTCCTTTTACAGGGAGAGAAATGATTGAATCTCATTTTGATAATCCACCATAATTTCAATAAATCAAAAAGAAGTCAAGAAAAAGCCTGGGCACGGTGGCTCATGCCTTTAATCCCAGCACTTTGGGAGGCCAAGTTGGGCAGATAACCTGAGATCAGGAGTTCAAGACCAGTCTGACCAACATGGTGACACCCCGTCTCTACTAAAAATACAAAAATTATCTGGGCATGGTGGCGGGTGCCTGTCATCTCAGCTACTTGGGAGGTTGAGGCAGGAGAATCGCTTGAACCTGGGAGGCCAAGGTTGCAGTGAGCTGAGATCACACCACTGCACTCCAGCCTGGGTGACAAGAGAGAGACTGTCTCAAAAAAAAAGAAAAGTAGTCAAGAAAAGAGAAAGTTCACAGAAAATGTAAAAATAAGACAATATAAAGCAATATAAGTAAAGTCAAACAAATTATTCACAAATTTACAGTAAATGTGAAGGGAATCATCTCTCAGTTTAAAGCTGTAACACCAGAATTATTGAAACAGCAAAGAGGAATTTTAAAATCCATCAACGCTGCGGGAGATTTTAGCTTATTTCTCTCAGTAACTGATTAAGCAAATGGCATGATTCAGAGCAGCTGAAGACGTGCATCCCGCATAACCCTGCAATTCTGGTCCTAGATGTACATCTGAAGCGACCCTCAGGGATGCGCACAAAGACTCAGGCACACGGTGGTTCACAGAAGCACTGTATATAGAGAAAAAACCGGAAACAACCAAACTGTCAGTCAGCACAAAGACTCAGGCACACGGTGGTTCACAGAAGCACTATATATAGAGAAAAAACCGGAAACAACCAAACTGTCAGTCAAAAGGAGAATGAACAAAGAAAATGTGAATGAGGCCAATAGTAGAATTCCACACAATAGAGAAAAAGAATAAGCCCCACCTACATGGATGAAACTCAGGAGCTGAGAGTGCAGTGTACAAAGCACATTGCAGAAGAGCACATACAATCTGATTTCACCTACCTACTGTTCGAAACGTGCAAAATTAAACAATTTATTTTTAGGAAAAAAATAGATGGTAAGACTGTTAAGATGGTGCTTACCTTTGTAGGTAGGGATGGGAATGGTATGGGAGGGACATAAAGGGGGCTTTGAAGATAGCTCTCAAGGGAGGTGTCTATTTTATATTATCTGTTTCCAATATAAACCAAATGGGCTTCTCCAAGTTTCCTTTCCTCTTATCCATCACCTCATTTGCATAATACACACTCTGGTGAGGTTATACTCATCTCAGGGCAGGGGAGAGGGAAAGAGGTTTTATCGTCTGTGACAAATGAGGCTGACTTCTCATATACAAAAATTTCCCTTTTATCTCACAATTGCCTTATACTGAAAGTGAAACTTGTAGCTCATTCTACTAAGCAGAAAAACTTTAAGTGACATTTTCAAATGGCTATTATAAATGATATTTATGTTCAGTAGAATATAATTAGATTTTTATTCTCTGTTGATTCTGGTCTTTATGCCTGATTATAACAAATTTGCATTTAGGAATTCTTGTGTCACTTAAAAGATTCTTCAAGCTAAAATCTGCAAACCATGTGTGATTATTTAGTTCACCAAGTATATTACAATTTGAGCATCTCTAATCCAAAAAGTTGAAACCCAAACACTTCTGGTCTCAAGCATTTTAGATAAGGGATACTCAACTTGTATTGCAAAATATATTCTGATGTGGGTGTTTCCCTATCCTGATGCTATTAAACCAGGTGATCCACCTATGAAGTCCTACAAATTCCTATGAAGGATCCTATGAATTCTTCAATAAATCAAAATAAGTCTTAAGCATTCCAGCCCTTTTCCTATTGTTTGTCTGGAAACTTCTAATTCAGTGACCTTCAGTTAGTGGGGTGGGAAAAAGAGAGGAAATATTTTCCAGCTTCAACTAAGGCCTCACCTGGAGTTATGACTCTATGGAATATGGTCCTTGTGGTCCTCCTCTGAGAATCAGAGGGGCAGATTGCTGTGGTGCAATTAGAGATGACTGATGTCTCACTGGCTTGGTGCAGAAGCCTGAGCTTCACTCCTGCCCTTGCTCCTGCCCCCAAAGCACCCACACGGCTTTGGATTTTGTGGCATTGACTGTCATCCTGATTCATGCTTGCCTGTGGGACATGGCAGAGTTGAGTTTCTATGGCTCAATGCTCACTGCGCCCTGGCCAGGGTTCTCGCCTGCCTTTGGTGCTTCTTACCGCATTATATTTCAGGCCACCACTCTGCTTGACCTGGATCCACCAGACAGGTGGAGCTACTGTCATCCCTTTCAAGGGAGGTTTCCATAGCATTCGAACTAAATCTTCTTTTATTTGTTCATACGTATTAAATTACTGCTGGCGGATAGAGATGTTTTCTAAAGAGCAAGACTGCTTGGGTTATCCGTTCTATCACTTACTAGTTGTGTGGCCTGGGGCAAGTTTTCATGTCTCTGTTCCTGGGTCTCTTCCTTATAAAATGGATATAATAAAATTATCCAATATATGGGTTTGTTTGAGAGGATTAAATTAGTTAAAATATGTGGAACGCTTAGGACATGCCTAGAATGTAGTAAATACTCAATAAATGTTGGTAATTGTTTCTACTGTTTGTTACAGAAAGTTCTGTGTGTTAAAGGTATTTTATATGTGGAGACAAAGTAGAAAATTGGAGAGAGCTTTAACATTAGTACTAGAGTAGCAGTTCTCAGATTTGTGGTCTTAAGATGTTTACACATTTAGAAATTACGGAGGACCCAAAGAACCTTTGTTTTTGTGGATTATTTTCATTTATATTTACGCTATTCAATACTGAACAATTAAAAATATTTATTACTTTGTTAAAAAATAACATTAATAACCCTTTCTCTTGTTAACACAAATTATATGTTATGAAAAATGATTCTTCCACAAAATAAAAATAATTTAGTTAGAAGAGTGACATTGCTTTACATTTGGCCACATTTCTTTAATGCCTGGCTTAACTGAAGGCAGCTGGATTTTCATATTTGCTTTGCATTTAATCTGTTGTGATCACTTCGGGAAGTCGAGGCGGGAGGATGGCTTAAGGCCAGGATTTCGAGACCATCCTAGGCAACGTAGGGAGACCTCCCCCCTCTACCAAAAAAAAAAAAAATTAGCCAGGCATGCGGACATGTACCCATAGTTCCAGCTCCTTGGGTGGCTGAGGCAGGAGTTCAAGGCTGCAGTGAGCTGTGATTGCACCAGTGTGATTGCATCACTGCTAGAGTGCAGTGAGACCCTGTCCACCTCAAAAAAAAAAATCTGTTGTGACATTATATACCTTGTAGCCTTTGAAAAACACTGTATACTCATGAGAGAATGTGTAGGAAAAGTGAAAATAATGTCTTAGTATTTGCATGAAAAGAGTTTTGACCTCGTAGAAAGCCCTCAAAAGGTCTCAGGGAACTCTGGGGTCCACAGATCACATCCGGAAAACCATTGTGCTAGAGCAGGTAAGAGTTGAATACAACAGGTTTAAGACTGGGCAGACGGCTTTAATTCCTGACTTCTTCTTTTCAGCCCTGAGACCTCCAGGCTATTATGTTTGCTGGAGCCTCCTGATCACTGTACCCCTGCATCTTTGCATGGCAGGTTCCTTCTCATTCTTCAGGCTTTAGCTTAAATACCCCTTTCTCGTAGAGGCTGCCCCTGACTCCTCTGCTATAAGCAGGTACCCCTTGTTATTTTGTAGCAATATAACTGCTGTCTCCTTTTCAGTACTCATCACAAAATGTAATCACATTTATTTGCTTACTGGCTGCCTATTCCACCAGTAGATAAACTCCCTGAGGTCAGGGCCCTGTCCGTTTTGTTTACCATTGTAATTCTGACACCTACTTTGACCCCTTTCCTTATTCCATAAGTCTTAGTCAATCCATTAGCGATTCCTATTGACTTCATCATCACATTATATCCAGAATCAGGTCACTTCCCAGCTCTTCCATCCTGCCACCCTGGTCCAAGGCTTCAATCTTCCATAGACCCTATCTATTAAATGGCTTTCTGAAAGAAAACTCTGCCCTCCCTTGCCCATTAGTTACCATCTACACTCAACAACCAGAATGAGCCTTTCAAGATAAAAATGAAAAAAATTCCATTCCTCTGCTTACAATGTCCAGTGGCTTCTAATCATAGAGCCTTGCATGATTTACTTCCCAATTCTTTCCTTTGGCCATAATGACCACGTTGCTCTTCTTCAGCACGTTAAGCATATTCAGGGTCATAGCACTTGCTGTTACCTCTGACTGGAATGCTATTGCTAATGACTCAGTTTCTCACTTCACTCAGGCCTCATCTTATGTCATCCTTTTGGAAAGGGTTTCCTCAACTAGTATCTATAAATAGCAGCCTCCACCTGCCAATCTTTTCCTCTGCACCTCATAATGCAATTAAGTTTTCTTTTGAGCTCTTATTAACGACCAACATGTTCTGTATGTTTTTGTTTATACCTTTCTTCTCCCACTGTCATGTAAATTTTCTGACCGCAGGGATTTAGTCTTTTCTTTTTATTACTGTATCCTCTATGTCAAGGACTGAATCTGATACACTTAACAGCTGGATGCTCCATATAAGTTTGCTAAATGAATTTTAAAATGAGCTAATGAATAAATAGCATTGAAATCATGCTTTTAAAAAAGTAATCTGTGGGCTTCCATTCCAAGATGTCTGAACAGGAACAGCTCCGGTCTGCAGCTCCCAGCGTGATCGACACAGAAGACGGGTGATTTCTGCATTTCTAACTGAGGTATCTGGTTCATCTCTTTGGGACTGGTCGGACAGTGAGTACAGCCCACGGAGGGCGAGCTGAAGCAGGGCAGGGTGCTGCCTCACCTGGGAAGCGCAAGGGGTCGGGGGATTTCCCTTTCCTAGACAAGGGAAGCTGTGACGGACTGTAGTGGGAAAAACGGGACACTCCAGCCCAAATATTGTGCTTTTCCCAAGGTCTTAGCAACCAGCAAATGAGGAGATTCTCTCCTGTGCCTGACTCGGTGGGTCCCATGCCCACAGAGCCTTGCTCACTGCTAGTACAGCCATCTGAGATTGAACTGTGAGGCGGCAGCCTGGCTGGGGGAGGGAGGGGCATCTGCCATTGCTGAGGCTTGAATAGGTAAACAAAGCGGCTGGGAAGCTTGAACGGGGCAGAGCCCACCACAGCTCAGCAAGGCCTACTGCCTCTATAGACTCCACCTCTGTGGGCAGGGCATAACTGAACAAAAGGCAGCAGACAACTTCTGCAGACTTAAACATCCCTGTCTGACAGCTCTGAAGAGAGCAGTGGTTCTCCCAGCATGGTGTTTGAGCTCTGAGAACAGACAGACTGCCTCCTCAAGTGGGTCCTTAACTCCTGTGTAGCCTAACTGGGAGACACCTCCCAGTAGGGACTGACAGGCACCTCATACAGGTGGGTGCCCCTCTGGGACAAAGCTCCCAGAGGAAGGATCAGGCAGCAATATTTGCTGTTCTGCCGTATTTGCTGTTCTGCAGCCTCCACTGGTGATACCCAGGCAAACAGGGTCTGGAGTGGACCTCCAGCAAACTCCAACAGACCTGTAGCTGAGGGACCTGACTGTTAGAAGGAAAACTAACAAACAGAAAGGAATAGCATCAACATCAACAAAAAGGTCATCTACAGCAAAACCTCTCTGTACGTCACCAGCATCAAAGACCAAAGGTAGATAAAACCACAAAGATGGGGAGAAACCAGAGCAGAAAAGCTGAAAATTCTAAAAACCAGAGCATCTCTTCTCCTCCAAAGGATTGCAGCTCCTTGCCAGCAATGGAACAAAACTGGATGGAGAATGACTTTGACGAGTTGACAGAAGTAGGCTTCAGAAGGTCGGTAATAACAAACTTCTCCGAGCTAAAGGAGCATGTTCTAACCCATCACAAGGAAGCTAAAAACCTTGAAAAAAGGGTAGATGAACGGCTAACTAGAATAAACAGTGTAGAGAAGACCTTAAATGACCTGACGGGGCTGAAAACCATGGCACAAGAACCTCATGATGCATGCACAAGCTTTAATAGCTGATTCAATCAAGTGGAAGAAAGGGTATCAGTGATTGAAAATCAAATAAATGAAATAAAGTGAGAAGACAAGTTTAGAAAAAAAAGAGTAAAAAGAAATGAACAAAGCCTTCAAGAAATATAGGACTATGTGAAAAGACCAACTCTATGTTTGATTGGTGTATCTGAAAGTGTTGGGGAGAATGGAACCAAGTTGGAAAACACTCCTTAGGATATCAAACAGGAGAACTTCCCCAACATAGCAAGGCAGGCCAACATTCAAATTCAAGAAATAGAGAGAACACCACAAAGATACTCCTCAAGAAGAGCAATCTCAAGACACATAATTGTCAGAGTCACCAAGGTTGAAATGAAGGAAAAAATGTTAAGGGCAGCCAGAGAGAAAGGTTGGGTTACCCATGAAGGGAAGCCCATCAGACTAACAGCAGATCTCTCAGCAGAAACTCTACAAGCCAGAAGAGAGTGGGGGCCGATATTCAACATTCTTAAGGAAAAGAATTTTTAACCCAGAATTTCATATCCAGCCAAGCTAAGCTTCATAAGTGAAGGAGAAATAAAATCCTTTACAGACAAGCAACTGCTGAGAGATTTTGTCACCACCAGGCCTGCCTTACAAGAGCTCCTGAAGGAAGCACTAAACATGGAAAGGAATAACCAGCCACTGCAAAAACATGCCACATTGTAAAGACAATCGATGCTAGGAAGAAACTGCATCAACTAACAGGCAAAATAACCAGCTAACATCATAATGACAGGATCAAATTCACACATAACAATTTTAACCTTAAACGTAAATGAGCTGAATGCCCCAATTAAAAGACACAGACTGGCAAATTGGATAAAGAGTCAAGACTGTGCTGTATTCAGGAGACCCATCTCATGTGCAGAGACACACATAGGCTCAAAATAAAAGGATGGGGAAGATCTACCAAGCAAATGGAAAACAAAAAAAAGCAGAGGTTGCAATCCTAGTCTTTGATAAAACAGACTTTAAACCAACAAAGATCAAAAGAGACAAAGAAGGCCATTACATAATGGTAAAGGGATCAATTCAACAAGAAGAGCGAACTATCTTAAACATATATGTACCCAATACAGGAGCACCCAGATTCATAAAGCAAGTCCTTAGAGACCTACAAAGAGACTTAGACTCCCAAACAATAATAATGGGAGATTTTAACACTCCACTGTCAATATTAGACAGATCATCGAGACAGAAGGTTAACATGGATATCCAGTGCTTGAACTCAGCTCTGCACTAAGTAGACCTAATAGACATCTACAGAACTCTCCATTCCAAATGAACAGAATATACATTCTTCTCAGCAACACATCGCACTTGTTTTATAATTGATCACATAATTGAAAGTAAAGCTCTCCTCAGCAAATGTAAAAGAACAGAAATCACAACAAACTGTCTTTCAGACCACAGTGCAATCAAATTAGAACTCAGGATTAAGAAACTCACTCAAAACCACACAACTACATGTAAACTGAACAACCTGCTCCTGAATGACAACTAGGTAAATAATCAAATGAAGACAGAAATACAGACGTTCTTTGAAACCAATGAGAACAAAGATGCAATGTATCAGAATCTCTGGGAACATTTAAAGCAGTGTGTAGAGGGAAATTTATAGCACTATAAATGCCCACAAGAGAAAGCAGGAAAGATCTAAAATTGACACCCTAACATCGCAATTAAAAGAACTAGAGAAGCAAGAGCAAACACATTCAAAAGCTAGCAGAAAGCAATAAATAATTAAGATCATAGCAGAACTGAAGGAGATAGAGACACAAAAATCCCTTCAAAAATCAATGAATCCAAGAGCTGGTTTTTTGAAAAGATCAACAAAATTGGTAGACCACTAGCAAGACTAAAGAAGAAAAGAGAGAAGAATCAAATAGATGCAATAAAAAATGATAAAGGGGATATCACCACCGATCCCACAGAAACATAACCTACCATCAGAGAGTACTATAAACACCTCTGTGCCAAAAGAAAAAAAAAAAAAACTAGAAAATCTAGAAGAAATGGATAAATTCCTGGACACATACATCCTCCCAAGACTAAACCAGGAAGAAGTTGAATCTCTGAATAGACCAATAACTCTGAAATTGAGGCAATAATTAATAGCCTATCAACCAAAAAATGTCCAGGACCAAATTCACAGCCGAATCTACCAGAGGTACAAACAGGAGCTGGTATTATTCCTTCTGAAACTGTTCCAATCAATAGAAAAAGAGGGAATCCTCCTTAACTCATTTTATGAGGTCAGCATCTTCCTGATACCAAAACCTGGCAGAGGCACAACAACAAAAAAGAGAATTTTAGATCAATATCCATGATGAACATCAAGGCAAAAATCCTAAATAAAATACTGGCAAACTGAATCTAGCAGCACATCAAAAAGATATTCACCACAATCAAGTTAGCTTCATCCCTGGGATGCAAGGCTGGTTCAATATACTCAAATCAATAAATATAATCCGTCACATAAACAGAACCAATGACAAAAACCACATGATTATCTCAATAGATGCAGAAAAGGCCTTCCATAAAATTCAACACCCCTTCATGCTAAAAACTCTCAATAAACCAGATATTGATGGAATGTATCTCAAAATAATAAGAGTTATTTATGACAAACCCACAGCCAATATCATACTGAATGGGCAAAAACTGGAAGCATTCCCTTTGAAAACTGGCACAAGACAAGGATGCCCTCTCTCACCACTCCTATTCAACACAGTATTGGAAGTTCTGGCCAGGGAAATAGGCAAGAGAAAGAAATGAAGGGTATTCAAATAGGAAGGAGGAAGTCAAATTGTCCCTGTTTGCAGAGGATGTGATTGTATATTTAGAAAACCCCATCATCTCAGCCCAAAATCTCCTTAAGGTGATAAGCAACTTCAGCAAAGTCTCAGGATACAAAATCAATGTGCAAAAATCACAAGCATTCCTATACACCAATAACAGACAAACAGAGAGCCAAATCATGAGTGAACTCCCAACCACAATTGCTTCAAAGAGAATAAAATACCTAGGAATCCAACTTACAAGGGATGTGAAGGACCTCTTCAAGGAAAACTACAAACCACTGCTCAGTGAAATAAAAGAGGACACAAACAAATGGAAGAACATTTCATGCTCATGGATAGGAAAAATCAGTATCATGAAAATGGCCATACTGCCAAGGTAGTTTATAGATTCAATGCCATAGCCATCAAGCTACCAATGACTTCCTTCACAGAATTGGAAAAAACTACTTTAAAGTTCATATGGAACCAAAAAAGAGCCTGCATTGCCAAGACAATCCTAAGCCAAAAGTACAAAGCTGGAGGCATCACGCTACCTGACTTCAAACAATACTACAAGGCTACAGTAACCAAAACAGCATGGTACTGGTACCAAATCAGATATATAGACCAATGGAACAGAACAGAAGCCTCAGAAATAACACCACACATCTACAACCATCTGATCTTTGACAAACCTGACAAAAACAAGAAATGGAGAAAGGATTCCCTATTTAATAAATGGTGCTGGGAAAACTGACTAGCCATATGAAGAAAGCTAAAACTGGATCCCTTCCTTACACCTTATACAAAAATTAACTCAAGATGGATTAAAGACTTAAATGTTAGAGCTAAAACCATAAAAACCCGAGAAGAAAACCTCGGCAATACCATTTAGGACATAGGCATGGGCAAGGACTTCATGACTAAAACACCAAAAGCCATCACCACAAAAGCCAAAATTGACAAATGGGATCTAATTAAACTAAAGGGCTTCTGCACAGCAAAAGAAACTACCATCAGAGTGAACAGGCAACCTACAGAATGGGAGAAAATTTTTGCAATCTACTCATCTGACAAAGGGCTAATACCCAGAATCTCCAAAGAACTTAAACAAATTTACAAGAAAAAAAACAACCCCATCAAAAAGTGGGCAAAGGATATGAACAGGCACTTCTCAAAACAAGACATTTATGCAGCCAACAGACACATGGAAAAGTGCTCATCATCAGTGATCATCAGAGAAATGCAAATCAAAACCACAATGAGATACCATCTCACAACAGTTAGAATGGCGATCATTAAAAAGTCAGGAAACAACAGCTGGAGTGAATGTGGAGAAGTAGGAATGCTTTTAAACTGTTGATGGGAGTGTAAATTGGTTCAAACATTGTGGAAGACAGTGTGGTGATTTGTCAAGGATCTAGAAATAGAAATACCATTTGACCCAGCAATCCCATTACTGGGTATATACCCAAAGGATTATAAATCATGCTGCTATAAAGACACATGCACTGATATGTTTATTGCAGCACTATTCATAATAGCAAAGACTTGGAACCAGCCCAAATGTCCGTCAATGATAGACTGGATTAAGAAAATGTGCCACATATATACCATGGAATACTATGCAGCCATAAAAATGATGAGTTCATGTCCTTTGCAGGGACATGGATGCAGCTGGAAACCATCATTCTCAGCAAACTGTCGCAAGAACAGAAAACCAAACACCGCATGTTGTCACTCATAGATGGGAATCGAACAATGAGAACACTTGGACACAGGGCAGGGAACATCACACTCCAGGGTCTGTCATGGGGTGGGGGGCTGGGGGAGGGATAGCATTAGGATAAATACCTAATGTAAATGATGAGTTGATGGGTGTAGCAAACCAACATGGTACATGTATACCTATGTAACAAACCTGCACGTTGTGCACATGTACCCTAGAACTTATATTAAAAAAAGTAATCTGTGGTTCTGTGCTTATGTAGATTGGTGTATGAAAAATGAGGGCTGTCTGTTTTTGTTCAGATTAGATCCAAACAGGGGAAAGTAGAGGTAAAGAGAGCATGAATAATAGTAGCAGTCATATTTCAATTGATGGAGGCTAGGATAAGACAGTAATATATTTGCTAACCTGAAATTATTTCTGACTCTAGTTACATATGTAGCTTGGGCAGTCACTATAATACTGTGGGTACCAACTGTCCCTTTTAGAAACAGATCATATTTTGGTCCTTTTAGTTTTTACCTATTATAAATAAATTCGTTCAAGTTAAATCCTGTAGCAAAATGTCTTTCTCTCATCAATATATATTCTCTCTTGGCTGTATGACTTTCCCACTCCAAACTATGCAAACTGACTTTGTGAACACACTTTGGCAAGACAAATCTGATGGTTCCAGTGCAATCTATACTGTTCTATTGAGAAGAGATTACTCAAGTTCCCTAGCCAACAGTTCGTAGCCTATCAAAATACGTCAAATTCAGGAAAACATTGGCCAGATTTGCTTTTATTCCTACGAAAAGAACATTTTTGGTCATGGAAAGCCTACTAATCTAGGAAAGAAGGTCATATCCTAGTTGTGAAATGTATTAGCCACAAGACCTTGATTAAATTACATAACATCTCTGAGCTGTAATTTCTACATCCAAAAAATGCAGGGTTGTAAGAGATCACCTCTGAGACCCTGTCTCCCTCCCCAGCACCTAGAAAACTACCTGTACATAGAGAGTGATATGATACATGATGCAGAGAAATTATAATCTTCTTTCTTCTGCATTTCCGTAGAATATCAGCTCCTATCATGTAAGTGGAGCTTAATATATGTTTATTCAAAAGAAATTTTTTTCTATTAGGAAAAATATAATATGCAATAAAAACGTTATGATAATGTAGATCAAATTGTGGGTAAAAAAAATTTTAAATATATTGTTAAAAATGAATAAATAGCAAAAGAAAACCAATAACTGTGACTTTCCCTTTCCTGACTTCCTTTGAGAGCCCAGGCATATGGTTCTTGGCTCACTGCCTTCATTTAAAGATTTTTTCATGCACAGTGACAGCACAGGGGAGCACCCCAAGAGAGCTCAAATCTGAAGATCTCTGGATATGTTTTTCGACACAGAAATCAGTGAAGTGAGGTCTTGGGCCACTCAATGTTTTCAGAGTCGATAATACAAATGTCAGATCAATAAAGAAACACTCACACCAGCAATACAAGAAAAAGACAACATTTATGATGTACTATTTTCCTCCAGAAAAGAAAATCCCATGGCATTGGGACAGACATCTACAGTTCAGCCCAACCAGACAACTTCGGAGCCCTTCGGGTGTACACAGAATACACAGAATTGCCTTGAGGGTTGTGACCAGAATCACTCATATACAGCTGCCCTGCGAACATGAAATTTTCTCTGTATGTCTTAATTTCTTCATATGATGTGTGAAAGATTACTTGACGTCAATTTGTTACACAAAAAACTTCCCTAATCATGGCCTTCAGACTGGCAGATATAAATCAGGTAGAATCTGTGGGGACCTCAGCACAAAACCATTAATCTTGCTGGAAGAAAGAATTCCCTATGCAAGCCCTGTAGCTGAAGCATGTCACCCTTATGAAAGAAGAGCACATTTTTTGAGTGAACTCCATTTCTCTGCATCCAACTACTGCTTATCGTTCAAGGCCTAGCTCTTCAGTCACGCCCCCTTTCCCTTCCATGAAGCCTGAGCTAATGTTCCAGCTGAAACGGAGTTTTCTCCCCTCTTAGAACTGTATCTGTTTCTCTCTTGTGACCTTGATAACTTCTTTCCTCCATTACAGGCACCTGGACCTGTGTTCACATTCTTCCACGAGACTGAGGAGCAGGCACCGCTGTGACTATCGTTGCCTCCCCAGAGAAGCCCTTTTCCTGCCAAACAAAGGTTGGACAAGTCACAAATAGTAAAAATAAAAAGTTTTGGTAGAATAAGTGAATGAGTGAAGCCTTAACCTAATATTTCAAAATTAAGCATCCCCTTCACATTTGAGTTAACTATTTGATTCAGCTTCAGGAACTAATTTTCGCAAAAGCCCTGTGGCTCGGTAGATGGAGTCAGGTATGGAAGTTGGTAGATAATTCTTTCTGCTCAATTATTAACAACTGTTGGAGAAAATGCCCTACTTATCATATTTTTTTGTGGAATAGTACAACGGAAAGGGTTCATGAAGTTCTTTTAGTCCATTTCCTGAGACACACAGTGGAAGAGGGACTTGTGTAGGTTGGCACTGTACATTAAGGGTCAAAGCAGAGCTGGGACCTGCTTCCTGAACATAACCTATGTGATACAAGTCAGAAGAGTGGTGCCTTGGTTGGTGATTGGCTAGGAAGAGATGCAAAAAAACTCTCTTAAATGACAGAAATATTCTCTATCTTGATCCAAATGGTGGCTACTGGAATGTACACATAAGTAAAAATCCACCTAGTTATATATTTAAGATGTATACATTTTACTAAATGTAACACTATATCTTAGAAAAAACTAAATGCGATATTTTAATAAACCACTTAGCACCCTATTCATTAACTTTTTATTTCTTACATCTGTAATTTTTCTCATTACAAAAAATATGTATTTTGTAAAATACCCCAACATATCACAAATGTAAAAACCTAGAAAATGAATATTGTTCAAAACACCACTTCCCAGAGAGAAAACGTTGTTAAAAATTTATCTTACCCAGGTTGTATTTCTCTATGAAAAAGCAGCCGCTTTGAGGGTGTAGAACCGCTAGTGTTGTCGCCTGGCCCGTAATCTCCAGGAACACTGCGAACCCTGGGAGAAGCCGTGCAGGGCTGCTGGCAAGGTGCCGTCCTCTACCCTGGGAGAAGCTGTGCAGGGCTGCTGGCAAGGTGCCGTCCTCTACCCTGGGAGAAGCTGTGCAGGGCTGCTGGCAAGGTGCCGTCCTCTACCCTGGGAGAAGCTGTGCAGGGCTGCTGGCAAGGTGCTGTCCTCTACCCTGGGAGAAGTTGTGCAGGGCTGCTGGCAAGGCGCCGTCCTCTACCCTGGGAGAAGCTGTGCAGGGCTGCTGGCAAGGCACTGTCCTCTGCTTCTTAAGCCATCAGGTCTCCTTTGGGTCCTGGACAAGTTTTGGTGTTCTCCATTTTTTCCATTTTCTCAGACTCCAGAGATTTGGGCTTATTTACCAGTGTACCTTCTCTCTTGTGCCCAATCCCTGAACTCACTTTAGAATAGTATTAAAGTTTCACCACTTCTTCCATTATTGAAGATCCTAAAACAGATTCATGTTACTGCTGTTTCACAGATTTGTTGCTAAGCGCTATAGAGAGATGAACAAAACGTGAACACAAGTAACCAACCCAGGGAATCGACGAAGTCTATGAGCTGTGAATACAGGTCTCCTAACACTTCTCCCTGGTAACATAGATTTAGCAAGGTTTTAAATGTCCTTACACTACCATCCACAATAGCAGAGGATAAGCACTTTGGTTTCCTTTGAAGTTTCATACATTGGATAGGGAGGTAAAGAGGATAGAAATTAACTTTGTCAGCTCTTCCTCTTCCCTTCTCTTCCCTTCCTGAACAATTCAGTCCTGAAGTCATTAGGTGGAGTTGAGCAAGGTAGATCAGAGTCTGGAGCACCCGTTTGCCAGAAAACTAAGGAAGTGCTTGAAGAAAGAAACGGGTATATCAAAAGGACACAGAGCATCAAAATACATGAGGATAGGAAAGAATTACAACCCAATAAACACAAGAAAATATGAGTCAATTTATAAGTAAACTAAACGTATGGAAAGAGCAGGATATTTAAATAGTTTCAAAGTACCTTTCCACAAAATAACAGTTAATTGAAAAGGGAAAAAGAGTACCCTTACCATGGATAAGGCAGACTTTAATGGAGCGATCAAAGTGAACATTATCAGTAATGGAACAAACTGAAAATCATACGCCACCTGATTAGACGCGATGAGAAATACACAGCATCACTTCTGGAATATTCTTGCCAGAAGTAAACAATCTAGATCTCATTGCAAGGGAACATCAGAAAACCTAAATTGAGGAATATTCTACAAATTAGCCTTTAATCTTCAAAAAGTCAAGGCCATGAAAGTGTTCCAGATACAAATAAAGACATGCATCGTGCAATTCTGAACTGCATCCTTTTGCCATAAAGGACATTATTGTGACAATTCCTGAAGTTGGAATGGAGCCTGAGGATAAAATGATAGCAATTTATCAGTATTGATTCCCTAATTTTAATATTTGTAGTGTAGTCATAGAGGATAATTTTCTTGGTTTTTTTTTGAAATATGATATATTGATTTATTTTGGTCTTAAGATGTATCATTTCAGCAAGTTAGTCACAAATGGTTCTGAGGGAGTACAGTTTTTATACTGTATTTGCAGTTCTTCTGTAAGTTTGAGATTATTTAAAGATTAAAAAAACATACTCCAATGCAGTGATTTAAAGAGTTGCTTCAGATAATGTTCTAGTTTAAGCGAAAATTCTCTGCTTGACTCTCCTTTCTGAAGGAAGAAGCTTATGCAACACCATGATTTTGAGAAAGACAGAAGAATGATCAGATTTACTTGGCTTCCTTATACCATCTGCTGGTTCTTCTGGTCTCTGAGGAATTGTCTGTTCTCACTGGTGTGTCTGTGTACTGTCATCTGATCTCTCTTGGGTTGATCACAGCCTAGTGATGCTCCCTGGCTGCCTCCACAGAAATACTCTCAAGTAGCGTTTTAGACCCTTGAGTGTCTGCCATGTCCTCTGTGTGGCATCCTGACCCAAGCAGTTCAGCCCCAGCCTCTACTGTGGGGTTTCCTCTTCCATTGCTACAGGGTTCTGTGGCAAGCCATCTGCATCTCAAGTCAGTTATTTCTGAGACCTCCCACTAGGAGGCAGTACAAGTGTATGTCTGTATAAGCCCTTGGCCCCATGAGGCTAAGGGCTTCATTCCTCAGGTCAATTCAAAGTGCTTAGCTTTTAGGTAGAAATAAGGTGGTGTATTCTAAACGAGGACTTGGAGATGCTTAGGAAAACTAAATTTCAAAGCTTCTTTCTATCTAATTGTGTTGATAAATTTATTCTGATATGGTTGGTATGGGGAATTCAGTCCAGCAGGGGAATTCTTTTCATAGCATGAAATAAGGAACAAGCTGTGTTTGCTCCGCTCTTAGGCTCCACCATAGCTTGTGTAAAACACCTCCTTCTGTGCAGCCTGAAGCCCAGAGCTGAGAAGTCAGGACACTGGGCCTTTTCACAGCCCCCAACGACTTCTCTGCCCCAGATACCTTTCTTCTACCTCTATTCTCCTGGGCTGGAAAGAACAAACTTTCCTCCGGGTCACATCTTCCTACCTTCCCACTGCTGCCATGAGCCTGAATCCTCACGGTAGGCCAGAGTCCTCATCCATGCAGGCGACACTCCCAGGCTTGGTTATCAAGCCTTGCATCTTGGTATAGAGCTCAACTTCCCATCCTAAGGCAACAAGCTGCACCTTGACCTTAAATGTTAGTTACTGTTCCCAAGCTTTGGCTTCCCTATTGGTTAAATGGGAATATTAAAGATAAGTATCTAAATTTACAATAGATCTTTCTTGATAGTCTCTTATTAAAAGGAGTAATTAACTAGACTAGACATACAAATGGTGCAGCATCATTCACTAGAAAGAAACCAGAACTGGGCAATGTAAGAGTGGAGTCCAGTCCCCTCACTGTCACTAATGAGCTTTTTGACTTTAGACAGTTTACTTTCTGGGCCTTAGTTTCATCATGTGTCAAATGAAAGTAATAATATCTGTCTACATCTATAAGGATACAACAGCACTAAGAGTTTTAAATGAAATTTGAATCTAAAAAATTATGTAGTTGCTATATAAATGTAACATTATTAAGTTTACCAGATTTTTCTATATCATCCTTAGAGTCTGTGCATGAGAACATTTTGTCTCTTGAGGACAATGAAAAATAGGTCCATATAAGACATGATTAAAGCTCCTGGGATAAACTCGGTCCCTTAATGAAATCTGCTCTAGAGCACAGCGTGTAAGAGCATTATTTCAACTGATGATTTTAATACCCAAGAAAATGAAAAAAGGATGGCCTATAAAAGTAACTAGCAAAATGTTCAGGTGGTGGTGTATCTTGGGAGGGGAGAGACAATGGAAGTAACCCTTATGGAGAATTTTAAAACCAACCAGAAGTCGATCTACTTTTCATTATTACCATGTGCTGGTGATTGTAACCGATGTCAGTGATAAGAGACATTACACTCCACTTCCAGTGGACTACAGCTCTGCTCTCTCCTTGTCTTCTCACTGTGTTAAGGAATAGAGGCAACTTCGTTCCTGCAATGAGAATCCACAGGCTACGGGATATAGCTCTTCTTTACACCTCCCAATGCACCATTTAGCAATGCCGATTGACTTTTCTGACGCAAGATCCAAAGGATCTTACAAGACTTCTGACAGAAGATACTCAGCAAAAGTTGGTGCTCTGTCATGCTGACTTGCTGCATCATAAAAAAAGATAAAATCAAAAGAGGCAAATGTCTCCTGAAAATGTGAAGAACCAGTTTTGACTGAGGATAAAATTATATAAAACTCCTTTTACGTGGGTGACCATATTTGTCTATGACTTGCTTTTGCTTCATATTTTAGTTTTGAAATATTTTCTTTCATTGCGTCTCACTAAGGAAACTATTCTTTTTGACTCCCCACAGTTAAACCAGCTAATGAATCACTTATAACTTGCCATTAACAGCCAAGTTCTAATTTTTATATCTAGATATAATCTGCATGTCTTTTTCAGTCACAAGTTGTAAGTTTTTTTTTTTTAACTGCACTGAGGTTTCTTTTAGATCTCCAGAATCTGTAAAATTTAAGTACAGAATCTAAACCTAAAACTGAACACTTTATTATTGGAAGTAATTTATAACTATATGTTTTTAAAGTATTAAAAGGAATGACATGTATTTGCAAGCTTACTGGGGTTTTGTTTTATTTCAGGTACTGTATTTTTTAGTTTGAGAACTTGTTCACTCATTAAGTCCATCTTTCATTTTAAATATATAAATATGTATAAGAGCTATTTTAAGCATTTACTTGCTAATTCCAGGTCATCTCAGGGTCTGCTCCTATTGACTCCCATGGCCACCCACCTTTAGTGGAGCTTCATGTCATATGCAATGAAAAGAGAGAAAAGATGGGAAACTAGAAGGACACATCAGTGGTGGTCAAACAGCAGGCTCAGGAGTTGAAGAGTGCTGGAGGAGGAAGAAGCATAGTTATGAGGTCATATCTTTTGGCTTCTTTTCTTAAGATAAATATCCAGTGATTTTAAAATTTCATCCTGGATATTTGAAATGCTCCACTCTTGAGAGTTTGAATATTTTTCTTCCTGCAAGAAATGTGAAATTTTGTTATGGCCGGGAGTAGTTTGCTGGCAGATAGGCTGGATCCCTCTGAAGCTTGTTTATAAGCTTTGTTAGGTGGGGTCCAGTGGAGCCCTTAGTCTGGGGCTGGAGTCTTTTGGGGGTCTTGGTAGACGGCCTACCGTGTTCAGCAAGGTCTTCTGAGTCTGGATGGTCAGAGTTTGATGGCTCCTGGCACACTGTGGGACCTTCAGACTTTCTCTTGAGGAATTCACTTGGTGGCATACATGACAATCCGGAAGCTATTTTCTGCCAGGTCTCACTGAGTCTCTCCTGTGCATGCGTGACATCGTATTTGGCCCAAGACAAGAGGACCTCTATGTAGATTTCCAAGCACCTTCTCTGTGCACGCCTCCTTTCAAAGATCATACTCCTCAAGCCCCAGCTGGCTCAGCAGCCCCAGACTCTGATCTCTGTTCCTCTGCTGAAGGTGCTCTGCTCAGGCTCCACTTCCCTTCACCCTACCAAGCAGTGCCCCAGGCTAAAGGCCAATCAACCTGGAGCTCACTTAAAGCATTTTTCTTCTTTTAGGAATATGTCTGATGTCCAACATCTAAACGCAGCTACTTCATATATTATGTCCATTCTTATATTTTTTAAAGCATGAATCTAGACCTGTCAATACTAGAAACCCAAGATTAGTTTTCTTGCTTTTATTTCACTGTTTTCAATGTATTCATAATTTTAAAGATATTTCATATTGATCTTTTGAAAAGTATTATTGTGGCATTGTTTTCAGAAGTGTGTTCTGTGAAAAAGTAAAATGGCTCTGTTATAAAATACCTGGAGAAATGCATTTTTCTAGACAGCAGGACACCTCAGTGCCATAAAAAGCTGACATGGGTTGTAAATTTTCAAGGGACTGTATTATCTGCATTTTCCAAATTCATTCAACCACAGAATCCATTTTTAATAGATTATCTTGTGGGAGTAATAGAAAATGGATTACTTTTTTGGGAAATGGTGCTGTGTGGATGTTATTTATTAATTTTATTAAAAATTTATATGCCTAATTAAAAAGCAAACATGGTTACAACCACCTTTTAAATTAATTTTTAGATGGAAAATAAGCTTTGCTGCTCCTTCTTCTCTCTAATACTCCTCCACTCAAAATCATTCCAGGAAGTTCTCGAGACATGTATGGAGATTTCTAAGTGTATATACATATGTTCCCAATGATGAGTTTGCAGTTGAGCCCTGTAAACATTTTGTATATCATGGAATAACAGGAGAGTTTTACAGGGAGAAGTGCACTTTTACACTATGAAAACAAGTATTTCATTTTGACTTTTTTTGTCCCAAAGAAAAAGACGTTTCTTAGGCACGATAAAATAAAGTCAGCATTTTTCATCCTGTGAAGTTGTCATCTTCTCATGCTGTTTGATAAATGAGGTGTCACTAAAGATGTGAGAATGATGAGCCTTCAACAGCAGCAGCAGCAGCAGCAGCAGCAGCAGCAGCAGCTGGATCTCTTCTTTACCATTAATAATTAAATTATTTCAAGTCGTTGTACAGAGCAATCTTCCTCCTCCAGCACACTCACACAAAGCTCTGGGTACAGCTGATTGGGAGGTGCATACTCACCGCCATGTCTAGGAATTGCATAGAAACGGCAGAGAGGTAGCAGACATGAGGATGCCTGACTGAGAGACATTCAAAGACCCAGGCACAATGTATTTCTTGAGTTACCTCTGCCAAGCAGCAGCTCCTCTCTCTGGACCTCAATTGCTCTAACAGGAAAATGAGTTCTTTAAACTAGATAGTTTTAGAGTTTCTTTCTAGCTCTTATATTCTGCAAACCTTGTTGAATGCACCTGTACTATATCTACATTGACTACACAGTGACAAGAATATCATGCCTATAAAACATTCCCTCTCTGGCTGGAAGTAGGAGAGAACTGTCCTAAAAAACAATGGAAAATACAGCTGTCAAGCAATTTGTAGTTTCATTTTAACTTTACACCTGTAAACAGAAAAATTCTTACTCTTCAAGTATGGCCTTCAAGACTTAAATAATTCCTGTAATCACAATGAATTGTCATCTGTCAAAACCCCACATTTTAGTTCTTGTCAAGTGACAAAAGTGATGACTTTTCTCCTGAAACTTGATTCTGACTTTGCTTCCTCCTGATAAAAGAAGATTATAAGGCAAGAGAGAGATTTTTCCCCAAAGATACAATGGACTTTTGCAGAGAACCACAACAAAAGGTGTTTAAATCTCTAAATGAAACTAGAAGAAAAAAAGTTAAATAATTCCAATTTCAGTTGCTAACAAAGGCAGAGAAAGAAAAATCCAGTTACTATGTTACTTCCCCATAAGCCAAGCTCAGCACAAAGTGAAAAAGGATTTTCTGATACAGCTTTACATTATCTTTAATTGAATTATTGGTTTAGATTGTAGCAGAAGCGAAGGATAAAAAATCAAAGGCTTTGTTTTCCCGGGAGCCTCAAATGCACCTGTACTATATCCAGCTGTATAAGTGATATGTATGGACTCTCATAGGGATGCCTGTGTTCTCCTGCCTGGGGCCAGGTGAACCTGGAGAATTGTGAGGTGTAGCTCCTGTAGCTGTGCTACCTTAAGCAATCATTCATCTAGAACTCTGGAGAGTAGCTCCAGAAGGTGGCCCAGACCAAGCTGGGGCTTACAGTAGAGACGCAGCAGAAGGGCCAGGCCTGAGGGGCAAGGAGACTTGAGATTTAAATGGAAGGTGAGGAATGGATTGGAAAGTGGAACGTGAGGTAGGTCAGGGCAACTGATTCAGAAAAAATCTGATTCAGAGACCCGACGTGCCCCTTTATATATGGGGCTTCGGTGGAACCCAGCTATCATTTCTTCCAGGTGTTATCCACTTAATTCTCAGCCTTAGAAGGAGAGGCAGAGATGTGTTTTCCCCTTGCTGGGTGATCGGTTTCAGCTTTCTCATTTTGGAAACTTCAAGAGCACAGTAACTAAGCACACGGCTTTTAGCAAAGATGGCACTTACTAACTGTGTGATTTGGTGCTGTATTAGTCAGGGTTCTCTAGAGGGACAGAACTAATAGGATAGATGTCTATCAAAGGGGAATTTATTAAGGAGTGCTGACTCACACAATCACAAGGTGAAGTCCCACAACAGGCCGTCTGCAAGCTGAGGAGCCAGGAAGCCCGTCCAAATCCCAAAACCTCAAAAGTAGGGAAGCCAACAGTGCAGCCTTCAGCCTGTGGCCTAAGGCCCGAGAGCCCCTGGCAAACCACTAGTGTACATCCAAGAATCCAAAATCTGAAGAACCTGGGGTCTGATGTTCGAGGGCAGAAGCTCCCTCATGGGAGAAAGATGAAGGCTGGAAGACTCAGCAAGTCTGCTCTTCCATCTTCTCCTGCCTGCTTGGTGCTAGCAGCTGATTAAATGCTAGTACAGCGCCCAGATTGAGGGTGGGTCTGCCTCTCCCAGTCCACTGACTCAAATGTTAATCTCCTTTGCCAACACCCTTATAGACACACCCAGGAACAATATATTGCATCTTTCGATCCAATCCAGTTGACACTCAATATTAACCATTATAGGGGCAAATAAAACTGATTTGGGATAAGTTACTTAATTCCTCGGAATTTCAGTTTCTTCCTCTGTCAAATGAGGATAACAAATTTCATAAAAATATAGGTGAGAATAATAATCTTAACCTTAGGGTAGCGATGAGTATTAATATAAGTAAAACATTTACTACCTGGCACATCCAAGTTAAGTATTAGAACTATTACAGTTACATTCTATTACCCTCTAGTTTCGGCCACTTCCAGTACTAAAATATAAGCTTCATGAAAGCGTGGATCCTTCGGGTTCACAATTGTATTTCAAACCTAGCAGAGAGCCTGGCACATGGTAGGAACTTTGCAAATCTTTGTTGAATGAAGTAATGAATAAACAAATGAAAGAAACTGGCCAGCACTCCTGGACAGCTTGCCAAGATATCTGTGAGAGAGGGGGATGCAGCCACCAAAGCACTAGGGCACCCCAAGGTGCAAGGCTCTGACCCTGCCTGGTTTGGACAGAGACTCCAACACACATCTGAAATGACCTTTTGTATGGTAAATTATATTTTCTTTTCATTACTTTTTCCAGTACTTTGATCCAAGTCTCTTTTACATGTGTGCAAGTATATCAGATGCATCTCTTTTTAGTATTTTTGCATAATTTTTTTTTATACTTTAAGTTCTGGGATGTATGTGCAGAACATGCAGGTTTGTTACATAGGTATACATGTGCCATGGTGGTTTGCTGCACCCATCAACCCGTCATCTACATTAAGTATTTCTCCTAATGCTATCCCTCCCCTAGCCCCTCACCCCTCAACAGGCCGCAGTGTGTGATGTTACCCTCCTGTGTCCATGTGTTCTCATTGTTCAACTCCCACTTACGAGTAAGAACATGTGGTGTTTGGTTTTCTATTCCTGTGTTAGTTTGCTAAGAATGATGGTTTCTGGCTTTATCCATGTCCCTGCAAAGGACATGAACTCATTCTTTTTTATGACCGCATTGTATTCCATGGTGTATATGTGCCACATTTTCTTTATCCAGTCTATCATTGATGGGCATTTGGTTTGGTTCCAAGTCTTTACTATTGTGAACAGTGCTGCAATAAACATATGTGTGCATGTGTCTTTATAGTAGCATGGTTTATAATCCTTTTGGGTATATACCCAGTAATGGGATTGCTGGGTCAAATGGTATTTCTGGTTCTAGATCCTTGAGGAATAGTCCCAGTGCCTTCCATAATGGTTGAACTGATTTACACTCCCACCAACAGGGTAAAAGCATTCCTATTTCTCCATATCCTCTCCAGCATCTGTTGTTTCCTGACTTTTTAATGATAGTCATTCCAACTGGCATGAGATGGTATCTCGTTGTGGTTTTGATTTACATTTCTCCAAAGTCCAGTGATGATGAGCTTTTCTTCATATGCTTTTTGGCCACATAAATGTCTTCTCTGAGAAGTGTCTGTTCATATCCTTTGCCCACTTTTTGATGGGGTTGTTTTTTTTTGTTTCTTGTAAATTTATTTAAGTTCTTTGTAGATTCTGGATATTAGCCCTTTGTCAGGTGGATAGATTGTGTGTTCACTCTGATGATAGTTTCTTTTGCTGTGCAGAAGCTCTTTAGTTTAATGAGATCCCACTTGTTAGTTTTGGCTTTTGTTGCCATTGCTTTTGGTGTTTTAGTCACTAAGTCTTTGCCCAAGTCTATGTCCTGAATGCTATTGCCTAGGTTTTCTTCTAGGGGTTTTGTGGTTTTAGGTCTTATGTTTAAGTCTTTAATCCATCTTGAGTTAATTTTTGTATAAGGTGTAAGGAAGGCATCCAGTTTCAGTTTTCTGCACGTGGCTAGCCAGTTTTCCCAGCACTAATTATTAAATAGGGAATCCTTTCCCCATTGCTTGTTTTTGTCAGGTGTGTCAAAGATCAAATCGTTGTAGATGTGTGGCATTGCTTATGAAGCCTCTGTTCTGTTTCATTGGTCTGTATATCTGTTTTGGTACCAGTACCATGCTGTTTTGGTTATTGTAGCCTTGTACTAGAGTTTGAAGTGAGGTAGCATGATGCCTCCAGCTTTGTTCTTTTTGCTTAGGATTGTCTTGGCTATACGGGCTCTTTTTTGGTTCCATATGAAATTTAAAGTAGTTTTGTCCAATTCTATGAAGAAAGTCAATGGTAGCTTGAAAGGGATAGCATTGAATTTATAAATTACTTTAAGCAGTATGGCCATTTTCATGATATTGATTCTTCTTATCCATGAGCATGGAATGTTTTTCCATTTGTTTGTGTCCTCTCTTACTTTCTTTAGCCGTGGTTTATAGTTCTCCTTGAAGAGGTCCTTTACATTCCTTGTAAGTTGGATTCCTAGGTATTTTATTCTCTTTGTAGCAATTGTGAATGGGAGTTCCCTCATGATTTGGCTCTCTGTCTGTTATTGGTGTATAGGAATGCTTGTGATTTTTGCACATTGATTTTGTATCCTGAGAATTTCCTGAAGTTGCTTATCACCTTAAGGAGATTTTGGGCTGAGACGATGGGGTTTTCTAAATATACAATCACATCATCTGCAAACAGGGACAATTTGACTTCCTCCTTCCTATTTGAATACCCTTCATTTCTTTCTCTTGCCTATTTCCCTGGCCAGAACTTCCAATACTGTGTTGAATAGGAGTGGTGAGAGAGGGCATCCTTGTCTTGTGCCGGTTTTCAAAGGGAATGCTTCCAGTTTTTGCCCATTCAGTATGATATTGGCTGTGGGTTTGTTATAAATAACTTTTATCATTTTGAGATGTGTTCCATCAATGCCTAGTTTATTGAGAGTTTTTAGCATGAAGGGGTTTTGAATTTTATGGAAGGCCTTTTTTTTTTTTTTTTTTTTGCATCTATTGAGATAATCATGTGGTTTTTGTCATTGGTTCTGTTTATGTGACAGATTATGTTTATTGATTTGAGTATATAGAACCAGCCTTGTATCCCAGGGATGAAGCTGACTTGATCATGGTGGATAAGTTTCTTGATGTGCTGTTGGATTTGCTTTGCCAGTATTTTATTGAGGATTTTCTCATTGATGTTTATCAGGGATATTGGCCTGAAATTTTCTTTTTTTTTTTGTTGTGTCTCTGCCAGGTTTTGGTATCAGAATAATGCTGGTCTCATAAAATGAGTTACGGAAGAGTCCCTTTTTTTCTCTTGTTTGGAATAGTTTCAGAAGGAATGGTACCAGCTCCTCTTTGTATCTCTGGTAGAATTCAGCTGTAAATCTGTCTGGTCCTGGGCTTTTTTTGGTTGGTAGGCTATTAATTACTTCCTCAATGTCAGAACTTGTTATTGGTCTATTCAGGGACTTGACATCTTCGTGGTTTATTCTTGGGAAGAGGTATGTGTCCAGGAATTTATCCATTTCTTCTAGATTTTCTAGTTTATTTGCCTAGAGGTGTTTATACTATTCTCTGACGGTAGTTTGTATTTCTCCTGGATCAGTGATGATATCCCCTTTATCATTTTTTTAATTGTGTCTATTTGATTCTTCTCTCTTCTTTATTAGTCTGGGTAGTGGTCTATTTTATTAATCTTTTTGAGAAATCACCTCTTGAATTCATTGATTTTTTGAAGGTTTTTCTTGTCTCTCTCTCCTTCAGTTCTGCTCTGATCTTGGTTATTTCGTGTGTTCTACTAGCTTTTGAATTTGTTTCCTCTTGCTTCTCTAGTTCTTTTTATTGTGATGTTAGGGTGTCGATTTTAGATCTTTCCTGTTTTCTCCTGCGGGCATTTAGTGCTATAAATTTCCCTCTCAACACTGCTTTAGCTGAATCCCAGAGATTCTGGTACGTTGTGTCTTTGTTCTTACTGGTTTCAAAGAACTTCTTTATTTCTGCCTTAATTTCGTTATTTACCCTATAGTCACTCAGGAGCAGGTTGTTCAGTTTCCATGTAGTCGTGTGGTTTTGAGTGAGTTTCTTAATCCTGAGTTCTAATTTGATTGCACTGTGGTCTGAGACACTGTTTGTTATGATTTCCATTCTTTTGCATTTGCAGAAGAGTGTTTTGCTTCCAATTATGTGGTCAACTTTAGAATACGTGTGATGTGGTGCTGAGAAGCATATATTTTCTGTTGATTTGGGGTGGAGAGTTCTGTAGATGTCTATTAGTTCTGCTTGGTGCAGAGCTGAGTTCATGTCCTGAATATCCTTGTTAATTTTCTGCCTTGTTGATCTGTCTAATATTGACAGTGAGGTATTGAAGTCTCCCACTATTATTATGTGGGAATCTAAGTCTCTTTTTAGGTCTCTAAGAACTTGCTTTATGAATCTGGGTGCTCCTGTATTGAGTGCATATATATTTAGGATAGTTAGCTCTTCTTATTGCATTGATTCCTTTACCATTATGTATACCCTTCTTTGTCTTTTTTGATCTTTCTTGGTTTAAAGTCTGTTTTATCAAAGACTAGGATTGCAACACCTGCTTTTTTTTTTTTTTTTTTTTTTTTTTTTTTTTTTTTTTTTTTGCTTTCCATTTGCTTGATAAATCTTCCTCCATCCCTTTATTTTGAGCCTATGTGTGTCTTTGCACATGAGATGATCTCCTGAATACAGCACACCTACGGGTCTTGAATCGTTATCCAGTTTTCCAGTCTGTGTCTTTTAATTGGGGCATTTAGCCCATTTACATTTAAGTTTAATATTGTGATGTGTGATTTTGATCTTGTCATTATGATCCTTGTTGGTTATTTTGTCTGTTAATTGATGCAGTTTCCTTATAGTATCAATGGGCTTTACAATTTAGTATGTTGTTGCAGTGGCAGATACTTGTATTTTCTTTCCATATTTAGTGCTTCCTTCAGGAGCTCTTGTAAGGCATCCCTGGTGGTGACTAAATCTCTCAGCATTTGCTTGTCTGTAAAGGATTTTATTTCTCCTTCACTTATGAAGCTTACTTTGGCTGGATATGAAAGTGTGGGTTGAAAATTCTTTTCTTTCACATAAACATTTTTAAATTCATGGGGCTGGGTTGATGCAGTAATAATGTCACTTTGTCCTATCTCCCATATTATTCCCCAAAGACAGCAATTACAGAGGGCATTTCATTTCATCTGCTCTTCTACAGTAGATAGCATATGCACACAGGCAAGACATTATCCCAACACAAATTTTTCGTACTGAGTTTAGCCTCACAAAAATCTCATTTAAATGCCTTGCCATGGAATTAGTGACAAATTTTAATATAATGTATCTCTTGTGGGGCTTCATGTCATATGCAAGGAAAAGACAGAAAATATGGGAAACTAGAAGGAGACACATCAGTTGTGATAAGACAGTAGGCTCAGGAGTTAAAGCGTGTTGGAAGAGGAAGAGATAGAGGGATCAGAGAGGAGTCACGGAAATGCAGGAGGTAGAAAGCAAGGCAGTTAGGTACCATCAAGTTCCCACAACATGCTGTTCCTTATGCTTGTTAGGACATAAAGGCTTTTTAATACAATTTTTTTTAAGTTGCTTTCCACCATTACACTGTAGACTCGATGATATGCACTTGTTTTATTTCAAGAGTTTAACATAGTCTGTGACATATAGTAAACTCTTAAAAATTTTGACTGGACATTTGGATAGGTAGATAGATGGAAAGATGGATGATCAGAATGTAAAGAAGAGCAGAGGTTATCAAACAGAAGCTGTCAAAGCACCTAATTTCCCCAGCACTTTCCAGGGCTGACTGGAGCTACAGAGTTTCCTGGGATTCGTGGATGGAAGGAGTTTCTCCCGTGAGAAGGAGAAGATGGAAGGAGGCATATCACTCAGTCAGAAGGTGGAGTTGAGTATGATAGAGATGGAAGTTGAAGTATATCATCAACTGTGAGCCAGAATCAATATCTAAATCTTGGGTTGGAAAGTAGCTTGAAAAGAAGTGAGACAGTTCAGGGTACTTACAGATATCATTCACAGGGGACTTAAAACAGAGCATGTATTGCTTACAGGGTACTTATAAAACAAATAGTTTAGGGTATTTGTGAAAAATAGATACTGCTACCTCATCAGATTTGATGTGTCTATCCCAGGAGGATTTGTGGGAGGACTGGCTCTTTTGTAGAGTCAGGAATGAGGGAGATACTCCCATTTCCAGAACCCTCTTTTAGACTCATTCGAGGGGTGCAGACACTAAATTCCAGAGTACGTGTTCTATCCCATACACTGTCACCGTGTCACCACCTAGGACTTGAAAGTCCTGAGACTGGAAATAGTTTAAGCAAGAGTTCAGAAGGCCTTCGACAACATGTTCAGGTTACCAATCTTAGATTCTGGAACCTGGAAGATGTAACGAACAGGGTCTTAGTAGGCCAGATGGAGCAGAGAGTCATAAAAACAGGTTGGACAAAATAATAGAGGGTGATTGGAGCTGCAAACTGTAAAACTAGAGTTGACTATAGGCATTAACTTGAAAGACTCACGTCACCATCCTCTGGTTTTAGCAGATGCAAGGGCTTTTTGCACATCATCTCCCATTCTAGATTCCCTGCCGACACATTCCCTATTCTTGGGTGCAAGAGAGAGTATGTCTTCCATGTCTTCTTAAATACTCTGACTACTGAGGAGGTGAGGTGTTTGGTGTAAGGAGTTTGGAGGACAAATCGATAC
The DNA here is from genome assembly GCF_049350105.2 of Macaca mulatta. Classification (NCBI taxonomy): domain Eukaryota; kingdom Metazoa; phylum Chordata; class Mammalia; order Primates; family Cercopithecidae; genus Macaca; species Macaca mulatta. The sequence goes on along the minus strand of NC_133407.1, from coordinate 5,567,380 downwards.
TTTTGAAAGAGGACAGTCTGTGTAGAGGAGCAGGGTAAGTTATTATAGGCAAAGTTTAGGTCTTGGAAAGCATCTGGATTGATTGGCTAGTTCTATTATCTGCAATATTCTAGGGCTCAGTTGACCACTCCAGGTTGTTGTTGGCCCAGGAGAGGTACGTGATAGTCTGGTTGGTATGGATGTGTAAGCCCAAACTCAGACAGCATTTTCCAAAACAAGAATTTGGAAACAAGAAACCAAAACGAGAAACCAAAGGGCATAATCAGAGATCAGAGAGTTGGGCAGTCTGTGAAAGTAGATCTTTTTGATGAAGACAGTTGCTATGGGTGATACAGAGGAGTAGCAGTGGAATATTGGTACCTAGAAAATATGCCAGTTTGGCAAAAGCATGTAACATTATTGGGATGATGTCTTGGCCATCAGGAAGCCAAGCACTTAAAATATATCTTTCTGATAATATCCCAGGATGTTTGAGATGACAGAAATTGCGGCAGGTCTTTAGGCCTCTCTGAGCCATCTCTAATCCAAGGGTATCCATTCTAAATACTTGGGTATTTTGAAGCATGCCCCATGAGGTACTGGAAGAACCTAAGATCATGTTTTGGGCTTCTAGTAGGCTTGGTGGCCTGACATGTTGGTAGATGTCACAACTAGATCAGTTGCCTTTGTGTGGCTACGAATTTCGACCCGGCATTGTTATGCATATGCATTAGTGGTGGCCTGGTTTGGATTGTCTTGCTTTCCTAGGATTGGGGTGGGCTAGATGACACATAGTTTTCTAGGAAAAGTATTTTTCTAGGTGTGGCGACCTCAGCTCTCCCCCATTTGAGGGCTCTTGTAATGTTTCTGCCTGTCAATTTTGCTTAGAGCAAAGGTAAGGAGGAATTTAAATCAAAGATCTCAGGCCATCTGGCACAGAGCATTTCCAGTGGTTACAGAATCTGGTCTAAGACTACCAGAAACACATGTGCAGTTGAGCAAAGTGGTTTTATTCCTTGTTGAAGTCAGCGAGACTGTCGCCATGGGGAACTGTGCCTCAGTAAGAATATTAGAAATGACCTAAAAGTGTTGGTTAGGTGATTTTGGAGAGGGTCCCGGGAAATGTGGGTTTGCTCAGGATTGAGTGCTGTTAGAAAGTGTGAAGAATCTTATAATTGGGCATCTCGATAAATCTTATATAGAAGAAGGGCAAGACTAAAGCAAGGCTAAAGCTATAACTGGCAGACCAGCAACTGTCACTCATATTAGCCAGGAGAGGGAGATTTGACATTTTGTGGTTTGCATAAAGACCTTGTCTTTGTCTGTGTTTAGACAAACATTATGAAGTGATCCTGTTTAGTCTCACTTCATCAAGGTCACAGAGTGATCTTGTCTGATGCTGGCGGTCCGTTAGATAATTTTCGTCCAATAAGGGAGCACCTGGTGTAGCTGTGACCCCCAGAACTGCTTTCACAACACTGAGGCTTAGCTGTGTTAGGCCAGTTCCCCATGTTAGGAGATGCTTCTTCCTCTTTCACCTGTCTTGTCAAAACTACTGTAGGTTGCAAAGGTCCTATTTGAGTCAGGGAGCATAAATGTTTCAAATGAAGAGAATTCAGTGAAGGGACTATTTCCAGAGAAGTGGGCCAGATTAGGGAAACAATAACATAAAGGCGAGGAACCCAGAGACCAGAAACAATGGCAAGCCATTACCACTGCCACTGCCACTCCTCCCCAGAGCTGATGGAATAAGGGTAGAAATTACCTCTGTTGGAATCAGTGAGAACTGGAACCCTGGTGAAGGGGCTGCCTTCCAGAAAGTAGGCTGTTGAAGATATACAGCAATTGTCAGAAATGCTTTGGTGGAGCAGGAGGGATGTGGAGAGCCATATCCATTCCTTCTCTCTTTTGCTAGTGCCTTCCACTGGCATAACATAAGCAGGAGCCAGGAGCAAGGTAGCTTAGGTTATATAGTCAGAGCTTCCTGGGGCATTGAACAGGGCAGAGAAGAGCAGAGAATCAATACGGGAGTGGGCATGGAAAATGAGAAATAACCAGCAGAGCCTTCAGCAGGTATGCTGCATTTTCATAAAGAACCAGAGAGATACAACAACTGATGGCCAGATTTGGTAAGGGTCACTTATTGAAGTTCACATACAGCAACCAACATTGTTCTGCCAACTCACTGGTCATTAAAAACATAGGCTTTGGATTTGAAAGGGGTGAGAATGAGGTCTGAACAGTACCCCAAAAGAGCTCTAATTAGCTTATTATATTTGAAAGGTTCAGGGGTTGGAGGCTTCAAGATGACTTTGAGATTGAATAGGGCTATGTTTAGGCCTCAGAGTTTAATTCTTGGAGAAGGAAAAGCTCACAATCGTTGGTTTTACTCTCACAGTTGGGGTACCAGATACTACTACTTTGTCAGTCTGAAAATATGAGACTCAGAGGTGAAAGCTAACACAGAGTAAGTGAGCAAAAGCCATTCAGCCTATGATAAAAATGATAAAGATTTTAAATTCCAGAATTAGAGATGGTTTTCCAGTAATACAATTTATCCTGTAGGAAAAATACCTGGAACATCCTATTTAGTGAATTTTTTTTATTTTTATTTTTTATTTTTTATTTTATTTATTTATTTATTTTTTTGAGACTGAGTCTTACTCAGTCACCCAGGCTGGAGTGCAATGGTGCAATCTCAGCTCACTGCAACCTCTGCCTACCAGGTTCAAGCAGTTCTCCTGCCTCAGTCTCTTGAGTAGCTGGGACTACAGGTGTGTGCCACCATGCCCAGCTAATTTTTTGTATTTTTAGTAGAGATGGGGTTTCACTGTGTCCACAAAGGAGCAGGATGGTCTCTATCTCCTGACCTTGTGATCTGCCCACCTCAGCCTCCCAAAGTGCTGGGATTACAGGCATGAGCCACCACGCCTCCCCTATTTAGTGATGTTATAAGGGTAACCAGGATTTGTTTTGATTAAGTATGGTAAGAAAGAATTTGTTATACTCACAGATCCCTAGAAACAGGAGGCATGGCATGCCACATAGGGGCTTACATGGGGAAGCACTGAGGTTTGTCAGGAGGCAGAGGGAGTGAGGGGAAAACATGGGCTCTGGAGCAGAGGAGCTGTCTTGAGTTATCTGGTACCTGGCTGTGATAATCAATTTTATGTGTCAACCTGGCTGGGCCATGGTGCTCAAATAGTTGGTCAAACATTATTGTGGGTACTTTCATGAAGGTGTTTTTTGCATGAAGTAAACATTTAAATTTGTGGACTTTGCATAAAGTAGATTACTCTCCAAAATGTGGGTGATCCTCATCCAATCAGTTGAAGGTCTTAATAGCATAAAGACTGACCTCTCCTGAGCAAAGAGGAATTATGATAGCAGACTACCTTTGGACTTGAACTGCAACTCTTCCCTGGGTCTCCTGCTGATATGGTTTGTCTCTGTGTCCCCACCCAAATCTCATCTCTAATTGTAATCTCCAGATGTTGAGGGAGGGACCTGGTGGGAGGTGATTGTATCATGGGGATGGTTTCCCCCATGTTGTTCTCATGATAGTGAGTGACTTCTTACGAGAGCTGCTGGTTTTAAAAGTGTTTGGCAGTTACCTCTTCACTCTCCTCCTCTCTCCTGCCACCATGTAAGACGTGCCTTGCTTTCCATTTGCCTTCCGCCATGATTGTAAGTTTCCTCAGGCCTCTCCAGCCATGGGGAGCTGTAAGTCAATTAAGCCTCTTTTGTTTATAAATTCCCCATTCTCAGGTAGTATCTTTATAACTGTGTGAAAATGGACTAATACACCTGTCTGCTGGCCTACCCTGCAGATTTTGGATTTATCAAGCCACCACAATTACATGAACCAATTCTGTTTTTAAAAAGCTCTCTGTATTATAACACAATCCCCAACTTACAATGGTTCCAAGTACAATTTTTCAACTTTACAATGGCACAAAAGTGATATGCATTTAGTAGAAATCGTACTTAATGTATTCACACAACCATTCTGTTTTTCACTTTCAGTACAATATTCATTAAATTATGTGAGATATTCAACACTTTGTGTTAGGTTATTTTGCTCAGTTGTAGCTGAATGTAAGTGTTCTGAGGACATTTAAAGTAGGGTAGGTTAAGCTATGATGTTCAGTAGGTTAGGTATATTAAATGAATTTTTGACATGATATTTTCAACTTATGATGTGTTTATTGAGAAATAACTTCATAATAAGTCAAGCAGCATCTGTATTCATCTATCCTCTTGGTTATGTTTCTGGACAACTCTGACTAATACACTGGCCCTAGAGTGATGAGGACAGATGGATACAGGTGTGCAGTAAGAAAGATCAATACAGGAAGTGGCTGGGTCTGGCTCTGGAATGGTTAGTTTACATTTGGAAAGCGTGCTCCTGGGCAAGTTATTTATTATCTCTAGGAACTGGCTAATCTTGGGAGCTGTAGTCCTTCCAGAGAGAGCAAGGCGCCAGATGTCATAGCATCAAAATACAGAAAATAAGGAGACGTGGTTAATACAAGTGAGAAAGGTGGGGGCTAGGACACTTACAGAATAGATTGGTGTCTTTCATATCTTCAAACAAAAATACTTTAGTAGATATGTCTCAGAAGCTTCTTCATGTGCCGGGATAAACAAGGACCCTGCTCTCAACACACTCACATTAGAATTGAATGAGTGTCTGGAAATAAGCAACTGGCATTTTCAAGTCCAGAAAGCCTACTAAGAGGGTGGCAAAAAATAACTTGTCTGACCATGTGCTGAGGCCAGTAACTGATGTGGAGGGAGGCTTGGCTAGAGGAATATAAATTCTGGGGAATTCAGAGCAGACCTGGTGGGGTCAAGAGCAATATCAAGTTACTCCTTCAGAATCAAGGTCATTCTGACTGAGATTGTCTTTTAAATGAGCAAGAAGAATGCAGCACAGAAGATGCTGTTGCAGAAGAGCTACCAGAAGCGTTGCCAGGTTGTAATTCTAGGAGTGGATCAGTTGGGTTAGAGACTGCACCAACTACTGGAAAAGTAAACACTTCTGAAAAACACTGCCTTTTAATTAATTTATCTACAGGTCCTGTGATCTTGCTCTCATATTGCTTTGTCTAATTTCCTGTGGTAGACATGGCTAGCTGTTTACCAAATTAGTTTCTTCAGGCAATTAATTTTCCTGGGCAGAGTTAGATCACATTTTCCAGACTCTTTTGCAGGTTAAGTGTGGCCATAGGACTGAGTTGATGGAATGTGAGCATAAGTGATAGGTATCGTTTCTAAGCTAAGGCTTTTAAAAAAAGAGGAAAGCCTCCTCCATGCTTTCATGGTTAACTGGGATGGCAATCCCCAGGATGATCTTGCCAGTCATAGGCTGAAGATGGCAGGTGCATTGTCGGCATGGGTCCCTGAATAACTGCGTGGAGGAAAGTTGACCTGCAGACCAGGAACACCTATCTTGGACTATTATGTGAAAACAAAAAAACAAAAAAACAAAAAACAAAAAAAACTTCTATTGTTTTAGAACCATATTCATGTTAGGTCTAATTCTTATCATGACTTTAACATGATAAAGGGTCAATCTCAGTCAGAATGACCTTGATTCTGAAGAAGTAACTCGATATTGCTCTTGACCCCACTAGGTCTGCTCTGAATTTCCCAGAATTTATATTCCCCTAGCCAAGCCTCCTGCCACATCAGTTACTGGCCTCAGCACATGGTCAGACACGTTATTTTTTGCCACCCTTTTAGTAGGCTTTCTGGTCTTGAAAATGCCAGTTGCTTATTTCCAGACACCCTTCATCATGTTAAAGTCATGATGCTTTATACTTACAGTGTGAGTATAAATAAAGATGTTTTTCTCTGCTTATAAAGGGCAAAGAGACCACTTCCCCCTTTCTCCCTTAAAATGTTTTCTTGGAGCCATAATAAATCTGAGTGTTTATTCTAACCTTTGCAATAAAGATAAATCTTTTTAGATATTAAGCCTAGTCTTCAGGCTCTACAATATAGAGATATCTCCAAGGTCATGAGATAGCTGTTTATGTAGAAGTGTACCCCTGGAATTAGCTCAGAAGCATCTCAGGAGGTGAGCGAGAATTGTCACACACTTCAGCCTCTTTGTCTCTTGAGGAAATAAGGGAAGTTTTAATTGCTCTTTCTACTACTTTACTGTATAAATTTGTGTGAAATTCTCTCCAGACTTTGTAGTCACATTTTTTATGACTTTACGTGTGTATAAATCCGCTAATGCTTCCCAATAATAGGGTTCTCTTTCTTTCTTCAATATTGGTGTGGAATGGTCTTTTTGTTGGCATGATTATTTTATGTCCCCAACAACTGACTAGAAATTGACATCAGAAGTAGGGCTCTGCTTTAATGAAAACTGAAAATATGTGGGTTCTGCTTAGTGGTCAAGCATCTGCTGAGGAGTAAATAAATATTCAGAGGCTGGAAAGATGACAACCCATGGCATAAAGTGGCAAAAAATTTTGGTAATATTGTCACTTTCAGCAACTTGGAAGTCAAAATAAGTGCCTTCTAAATCTTTAGTTCTAGGGGAATAGGTAAGAAAAACCCAGTGCATCTGTGTGTGCATTGTGTGTGTTACTGTGTTTAGCAAGGTATTGTAAAGAAGAAATAAGTACCTGTAGGGATTGGCTGATTTAAAAGCATAAATAAAAGGTGATAGCAATCTAGAAATTTGAATCTGAAAAGCCAACTGCTTCTGGAATCCAAACAGCAAGAAATATAAAGACTTTGAACAAGAAAAGGTCTATAAGGACTTACAAAGAAACTCAATACTGTAGCATAGATCAAGTTAAGAATGTTCTCTTCCTGCCCAAGCCTGTTGTTTTAGATATACTTTGGTATGCTTTAAGTTTAGAGAGTTCAGCACAGGGGTAAGGAAGCAGACAAATACAGAGGCCTGAGCGCTCTGTCTAGAGAATAACTTTGGGTATGGTAATTCGCACATGGAATTGACTGGGAGTAAATAGATCAGAAGCCCATTATATTTTTGAAGGAAATGCATTGCTAAAAGAAACAAGCCTGCACTTTAAAAGTCTTGACTGTGAAAACTTTTAAGCCTCCAACTTCCCAGATGGGAGAGTTAGGGGCCATAGAAAACAATAGTCTAGGGAATTCCTCCCAAAAATTGAGTCCAAGGTTTGTTAAAAATTTTCTCCATGATAGAACAAGAGTCCTTTGTAAGACCCATCCATCAGTATTCCATCCTTGCCATGGACCAGTGAGTCCTGAGTTTCCCCGTACTTTCTTATCCTGAAGGGGAACCTTTCTTTGGATCCTGTGCCTTGGCCCATCCCTGTGTGGTGGGATAGGAGGTAGAGTGGCAGAAATTTGTCTTTTCTACACTGTCAAACTGCAAGTTGCCATAGCCAGAAGGGATGGAAAGTATCTCTTGGTGATACTCGTATCACCAAGAGATCTTGGTGCTGAATTGCATTCAATTATCCTTTTTCTCTTCTCCAAGCACATTGGCTTTTCAAGACTTTCAGAAACGGATATTTTTTTCTTTGGGACAGAGATAGACTTCAAGTTTGGAACAACAGACTGAGATATAACTGGGCTACACACATATCACATTAATTTGGCTAAATAAGTACAGCATGGGAATGACACCACTAGTAAAGCAGTCTTTTCAAATGACCTTTATGCTTCCATTTTTCATATTTAGGTTTTGATCCCAAGTCCTGACAGTAACGTATTTATTTTCTTCACTTTCTACTTCCATGAAGGAGTCTAGTTTGCTGAGTATATGCATAGGTTATTATTATTTATTTTTTACTATAGGGTGTTTGTTGTGAGCTACAAAGCCAAAAAAAGCTACAGTGCCCTTGCAGAAAATGTGTGCTTTGCTTCTTACACTATGGGGGTGGGGTGACCCACAGTTGCACTGGCTTAATCATGCCTGCACCTGGCAATCAATCACTCTTCTGGAAACTGCATCCCATTAGGCATCAGCACAAAAAGGACTCTTGCCAAGTAGAAACAGGGCAGAAAATGCAATTCTGGTCTCTGACAGTGATTGAACATAGACTATGCCAAATCTCTGCCTGATGTCCCTAAATACAAAACATGCAGGGAAAAGTTGCTGAATGAGTGGCTCATACTCCTTCAGATCAAAGCTGCCATGCTCTTTTCATTATACAGCTTACCCACAGCAAGTGGATAGGACACATAGCTAATGCTCTATGTTCTCCTGAAGAGGTATAATGTGATGAGAGGTATACTCCGAGGACACAGTTCAAAAGTAAAGAATTGGGACCTGAATACCCCCATCCATGTACTAGAATTTTCTAAGAGTAGAAATATCCTGCAAATTTAACCCTCTCCTCCTCCACTTAATCCCTCAACTGCCTACCTCATTTGGTCTCCTCCCCAAAAGACTACGCTTCAGCCCTGGTATAGTCTATAGATCCCTCCTGGAATCAAATCGCAGAATGTTGGCATAGGAAATCCCCATGAGTAATTTTGCTTCATCATCTTTTTTTAGGACTGGAAAACTAAGCCCAAGAGTGATGAAGCAATTTAAGCCCAAGAGTGATGAAGCAAACAGTCAGTAAGTGGCACATTCTGGAGTGAAACACCAGGATCCCATCTCCTGGTCTAAAGCTTTCCTTCTATTTACAGATCCTTTTCCATTTACATTCAGATTCCTGAATGTTGGCAGCACTTTATCTACTGAATTGAGGAGCTACTGAACACAATTCCAAGTTTTAATGGTGCTGAAAGGACACATAAGAGACTACCTCAGTGCTCTGTTTAAAGAGAAATTAATAATACTTCTTATTTTATGAATTGCATCATTTATACTCATAGATCTTCAAACAAAGGTTTGTTGCTTGATAATCTGAAGTGAGAAGTATTGGCTTATCAAAGGAAATAATTTATCCTAGGGAGAGGGAAGTTAGCAATTGTAGAGCTACATGCTAATAACAAAATAACTGTTACCATTGATAATTATTCAATTCATTAGTTAATTTATTCTTCACTCATTTCATATGCTTATATGCAGTGCCTGTGATACCTGCAAGGTATTATGCTAAGGTTCCTGGGAAACACAAAGGTAGGCAAACTTAGGTAAAGTGGGTAAGGTTCCTGGGAAACACAAAGGTCGGTAAAGTCAGTTCTGCCCTCAACAAGCTAGCTCCTAGTTTTTTAAGAACTAAGTGATGGATATTCAGCAGGGAATTTTGATTCAGTAGGAGGGGACAGCACTCAATCACTTCTGGAGAAAAGGATTAGGTGGCACATTTTCCCCCTGTACTCATTTTGTAAAAACAGCTTTATTGAGGTTTGACTGACATGCAATAAACCACATATAATGAAAGGGACAATTTGATAAGTTCTGATATATGTAGACACCCCATCATCACTGTCAAGATGATGAACATACCCATCGCCCCACAGAATTGCCAGTGCCTTCAGTAATCCCTCCCTCTTGCTCCTCGTGGGCTCCACTGCCCAATCCCTAGGACAACAGTGACCTCCTTTCTGTCACTATCGATTGGGTTGCATTTTCATCATTTTATATAAATGGAATCATACTCTATGTACTATTTTTTTTGCTTGGCTTTTTTTTCACTCAGTGTCATTATTTTGAGGTCCATACACATTGTTTTGTATCAATAGTTTATTTTTATTGCAAAGTAATAGTCTACTAAATATATACCAGAACTTGTTTATCCGTACATCTCTTGTTGGAAATTTGGGGTTATTTCCAGTTTTTGATTGCTACAAATAAAGGTCTAAATATTCATATATTTATGAAGTCGTTATTTACATGGACATCTGGAAATGATACATGCTTTCATTTATCTGGAGTAAATACCAAGGCGTGGAATGGCTGGGTCATATGGTAGCTGTATGTTTAGCTTTTTAAGAAACTGACAAACTGTTTCCAGAATGGCTGTACCTTTTTTTTAATTCTCATCAGCAATGTGTGAGAGTTCTAGTTGTTCCACCCCTTTCCAAAAATTGGTATGGGCAGTCTTTTTGGTCAATCTTTTTTCACTTCAGTTATTCCAAAAGTTTTCATTCATACCCACTGACAAGCAGAGAGGATGGCAGCCACTTTGGAAAAAACCTGAATCTCCTCTGCCATTTGCATTTAGACAGATACACCTGATACTCTGCAGAGAGAGAGACGAAGTGAGTCACTGAAAATAATTCATCACAGAGAAAGGAGTCTTCACAGGGAGACATCCTTAGTAACAGAGCCAGAGGAAAATGCAAGTCCTGAGAACCACGTCGTTGAGAAAACAGACTCATGTTGCTCCACTTTTGTAAACAGGGGAGAGAGTTGTTACATCCCGGAAGCCTGAAGTCTCAGCATGTGCAGGCAATCTTGTTGAGGATCTCTTATCGGCCCAGGTATCGCACAGGTGTGTTGTCTCTTTTATGTAAGAGTGATAGCAGACATGTCTGTGGTTGAGTTGTTCCCATTCTACCAACATTGAACGTAGCAGCTTTCCAGCTCCACCGGGTCCCGGGTGATGGCAGTGCTGCTGGTGTGTCTCAGAATTCCAACTCTAAGTGACACCACTGAAGAAGTGTTGAGGCTCAGGCTGATTAAGGGGGTAATGTTTAATCAGGACTTGATTACGGAAACATGAAAACAGTCTTGAGGATAATTTAGAAGGAACTGTGATTTTCTTTTGATATTTCGAAAATAATCAGGAAGAGGGTCACAGTCAATGATATTTGGCAGAATAGGTGGGACTACATCTGTACTCACTGGAGGTAACATACACTTGTAGCCAGTAAGCCAAATAGCATTTAAAAGGGCTGTAAGAAATGGATACAGATAGCAGACATTTATTGAAAACTTAATGATATGCCAGGTGGTATTCAGAGCACTTTAAGTGGAGGAACTCATTTAATCTCATAACACAGGACATTTTATGTTGGGCTGCACACCTAACAAAACCGGCTGCAAAGCCAAAAAAGGCTGAAGTGTACTCATAGAAAATGTGCGTTTTTCTTCTTAAACCATGAGGGTATAGTGACACACAGATGCATTTGCTTTATCATGGCTGTACCTATGATCTATCAACATTATTATCTCCATTTTTCAGGTGAGGAAACAGACTCATAAGCTTAAGTGAATTGCCCAGGGTCACATAGCTAAGAAATGGCAAGCCAAGTTTAGAATCAAGGCAGTCTGGCTCCAGAAACCACGTTCTCAATTGCTCTGCAATGTTGACCTCAGCGAGAAATGCAAAATAATCCAGAATTCAGGGAAATGTCACATTATTTTTCAATGAAGGAATAGGAAGGGATTCATGCAAGATATAATGTTTTAAATGATACCTTGAAATAAAAGCAGAAAACTAAAGGTTTGGAAAGATCAGGACAGAACGAAGAGCAGTTCTGTCTGACACATTGATTATACTAATCATTTTGGATACATTTTCATTCCCTGTAAATTGACCATAATTAGTGGAGGCAAAGTATATCGACTATAACTTGGCTGGCTTATTAAAGGATACATATGGTTTATTAACTTTTAAATAGCATATTTGAGTGTTATCTCCTGTCTTCTGGCCACCGTTTCTTTCAGTATAGCAAGATGGATGGGGGAAGCATGTGCTAGGAATTAGAACTGAGCTGGTTCAATTCCTAACTCCACTACTTTCTGGCTGAGTGATCTTGGGAAACTTGCTGAACCTGTTTTCAGAACTGTGAAGAGTCTGATATTTCACCCTACTTGCAAGCTAACAAGTTAACTGCCACAGTTTCATGGATATTGGCAGAAGACATGAGACTCTTGACTCAGAAACAAAGGACTTTGTTACTCATGGCAACATCAGTAGCCAAAATATCAGCATTTATGCCAGTTCCCTAAGCCCCAGTTCTTACGGGGTGATGCAAAGAAGGCAGGCGATATCATCACATACAGTGGATTGTGTTATAGGAGAGGACTCCTTGGTATAGGGAACGCAGATGTTTTGTAATGGGCAGTCAGCCTGCCTGAACTTCACCTTGAAGGAAGACATTATCTTTATTATACTGGACAATAAACAAACCTGCTTATGCCCTGAAAGAAGACACTATGATTATTTTCCTAGTCTATTTGCTATACATGTATTCTTGAGAAGGTAGTCTGGAAAAAGGGTAACCTCTGCTCACAAAACATAGAGAAACATGAGAGTCCTGTGGAAAATTGTCCCTCAACACCTCTATCTGCACAGTTTATTCACCTGTGAAAGAGGAATAATGATAATTATTCACTGGCTTGCTGCGAGAATTTAATGAGATTCTGTTTGGAAAGAACTTAGAAGGGCATCTGCCACATTTCAAGTATTCAGTAAATGTTAGTTATTGTCATTCTTTTTGAAAATTGTGCTAAAATACATATAACATGAAATTTACCATTTTAGCCATTTTAAATTGTAATGGTCAGTGGTATTAAATACATTCACATTGTTGTGCAACCATCACCACCATCCATCTCCAGAAAGTTTTCATCTTCACCAGCTGAAACGCTGTACCCATTAAATACCAACTCCCCACTCCTAACTTGCCCTAAAGGGAATCCAAAGGATTCTTTAGTCCAATAATCTAAAGGTCGAAGAACCTGCAATCTGATGTCCACGAGCAGGAAGCATCCAGCATGGGAGAGAGATGAAAACCGGAAGACTCAGCAAGCCAGCTCGTCACACCTTCTTCCACCTGCCTTTTCTAGCCGCACAGCTGATTGGATGGTGCCCCTAACAACCACCATTCCACTCTCTGTCTTTCTTATGTAAGTGAAATCATACAGTATTTGTCCTTTAGTGACTAGCTTGCTTGCTTATTTATTTATTTATTTATTTATTTATTTTGAGACAGAATCTCGCTCTCCTGCCAGGCTAGAGTGCAGTGGCGCAATCTCGGCTCACTGCAACCTCCGCCTCCCAGGTTCAAGTGATTCTCCTGCCTCAGCCTGTTGAGTAGCCGGGACTGCAGGTGCCTGCCACCACTTCTGGCTAATTTTTTGTATTTTTAATAGAGACGGGGTTTTACCATGTTGGCCAGGATGGTCTCGATCTCTTGACTTTGTGATCCACCTGCCTCAGCCTCCCAAAGTGCTGGGATTAAGGCGTGAGCCACCCTGCCCGGCTGTGACTAGCTTATTTTACTTAGCATAATGTCCTCCACATTTATCCATGTTATGGCTTGAGTCAGTAGTTCTTTAATTTTTAAGGCTGAATCCACATATCCATTGTGTGAGTATGTGTGTGTGTGTGTAAATATACACACACATATAAATATATAAAATCCATATTTATATATGTAAATACATAAATGTGCTAGGAATTAGAGCACATTTATGCATTTATATATTTACATAGCATATAGCACAAATATGTATTTATATATTTACATATAAATATGTATTTTGTATATTTACATATATAAATATGGATTTTTATATATTTATATGTGTGTATATATATTTATATATTTAAGAGATTATTTATTTAGACCCCTATCTCTCACCATACATAAAAGTCAAATCTAAATATATTAAATACTTAAATGGAAGGCCTGAAGCTATGAAACTTCCAGAAGAAAACATAGGAAAAAGGCTTTGTGCAACTGGACTGAGCAGATTGTTTTTAATAAGACCTCAAAAGCATAAGCAACAAAAGCACACATAGACAAGTGGGATTGCATCAAACTAAAAAGCCTCTGTGCAGCTAAGGAGACCATCAGTATAGTGAAGAGACAACTTACAGAATGGGAAAGTATCTGTAAACTTTGCGTTTGACAGGACGTAAATATCCTGCATATTAGTCAGGGTTCTCCAGAGGGACAGAGCTAATAGGATATATGTACATATGAAAGGAAGTTTATTAAGGAGAATTGACTTACATAATCACAAAGTGAAGCCCACAATAGGCTGTCTGCAAGCTGAGCAGCAAGGAAGCCAGTAGTGGCTAAGTCCAAGTCCCCAGCTCTCAAAAGTAGGGAAGCGGACAGTGCAGCCTTCAGTCTGTGGCCCAAGGCTGGAGCGCCCCTGGTGAACCACTGGTGTAAGTCCAAGAGTCCAGGAATCATCCAGCATGGGGGAAAAGATGAAAACCAGAAGATTCAGTAAGCCGGCTTATTACACCTTCTTCCACCTGCTTTTTCTAGCCACACAGCTGATTGGCTGGTGCCCACCCACACTGAGGGTGGGCCTCCCTCTGGTAGTCCACTGACTCAAATATTAATCTCCTCTGGCAACACCCTCACAGAAACAATACTTCGGGTACTATTGTTTCACCCAGAAACAATACTTTGCATCCTTCAATCCAATCAACTTGGCACTTAATATTAACCATCACATACCGAATATATAAGGAAGTCAAACAACTCAATAGCAATAATAATAATCATCATCATCATCTGACTAAAAAATGAACAAAAGACCTGAATAGATGTTTCTCAAAAGAAGACATACAAATGGCTAACAGATACATGAAAAAATGCTCAGCACCTCTAATCATAGGGGAAACGTAAATCAAAACCACGATGATATATCAATCACCTTACCCCAGTTAAAATGGCTGTTATTTAAAAAAATGAGAATCCAGAGAAAGGGGAACTTTTATACATTGTTGGTGGGAATGTACATTAGTACAGCCATTATGGAAAACAGCATGGAGGTTCTACAAAAAATTAACAATAGAGCTAATACATGATCCAGCAGTCCTATTACTTGTTGCACATCCAAAGCAAATGAAGTCACTATGCTGAAGAGATATCCACACCCTAATGGTTATTGCAGCATTATTCACAATAGCCAAGATATGAAATCAGCCTAAACACACATGTACAGATGAATGGATAAAGAAAATGTGATGTGTATACATACACAATGGAATGCTACTCAGCCACAAAACAGAATGAAATCCTGTCACTTACAGCAACCTGCAGGATATTACATTAAGTGAAATAAGCCAGGTACAGAAAGACAAACACCACATTATCTCACTCATACATGGAATTTTTAAAAGTTGATCTCATAGAATTAGAGAGCAGAGTATTTATTACCAAAGGCTGGGGAAGGCAAGAAGGAGGAGGGGACTGAGAGAGATTGGTCAATGGGTTCCAAGTTATAGTTAGATTGGAGGAATAAGTTCTGGTGTTCTTGCTGTCACCACAAAGGAAAGATAAATGTTAAAAGTGAGAATATGCTAATTATCCTGATTTGATCATTAAACAATATATAAATGTACTGAAACCTCACACTATACTCCATTAATATCCACATTATATGTCAACTATAAATACAAAATTAACAATAATTATTTGAAGGTTCCACTAATGTTTAAATCAATCTGGAGAGAATGTTAAACATTTCTATTCTCAGTCTTTTAGAGACAAATCCAAATTACAAAACATTGATTTGTTCAAGAAAAAGCAGCAAATCTGCAGCCAAATCATAACAAGAGAAGACCTTGATGGTTCATAGTTTAGCACTTAAGTATTCAGGTTGAATAAAAGTGCATAACTTCCAGTTCCATACATCAATAAGGAATGTAAACAATGGATAATCATATCGTCTTTATTGATTCTTACAATTGAGGTTATCACTTGCAATATTCCTGAAAACTTTCAAAGAAGTAAAAATTACTACTTAAATTGTACCTACTTCTTTGCTATTACTCTTCAGTTATAACTACCATTAATAGGTCAACTATTACTCTTCGGAATACTTTCTGTACTTAGTAACATAAAGCATCTACTGTAACAATGAAACACCGTGTCCACTTTCTTTAAAAAATGTCAATTTCCATCTTTTAGGAAATAGAGATATTCATCTTGGTACATAGTTGGTTGACTTTCTTCTTATGTCTTTTTATCTTACCTTCTCTTTTGAATATTTGGATGAATAATTTTAATTTTTTCTACTGTTCAAAAGCAACCTAAACACAACACATGTCAGCATTTTAATGAGCTTTGCTTTAATGACTAATTCAATGTGAAACTAGTAAAAAATTAATTGGGTTATGAGAATAGAAATTAATTATTCAGATGCCTGAGTTAGGAGCACAATAATAGTCATGTACAGCAAAATCTTGCTTCACCAAACTTATCTAATGGGAACTTTCAACTTCAATTTCTCTTTCTTTTTTTTTTTTTTTTTTTTTTTGGAGAATCGGAAGGATGGCAAGAGGGCTTAGTATCAAGTGAGACAGATTAAACAGTATCAACATTTATCTTTTGTCCTGAGAAATTCTAAACTTTCCTTAATTAGTGGCTTTTTAAAAAATCCTTTGTTTTAAGTGGACCATGAGCAAACTCATCTGTGCCGTATTCTTAAATAGACACTCCTCACTTACCTGTTACAAATCTCATAGGAGAAAAACACATTCTTTACTTTTCTCCTCCAAATAGGGAGCTGTAACTCATTGCAAGGCTTAGCATAGGCACCTAACAGTTATCTGCAAATCAGTGAAGCAGAAAGCTATTATACCTGACAGCTAAAAAAAGTGAGAACACAATTTAGCTTCTTTGTAAAATTATCAAAACTTTTTGTAGTCATGGAACCAACCTAAATGCCCATCAATGAAGGAGTGGATAACGAAACTGTGGTGTTTTATGTATATGTATATATATCTGAAGGAATACTACTCAGCCATAAAAAGGAATGAATGAATGGCATTCACAGAGACCTGGATGAGATTGGAGACTATTATTCTAAGTGAAGTGACTCAGGAATGGGAAACCAAACATCACATGTTCTCACCCATAAGTGGGAGCTAAGCTATGAGGATGCAGAGACATAAGAATGACACAGTGGACTTTGGGGACACGGGAGGAAAAAAGGGTGGGAAGGGGTGAGGAATAAGACTACAAATAGGGGGCAGTGTATACTGCTCAGGTGATTAAGTGTACCCAAATCTCACAAATCACCACTAAAGAACTTACTCATGTAACCAAATACCACTTGTTCCCCAATAACCTATGGAGATGAAAACAATGGCAGAAAAACCTTCTTGTAGTCAATAACAGATTTTTGTAGTATTCCTCAATCAGGTTACTGAATTATAATTCAACTATTTCTTTAAGGAATTTGGAAAGTTTTCAATTCACACACACATACATACATAAATACAAACGCAGGCACAAATGCATATGAATATGTACATATTTACACACACTATGGAACAACTACAAGTCAAATCAGGTTAAAATACCAGAAACCAAGCAGAAAAGGGGCATAGATTAGATGTCAAAAACCTGGGGTGGTGGTGGAGGTAATGCAACGCTGGTACTGATGATGATGGCAGCTGTTATGTATTGATTGCTTACTATGGCTAGTCACAACGCTAGACGCTTGCTGAGTGATTCACTACATTTGAACATGATATTCATTTAGCGCTAAGATTCTCATATCCAAGTCAAAAGGAGGAAGTGTAACAGTGAAAACTGAATATAGTTTAGGAATTTAACAGAATTGGCATTCGTGGTAGGGAAAAATCTGCTTCAAATGAACATTTCCTCATGCAAATATTATTTTACACATAGATAAGTGACAGTTGTGATATCATTTGTCAGAAAATATAAAGAGGGATATCTGTCTCTATATGTATTTAGAAAAGAAACATAAAATTAGACAAGTAATTTAAAAACTTTTAAATAGCTTTATTGAAATATAATTCAGTCTATAAAATTGTATTTCCAGTGTACACCTCAATGGTTTGTAGGACATATACAATCGTCATAACAATCAATTTTAGAAGATTTTCACCACCATAAAATGAAATATCTTACTCTTTGGCAATCACTCCACAATTCCCCCATCTCTTCCACTGCCCCGACCCAAAGCAACCATTAACATACTTCGATCTCTCTAGATTTCTCCATTCTGGACTTATAAATAAATGGAGTCATATAATTAGTGGTCTTTTGTAACGTTTTCCTCTAGTTAGCATAATGTTTTTGAGGTTAATCCACATTATAGCATGTACCAGTACTTCATTTCCTGTTAAATAATTTTCCTTGTATGGATACCACTTTTGTTGATCCATTTGTAGACTGATGAGCATTTGGGTTGTTTCCGTCTTTTGGCTGTTATGAAAGATGCTACTATTAACATCTCTGTACAAGCTTTTGTGTGGACATACATTTTCATCCCTCTTGGATGCATACCTAGAAGTGCAATTGCTATGTTACATAGTAACTCAAGGTTTAATCATTTGAGGAACTACCAGATTCTTCTCCACAGTGGCTGTACCATTTTACATTCTCACTATGACTATATGAAAGTTCTGAGTTTTCCACATCCTCACCAACATTTCTTGTTAGTTTTTATTCTCATCATCCTAGTGGATGCTGATGACTAATGTCAAGTGTCTTTTCATATGCTTATTCGCCATTTGTATAATTTTTTTGGAGAAATGCGTATCCAAATCATTTGCCCATTTTAAAATTTGGTTGTCTTTTTATTATAAGAGTTTTTTAGTAGGAGTTCTTTATATATCCTGGATAGAAGTCCCTTATCAGATATGTGAGTTGCAAGTATTTCATCCTATTCTATGGGTTGTCTTTATCAGAATGAGAAAGTTTCTTTCTATTCCTAGTTTTCTGAGGGTTTCTTCTTATTAAAAGGTGTTGGATTTTGTCAAATGCTTTTTCTGTGCCTATTGAAATGACCATGTGAGTTTTTTTGTTCTATTGATATGAATTATTACATTAATTAATTTTTAGTTGTTGAACCAATTTCAAATTCCTGGAATAAATCCCACTTAGTCATAGAGTATAATTTTTTTAATATGTTGCTGGATTTGGTTTGCTAGTATGCCATTGAAGATTTTTGCATCCACATTCATAAGAGATGTTGTTGTGTAGTTTTACTTTTCTTGTAATGCCCTTCTCTGGTTTGGGTATCAGAGTAATAGTGGCCACATAAAATGATTTGGAAAATGTTCCTTCTCATCCTATTTTTTGGAAGAATTTATGAAAAATTGGTATTAATTCCTTTGTGAATGTTTGGTAGAATTCAGTAGTGAAGCCATTTGGGCCTGGGCTTTTTTCATGGATAGTTTTAAAATTCTAGATCCAATCTCTTATTATGAGTCTATTATGAATAACTACTTCATATTGAGTCAGTTTTAGTAATTTGTGTTTTTCTAGGACTTGGCCCATTTCATTTAAGTTGTCTAATTTGTTGGCGTACAATTGTTCATAGTATTTATTTATAATCCGTCTTATTTTTATAGGTCAGTGGTAATGTCCTCTCTTTCATTTCTGATTCTAGTAATTTGAGTCTTTTTCTTATTTTTTAGTCTAGTAAAAGTTTGTCAATTTTGTGGATCTTTTCTAAGAACCAGCTTTTGGGTTCACTGATTTTATCTATTTTTTTTCTATTCTATATAATTAGTTTCTACTCTAATTCTTATTATTTTCTTCATTCTGCTTGTTTTAGGTTTAGTCTGTTCATACTTTTTCAGTGTCTTAAGGTGCAAAATTAGGCTATTGATTTATTTCTTTTTTTCTTAATATAGGTTTTTACTGTAATAAATTTCTTTCTAAGCATTGCTTTAGCTGCATCCTATAAGCTTTCTTATGCTATGTGTTCATTTTCATACATCTCAAAGTATCTTCTATTTCTCTTTTAATTTCTTCTTTGTTTTATTGATTATTTAGGAGTGTGTTGTTCAATTTCCACATATTTGTGAGTTTACCCAAATTTTCCATTATTGACATATAATTGCATTTTATTGTTGTAAAAGAACATGCTTTGCATTATTTACATTCTTTCAAATTTACTGAAACTTTTTCTCATGGTTTTACTGTGATTGATCTTAGAGAATGTTTCGTGTGCACTTGAGAAAAATGCATATTGTGTTGTTTTGTAAAATATTCTGTAGCTGTCTTCTAGGTATAGTTAGTTACAGTTTTTTTCTATTTCCTTGTTAACCTTATGTCTAGTTTCACCCACTATTGAAAGTGGGTTGTTAATGTCTCCAACTCTTGTTAAACTTTCTCCTTTTCCCTTCATTTCTGTCAGTTTTTCTCATGTATTTTTGTGATCTGTTATTAGGTGCATACATATTTATAATTGTTATATTTTCCTCATTAATTGATCCTTTTATCATTATCAAATGTCCCTCTTTATTTTAGTAATTTTTGTATTCTAAAATGTATTTGGTCTGACATTAATATAGCCACTCAAGCTTTTTTGAGATTGCTGTTTGCATAATATATCTTTTCCCTTTCTTTTACTTTTAATCTTTTTGTGTCTTTGAATCCAAAGTGCGTCTTATGTAGATGACATGTAGTCATCTACTAGATATGACTAGTGTGCCTTATGTAGATGACATATAGTACATGACATATAGTAGACTATCATCTATTATATGTCGTCTACATAAGACATGCTCATCTACTATATGTGATCTACATAAGACAGGCTTTAGAGTATGCTTTTTGTCTAGTCCGAAAATAACTACCTTTTGATTGGGTTATTTATCCATTCACATTTTATTTTTTCTATATTTAGATATGTCTGCCATTTTACTTTTTGTTTTCCATGTCTTTTGTCTTTTTTGTTACTCTATTCTTCCCTTACTGCTTTCTTTTGCACTGAGTAAATGTTTTCTAATGTAGCATTTTAATTCCATTATTTTTTCCATCATATATTTTGAGGTTTTTTTTTTTTAAATGGTTGCTCTAAAGTTTCCTACACGAATTTTAACTTATTGGAATCAGCTTTGGATTTATACTAGCTTAATTTTAGTAATGTAAAGAAACGTTACTTCTGTTAGCTCTCTATTCCCTTCTCCTCCTTGTTTGTGGTATTGTCATACATATCTATTAATGTTAAAAACCTGACAATATATTATTATAATTTTAATTTACTGTCTATCTTTATTTCCTTAGGGAATATGGTTTTGCTCCCATTCATCTTCTTTGTTCTCTTATTGGCAAATACATTACATACATTACATTTCTATATGATTGTTATAGTCTCCAAAATACATTAGATACATGTTATTAGTATTATTTATTTTTTATTTGTTGAGAAGGAGTCTTGCTCTGTCTCCCAGGCTGGAGTGCAGTGACAAAATCTTGGCTCATTGCAACCTCTGCCTCCCAGATCCAAGCGATTCTCCTGTCTCAGCCTCCTGAGCACCTGGGACTACGGGCGTGCACCACCACACCTGCTTAATATTTTCTCTTTTTAGTGGAGTCAGGGTTTTACCATATTGGCCAGGATGGTCTTGAACTCCTGACCTCAGGTGATCTGCCTACCTCGGCCTCCCAAAGTGCTAGGATTACAGGTGTGAGCCACCACACCCAGCTGATATATATATTATTTTATACAATTGCTTTTTAAATCTATTAGCAGAAGAAAGAGGAAACACATGCATTTATAGTTTCTTTTATAATTTCTTAATTTCCTTTACCAGTACTTTGTTCTGCCAGATAAAATCTACTGTTGAGCCCATCTAGTTATTTTTATTGCAATTATGAACTTTTCAACCTCAGAATTTTCATTTGGTTATTTCTAGTAACTGGTATGTCTTTAGTGGTATTCTCTACTTGATATATTGTCATCATGCTTTCCTTTACTTCTTTAATTATGCTTCCCTTTAGTTCTGTGAATATATTTGTGATAACTGCCTTAAAATCATTTTCTGTTAGTCTGACATTGAAACCGACTTTGCAAAAATCATAACTGAGAAAATTATGACAGTGAACAATATCAGATCTAGCTGACCTCATCTTGCTTCTAACCTCTAAACTGTCCTTGTCCATTCCTGGGCATAGGCCAAACTAGCTTTGGAAAGGAATTTAGTATATAGTTTATATAACGGCCCTTCCCAAAAGGCTAAACTGTTCTTGCAAAACAAATGAAAGGCCACCAGCCACCAAGTCAAGATGAGAGGAGCTGGAATTCTAAATATTACCAGCCATAATTCCAGAGGTCATAAGATTTGCAGCCTCCCCAGTTTCTCTTCGAGGTAACACTTGTGAACCTAAGATCGGCCTTTGGAGATGTCTTTTCAGGTTTTTGCATTTCTAACAACCAGATAGCCCCACCTGGACCTGCCAGCCAGTTCTGTGGCCCCCACCCAGGAATTAACTCAGTAGAAGAGAACGGCTTCGACTCCCTATGATTTCATCCCCGAGTCCAGCAGTCAGCACTCCTGATTCACCGGCCCCCTACCCACCGTATTATCCTTAAAAACTCTGATCCCTGAGTTTTCGGGGAGACTGATTTGAGTAATAATAAAACTCTTTCTCTACTGCAATTCCCTGTCTTCATAAATCAGCTCTGTCTAGGCAGAGGGCAAGGTGAACCCCTTGGGCAGTTACAACATCTGGTCACTCTGAAAGGCAGTTTCTCTTGCCTTCTTTTATTTAGGTGTATCATAGTTTTCTGTTTCTTTTCATGCCTTGTAATTTTTTGTTAGAAACTAAACACTTTAGATGGTAGCAATTCGGGGTACTGCCAGGACTCTGGGGCTTCTCATTATCCTTTATTTGTTTATCTGTTGAGTGACTCCCTAGGTTTAGTTAAATCTAGCCTGTCAGCTCCATAGCGTTCAGCCTCTGGTATTTGTGCTCAGGGAGATGGAACTTGGTCTATGTTCACTATGTTCTACTCTTTTCCTGACCATATCCAGCTGTTAATCTCTACTGACCTTCTAGCTGTTACTTGCCCATTGAGAGTTCTATTGTTTTCAAGAATGCTCTGAGGATAAATTCTTCCTCAAACCAGTCTGATCAACTTTCAGTTCCCTGACAGAACAGTTTCCGAGGTAACCCTGACAGAACAGTTTCCGAGGTAAAAGTCTGGTATTTGTCCTAACTCTAGAAGTGTTTCTCCCAGCTGTCCTATTCCCTGGCTTTCTCCTGTACAGTGGCTGGCTTACAGTCTAGGCTGTATCTTCACTAGACCCACGGATCTCCTCCCAACTTTCTAGTACTCCAACCTCTACTATCCGCAGAGTGGCCCTAAACTTCTCCACGTATCATTGCACCTAAAGTCAGCTTTAGGGAAGAGATTAGGCGTGATCTGTTACATGGCTGGCTTCTTCTCCAGGCAAAACCTCTGAGCCGGGGCTCTGGAAGTGGAGGTGGGGACAATGGCAAGCTCTTTTCCCAGTGACACGCCACTCTAGAAGCTGAGAGCTAAGGGGAAGGGGAAGAGATTCAATAGTCTGGGGTCCTCTAGGTTTGTCACTTTTAGTGTGAAACTAGCACCTCACTAGCAGAGGGCTTTTAGGGGGCTGCAGTATTTTAAGCATATCACACTCAAGGTGGAGTCTCAGATCCATGAGTGGAAATTGGGTGGAGAAGTGGAGCCTCCACGCGATCACACCAACTTGGGATTTAAGCTCAGCAATGAGCAGCTGAAGGCAGAATGATAAATTCCTGCGTCTCCCTGGAAGAAGATCTCTAGCTGGGAGCAAAAGGGAGAGGGGCTCTGTGTTCTTGGTTGCAGAAATCTGCACCTGGCTTAGCTTGGAGGGAAAAGGAAAAAAGCAATCTTTGTTCAGCTACCACAGACTCTCATCTTTCTTACCATATGTTCATAGATGTTTCATCATTTGCTATTTACCCTTATGACCGTTTCCAGAGAGGCTTCAAAAGTTTGTTTTGTCTTTTAAAAAATAATTTTTGCAAGTTTTTTTGGAAAACAGGTCCCTGGAGCTTCTCATACTACTGTGCCAGAAATCAGTCTCCTCAAAGCACTTGTGAATGGATATATTTCACAGTGTTCTGAAACAAAAGTTAGAGATACCTCAGAAATGTACTTGAGTTTTATAATTTCATAAGTTACCCTAGACCCAGGCAAATTCCAGTTTGACTATTGGCCAGCAGTAATTGATTTACGTAACTAGGCTCAACGTGGGCAATTTGCATAATTTACAACAATAGAATAGAAAATACTTGTTATCTAAGGAAGGACAAACCTCCTACTGAGACAGCCAAGTAAAAAGGGGTGGCTGGAGAATCTCTGACCGGCGGGCGCACTGGGAAGACGACTGGAGCCTCCAGAAGTTTGTGCTGTTTGCGGGGGCGAGGAGCTTGCCTCTCCTGTTCCTATGTGACAACCTGGGGTTCAATCTGTGGGGCGAGACACTGGCTAGCAGGACTCTATCTCACTTTGCTGAGGGTTCCTGCTTCCCTTTTTTTTTTCACCCAATATACGCTGTCCTACTCACCCTACAATGTGTCTACATGCCTACATTATCCAGGTTGTGTGACAAGAACCTGGATCTTTCCTACAACACTACCCTGTGAGTAAAGAACATGAAAAGGGCTGTCTTTCTTTCTCTTTGTAGGATTCAAATCCAATTAGTTCTTGACTAGTTATTTTAACTTGGGCTAGAAAAAGAAAGAAACCTCCAGATTTTATTTTAATCAATAAATTCAGCCTTTTTTCCGGACTAAAATTTTTCTTCTCAGTTGTATTGAAAAGTAAGCAAAGTGAACAGGATTAAGTTTGCAACTTCCCTGTAGTTGAAATGCTAATCCTCAGTGAAATGTCTATGAAACAGAAGCCAAACCAGGTAATCTTCATATCAATTAGGATTAGTTGTAGTTGCATGTAAGAGGAAAACCAAAATAGCATTTACTTAAACTCTCAGATTTATTCTTCTAGTATGAAAGAAGGTAAAGTGGGTAGCAGTGCTGACATGAATACTCCAAAAAAGTAATTAGGAACTCAGGCTTTTTCTGTCTCTCTGCATAAGGTCACTTCATGGTCCAATACAACTACCAGAGCTCTGCCTTCGTGTTTGTGTGTCACACAACAGAAATGAAGAAGCAGAAGGAAAGAGGATGTTCCTCTCAGCTGCGTCAACTCCCTTTTCTGTAAATACTGATACAGACAGGACAGGGACATACTGGGTAGAAGAGGGCAGTTCCCCGGCAAAGGCCCCACCCTCAAGCCTAGATACCCGGAGCCCTAAATCAGAACAGGTATTTCTGTTTTCATGCCCGAACAGTTGCCTTTTGGCCTGCCACACCCGCTATCCTGCCCCTATATAAACTCCAAACCTCAAGCTTCAGAGTAGACCAGCAGATCAGCAGACCAGCAGACCAGTGATGGCAGAACAACGTGGCAGAGAAAGAGAGAAGAGGAGGAACGTCTCGAGGCCGAGGGGAGTTCAGCTGGGGGCAGTTGGAGAAGAGTCCAGCTGCTGGGTGTCCTGACTCCAGGGGAAGATCACCGTCCCGCTCCATCCCGGCTGCCGGCTCCCAATCCATCTCACTGAGAGCCACCTCCACCACTCAATAAAACCTTGCAGTCATCCTTTGAGCCTGTGTGTGATCCGATTCTTCTGGGACACTGGGCAAGAGCTCAGGACACAGAAGGCTGTCACACTGGCCATTTGCCCTTATGATAAGGCAGAGGGTCCATTGAGCTGATTAACACTCAAGCCGTCTGCAGATGGCAAAGCTGAAAGAGCTTTGTAACACTGGGGTTGCAGCACCCAGTCCTAGACATTACAGCAGGGCTGAGAGCCCAAAGCACTTATCCTGGCCTCTGCACCTTCCCATCTGCAAGCTCCCCCTAGGTGTTTGAGCTGTGGGATGACACAAACAGGTGAGTCGCACCCCTGGTGCACGTCTTGTGAGAGGAAATCAGGGAACTCTTCTATTTCAATACCACAAAATTATTCTACGGACAAAATGCTTCCATTTTCATCTTATTGCTTAAAACACAGTCTCACAATCACACATAGCGTTAGGCATCCAGGTTGTGGAGTCAGTCTCTGCACGCTCAAGCATTGTGACTTCATTTTTCTTAACTGTAAAATACAGCTGTCAAGAGAACCTTCCTCAAAGGATTGGTGCAGGTTAAGAGAATGCAGGACGATTGTTAAGGATTGTCCCTAGTATATAGTGACCATTCTGTAGGAGTTAGCTGTTATTACTCTCTACAACAGCTTTCCTTGTTATTTATAAAAAAAGACTTCAACCAAAATAGATTTATTTTAAAGACTTCAACCAAAATAGATTTATCATTCTATTCTAAGCAGAATAAGATTATATGTCCTTCCGTATGTCTAATAACATAGAGCCACACCATTGCTCTAAGGATATAACCAGGATTGTCCATGAAGGTTAGTGAGTCACCTCTCTAATAGGTGCACAGATATTTGTAGACATGGCTTTTATTTGCCTTGTAGTCAATGCCCAGGTCCCATGTAGCTAAACTGAGTCTGGACATGTGGCCTCACAAATAAATGCTACCAGTGGTGACAACTGGTCAACATGCTTTGAACAGGGACAGTGTAGGAAAGCTTCCAGGTTACTGGTGGTAGAGGCTGGTTTTTCACTTGCTTTATAAAACGGGTCTCAGGCATTGGAGTCAACTTGATAACTGCTGAATAAATAGAGGCCTGTATTTCAGGCACTTTATTTAATTTGACCTTCCTGAGGAAAACAGACCGGCAGGGTTAAGATATAAACAATATTATATTATAACTCTCTGTCCCTCTGGTGAATTTTCTATTTCATAAAGTGATTTCAAGTTCTTCACATCCTCTGAAGAATCCAGTAAGGTCAGCAGAACGGGAGAAAGGATTGTTTTCCGTATTTTGCACACAAGGAAACAGACTCAGTTCCTATAGGAAGTCATATGAATTTCAACCACAGAGCCAAGACTAGAATTCAGGCCTTCTGACTACAAGCTGGTTTCTATTCAGCTCCACTAGAAAGCAAATCAGCAGGGAGGCTGCTGAATAGCTTCTGAGTTATCAGAAAGCTGAATTTGCTAGCAGCTTCTGGAACAGCAGTGACGACAGCAGGTGAGGCAGGGCAGCTGTTTTTATAAGGTTATAATTTTGTGTTAGGAGCTTCCATAGATCATCCTTCATTTACTCTTGAGGAGTCACTGAGATGTACCTTACTTTCATTTATATCTGAGTTCTTGCAGGGATGCAGTATCAGAGTAGTGAGAACTGCCACCTGTGATTAGCAAAATGACTCCCTGGTGAGAACAATAATAAAGGGGGATAGAAAATGAAAGAGAGGCAAGCTTGTTCATTTTTTCATTCCTCTCTGACTGCATACACCTGCAGTTCTGAGTTAGGTATTATGAACAGAAATGTGAATAATATCCAGGCTTGATACTGAGGAGTTTACAGTCTACTGGAGGAAAGAGAAAAGCATCAATAGTAAACATTATCTTAGAAAGTTCTGAAAGAAACACAATGAGAAAAAAGAAGGGGGAAATGCTGCTTCATTTTTGGAGTGGTTTGAACTAGGCCTTGAAATCTAGGAGCATTTACCACTGAAACAGGAGGCGTAAGGGCATAACGGACATGGAGACAAGATGCCACCTGTCATGCTCAGGGAATTTTAAGTAGTTAAATGTGGCTAGAACATATGGTATAGGGACTGGGGCTGGTTGGGTCAGACAGGGAGGTGGAGACAGGAGATGAAACCTGCAAGGTATAATGGGTACCTGATATCCACGTCAAAATGAAGGTCTGACAAATTTACACTTCGATTTACAGGTGCTAGAGAAGGGTTTAATCAGAGGAGTGACACGATCAGATCAGTGTTAGAAACTTCTGGTGGTCAGGTGGAGGTTGAAATGGGAAACGTGGTGTGGGGTGGGCAGAAAAGGTAACTTAGCAAGAAAATGAACACTTTGCTCGTAGTGGGGCTTCTTTTTCTTTTTTTATATTTCCTTTCCCTTAAACTTGCTTCTATTCTTTCATGTATTTTTCCAGTAGTTTTCAGGCACTCCGGAGATATTAGTACTATTTCCAACCAGCCCAGGAGTTACCGCAAATGGCCAACCTGTATATTCATGAGACACCACGTTAGTTCCATGACACAGTCATTAAAAGTGATCCGAGGAGTCCTGGGGCACGCTGCAAAGTCCCTCAGGCACACGTGGGGAGGCTGCCGTGCTGCAGCCATGCCATGGAGCCACAGCATGTTCAGGCATGTCTTTGCCTTCAGGTCCATCACAGGCCAGTTTGCCTCAGATAACCTCACTGTGCTTTATGTACGAAATTCCAGGCTCTGGCTCTAAGCCTCCAAGTGTTAGTTAGCTGGATTAGACAGATACTGAGAATCAGTAGCCCAAGGATTCTTGACATTTCTTATAACAATAAGCCACAGGGAACGGCATCACTATTCAAAGTTTAACATTAAGAAGCTGAGCTTGGGGCAGCCCTAGGAAGAGTAAAGATTAGTTATCTGCTAAAAAAAAATAAAGGACGGAGGCTGTTCTAGCCAGCCTAGAAGGCACTGGTTCCAATGGCTCTATGGTGCTAAAGGAATCAATGTTCAGGCAGAGAAAAAAGGTCACTCGGTTTCTCTCTCTCTCTCTTTTTTCAATAGTCCAAGCCAGAGAGAAATGGGCAGTGGTGATCCATTTCATATGAGGCAATGTCTTTTACATCTTTTGAAATAAATATCATGCTACAATTTCTTATTAATAGGTTTGCAATTCTTTTTTACTTATAAATGAAATAGTTGTTCCCCCTATATCCTTAAATCTACTTTGTCAAAAATTTATTTCCACCACATTCTTCCAAGTTTCTACCCAATGATCACATTTCGACTTGGGTAGAAATAATAATAGCTAACACTTACATAGCATTTTCCAGGCATTATTATAAGTATTTATTATTTATTAAGTTGCTTAATCCTCATATTAACCTAAAGAGGTAGGTCTTCATAGGAGGTGAGGGGAAAACAGGAGAACAGAGAGGTTAAGTAATCTGCCAACATCACACTTCTACACATGGCAAGGCTGGAATATAAAACCAGGCAGTCAGTCCTGCTTACCTCTTAGGGCACATCCCAGTCAAGAGTTTGTCCATGGCAAGTATAATAATTTGGTTGAAAATAAAAGTATCTCAAGGGCAATGTGTTCGCTTTTCATGGTCAAGCTCTTCTTTTTTTGATAATTTAACAGAAAGAACTGGAAGCCATTTTCTAATGGATTGGAGAACCTGCCAATTCAATACTACGATGCATTATATGTGAACTTGTGGTAACAGGCCTGCGTCCCTCTCCTAGATGCTGCATTTGACAAATGATTTCACAGCCAGTGGTGATTTTAATGAATCCTATCTCACCTGTTTCTCATTCAAGCTTTTTTGCAAAAGATATCTGAGTGAGTACGTATTCAAATGTAATTCATTTTAAAACGGCTGCCTCATATGTCACCATGTCATTACAAAATGTGAAAAGCTCTCTTTTCACTTTAAATAGTTATAGGAGAAAACAGTAGCATTACACAATATCTGTGTGATCACACAATGCAGAGCTTACCTGACAGTCGGGTAGGGCAAGCATCTATGTCTTAAGGTCCAAGCTTTCACACCCTCTAATTCTAGGACTCTGGATTCTGAGTCATTATTTTCTTTTGGGCCAGAAAATTGGAATCATGGGACACAAAATATGTGAAATTACAAGGTGAAGAGGGTCTTTTCACTTCCTCTCTCTCTACCCTGGAGTCCTGTACAGGTTGCTTTCTTGCCTAGTGACCCACATATCAGGCCTGAAATACATGCCTTCACTTGTGATTGATGTATTAGGCTATGGATAGCTGACGGAAGACATGAAGAAGGGAGCCTATTTGGGCACTGAAATCCTAGTTTCTTTTCTAGACTCCCTTAGAACTTGGAGGACACTGTCCTGGGCCACACCATCAACCTGCCAAAAATCAAGCTTTTGTAAATTATTCAAAAGGAAAAATAAATTGCTAGGTAACACTCGGAGTGTCTGATTTACAAATGTTACATAAAAACCAAGTCTTGCCACTTTTGCAAACCATAAATTGGGATATAAAATCAAGTATGACAGTACTCCCTCTGGCCTGCTGTCACTCCCAACCCCACTCCCATCCACACACCTGCACTGGTCTCTCAGCCAACCTTCTCTCAGCTTTTCTCCTTCTGTCCCAATCTGAAGTATGCATGCCTTTGGCCATTTTTCCTCATCTGCCTTCTATCTGATATACCTTTCTATCAACCTTCCCTAATTATAAAATTGTATACATATTTTTTCCACATAATTATTTGAAAATGTTTTCCTTTAACAAAATAGTAATTAAATTGGAATGATAAGTCATACAAATGGCTACATATGCAGGATGTAAAGGGTGGGAAAAAATAGGGGCAATTCACAGTGAAAACACTCAATTGAGTGCTTTTAAATCTCATGGTTTGCCAAATCTCTAATCAGCCATGTGATATGCACAAGGTGTCCTAATCATGGCATTTTATTGGGATGGTGCTTTTATTAATCATACTATTTTATCTTGTCTGTCTCCTTTGCTAAAGTTTAGAAAAATCAAATACTTTCCCAACCTCTCTTGCAAATAAAGGTAGCCCTTGACCCAGTTCTTTAAAAAATATTTTTTTGTTTTTAATTGACACATACTAATTGTACGTATTTATGAGAGAAAGTGCAACGTATCAATATATTTATACATTGTGTAATAATCAAATCAGGGAATTTATCATTTCTTTGTGATGAGAACATTCAAAATCCTCTTTTGTAGCCATTTAAAAATATACACATTTTAAAAAATACTTACAATACACATTTTAAATATAACTACAATATTGTTAACCATAATTGCCCTACTGTACAATACAACAGAAGAGCTTCTTCCTCCTATCCACCTGTATGACCTAGTTCTAATCAAGAAAATGTAAAGAGAAATCTGATAGAAGATTCTCAGGGAGCTATTTGTCTCCCTGTTAAGAGAAGAGTACTGGAGGAAAAGGCTTTTTGTTCAGTAGGCTCCAGATGTTCCAGTAGGTAACCTCAAGGAGCATGGCGCCAGGGAGTGACTGCCCTCAGCATACCTTCTGGAGCCAGGAGCAGAAGTGAGTTTGCCCACATTCTGCATTCATGATAAACAGTTTGCTGTTTGATCATACAGCCTCCAGTGGAATGCTGAGTTGGTCCCGACCCTCAGGCGTTCGGCTCCCAACACCACTGCTTCCTATTTCTGAAGAGGATTGTACGAAGACATGATGGTGGGAGCTGTAGCAGCCACCTGGAAGCAAGGAGAAGAAGGTCAAGGGACCCTGACAGAAGCACTTGATATCCTCCAGGTGCTGAAGTATTCATTCAACAACTAGCTATTGGATGCTTATTACATTCCACGCACTGCACTAGTGCTAGGAATTCACATGTAAAAACAATGCCCCTGTTTTCAGGGAGCTTACATTTTGATAGGGAGCAAGCAATAAATATATAAATATATATCAGGTAGAGTTTAGAGCTATGGTTAAAATAATGAAGCAGGGCAAGACAGCTGAAGAGTGATGGGGTGATATTTTATATAGGTTTATAAAGGAATATCTAACTGATAAAATCACATTTGAGAGACATAAAGAAAATGAGAGAGTAAATCATGCAGATATTGGAGAAGGAGGCAGAGTGCTCCAGGAAGAGGATACGGCATATGCAAAGGCCCTGAAGGAAGGCACGGCTCAGCATATTCAAGAAGTAGCAAGAAGACTAGAGTGGCAAGAACTGAGTGAACAACAGGGAAAATGAAGGGAATGAGATTAGAGAGTTCACCAAGGTTCAGATCTTCCAGAGGCCTGGAAGCTATAGTAATGACTTTAGATTTTATTTTGAAAGACATAAGAAATTACTGGAAGATTTTGAGCAGTGGAGCAACATGCTATACTTTTTTTTTTTTTTTGAGACAGGGTTAGGCTCCTGTTGCCCAGGCTGGAGTGGAATGGCACAGTCTCGGCTCACTGCAACCTCTGCCTCCTGGGTTCAAGCGATTGTCCTGCCTCAGCTTCCCAAGTAGCTGGGATTACAGACACATGCCACCACGCCTGGCTAATTTTTTGTATTTAGTAGAGACAGGGTTTCACCATGTTGGTCAGGCTGGTATTGAACTCCTGATCTCAGGTGATCTACCCACTTCGGCCTTCCAAAGTGCTGGGATTACAGGTGTGAGCCACAGTGCCCAGCCCATGCTATAAAATTTTAACAGAACCTTTCTGGCTGCTGGATATAGAAAATGTTAAGTGAGAACAAGGAAGAAAACAGACAAATAGGCTAGAAAAACGTTACGAAAAGAAGAGTTTCTGGACACAAGTGGAAGTGATGGAGGTAGGCAGAAAGGTTGGATTCTAGATATATTTTAAAGGTTAAACCAACAAGTTTTTTGGAGGGATTTGATGCAAGGTATCAAGCCGGCAAGGGCCTATCTTCAGACTTCTTAATATATGAGAAAAATAAACGTCTGCTGTTTAAGCCACTATTAATGTGGTCTTCTCTTACTTGCAGCTGAAAGTATTCCGAATACAACTGGAAGCAAAGTATTATTTCTTTAAAGTGCTCTCTTTTTTTCCCACAGTCTTATGAGTTCAAACTAAATCACCAGAGTCTCGGATCATTACAAACTCTTGCACAAGGGGTTATCTACATAATTTACTTAATTATTAAATTCCATTTAAAATACATTAGAATAAACAAATATTGAGGCCCAGAGAGCTTAAAAAAAAAAAAAAAAAAAAAAAACCCAAACAGAAAAACAAGGTTGATTTGCTTACTTGGATTTTGCCAGAGAATTGCATGGGAGAAAAGAAGAGAAACCTGGTCCATAAAAAGAAGATAATTTAAAGCACTTCTTTTAGGTGAAAACAATCAGTGTGAACTAATCTCATTGTTTCTGGTGAAAAGTATGGCAAGTCAGTTGCAAGACTGAGAAAGTCTGGCATATACTAAATGATTTGAAAAAAGAGACTCCTTTTGAAAGCTCTGGATAATAGCAGTGCTGTCTAGTAAAAATATAATGCTAGCCACACATATATTTTAAAATATTTTAGTAAGCATATTAAAACAATTTTTTAAACAGGTGAAATTAGCATTTGCTATTTAAACCAATATATTCAAATATTGTTTCACGTGAGCCCCTAGCCACATTTTAACTGTTCAGTAATCACATGTGGCTAATGGCTATCACATTGAACTGTCCATCTTTAGAAGACCAAACACAAAAAAAACTCAAAGGAAAACTGTGGGGATAAAACATGAAGTACTTTTAAGAACTTAATAATTTTACCTCTGTTTCAACCCAAACACAGACCATTAAAATTTAGAGTAAGACTTGAGAAAGAATCCAGGACTTGGCAATGGAAGAGAACATGGGCATAATAATACTCATTGAGATTGATGTAAGGATTAAATGAGATGAGATGTATGTTTTAATAAAAGAATGCTGTATGAATATGCCTTTATGAAATAGCATTACTTCTTTATTAGAGTATCAGTCTGTGGTTAAATAAACACTTCAGATATTTCCAGGCAATTCTTTCCCCCAAATATCATTATGCTCTTTGCTTTCAAAATCATTATACATTAGGAAACACTGATAAGAAACATACTTAAATACCCAGGAATAATCAGTTTGGAAAAAACTGGGGGCATTCTCTCCTAACATTCAAGAAATATCTTTCTTTGCACACACGGAAAATCTACCAGAGAGTTTTTGACTATGGCTACAAATGTGTGGGAAAGGGAAATGCTGATGACTTTTCAAGGCTTTTCTGATTACAAATCTGATTTAAGGACACTGTATTCTGAAAGGTACAAGTACATATAAATAAATAAACATTTTTTTTTTCTCAGTAATGTCTGAGATTTCTGAATTTCTCTGTAATTACATTTAGCAGGGGAAAAGCCACCTCATCCACGCCTGTGCAGAGCAGCTCCCGGCAATCTGTCAGCTTTTCACAGCATAGTAACCCACGGATCGCTGTCTTAGCTCTTCAATAAATACTGTAGGCTGTGTGTGTGTGCTTACAGAACTTCACAGGTTTCCATGGATACATGAATTTTAGTGCTAAAGCACATTTACTATCACTTTTCTTGTCACCAAGAATCCTGTAAATACCTGTGCTTTAAGATTTTGTGCAGAAATTTAGCATTTTGTAGAGGACAAGTCAGAATTACCTTTTCCCAAATGCATTGTATGATTTTCCTGTAGGGCAAAATCCCCGAAATCATTGATATTTGTAGCCTGTTTTTGGTCATGCACTTTTATTTATTAGACTAATAAAAGACAATAAAGGTTTAAGTACATTGTCAGTACCACTTTTAAATGACAGAAGTGTATATTATTTAAATGTTACAATTAATAAATAAGATAACTTGCTCTGAATTTAAAATGCAAAGAGAGAAATAGGAAATGCAGAAATAGGAATATGTTTATATTTAGCCACTTCTTCCTAAATATGGTGAAATTTAAAAATAATTTTCAAGTGTATTTTTGTGTTATACCCATAGCTTAAATTTAATCTTTCTTATACATACTAAGCTTTTTGTATATTTAAAAGACCTTTTCACAAATCTATGAATATGGCAGGCTATGTTATTCTTTTTCCTGTTTCGTATATGTATAAGCTGAGGCTCAGAGGTTTAACAAACATGCCTCTTGTCATACAGCTAGCAAATGGTAGAACCAGGCTTAGAACCCAAGACTCATGACTGACTGCGTTTCCATTGTCTTTTTTCTGAGAAGAATGCAAGCAACTTCTTATATAGAAGACATAGCCATGTTCTTCCTTCCTTGCCACATGCTGATAGATTTCTGTGTCTCTGGTGTAGCCTCCATTACATTACTCTTTTCTTCATTCGTCCCTTGACTGCTCCACAGACTTTGCTGAGCCTAATTTACCAAGCTTAGTCATTTCAAATGAATATAATCATCAGGAAGCAGCAGTTGCAGAGACATTACCTAGCTTGGATGTGCACTATGTGAAAAATCTGTAAGCAAACAGATTTTCAGTTCCAATGATATTGACCAAAAATATACAAAGCAGATTGAATTAGAGGGTTAAGTAATTTGTACAGAAAAAAATCCAGTCTGAGCAGACAGGTGGCCTGGACATTCCAGTCAAGAAAAAAACTTTTACTTTAACAGCATAGATTTTGGGGGCTCAGGCTGGAACTACTGGAATGATTGTCTCAACTCTTACATACTAGCTCACAAAAAACGTAGCCAACCATCTCTGCATTATCTTGGCAAATATTTCAGTTATTTGTGCAGCTCTTTCATTTTTGTGGTTTTGAAAACCTATTTAAAAAGGCTTTTCTTTTGCTGTCTGATAAAAGAGGGAGTCTGGGTAGAGGAAGAGCTCTTGCCTAAGAGGCCTGACTGCAGTTCTATCCCAGGAGACCTGGAGTACGGCGCTCCACATCTCAGTCCTCACAGCAACTGCCAGGACCTGAGCAGTCACAAGTTTGCCGTGAGGATCAAATGAGACAACAGAATCAAAGTGCTTTGCTAATTGTAAAATATGCACAAAACATACAGGGCTGTTAGAGGCCTCTGTCTAATACCACACAATGCCAACCGGTTCTAGTTTCCATGTGTTAAAAGGCAAATTGTGATTGTTGTCACCTTATAGGGCTTTTTCTGGAATATGAACTTTATTCACTTAACAACAAACAAGACTAAGTCATCTCCACTGTGCTTATTTCAATATGTTTCAACTCTTTAGGCAGCAATAGAGAATGCCATCCACACAGGGCTTCATTTGTAATGGCCAAAATAATAGGAACTGTTTATTCAATTGCAATTTAACATCTGCTCCAATCACAGCCCCTGAGGTCCCAGATGACAACTCTAGATTCAGACAAACTTTGCCTATTACTGCCCAAGGCAAAGTCCTCATTCTTTCTAAATGGAAATTTTAATTCTCTGCTGCTCATCCATAGAGTACCACCGATTGATCAACTCTCTCTCCAATCCATAGAAATGGAGAACTCAAGACTCTCCTGAACTACAACGCTTTCTACAGTTCTCCTATAAATTCCACTCAGGCATTGAATTGAATTTGTTCTTAACCAAACGCGTATTATCTATACCTGGCAGGAATCTAGAAGTAAAATTACAAGATTTATTTCATTTTAATTCTATTATGAAGCATTTAATCACAAATACCCTGAAAATGAAAAGGTAATTTATCATTTTACCTTGACTGAGCAACTCTCCTCACTTCACATTCATGAATCCATAACGCAGAGAGAGGAGACTGGCTGATTAAGTGTTTGATTAGAGAAAACAGATTAACCCAGCAAACATAATCACTTTAGCTCATAAGCAGGATGGCTTTACAAATGCTCACAATAACTCTCCTGTATAAAATCATGAACCACTTCCTACAGTAATGACTCAATTGAAATAGTTGAGAAACATAAAGCAAATGCATGTTTATGGCTTTCTCTTTGAGACATTAAAAGGGTATTTAAAGGCATATCCGATAGCTTACAACTCTGAATATATATTAAGGAACATGTAAGAAAAATAATGCATAAAAAAGCTACAACCTCTCAAGTGTTCTAGTTTCCACTCTGTCAATAATTACATGTTTTCAATGTCCTTCTGTGTACTCTTTCCAAAGGTGCCAATCCAGACCCAAAGTTTCAGATCACTCAGATTCGCCTTTAACCTTCATAACACAACCAGTAGCTTTATGAAAAAAGTTGCATATTTAGGTAGTTGCTATCCCATTATGACAAAACACATAAAATTAGCGAGATATTTTAGCCTTCAAATAAGTGGGAAAAAATCCTTTTAGCTGCGATTCCATTTACATCAGAATAAAAATCTAAGTTATGACTAGGTTGAAGCAACGTCCTGTTCTGTGCTCCATAAAGTTCACTTAGTCTTCAACGCTTCCTTACTTAGCTGGTTAGTATTCCTGGCCTCTCTTTTTTTAGCAGTGAGAAACAGGATACTCTCCCTGCCCCAGCTTTATTTTTAAACTCATAGCCATATCCTGGAATCTCTGTTGGCTATCTGGCGTGTGTGTGTGTGTGTGTGTGTGTGTGTGTGTGGTTGGAGGTCTCTGCTGGCTATCTGGCGTGTGTGTGTGTGTGTGTGTGTGTGTGGTTGGAGGTCTCTGCTGGCTATCTGGCGTGTGTGTGTGTGTGTGTGTGTGTGTGTGTGGTTGGAGGTCTCTGCTGGCTATCTGGCGCGCGCGTATTTGTGTGTGTGTGTGTATGTGTGTGGGGAGGTCTCTGCTGGCTATCTGGCGTGTGTGTGTGTGTGTGTGTGTGTGTGGTATGTGGTGTGTGCAAGCAGTGAAGTTGTTTTAGGGCCAGTCCGTCCTCTGCCACTTTGCTGACTCAAAGACCGAGAGGCTTTCTTGGGGTGCAGGTACCAGGATCCCCTGGGCCTTAAGGGAATTTGTGTTGAGCTAGAAGCGTGGGTGTATTCATGATGGGCGTATCCGAACATTGCTAGGCTCAACAAAACCGATTATCTTTATAACCGTAGCGCCTAGCACAGCGCCTGGTGCCGTGAAAGTTGGCTGCGGGAACATCCAAGAGGAGCGTGCGGGGCCGGGGGCGGCATAATTGGTCACGCGCCGCTGGCGCTGCGCTTTGACCGTCGGCGCTGGAGCGTGTGCGTTGCGTGCGCGCGCGGAGGCGGCTGCGTCGGGGAGCACGAGGAGGGAGGCCCCCCGCGGTCGGGCGGGCGAAGCGGGGCTCGGGGCCAAGCGAGGTCTAGGCGGAGCGACTGTGCCCCGCCTCCTGGGCGGAGCGGGCGGCTCCCGGATGGTTAGAGCCTCGTGCCGGCTCGGCAGCGCCCGGACGCCGGGCCCAGCGCGTCGGCGCCTTGGCGTGCGGGCGTCTCGGAGCCGCGGAGGGGCCGCCGGGACCGTTTCAGCGTGGCGGCGCTGGTGCTGGCGTTGGCCCTGGAGGACGGCCCTGAGTGGTGGCCGGCGCCTGCCACCCGGGTTTCTCCCGGGTACAGATGGAGTCGTCCGCGGCCATTAGCCGTGAGGTCGGCAGCTGCGAGGCCACGGGAGACGCCAGGACACACGCAGCTGCCTCCCGGTGCGAGAAGACCCCGGCTTAAGAGTGAGGTGTGCTGGGCGAAGTGGGGAGGACCTCGAGGCGCCCCGGCAACCAACCGTGTTCTAACCAACTGGCAAGTGGGAAAAGTTGACCTGATTAGAGAGTAACGGATCTTATCCAACCTCCTGTATTTCACAGACTGGGGAACTGAGTCCGCGGGGCGAGAGACTTGCTTCCCTAGGTTACACAGCTATTAAGTGGCAGAGCTGGGACTAGAAACCCAATCTGTTTAAGGCTTTTAAAACCCACTGTCCTCACTGAAGTGAATACGAATAATAATACAAGTAATTATTATTGTATTAGATTTTGGAAACTTGGATGGTGAGATTCCTTTGGCATTCGGGACTATTCATATGACTCGTGCTGGAAAAAGTCACTCATGTTTTCTCTGGGCTTGGGTTCCTCATTCCTTCATTCAGTGAACATTTGCTCCGCAGTTATTTGTGCGAGGCACTCTAAGCAGAGACTGAAGGTATAGAGCAAGCTTGTCCAACCCGTGGCCCACCAGCCGTGTGCGGCCCAGGACAGCTTTGAATGCGGCCCCACACAGATTCGTAAATGTTCTTAAAACATTATGAGATTTTTTTTCGCCTTTTTTTTTTTTTTTTTCTCATCAGCTATGGTTAGTGTTAGCGTATTTTATGTGTGGCCCAAGGCAGTTCTTCCCGTGTGGCTCAGGGAAGCCAAAAGATTGGGCGCATGGTATAGAGAAAAACAAGAAGCATCCCTCCATAGCGTATGGCCCACAAGAGACAATTCCCCAGACACCAGTAGCTGAGGCAGGTATAGGAGGGGGATGGGCCATTAGATACGATGCCTGTGGAAACTAAAGAAGGCGGATGGGAGGAAGACAATCCGACCTGGGGAGTGGAGGAGGGAGCGGGAGGAGGTGGTATCCGACCTGGATTTTTAAAGATTGAGTCATTTGGGGCACTTGGAAATGGGCGTTCCGGGTAGAAGGTTCAGTATTAGCAAAAAGAAAACAAAACTCTGAGTGTGAAGAATAATGGATAGTTTGGTTTGCCTAAAATGTAGGGATTAATAAGGATGCCAGGATTCTAGGACGGAGGACCAAGATGGGGAGTCAGTGGTGGGAAGCCCTGGAAGATTCCAAGCAGAGCATGACAGTGCTGTGGCAGCGGATAGTTAATTTGGCCAAGGAGTGGACCCTCATTTGTAGCGTGAGAGTGTAGGACCAAGGATCTTTGCAGTCCTGAGAGTCTATGAAATAGCCGATCTGGGAATACAGGGCTTCATGGAAACATCTGAGTGTAGGAGGATTATGGATGGAAAGTGCAGCTGGAATGGGAAAAGGCCCAAACCGAATGAGAAGCCTTGGACTAGGGGTAGCCTGTGATCATCTGCTATTGTGTTTCAGACTTCCAGTAACATTCTTGGGAGTACTTGTTAAAAAAGTGCTCTTCGTGTTCCTGTAACTTAGGTCGCCTCTTAGGCATGAGCAGACGTTCATTAGCCTGTCCCTATCGGCAGGGAACGTTTATTTCTTCTGACGCATCCCCAGGGGCCAACATAGAGCTATAAAGACAGCAGCCTGCTTTGCCAGTTGGCCAGTTGAAATGGGAGATTTCTTACACAAAGATTACAGACTTAACCTTCATGCCACTCTTTATTATAAACTACTCATAAACATTATATTGTGGTGATCATTTTACAAACTATTCATCAACTATATATAAACAATTCTTTGCAGATGGACTCTTCAAATGAAACATTTTTACCTTAAAGATTGTAGTAGAGGATTTTATAAATGTGTCTTTAATTGGTTCTGTGTTTTCTCATACTTATGAAGCACTACATTACACAATTTGCCGGAATGAAATTGGTAGATGTGGTCCATGTAAATCAACTTACCCAATCAGACAGATTATAGATATTTGCCTAAAATCTGAGCCTGGGCGCCTTGGAGATATTCTAACCTCACCTGGAAACTCCCCAACAGGAAAGGTGCAGGGATTCTGGAGCAAGGTTCCACTTCACATTACCTTCTGGTTCTGCATGTGAATGCTTAAAAACTTCCTGTGGTGTTCTATGAAATATGTATTTCTGTGCTTTTGCAGCTGCTCCATCTAATAGTACTTGAGAAGGGGAAAAAAATGAAATGTTCCCTAGTAGAAATTCCTTTGGTTAATGATGTTAATCAATGAGATAAAAAGGAGCATGAACTCTGGAATAAAAAGGGACACCTGAAATTGAATTCCAGTTGTGTCGCTTACTGCCTGTGCAACTTTAGGTCTGGCACTTAACTCATCTGAGTCTCAGTTTCCTCATCTGTAAAATGATCACCACAATAATCAGCTCACAGTTGTTGACAGTCTAACAGAACAACCTGTCGCCACTAGAATCCCACATGTTGGCCTTTTATAGCCACACCCGCGTCCCTCCCACTGCCTCCTCCACTACCTTAACTCATAGCAACCACTGTATGTTCACTATCTTTTTAAATAATTGTATCATTTCAAGAACATTATAAAAACGGAATCATATAGTATGTGACCTCTTGGCGTTGTGTTTTTTAATTTTTTCCACTGAGTATAATTCTCTAGAGGTATATTCAGGTTGTTGCATATGTCAGTAGTTTTTTCCTTTATTCCTAAGTAGTATTCCATGGTAGGCCTGCATACAGTTTTTTTTTTAACCACCGTTTGAAGGATATTTAATGGGGTATGATGAATAAAGCTGCTATAAACTTTTGTGTGCAGGTTTTTGGGTGGATATGTCTTCATTGTCTTTATTCTCAGGGATAAATGCCTAGAAGTACAATTGATGGATTATATAGCAGTTACAAGCTAAACTTTTAAAGAAGTTGCCAGACTGCTTCCAGAGTAGCTACACCATTTTACATTCCCACCAGCAGTGAATGAAGGATCTGGTTAATGACAATGATGACTCTGCATCATTGTTAACATTTGGTGTTGTCACTGTTTTTTATTTTAGCTATTCTGATAGATGTGTAATGATATCTTATTTTGTTTTTTAATTGACAATGATGTATATTTATGGGGTACGATGTGATCTTTTAATCTATCCATAAATTATAGAAATAAACTAATGTATTCATTTTTTGTTATAACAGATTTATAACAGAATGCCCAAAACTAAGCAATTTATAAAGAAAATTAATGTATTTCTTACAGTTATGGAGGCTGGAAAATCCAAGGTCAAGGGACCACTTCTTGTGAGAGCCTTCTTGTTGGTGGAGACTCTACGGAGTCCCAAGGTGGTATAGAGTATCACATGACAAGGGGGCTGAGTGTGCTACCTTGCTAGCTTAGGTCTCTCTTCCTGTAATAAAGCCACTAGTTCCCTTCCCATGATAACCCTTTAATCCATGAATTCCTTAATCCCGTAATCCATGAATAGATGAATCCATTCATGAGGACAGAGCTCTCCTGATCCAATCACCTCTTCAAGGCTCGCCCCACTTCTCAATACTACCACATTAGGCATTCAGTTTCAACATGCATTTTGGAGGAGACAAACATTCAAACCATAGCAGATCTACATCATCTCACCAATTTATTATTTTTTGTGGTGGTAAGAATGTTAAAAATCTGTTTTAACAGTCTTGAGGTATGCAATACATTATTATGTGTGGTAAACATGCAATGCAATAAATTACTAAAACTTATTTCTTCAGTCTACCTGAAACTTTTTACCCTTTGGTTTACTTCTTCCCTTTCCTCATTTCTCTCTCTTCCCTCTAGCCTCTGGTAATGACCTCTGTACTCTGTTTCTATGAGGTCAGCGTTTTCAGATTTCACATGTAAGTGAGATCATACTGTATTTCTCTTATGTTTCTGACTTATTTCACTTAGGACAGTGTTCCTCAGTTCCATCCATGTTGTTACTAATGATAGAATTTCCTTTTTTTAAAAGACTGTATAGTTATTTCATTGTGTATATGTACCACATTTTTAATCCATTTATCCATTAATAGACACTTAGGTTGTCTCTGTATCTTGACTATTATGAACAGTGCTAAAATGAACATGGGGGTGCAGCTATCTCTTCAACATATTATCTCTTCAACATAGCTATTTCTTCAGTTCATTTGGATATATACCCAGAAGGAGGATTTCTGGATCATATGGTAATTCTACTTTTAGTTTTTTAGGAAACTTCCGTACTGTTGTTTCAAAATGGCTAAACTAATTTACATTCTCACCAGTGATGTACAAGGGTTTCCTTTTCTCTGCATCCTCACCAGCACTTGTTATCATTCATCATTTTGGTAATAGCCATTCTAACAAGCATGAGGTGATATCACATTGTGGCTTTAATTTGCATTTCCCTGATGATTAGACATGTTGAGCATTTTTTTCATCTATATTTTGGCTATTTGTGTCTCTTCATTTGTAAAATGTCTATTCAGATACTTTGCCCAGTTTTTAATTGACTCTTTTTCTTGCTATTGAGTTATATGAATTCCTTATATATTTTTCATATTAGCCCCTTATCAAATGTGCAGTTTGCAAATGTTTTCTCCAAATTCATGTGCAAGGAGAATCCTAATGTCATCAACAAACAGAGAAATACACTTCTTCCATTCCTATAAGAATGCCTTTTATTTCTTCCTTTTGCCTAATTGCTCTAGCTAGGACTTCCAGACTATGTTGAATAGCTGTGAGAGTGGGAATTATTGTTGTCTTTCTAATCTTACAGGAAAAGCTTTCAAACTTTTTACCATTGAGCATGATGGTGTCTGTGGGCTTGTCATATATGGCCCTTGTTGTGTTAAGGTACATGCTTTCTATGCCTATTTTTTGAGAGTTTTGTAGCATGAATGGGTGTTGAATTTTGTCAGATGTTTTTTTCTGCATCTATTGAGATACTTGTGTGGTTTTTGTCCTTCATTTTGTTAATATGGTATATTTATTTGTGTATTTATTTGTTTATTTTTGAGACAGAGTCTCACTCTGTCACCCAGACTGGAGTGCAGTGGTGTGATCTTGGCTCACTGCAACCTCCACCCTCACTGAGCTCAAGCTATCCTCTCACGTCAGTCTCTCAAGTAGTTAGGACCACAGGCACATGCCACCATGTTAGCTTTTGGTATTTTTACAGAGATGGGGTTTAGCCATGTTGCCTAGGCTGGTCTGGAACTCCTGGGCCCAAGATATCCATCTGCCTCAGCCTCCCAGAGTGCTGGGATCACAAGTGTGAGCCACAGTGCCTGGCCCATATTTATTGATTTATATATGTTCAACCATCCTTGCATCCCAGGGATAAGTCTCACTTGATTATGGTGAGTGATCTTTTAAATTTACTGTTGAATGCAGTTTGCTAGTATTTTGTTAAAGATCTTTGCATTTATGTTCATAAGGGATACTGGCCTGTAGTTTTCTTGTGGTGTTCTTGTCTGACTTTGGTGTCAGGGTAATACTGGCCTCATAAAATAAGCTCTGAGGTAGTCCCTCCTTTATAATTTTTTGGAAGAGCTTAAGAAGGATTGGTATTTCTTCTTGAATGTTTAATGGGATTCACCTGTGAAGCCATCAGGTCCTGGGCTTTCCTTTGGTGGGAGATTGTTTACTACAGTTCAATCTCTTTATTTATTATTGGTCTACTCAGATTTTTTGTTTCTTCCTAATTCAGTCTTGGGTTGCATGTTTCTAGGAATTCATCCATTTCTTCTGTATTATCCAATTTGTTGGTGTATAGCTGTTCATTGTAGTCTTTCATGATTGTAAAGGTAAACTGAGGCTGGAGCCGAACCGGGAACGAAGACACAAGGCAAATGGCAGTGAGAATAGCCTTTATTAGGACTCGCGGGCGAGGTTCCTCGGTCCAAAGGTGTGGGCCGAGGAAGTCGCGCTGAGGGAGGAGGGTAGGGGCTTTTTATAGCCTGAGAGGTAGGGAAGCTGGTTGTACAAACAGAGCCTGGGGGGTCTTGAAACTACTAGGGCAGGAGTTGAGTAAGGGTCATGAGGAAGGGGTCTTTGGAAACTGTTAACCGAAACTGCTGTTTACGAACTTGTGGAATGCAGGTGAGCTACAGGTCATGGGGGAGTGTGGTTGCCCAGCTGGAACTCTGACGCATGTAAGTCTACGGGTGTGTACAAGGGTGAAGGGAAGTCTTTAACAAAAGGCCTACTACACCGGGTAATGCCGCCATGTTGGGTCTCGATTCCTGCCTAACATTCTGACCTCTTTCTAATAAGAAAATGGGGCGATGTTCATCTGGCTGCTTCCTGCTGGTATGGGTCGTCGTGGGGTTCTTCAGAGGTCGGAACTCGGGTATAGGGGTGGAGCAGCATCTGATTGAAAGTGACCTGGGAGGCTTCTTTCATGCGGTCCTGGATGAAGCAGAGGACACAGGGAGCTATGAGTAGCAAGAAGCCAATGATTAGTAAGGGGCTTAGAAAGGGTAGGACTTAACCGGCCACAGACGACTGCCACTACCTAAGTGAGGGCCTTGATCTGAGGTTTTTCTGGTGGAGTCTTTCCCGAATCTTTTCTAGAGTGAGGAGATTGGTTTCTACTAGTCCTGACTCATTGATGTAGTGTTCGGCCAGGAAGGGGAAAGGAGGGGGTTAGGTTAGAGGAGTTAAAAGGGCTAGGTAAGGGTACCGCAACCAGTAGGGGCTTATTCAAGGCTGCACACAAGAAACAATGAGAGATGTTGTGTACCTCGGCCATGTGTACCACTTGCGTCCCTTCCCTGACTAAGGTTTAGCCAGGAAAAAGGGTTGCTGCTGTCCTGGGGCTTGCTGCCTGGGCTAGAGCTGAGATGGCTTCCTCCTGTTGTCTGATGTCCGAGGCCAG
Organism: Macaca mulatta; assembly: GCF_049350105.2. Lineage (NCBI taxonomy): Eukaryota > Metazoa > Chordata > Mammalia > Primates > Cercopithecidae > Macaca > Macaca mulatta. The sequence goes on along the minus strand of NC_133407.1, from coordinate 5,522,779 downwards.
GCTGACGAGGCTGCTTGCAACCTTGATGTAGGCCTTAAAGATCCTGAGTCGGGCCACGGGATAAGACTCACTGTGCCCACCGGTCCTAGGAAGGACAAGATCTCTTCTGCATCCTGAGGAGGCTGGAGAGTTTCAATGAGGCTTATTCTGTCTGCTGTGAGGCTTTTGTAGTGGGTGTGAGGAGTATGCCTAGGTAGGTGACAGAAGGGCTGCAACGTTGAGCCTTAGCCGGGGTAACCTGATAACCATGGTCGCCTAGAAAATTTAAAAGTGTAGCAGTGTCTGCAAGGGAGCACTCTTAGGAAGGACTACGTAGTAATAAGTCATCGACATACTGCAATAGTGTGCTGTGCGTCAGGAGACAGAGGACAGCATCCTGTGCCAGTGCCTGTCTGAAAAAATGGGGGCTATCATGGAACCTTTGAGGCAAAACAGTCCAAGTCAGCTGGGAAGAAATATGAGTGTCTGAATCTTCCAATGTAAAAGCAAACAGAAAGTGGGAGTCTGGGTGTAGAGGGATGGTAAAGAAAGCATCATTCCGGTCAAGGACAGTGAAATGGGTGGTATCAGGGGGAACGCGCGAGAGGGGTATATATGGATTAGGAACAACTGGAAAGGTAGGGACTACTGCCTCATTGATGAGGCGTAGGTCCTGCACGAGGCGATAGGCACCAGAGCTTTTCCGTACAGGGAGTGGGGGGTCAGCCTGGCGGGGTTTGTCAGGTGAGAGAAGGGGGAAGAGGAACGCGAGGTGTGGGGAGGGGTTGGGTCGGAAGTGGACTGAGGCCCTTAGCTTGGAGAGGAGATCTCGTCCTAACAAGGGGACTGAGCACGAAGGAATGATAAGAAATGAGTGTGAGAAGAGGGAGCCATCCAAGCGGCAAGACAGAGGAGGAGTCTGGCGGTAGGTGGAGGGAGTGCCATCAATTCCCATGACCGTGACAGTGGAGGGGTGGCTGGGGCCACTAAAGGAAGGCAAAACAGAGTAGGTAGCCTCTGTGTCCATGAGGAAAGATACGGACTTACCCGCTACCTGGAGCATAACCCTGGGCTCAGCGAGAGTGAGAGGGGTTCCTCACACCAAAGTCTGGGCCTCTTTAATCTTTGTCAGTGTCGAGGAGCTGGAAGGCGCCTCCAGTACCTGGAGGAGGGTTGTCACGTGGAGGCGCAGTGACTGTGCTTAGGTTGGGGCAGTCTGACCTCCAGTGGCCCATCTGCCAACAGTTTGGACAGGGGCGGGTTGGCTCCTTTGGGTTGGGGCACTGCTTGGCCCAGTGGCTGTCGTTGCCGCACTTGAAGCAGGCACCAGGTGGCGCTCGGGTAGTACCTCCTTTCTGGGAGCTCCTGGAGCCGGCCGGCCTCAGGGCTGCTACCAAGGCCTGGGTTTGGAGTTGTACCTTCTGTTTTAGCCTGGCCTGTCGTTGGGCCTCAGCTGCTTCCTTCCTGGAGTTGTAGACCTTGAAGGCCAGTTTGACTAAATCCTGGATGGGAGTTTGAGGGCATTCCTCTGCCTTTTTAAATTTTTTTTGGATATCAGGGGCCGATTGAGAAGTGAAGTATGAAGCTAAGATGGCTCCTCCTGCAGGGGAGGCAGGGTCAAGGCGGGCGTACTGAATAAGTGGCTCTGTCAGTCGGTTAAGAAAAAGAGCCGAATTTTCATCTGAGCCTTGGACTACCTCCTTTAACTTATTAAAATTGACTGACTTATTGGAGGCTGCCTGCATGCCAGCAAGAAGGCACTGGACCATCATATCTCGGTGGCGGCTGCCTGCCTGACCAACCTGCTAGTCCTAGTTGGGCTCGGCTGAGGGCACCGCCTCAGTGCCAGCTGGCATGGCGTGGTCAGTTAAATGAACCTGATCAGCGTGCTGCCTGGCTGCCGCTAGGATACGCTCCCGTTCCTCAGGGGACAGGGTTGAGGTCATAACGACATGGGGATCATGCCAGGCGAGGTCATACGCCTGGCACAGGTATCTGAACTTTTTGAAATACTGAGTGGGGTTGGCTGAGAAAGAGCGTACACGGTCTTCAATCTTAGACAGGTCTGCCAGCGGAAACAGCACATGGACCCAGACTACTCCTTCGGCACCAGCCACCTCTCACAAGAGACACAGGAGGTTGGTCCTGGACTGAGTATGGGCTGAGACAGGCGAGGAGGGGGAGGAGGTGGAGGTAGGGGAGACAGAATCTGTTGGGTTTGGTGAGGGCACAGGATGGGTGGAAGGGAGGGGAGGCGCTGACAAGGATGGGGATAATGGCGGGTCAGGGTAAGGAGAAGGTTGGGTGGGAGACCGAAGGGGTGGCTGGGATAGGGTGTCAGGAGGCACAGAAAAAGAGGAGGAATTATCCCTCTCCTTGCTCGAGGGAAGAGATTTTGCAAGTAGGACCTGAGCTAACGAGCATTGAGCACAGAGATCTGGGTGAGAACGCAAGTGCTAAAAGGCTTGAACATAGGGTATCTCATACCATTTGCCTAGTCTCTTGCAGAAGTTGGTCAGATCTATGAGGATGTTAAAGTCTAGAGTGCCTTCTGCAGGCCACTGAGACTGATTATCCAATTTATACTGCGGTCATGCTACTGTGCAGAAGAAAATGAGCTGCTTTTGTTTTAGGTCTTGGCTGAGACTTAAAGTCTGGAAATTAGCCAAGAGGCACCTCAGAGGGGGATTTTCGGTTTGGTTTGGACTGGGTAGTTCCCATGGTCCTAAGGTGGGTAGTCCGGCGGCAATGGGAGCATCCTCTCACTGCCACGCGGAGTGCGGGGTACAGTGGCTTCCGGGGAGGTTGGACGTCTCCTAGTCCCTGGTGCCAAGGTCACAGTTAACCAGAGGGAGCCCCGACGTGGCCATGCGTTTCGGACAGGGACTTCCCGGAGGGAGCCTACAGGACGGGGGAAAACTTCCCCAGCAGTGATCGAATTGAGTCTTGGATTTGGTGAAACGGCTCCTGGCCGTTTGGTGAAGGAGGTCCTGGCTTGGGGAGAGGAGAGCCTGCCCGACCCGGCAGTGGCCCGGGGGGGGGGGGCGGGTCTCCTCCCGGGTTTCGGCACCAAATGTAAAGGTAAACTGAGGCTGGAGCCGAACTGGGAACGAAGACACAAGGCAAATGGCAGTGAGAATAGCCTTTATTAGGACTTGCGGGCGAGGTTCCTCGGTCCAAAGGTGCGGGCCGAGGAAGTCGCGCTGAGGGAGGAGGGTAGGGGCTTTTTATAGCCTGAGAGGTAGGGAAGCTGGTTGTACAAACAGAGCCTGGGGGGTCTTGAAACTACTAGGGCAGGAGTTGAGTAAGGGTCATGAGGAAGGGGTCTTTGGAAACTGTTAACCGAAACTGCTGTTTACGAACTTGTGGAATGCAGGTGAGCTACAGGTCATGGGGGAGTGTGGTTGCCCAGCCGGAACTCTGACGCATGCAAGTCTGCGGGTGTGTACAAGGGTGAAGGGAGTCTTTAACCAAAGGAATGCTACACCGGGTAATGCCGCCATGTTGGATCTAGATTCCTGCCTAACGATGATCCTTCGTATTTCTGGGATATTGAAAGGAGTTAATCAGCTTGCTTTAGGCAGACAATAAGTAAAGGATCCCCAGAGAACCTGTGACCCACCCCACAAGTGCTTACATCAGATGTTTTGTGCAGATAAGGGAACTTGCACAGGGGACTTGCCTAAACATGCCCAAAGCAGACTAAGGGCCCCGCATGCACACTGAAGGAGTATGTGGAGCCACCAGAAATTCACGCCTTATACAGATAGGGAACTCAGCCTCATCAGGTTATATGTAAAGCCTTTGTATTCAGCTGTGAGGGAGCAATGACCAACCTGCTTTCAGGACCCCTCTCTCTGCTGAGAACTTTCCTTTTGCTTAATAAATTCTAATCCAGTCACTTTTCAAGTGTCTGTGTACCTAATTGTTCTGGTCATGAGACAAGAGCCTAGAGTTAGCTGAGCTAAGGAGTAAAAAATCCTGCATCAATATCAGTTCTAATGTCTCCTCTTTCATTTTAGATTTTGTTGGGGTTTTTTCCTTTTTCCTTGTCTCAAGATATTTTTTAATTTTCCTTTTAATTTTTTGTTTGACTCATTGGTTGTTCAGGGACATGTTATTTAATTTCCACATATTTGTGAGTTTTCCAAGATTCCTCCTGCTATTGATTTATAGGTTTGTGCCATTGTGGTCAGAAGAAATACTTGATAGGATTTCAGTCTTTTTAAATTTGTTGAGATTTGGTTTGTGATCTAACATATAATCTCTCCTGGAGAACACTCCATGTCAATTGAGAAAAATGTATATTCAATTGTTGTTACATGAAATTTTCTGTAAATATTTGTCAGGTCCATTTGGCTTAAAGTATAGTTCAAGTTCAATATTTCCTTGTTGATTTTTGGCCTAGATCTGTCCAATGTTGAAAGTGGGACATTATTGTATTACAGTCCATGTCTCTCATCAGATCTATTAATACTTGCTTTATATATTTAGGTGGTTTGATATTGGGTGTATATATATTTATAATTGTTATATTTTCTTTATGAATTGACCCCTTCATCATTATATGATAACTTTTCATATCTTTCTGCAGTTTTTCACTTGCAGTCTATTTTGTCTGATAGAAGTATAGCTACTCCCACTTTGTGTTGGTTTCCTTTTGTGTGGAATATCTTTTTTCATCTCTTCATTGTCCGCTATGTGTGTTGTTAAAGGTTAAGAGAGGTGAAGTTAATCTATTGTAGGCAGCATATAGTTGGGTCTTTTTTTTAATCCATTGACCCATTCAATATGTTTTGACTGGAGAATTTAATACACTTACATTGAAAGTAATCATTGGTAGGTAAGAACTTACTGTTGCTGTTTTGTTGTTTTCTGGTTAATTTGTAGATCTTTTGTTTTCTGTTTTCCTCTCTTGCTTGCTTCCTTTGCAATTTAATGATTTTTTGTAGTGGTATGCTTTGAATTCTTTATTTTTATCTTTTGTGTATCTACTAAGAATTTTTCCTTTGTGGTTACTCAGAGACTTAGTTCTTATACTAATAACAAGCTATTTTAAGCTTATAATTACTTAACTTTGATCACTTGTACAAACTCTAAACTTTTACTATCCCCTCCAACAATTTGTTTTTGTTGACACTTTTTAAAATAGTTTTTGTCATGTCCATTAGCATAGTATGGTTGCTATATGTGTTTTGAATAGTTTTTCTTTTTTTAACCTTTATATTAGAGATGTAATTTATTTTCATGCTACCATTACAGTATGAGTGTTCAGTGTTTGACTGTATACTTGCTTTTACCAGTGAGTTTTTATTTTTATATATTTCCATGTTGCTACTTAGTGATATTTTCCTTCAATGTGAAGTACCCCTTTTAGTATTTCTTGTAAGGCAGGTCTAGTTGTGATAAATTCCCTCAGCTTTTGTTCGTCTGAGAAAGTGTTTTTTAAAGCTCCCCTTCCTCTCTTCCTTTTTGAAGGACAGGATTGCTGAGTATAGTGTTCTTGATTGGCAGGGTTTTTTTTTTTTTTTTTTTTTTTTAAGCTCTTTGACCATATCTTGCTCCTTTCTACCCTGCAGGGTTTCTGTTGAAAGATCTAATGGGGGTCCACTTTTATGTAACAAGTTGCTTTTCCCTTAAAGCTTTCCTATCTTCTCTCTGTCTTTAACTTTCTACAATTTGATTATTATGTATCTTGATGTGGTTTGCTTTGGGTTCATCTTATTAGGTGTTTGTCAAGCTTCTGGATTTCTGTTTCCTTCCCCACACTTAGGAAGGTTTTTGCAATTGCAGTAGATTCTCATTTAATGTTCATACGTTCTTGGAAACTGCAACTTTAAGCAAAATGATTTATAGCAGGTTTTTGAATAACATCATTTTATTCAATGTCATTTCATTATGTTGATGAGAAAAAATTCCTTTCATTATATGTTGTTTTGCTTTAAGTCACAGTTTCCAAGGACCTATCAATGACATTAAATGAGGACTTGCTATATTTCTTTGAATATATTTTCTGTCCCTTTCTCTCTTCCCTTTCTGGTACAACAGTAATTCACATATTCTGTTTAATGCTGTCCACTAAGGCTGTTAGACTGTTTCACTCCTTTTCATTCTTTTTTCTTTTCAGTCCTCAAATTAGGATTTACCAATGACCTGTATTCAAGTTTGCTAATTCATACTTCTGCTTGATTTATTCTACTGTTGAACCTCCTTATTGGATTTTTCAGTTCAGTTATATTATTCAGTTTGATGGTTTGTTTGGTACTTTTTAATATTTTCTGTCTCATTGTTGAAGTTCTCAGTTTTTTCATGCATTGTTTTCCCTACCTTAGTAAGCATTGTTATGACTGCCCTTTTGAATTCCCTGTCAGATAAATCACATATTTACATTTCATTAGAGTCACTTTCTGGAGATTTAATTTATCTTGTTCTTTTATTTGTAACATATTTCTGTGTTTCTTCATTTTCCTCCATTCCCTATGTTGTTTTCTGCACATTGATAAAAGAACCACCTTTCTCAGTCTTGCTAGACTGGTCTTGTGTCGGAGATGTTCCTTTCCAATCAGCCTCATCAAAGATTTTTAGAAGCCACTAACTTGTTTTTGCTTGTAAAATCTCCTATTTTTTATTCTTAGTGCCCCCTCCCAACCCAAATTAAAGGGTTTCAAGTTATTGCCTTGAGAGAGGTGGGATAAAAGCCAGTCCCTTGAAATGCAGCTGGAGAGACTGCGGTGTTAGTTGTATGTTCCAGTTTCTTTTTTCTTTGTAGAGAAGCTTAGAGCAGAATTAAATCTCCCATTCATTCTGCCCTGTACCAAGGAGAATGTCTGAGGCGGATGCCTTTATTCTTGATAGACTGCTCACATTGGAGGAGAGATTGCTGCTGAACATTTTCAAGTTAAAAAGCCACCTTTTTGTTCTTTGTTGTCTAGGAGACTCAAAAGTGAAGAACTCGTGTCAGCTCTCAGACTAGAAGCCTGTCTCTTGGGTGAAGGCTATAAAAGTTAGAGCACTCCATGTGTGCAGAAACTACTTCCAGAGAAAGTCTGCAGGTCTGGATTTCTTACTGGCACAAGCCAGAGAAAAAGGTGTAGGGGAAGTAACCACTCTCCCGTTGGAACAAGCAAAAGTCTCACACCCTCCTGGCAGGGAGAAACTTCTGGTCTAGAGTTATTACTAAAGCAAGCCATAGAGGAAGGTGCAAGGAGTGCCCACTTTCCCTTTCAGACATGAAGAAGCAGCCCCCCTGCTCCCCTCCCCCACCTCTTTCCAATTGGAGATTAAAGGAGTTTATTTCCAGAGCAAGTCAGGGGAAAAGGTGTGGGAGTTCCATCCCTCCCATTCTTGCTGCCAGAGGTCTCCAGTTTCTTTCAACAGAGAGATGGCTGAGCTGGATTGTTGCTGGAGCAAGCAGGGGAAAGAAGTGCAACAAGTGCCTATCTCCTGTACAAGCAAGAAGTCGCAGACCTTTCTTGCGGGGAGAGGCTTCTAGTCTGGAGTTATCACAGAAGCAAGCCAGGGGAAAAGATACAGGAATGCCCTTTTTGCTTCTCAGTCATGGAGAGATCCCCCAGCTTCACTTTCACAAGAGATTGCAGAAATTTATCTCAGGAACAAACCAGGCAAGAAAGCATATTCTTGCTGGCAGAGGCCTCCAACCTCTTTCCCTTCAGAAATTGTAGGGCTGGAATTGTCACTAGAACAAACTAATGAAGATGGTGGGAATATTGTCCTTGTTTAGGCTTGAAGAGGTTTATTCTTTATTTGCTGTATAGGCTCCCAGATACTGGTGTATTAGAGACCAGTACCACATTGAACTTCTGGAAAAGAATGTAGCCAAATCCTTTCCAGGGAGAGATTGGAAGCTGGGCTGATCCTGGGCACTACAGCAGCTGACAGCTTTCAAGGTTTGAAACCTCCCTTTGTTTTTTGTGCTTGAGGGAAATCCTCCAATGCCTTTTTCTTACTGTTTCTCAGACACAGTGATTTAAGAGCCAAGCCTTTTAAAAGGGATGGTAAAAGTTGAACATTAGGTGTATGGTACAAGCCCCTTACTCCTTGAGACCATGCTAGGAGTTGGGATTCCTTTCCTAATTATAAGACTCTGTGCATAGGGTGGGGTTTGTGCATGAGTGTGTCTCCACTTTTCCTACCAATTTTGATGTGGATATTTTCTTCTTTGTCTAGTGTGTAGGCGTCTTTCAGCTGGATTCTGCCTTTCTTTTGGAGAGAATTGATCTGTGTGTAGGTGTTTCCTTAGTGTGTTTGTGGGAGAAGGGATAGTCAGGGAGCCTCCTATTACACCATTTTGCTGAGGTCCCCGTATTGTGGTTTTAATTTGCATTTTCCTAATGACTAATGGCTTTCTTGACATCTGTGTATTTTCTTTGGTGAAAGTAGTCTGTTTGCATTACTATAAAGGAATATTTGAGACTGGGTAATTTACAAGGAAATGAGAGTTAATTGACTTACAGCTCCACAGGGCGTACAGAATGGTGCTGGTGTCTGCTGCTGGTGAGGGCCTCGGAAAGCTTACAATCATGGTGGAAGGCATGGGGGACCAGGTGTATTCATGGTGAGAATGGGAGCAAGGGGCGGTGGGAGGTACCACACTCTTGTAAACAACCAGATCTCTTGTGAACTCACTCATCACCAAAGGGTTGGCACTAGCCATTCATGAGGGATCCACTCCCATGATCTAGATGCCTCCCACCAGACCCCACCTCCAACACTGGGGATTACATTTCAGCATGAGATTTGGCAGTAATAAATATCCAAACCATATAACCTACATTCTAATTGTATTGTTTGCTTTTTTATTGTTGAGTTTGGGGAGTCCTTTATATGTTCTAGATACTAGTTCTGTCACAGATATGTGGTTTGCAAATACTTTCGCCCACTCTGTAGTCCGTCTTTCCATTTTAACAGGATCTTTTATAGTACAAAAGTCTTTAATCTTAAGGACAATCAGTTTACCAATTTTTCCTGATAAGGATCATACTTTTGGTATCAAGTCTGGGAACTCTTTGTCTACCCTAGACCCTAAAAATTTTTCTCCTATGTTTTTCTCTGTATTTTATAGTTTTACATTTAAGTCAGTTATCCATTTTGAAATAATTTTTGCATGAGGTATGAAATTTAGGTCAAGGTTTGTTTATTTGTTTGTTTGCCTATGGATGTCTAATTGTTTCAGCATCAGTTGTCAAAAATCTTTTATATAATAGTGTATGACCTTGACCAGTTAAACTACCTGCCTGGTTTTGTTTTCTTTGTCTAAAAATGAGGAGATTGGACTAGGACTAGATGGGTATCATTTAAGCTGCATTCCTGGAAGTTCTGGGGTCTCAGGAATCCTCAACAGGAGCAGCAATGTGGGCGAGTGGTGAGTAGGGCTCTCATGCTGTCCCTGACTTCGTTCAGGGCAGTGCTGCTTGTTAGGCTTTATATTTTTATGCTTCTATTTGATACATGCTTTGACATGGTACCCACTGCTATAAACAAGTTTGGAGACCATCAGATTAGATAATATCTGAAGTACCTTTCTGTAGTCCATTGCTATGATTCTAAGTGTTCAGTATCATAACTCACTTTTTACCTTGCATATTAGCCTTCAGATTCCTCTGTTAGTTTCTTGAGGGATTACTCTTATGAAATCTTATTTCTCTTTATAAATATGATAGACTTTATGAAATCGATTAACTTAACAGTTTATGAATCAATTTATATGTCAGAAATTGAAAATTTGTTAAATATATTAGAATTTTACGGTTGAATCACTTATTTCACAGAATTATCATGCCTGGAAGAGAGCATAAGGAACTAAAATCCTACATTAACCGTGTACCAATCTCAGTGTCTCTCTTATCATCCACCTGTTTAGCTCTTGCCAATTCACAGAGCATTTGCAACAGTTTTTTACCAGCTCCCAAAGGGTTACTTGCAAAAGCTTTTTACCAGCTCCCTAAAGGTTACTTGCAAACAGCTTTTTGAGATAAACAAAATCAGGCTTATATGCTCATACCTGTTTTCAACATGAGGAAACAGACTCAGTTCCAGTGACCTGCCCAAACTTACAGAACTAACAAGTGTCGAGTAGAAGACTAAGAGAAGAGCTCACATCATTAATACCTAGTCAAGTTATTTTCCTTCTATATTTTATATATTAGGGTTTCAGTGGGTATTTTCCAAAAGTTGGTATTTGCTACTTTAGCTTTTTATCTGTAAAGTGAGATAACATAACACACTCAAATAGTTGTGTATTTTTTCTTTTTTGCAGTTAGATAGGGTTGAGATAGTGCATTTGAAAAAATAATGCCCTAGAAAGTGCTCACCATTCAAATGGTGGTTATTATCATATACTCTGGCTGCATCTTGGAATCATAGCAGGCAGCTTTGTGTGTTTGCTGATTCCTATTCACGGGAAATGTGTTTGTTTATATCACAGTGTATTATCTATTTTTCCTTTTAGTACCCATGTGGCCAAATTACGAACTGCCATATTAATAAGATGCAAACATATTTGAGAGGGTGGTTAGACTTAATGGTTTTCATAAAGTTGTTTTAATAGTTATTTTTCAACAGATGCACAGCTTACATTTGGCCACATCTCTGTGACAGTGTGATGACTGAACTTTTCAACAGATGGCATACAAATACTTGGGAAAACACCCTTCTAATATTAATTGTTATAAAAAAGACTTTTAGAGTGCCAGAAGAATGATAGCCTGTATTCCCAAGTCCTTAGTCTCTGCTATTATAATTATAATTTAGATGATTTGGAAGTTTCTATTTCTGGCACTTGGATTTGTTTTGTAAATGAGCATATATATCTGCATTAGAGTGAAATGATGAGGAACACGCTGTTGTCAATTAGAGATTCAACATAGATACAGCATTTAAATCCTCCTTTGTTTGTTGATAGATGTACATAATCTCCTCTTGCTGAGTCATTCTACTTCTATTCCATACATAGAAAATAGAACTTTTCATAAGAATCAGCTGTGAGATACTTATGTGTTCTTTCTAAAAAGTATTGACTTAAAAAAAAAAATGACCAAACTTAGAATTTGAAACATGTTCATCAATGTGATGAACTCCCCAGCTTTCCAAGTTGTCCTGCGTCTGCTGTTGACCACCTCGCATGGCTTCTGGAATCAGTAAGTGAGGAATCTGACAATAAGTAGGGCAGGAAGGAGAGTCGTGAAAATCTGTGGTGGCATTTATCATTGTTACAATGACAAAGGGCATTTACTGATGTTTAGTGGGTGCAAGCCAGAGTACCTATACATGCTACACTACACAGTATAGTTTTAAACCAGAAAGAAAAATTCCATGTCCTACATTAATTTGAACATCTGACTGGACATCCATCTGAGCCTGGAATCCAACTCTGCTTAAATGAAGTGACAGAGTAGGTTTTGTAATACATGGTATTTTTGCAGAGTTTTATAATACATGGTGTTTTTGCAGAGTTTTAGTACCCTCAGAATGTTGAATGTTAGCATCCACCCATACCTCTGCTTCTTGATTTTACTATACTGCTGTATAAAAGCTTGAAAGACTTCTGATCTGATTTTATTGCTCCTGAATTCTGACTTTTTCATGCTAAATAAGTGTAAGCATATAAATCCTTTTTTATATCCTTAAGTATAGTCATAGACTGAACATTTAGTAAACAGATATTATAAATTTACTTTCCGATTTCCCTTTTTTATCCTAAATAGACCATATTTTAATATTTAATCCTTGATATTTTTAAAATCTGTGTAAGTTATATTATGCATGGATTTCTAGATTTAAAGAGAAAATTACAGAATGCTTGTTATTGTAAAGGGGCTCTGAAATTGATTGGGATGAGAAGCATTACTATAGAAAATTAAGTAAAACAAGACAAATTATTTCTCTACTTGTCCCCTTGCGCACACATAATTCAGTGTTAGAATCATTCAAAGAAAAGGACAGGGTCGTGATTCTAAGTCTTTAGTATGGAATGCAGTCTCAATAAATTCGGTATCATTCTGCTTTTATGGGTGTCTTAAACTGATTTTCTTTTGGCAAGTTGTATTAGCTAGTTCTTCTTTGTGTTTGTCATTGCAGATGGCGTTTAATAATTGCTTCAGTTTGAACTACCCTGGCAACCCCTGCCCAGGGGACTTGATCGAAGTGTTCCGTCCTGGCTATCAGCACTGGGCCCTGTACTTGGGTGATGGTTATGTTATCAACATAGCGCCTGTAGGTGAGGTTTATTTCCAGTGGCTCCTGGGAGCAGATTTTTAGTGTTCTTGTTACAGGAAGGAATCATGGGTGAAATAATAAACAAAACAAAATAGAAATAAAATATAGAAAGCAGATAAATCTAACTAATCTAGGTTTAGAGAAGGATATTCTGAAACCAAAGCAGCATTGAAGAAATCACAAAGGCCATTCACATTAAATTTTAAAGCCTCTGGATTTAAAAAATTACAATTAAAAAGTAAATAACCAGCTGGGAAAAATATTTGCCACAAACATGGCAAGGTTCATTGTCTTTACATATCACACAAATAGGTTATTTCAATTCATTCAACACCTATTTGTAGATCACCTAGTATGTTCTGAATGCTATTCTAAGTGCTGGGGGTATACAGACATCTCCCTGCATGGTGGAGTTTACATTTTAGTAAGCAGGGACAGACCATGAGCAAGTTACACAAATGTTAAAATTGTGATAAGTGATACAGAAGAAATAAGAAGGTAGGATGAGAAGTGCTGAGGGCAGAACGTGGTGGGTGGAGATGCTGTGATTTTAAATGAAGTGGTCAGGAAAATTTCTTAAGAAAGTGACATTTGAGGAAAAACATAAAAGAGGTAAAGAAACCGGTCAGATGCTATCTGTAGCAATAGTATCCGAGGTCAAGGGGGGACAGCAGACAGTAAAACCTCAACAAACAAATGGATAAAGAATTAGGAACAGTTTGTAAAAGAAGAGAAGCAAAAACTAATACACTTTTTGAAAAAATTTCAACTTTCTGGCCTAGGAATTGTAAAATAAACCAATAAAATATTTCATGCCTATCTCATTAGCAAAGGTTAAAAAGTGATAACAAGCAGTGTTGATAAGAATATAGTGAAATGAACATAAAGGTATTGTTGATGGTAATATAAACTGATAAGGACTAGGACCTTAGACGGGTTCGTATTCTCTGACCCTGTAATTGTACTTCTAGGAATCTATTCTGGGGAAGTATTTAGAGATGTAGACAAGCATTTCTATGTAATGATATTCACTTCTGTGTCATTTATAAAATGGTTAAAGTAGACAATGGCATATGTTCGATAGGGGAATGATTAAATAAATTAAGATTTAGCCACATAATATTAGTTATCTAATATTCTTTACTGAGGAATCTTCATTGCTTCATGGAGGGAAACTGCAGAAAGAGCAGAGGTGGTGCTGGCCTCAGAGATGCCTACGTCTAGGGGTTTAACCACTATTTAGACTCTCCGTCACACATCTGCATTTTTTTTCTATATGCTCTCTTCATTTTCCCAGACTATGTCTCTTTAAAAAACTAAACTGATGACCATAGGCAGCTTTAGGTTCTGACTTTTAGGTTCTTTTGACCCAACACGAAAGAGCTAACTGTAACTACCTGTTACAGTTAAAGAATCATGGAGACAGACTCCAGTCGCTCCGGTGTGAGGCCCATGTTCATTGCCAGACTATCACTGTGCCCAAGAGAATGGAATACTGTGATTGGCTCAGACAGAGTTGTTTCCAGGAATAAATAGGCAATGGTGGGATTTGGTGCTGGATAGATATAAATAACAGCATCTGTAACAGCCGTTAAAAGTCTTATATCTGGACATGTTTTATTGCAGGGAAGATGGTCTTAATATGATATGTATTTGAAAAAGATTAACCACATGCTCAGTCATAAAGCAAGTCTCAATAAATTCAAAAGAACTGAAATCACACCAGGCACACTCTTGAACCACAGTGCAATAAAAACAGAAATGAATACAAAGAAGATTTCTCAAAACTACACAAAAACATGGAAATTAAACAGCTTGGTCCTCAATATCAATGTGTGATGCTTAATATCTAGTGTCAACATGATTGGATTGAAGGATGCAAAGTATTGTTCTGGGTGTGTCTGTGAGGGTGTTGCCAAAGGAGATGAACATTGAGTCAGTGGACTGGGAGAGGCAGACCCACCCTCAATCTGGGTGGGCACCATCTAATCAGCTGCCAGTGAGGCTAGGATAAAAGCAGGCAGAGGACTGTGGAAGAATTACACTGGCTAAGTCTTCTAGCCTCCATCTTTCTCCTATGCTCGATGCTTCCTGCCCTTGAACATCTGACTCCAAGTTCTTCAGCTTTTGGACTCTTGGACCTACACCAGTGGTTTGCCAGGGGCTCTCGGGCCTTTGGCCACAGACTAAAGGCTTCACTATTGGCTTATCTACTTTTGAGGTTTTCGGACTTGGACCGGCTTTCTTGTTCCACCCCTTGCAGACAGCCTATTGTGGGACTTCACCTGTGGTCGTGTGAGTCAATACTCCTTAATAAACTTCCTTTCATATATACATCTGTCCTATTAGTCCTGCCCCTCTAGAGAACCCTGAAGAATACAGGTGGAAAATGAAATGAGGGCAGAAATCAAAAAGTTCTTTGAAATTAATCAATATAGAGACACAACTTACCAAAATCTTTGGGATGCACCTAAATCAGTGTTAAGAGGAAAGTTTATAGCACTAAACACAGTCATTAAGAAGTTAGAAGGAGCTCAGATTAACAACCTAATATTGCACATAGTGGAACTAGGAAAAAAAAAAAGAAGACCAACCCCAAGCTAGCAGGACAAAATAAATCTAAAATTGGAGAAAAACTGAAAGAAATAGAGATACAAAAATCCATACAAAATTAATGAAACAAATAATTTGTTTTTTGAAAGGATAAACAAGATTGATAGACTGCTATCTAGATTAACAAAGGAAAAAAGATCCAAAGAAGTGCCATCAGAAATGACAAAGATGACATTATAACCAGCCCTTCAGAAATACAAAAGGTCCATAGAGACTATTATGAACATCTCTATATACATAAGTTAGAAAATTTAGAGGAAATGGACAAATTCTGAAACACACAACTTTTCAACATTGAGCCAGGAAAAAAGTTCCAAAATTGAATAAGTAACAATAACAAATAAAAAACTACCAACCAAAAAAAGCCCTGGAGCAGATGGATTCACAGCCAAATTCCAGGAGGTGTACAGAGAACTGGTACCAATCCTACTGAAACGACTCTGAAAACTCAAGGAGGAAGGACTCCTTCCTGACTCATTCTGTGAAACTAGCATCATCCTGATACCAAAATCAGGAGAGAGACACAAAAAAAGAAAACTTCAGGCCAATATTCCTGATGAACGTAGATGCAAAAATCCTCATCAAAAGACTAGCAAACCAAATGTGGCAGCACATCAAAAAGTTAATTCATAATCAAGTAGGCTTTATTCCTGAGATAGAAGATTGGTTCAGCATACACAAATCAATAAATATGATTCACCACATAAACTGAGTGAAAACCAAAAACCATATGATCATCTCAATAGATACAGAAAAGCCTTTGATTAAATACAACATCCCTTCATGATAAAAACCCTGAACAGAATTGGCATTGAAGGAACATACCTCAAAATAATGAATCATTTATGAGACACCCACAGCAAACATCATACTGAATGGGTCATTCCCCTTTAGAACTGAAACAAAACAAGGGTGTTCACTCTGACTATTCCTGTTCAACATAGTATTGAAAGTGCTAGCCAGAGCAGTGAGGCAAAAGAAGGAAAGAAAAGGCATCCAAATAGGAAAAAAGTAAGTTAAATTACCTCTTTTTGTTGAATATTTGATTCTGTACCTAGAAAGCCCTGAAAACTCCACCAGAAGCCTCCTGGAACTGATAAACAACTTCAGTAAAGTTTCAGGATACAAAATCAGTGTACAAAAATCAGTAGCATTTTTATACACCAATAACATTCTAGCTGAGAGCCAAATTAAAAACATAATTCCATTTACAGTAGCCACAGATAAATAAAATACCTAGGAATACATCTAACCAAGAAGGTGAAAGATCTCTACAAGGAGAACTACAAAACACTGCTAAAAGAAATCAGAGATGAGACAAATAAATGGAAAAACATTCCATGCTCACGGATTGGAAGAAATAATTTTAAAATGCTCAAATTGCCCAAAGCAGTCTACGGATTCAATGCTATTTCTATCAAACTACCAATGCCGTTCTTCACAGAATTAGAAAAAATATTCTAAAATTTACATGGAACCAAAAAAGAGCCCAAATAGCAAAAACTAAAAAAAGCTGGAGGCACATTACCCAACTTCAAACTCTACTAGAAGGCTATAGTAACCAAAACATCATGGCACTGGTACAAAAACAGACACACAGACCAAGGGAACAGAATAGAGAACCCAGAAATAAAGCCAAGCACCCAAATCCATCTGATGATCTTTGATGAATTCAACAAAAATAAGCAATGGGGAAAGGTCTTCCTATTCAATAAATGGTGCTGGAATAACTGGCTAGCCATATGCAGAAGAAAAAAACTGGACCCCTACCTTTTACTATGTGCAAAAATTTACTCAAGATGGACTAAAAGTTTAAATGAAGAACTCCAACATGGCACATGTATACATATGTAACAAACCTGCACGTTGTGCACATGTACCCTAGAACTTAAAGTATAATAATAATTAAAAAAGAAACTCAAACTATAGAAGTCCCAGAAGAAAACCTAGGAAACACACTTCTTGACATCAGCTTTGGCAAATAATTTATGTCTAAGTCTCCAAAGTGAATTGCAACAAAAAGAAACATTGACAAGTGGGACCTAAGTAAACAAAAGAGCTTCTGCACAGCAAAAGAAATTGTCAACAGAATAAATGGTCTACAAAATGGGAGAAAATATTCATAAATTGTGCATCTGACAAAAGTCTAGTATCCAGAGTTTACAAGGAATTTAATCAACATGTAAAAACGAGTTGATGGGTGTAGCACACCAACATGGCACAAGTATACATATGTAACAAACCTACACGTTATGCACATGTACCCTACAACTTAAAGTATAATAATAATAAATTTAAAAAAAAATAAAAAAAATAAAAAATTTAAAAAAAAAAAATGGCCAAAGACAGGAACAGACACTTCTGAAAAGAGGACATTTAGGCAACCAACAGACCTGCGAAACAATGCTCATCATCACTAATCATCACAGAAATGCAAATCAAAACCACAGTGAGATACCATCTCACGTCAGTCAGAATGGTGATTATTGAAAAGTCAAAAAATAACAGATGCTGGTGATGCTGCAGAGAAAAGGGAATGTATACACACTGTTGGTGGGAATGTAAATTAGTTCAGCCACTGTGGAAAGCAGATTGGAGATTTATCAAAGAGCTTAAAAGAGAACTACCATTTGATCCAGCAATCGTATTACTGGGTTATATATACCTAAAGGAAAATAAATTATTCTACCAAAAAGACACATGTACTTGTATGTTCATCACAGCATTATTCACATAGGAAGGACAGAATCAGTCTAGATGCCTATCAATAGTGAATTGGATAAAGAAAAGGTGATACACACACATATACACACACATACACACACACACACACACACACAGAGAGACACCATGGAATACTATACAGCCATGAAAAGGAAATAATGTCCTTTGGAGCAACATGGGTGGAGGAGCTGGAGGCCATTATCCTAACGAAATTGATGCAGGAACAAAAAGCCAAATACCTTATGTTCTCACTTACAAGCGAGAACTGAACATTGAGTACACATGGAGATAGAGATGGGAACAATAGGCACTGGGACTGTTAGAGGGAGGAGGGAGGAAGGTGTGGACTGAAAAACTATGTATTGGGTACTATGCTCACTACTTGGATGACTGGATCATCCATATGCCAAACGTCAGCATCACAAAATGTACTCATGTAACAAACCTGCACATGTAACCTCGGAATCCAAAATAAAAGTTGAAAAAATGTAATACGTCATATACCCAGTTTGCTAAAAAAAAAATATGTACACACAGGAGTGCAGACATGTACATGCACCTATGCATATGTTAGTAAATGTCCTAATAGAAGTATATCAAAATAATACTAGCAGTTACTTCTGGGTGGTGGGATAATGGGTGATACCTGTGTACATTTATATGCTTTGTTTTTCTGTATTTTATAAATGTTTAAAAATGAGCACAAATTATTAATAAAAAGCGTATGCAGACCCGACATGGTGGCTCACGCCTGTAATCCAGCACTTTGGTAGGCCAAGGTGGGCAGATCAGTTGAGGTCAGGAGTTCAAGACCAGCCTGGCCAACATGGTGAAACCCTGTCTCTACAAAAAATACAAAAATTAGCCAGGTGTGGTGGCAGGTGCCTGCAGTTCTAGCTACTCAGGAGGCTGAAGCAGGAGTATCACTTGAGCCCAGGAGGTGGAGGTTGCAGTGAGCTGAGATTGTGCCACTGCACTCCAGCCTGGGCAACAAAGCAAGACTCCATATCAAAAAAACAAAACAAAAAAAAAGTGTATGCAGATAACAGATAAATAACCTGGAGTATTTTCCTCAGGTTACCTTACGTATTTATAGACCTAAGTTTTATTATCTTGGGAACTTCTGATACTTTTTAATGAAGTGGTTTTTTGCAACATTTTAAAGTATTTGCCTCTTATTTTAGAATATTATAAGTGAAAATGACAAACGAAATGATATTTATGATTCAGAGCTTCCAAAGTCTAGTGGTTAATACTAAGCAACCCTCTACATCTACATTATCTCTGCAGTTTTCATACCTGGAAAACAATATGACATATTCATGCTGTTTTCTTATTTTCATGCCTTAAATTCCATATTATTGTGGTTTGAGCATTCAGCTTTGGTCCTATAGATAGATACTCAATTCTATTGTTAACTACTGTGATACATTTTCCTAGCCAGTTTACCTCTCCAAATTTTTATTTTCTAATTTTTGCATGTGGTTATTAAAAATATGTTTAGTAATTCTAACTGGGAGATATGTGCTCTGAGGACTTGTAATGTGTGAGAACTTTCAATGTGTAAGATGTTCACTGGAACACCTCACATTCTGTGAGAAGAAGGACAGACAGAAGGCTAGTGGAAAAAAAGTTTTGCTTTTAGTCATTACTAAAAGAGAAAGTTTCTAAACGCTAGTTATGAGGAGACTCTTTCTCTCATGGTTGACCTGAACATGGCCAAACATAGCAGTTGTGGGCAGTCTGACAAGGACCGGAGCCTGGCTTTAGACCTCTACCCTGAGGAATCATCTCTCCAACCTAAAGTACTGACATTGTCAGACCAAAGATACAGTAGCTCCTGGTGGACTAGCAAATGCTTATGAGCAGAGGCAGCCAAGGTGGAGTGTGGGGCATGGGGCATTGTCATAAGTGGGTAGGTCACTGCCTGGGGCCATGTCTGGTAGACAGTGCCTACCAAGTTAGCTTCAGGCTCAGGAGTTAGGGGGCTTTTTTTTTTTTTTTTTTGGCCAAAGGAACTGGCAGGAAAAAAGCAGGACCCCAGCCTGACTTCAACCGTCCTCTCACAGGACTGAGGTACCATGCAGGTTTCGGAATAGGAAATTGGACCCCAAATTGATGCTTAGTTGAAAAACAAGTTTCAGACGCTTAGGGAGCTTAGACACTAGGCTGTGCCTACTAATAACAGTGCACTCTATAAGATTAATTTGGAAGGGTTCAGATGCTGAGCAAAAAACTGCTTTATAGAAAAAGTGGACAATAATCTTATCTGTATCTATGTTAGACACACATACCAACATCTCTAATAATACCAGTTTACAGAGAATTTATTTCCCAAGGGTAAGTAGAGTGTTCTCACCCAATTTGTTCTATGGGAACATCATACATTTTCAAAAAGTTTTTCTTATATTCTCACTCATACAATAGTAAGTGTTACTGCTAAGTTACAGAATAACTGCTTAAGGCTAATGAGATTAAGTGGCTTTGCTTTAATAATAAGTTAGGAACAGGGCTAGGTTTAGACATGCCAGCATTTCCAAAGTCTTTAGATGGCATTAGAGTTCATTGGACTGGGTCACTATACCTTACTAACCAGAATTCTCCTTTATAGATGGCATTCCTGTGTCCTTTACAAGCGCCAAGTCTGTATTCAGCAGTAAGGCCCTGGTGAAAATGCAGCTCTTGAAGGATGTTGTGGGAAATGACACATACAGGATAAACAATAAATACGATGAAACGTACCCCCCTCTCCCTGTGGAAGAAATTATAAAGCGATCAGAGTTTGTAATTGGACAGGAAGTGGCCTATAACTTACTTGTCAACAACTGTGAACATTTTGTGACATTGCTTCGCTATGGAGAAGGAGTTTCACAGCAGGTGAGTTTTCTTTAGGAGATATTCTTACATTGAAAAAAGAATAACTGTTGGCTATGATAAGGTTCCCAGGTCTCAAACCAAATGAAAAGAACCAGAAAGTATGAGAACACCGAAGAACAGAGAATGGACTTGCAAGGTCCTGCAACAAGTTAATAATCAAACTGAGACTAAAACATGGATATTGTGAATTTTGAGCTAGAAGGGACTTGAAGTAGAATCAAGACCATAGCATTCTGTCCGTCTTACTGCCTTTAGTCTTTCTTTTTTTCCTGTTACTTCACCATACAGCAGTTTCAAATCAGTGACCTCATATACTGAAAAGAATACGCTGGAAAGGATGTTGAGTTTTTTCAGTGGGAGTTTACCAATATCACAGATGGTTGTTCTTAAATTTTTTTTCATTGGTGGACAGAGGCTAACTAATGACATGTCTTAGTGGGCTTGTGAATGTTGTCTCTTTCCTTGAAATTGCTAATTTCAATGAAATTTTGTGCCTTTAAGTAGATGTTTGATTCACTGAGCTCTGGGATGACTTTTGATAGACTAATTGACTTTATTTTTAAAGTACTTTACAATTTTGTCAGTTACTGCCATTGTTTAGTAGTGTGATGGATTTCTAGCTAACAGCATGTTTGTCTTTCCCTATGTGTTGTCCCACCAGTCCAGTAAACTAAAAATGAATATTAAGGTGATACAAGAGAATGGATATATAAAACTATTATCAAAAGAAAGTCCTCTTCATCCAAAATACATATAAAGTGTTCATTTAAAATATTAAAATATGAAAAATAATTTAATAGATTAAACTCCAGTGAGTTGTTACCTATGAAAACTTTTTAAAAGGTGACTAAAAATTTGAAAGATAATACCATAATATTTTAATAATTCAGATTTATCGAAGACTTCCAGTATTTTGAAATGGTGGATCAGTTATACATTTCTATCCTGAGTAAGAAATGAGGTTATAATTCTTCTCACAAAAGCTTGGGAAAATGGCATGTATAAGAAGGCTAGCAAAGCCTCCTGTTATCTAAACCCTGCACCTCTTGAGCCTAATTTTTCAAAATCCTACTTACCCTTCCCTATACCCAAGATTCAAATTGACTGTGGTTTTGATTTTCATTTTCCTGATGGCTAATGACGTTGAGCATCAATTTATGTGCTTATTGGCCATTTGTATATCACCTTTGGAGAAATGCCTATTAAGGTTATTTGCCCTTTTGTTTGTTTGTTTGTTTTTGTTTTTGTTTGTTTGTTTTGAGATGGAGGCTTGCTCTGTTTCCCAGGCTGGAGTGCAGTGGCGCGATCTCGGCTCACTGCAACCTCTGCCTCATGGGTTCAAGTTATTTTCCTGCCTCAGCCTCCCGTGTAGCTGGGATTACAAGCATCTGCCACCATGCCCAGCTAATTTTTTGGTATTTTTAGTAGAGACCATGTTGACCAGGCTGGTCTCATGTTGGCCAGGCTGTTCTCAAACTCCTGACCTCACGATCCGCCTGCCTTGGCCTCCCAAAGTGCTGGGATTACAGGTGTGAGCGACTGCACCCGGCCTTTTTGCCCATTTTTAAATTGGATTATTTGCCTTTTTATTGTTCAGCAGTAAGTTTTCTTTAGGTACTCTGGATACTGGACCCTTTTCAGATACATATCTAGAGTATGTATTTTCATCAGGGAAATGTAAATCAAAGCCATAATGAGATTTCGCTTCACAGCCAATAGGATTGCTATAATACAAAAGATGGTAAGTGTTGGCAAGGAAGTGAAGAAATTAGAACTCTCGTGCACTTCTGGTAGGCATGTAAAATGATATAACTCCTTTGGAAAACAGTGGCAATTCCTCTAAAATTAAATGTAGTATTACTATATGACTCAGCTATTCTAATCCTGGGTATATATCCAAGATAAATGAAACATATGTCCACACAGAAACCCGCACGTGAATGTTTATAGCAGCATCAGTTCTAATAGTCAAAATGTAGAAATAACTCAAATATCTATCTAATGGGCAATGGATAAACAAAATGGGGTATATCCATACAATGGATTATTTTTCAACAATAAAAAGAAATGAAGTACTGATACATGCTACAGTATGGACCTTGAAAACATATGCCAAGTTGCCTACTTAGCCAATCACAAAAGACTACATATTATATTATTTCATTGATATGAGATGCCTAGAATAGGGAAATCTATAGAGACAAAATAAATTAGTGGTGCCTGGGGCTGAGGGGGTCGAGGCAAATGAGGGGAGACTACTAAAGGGTAAGAGGTATCTTTTTGGAATGATGAAAAGTTTCAAAATTGTGATTGTTGTACAAGTCTATGAATATACTGAAAACATTGAGCTACATTATTTCAGCGGGTAAATATGTGGTATGCTAATTAGATCTAAAAATGTTTTTTTAAATAAAAAGGTGTGGGAAAATGGGAGATAGAACATAATGAAAGGATATATTTGTTTTCATTAGGAAATAATTGGAAATTCATTCTCATTAGGAAATGTATTAACATAATGAATGTTCTGCTCACATGTAACAATAAATTGCTTTTGAGCTAGAACATAGAGGGTACACACAAATTCCTGCTTACTTTTGCATTGAAAATTGGTGGTGTATAGATAAAAATAGGTTCCATTCTTCTTCTTTGTTAATGACAAAGTTGTTCACTGCACTAACCAAGCAATTTTTTATTTGTTTACTTATTTTATTTTTGGAAATGAGGAGATGTTAGTCAAAGGGTAGAAAATTTCAGTCATGCAAGACAAATAAGTTCTGGAGATATACTGTACAACATAGGGCCTATGATTAATGATACTATGTGGCCTACTTTAAAATTTGCTAAGAGGTTAGATCTTAAGTATTCTTAGCACAAACCAACAAAGGGAGTGGGTGGAAGCTTTTGGAGGTGATGGATAAGTTCCTGGCATTGATCTTGATGATGGTTTCATGGTGGAGGTGATGGATAAGTTCATGGCATTGATCTTGATGATGGTTTCATGGTGGAGGTGATGGATAAGTTCCTGGCATTGATCTTGATGATGGTTTCATGGTGGAGGTGATGGATAAGTTCCTGGCATTGATCTTGATGATGGTTTCATGGTGGAGGTGATGGATAAGTTCCTGGCATTGATCTTGATGATGGTTTCATGGTGGAGGTGATGGATAAGTTCATGGCATTGATCTTGATGATGGTTTCATGGTGGAGATGATGGATAAGTTCATGGCATTGATCTTGATGATGGTTTCATGGTGGAGGTGATGGATAAGTTCATGGCATTGATCTTGATGATGGTTTCATGGTGGAGGTGATGGATAAGTTCATGGCATTGATTGTGATGATGGTTTCATGGTGGAGGTGATGGATAAGTTCATGGCATTGATTGTGATGATGGTTTCATGGTGGAGGTGATGGATAAGTTCATGGCATTGATTGTGATGATGGTTTCATGGTGGAGGTGATGTATAAACTTTATGGCATCGATTGTAATGATGGTTTCATGGGGGTATACTTATCTCCAGATACATCAAGTTGAACACATGAAACATCTACAGCCTTTTGCATGTCAGCCAGTTTTCAGTAAAGTGGTTACAAATAAGCAATACTTTTTAAATGTTTTAAAAAAAGAGATTAGAGCCATCTTCTTACTTGACTGTAACTTGTAATCCATCATCATTTCACCTTTCATATCTAGACCCAAGACCCACGAAAACTTAATTTTTCTTCAACAAATAGTAAGAACCTGTTTCTGGCAGGTTCTGATGAAGATGATGCAGTGACAGCCTTTAAAAGCCTACCTAAGCTTTGGTGTTCACGGACCTGAGTGAGAACCCCATCATCACCATTATTAGTGGAGTGTCCTTGGACCCACTGTTTATCAGTCTTCTAATCAACACAGGTCGTTTGAAAGATTGTGGAGATATTTGAGGTCTCTCAGCATACTGTATTATGTATTATCCATCCCAATAAATAGCATGCCCATAGTGGATATTACTTTTCATAATGGTATCCAGGAATTTTATAGATCTTTGTTAACATAGTCAATAAAATCTTGATCTAACAGCAACTGGATTATATATTATTATCAATAACTAATAGTATGACTACTAATAATAGCTAATATTAGATTAGTTTTTTGAATTCCTTTAAGCTTAGGGCCCTTGAGCTTAGAAATGTTTTCTTGGGGAATGGCTATTTAAAAACTAGTAAGGCATAAAAAAGGTAAGAAGGGTAAGATTATGATTTCATCTTTTTTTCTTCATTGTGCTTTTCTGTATTTGAAACAAAAAATAATAGATTCAATTTTCTAGAGCAGTTTTTAGCTTCATAGCAAAATTGAGCTGAAAGTGTAGAACTCTCTCCTCCTTCCCCACCCAGTATAGCCATCTCTATCATCATTACCATACCACTGTGAAAAATTGATTAACCAACATTAATACATCATTGTCAACCAAAGTCCATAGTTTACATTAGGGTTCACTGGTTGTGTTACGAATTCTATGGTTTAGACAAATTTAAAATGACACAATCCACCATTATAGTATTATAAATAATAATTTTCCTGTCCTAAAACTCCTGCGCTCCACCTATTCATCCTTCCTTCCCTGCAAATCTCTGACAATCATTGATTTTTTTTTTTTACCATCTCCATAGTTTTCCCATTTGCAGAATATCATGTTGCTGAAATCATGTAGCATGTGACTTTTTTCAGATTGGCTTCTTTCGCGTAGTAATATGTATTTAAGGTTTCTTCATATACTTTTGTGGATTGATTCCTCATTTCTTTTTAGCACTGAATGGTATTCCATTTCCTTGATTTACCACAGCTTATTTATCCATTCACCCACTGAAGGACATCTTGGTTGCTTCCAAGTTTTGGCAATTATGAATAAAGCCACTATAAACCTCCATGTGCAGGTTTTTATGTGGACATAAGTATTCAGCTCCTTTTGGTAAGTACCAAGGAGCGTGACTGCTAGATCATGTGGTTAGAATATTCTTAGTTTTGTAAGACACTGCCAAACTGTCTTCCTGAATGAGTGTATCATTTTGCATTTCGCAGTCTCAGCAATGAGAGTTCTTGTTGTTCCACATCCTTGCCAGCATTTTATGTTATCAGTATTTTGAATTTTAACCTTTTTAATAGGCATCTTGTTTCAGTTTGCAGTTGCCTAGTTACATGTAATGTTGAGCATCTTTTTATATGCTTCTTTGCATGTCATCTTTGATGATATATCTCTTGATGATCTTGCCTGTTTTTTAATTCAGCTGTTCATTTTCCTATTGTTGAATTTCAAGAGTTCTTTTTATATTTTAGATAACACTCCTTTATCAGATTTGTCTTCTACAGTTGTTTTCTCTCACTTTGTGTCTTATCTTTTATGTATTTTTCAAAATTTCTAAGAACATTTTGTACTCTCATGGACCAAATTATGAAAATGTCTCTATCTTTTTCAAAGATTCTGACACCCTTCAGTAGGCCTGGCCGAGGCAACACATGAACACATTCTGATGGTGCTTCAGTACATATGACCACAGCCTTAGGATGCCTCAGGAAGGAGCGTTTTGATAAACCTGCCACACATCTGTGTCCCCGCGACACTGCTGTCTAGACACAGCCACTCCAGATTCAGCTAATATTTCATTAGGCCAGGTACAGATCCCTAGAATGAGGCCATTATTATGGCACATGGACAGAAAGCCCTCTAAAGGATAAAGAATGCACAGTTGGATTTGGTGACCTTATAATCCAAAGTAAGCCATGAAGTAAAAGTTCTCGTTCATGCTGGTTCACCAAGAACATCCTGAGATGTTGTAATCTTGCACATCACATCCCATTACTCCTAACTCCAATGGATTGTCCCAGTTACATGAGATTCATTATCTAGAATGAGACTTGAAATAAATTAACATTTGGAATTGGGGAAGCTGTCTTAAAGTGGCACTGCTTAAAGTGGCTTTATGATCGTGGTATCTGGCCTGTGTCATCTCTAGGGATTATGGTTTGGGATCAGGTTGCCCATCCCCCAACCAGCCCTCTTAAATTTGTGGGCTTTCGTTAACATCTTGTGTTTGTAGTGGCTGAAAGATACCTAGTCAGTCAGGGCTGCACCTCGCTGGGGCACACTATCTGTAGGACCCTGCCGTTTTCCAAGGGCCGTACCCTGCTACCATTTGACACCTCTATTTAAAGACACTGATTGCACCTTCGTATTTTTTTTTGACTACCCCATTTCTCTCTATTAGACCTTCTTGGGATCTCACTGTCTGCCTGGAATTGTACTAGGGTTGGGCTTGATCCCTGTCTTAATTAGTGACTCTTCCCCTTCTTTGGGATTTTATCTTATATCCTGCATCCTCCTGCCTCTTCTCCCCCCCCCCCCCGAATATGGTATGTGGGCAGCTCTGTGCTACAGTGAATTCCGACTCTCTCCTAGGAAATAGTTTAGGTAAGGATTAATTAAAATATAAATAAAATAGATAAGAAATCAAATAAAATCAAAATTATAAAGTAAAACAGGATTTGTCAGGGCTAGTGCCAAGTTGTTTGCCCTTACCATTCTCCCTAGCATCTGGGGGTTGGAGCAGAGAGAGTGGGTCACAATTACAGGCCTAGTCTCTGCCCACGACAGGATGGTGTAGTGGAGTGAACACATGCTGCAAACATGTGGAGCTAAGATTCCTGTTGTGTGCCTCTTTCCTGGCCCTGGCCCTTGTGCCTGTTCCTAAAAGGGAAGCTGCAGTTAGGGAGGTAGCATTGCGTTGTAGTAACATGTGAGTGGCAGGCCCCATGGCGGAAGGCTGTGGTTAGACAGAGGGCATGCTCAAATATGACCTGGGTTAGGCTTTCCAGCTCTTAGACTGGTTCCCCAGAGCCATTTGGGAAAAATATTTTGCTTTATTTGAAAGATCGGATTCTTAAATCCCAGAGAGAACAAATGTTTTCAGAGTACCTGATAATTCTGAAGTATCTGAATGTGACCTCTGGGTCATAAAATTGCACTCAAACCCATTTGAATGGAAGGCAATATTAGTTGAGTGCCAAGAAAACCATGAATATTCATTAGTTCCCTCATCATCATGATGATTAATACCCTTAAAGCTATAAATGTCTGACTTCCTTTATGGACAATTGATCTTGAGAGTGGTTTGTCTACATGAGAAATTAATTTTTGACATGATAGTTAACATCAGTATTGGCTTTTTTGAAGTTTGTTTATCAGAAGAGAAATTGTGTCTACCAAATAACAGCTTATGGGTATTCAGCTCAGATGACATCCCTGAATTATTTTGCTAATAGACACTCCTTAGAGAAACATACACACACACACACTCTGTCTCTCTCTCTCATATGATACTTACCTTGGTGTAGACCCAGCCAACACAAAGTGTTTATTTAAGGGGCCGGAGCTGCACAGGAGAAGAGTGTGTGTTTTAGAAGACTCAGCCTATCTTTAAACATCTTCGTGGAATGATCTCAGGCAAATTACTTATGATATCCCAAGTTTTGCAAAACAGGAGTGGTATATTAACCTCTTTCACCCGTGTACTGTTTATGACTAATGGGAACTGTGTTGATAATGAGTTTATAAACTGTCAGAGTGCTTTAAAAATATGAGGAATATATACCCACATGTATATATCTACATGTTTGAAATAATTATAAAAATTATAAATTCATTTCTTCATCTTTATGCAGAATTTTAATTTTGCATTGAACTTTAAATATATCCATTATACATTAAAACAGATGTTCAGTGTAGGAAACAGGCTAAAGCTTCATTTAGGACACTGAGATGTCTTTAGTATATGATGTGTTTTTTGTTTGCTTCTTGTTTCCTTATAGGCCAACCGAGCAATAAGTACCGTTGGGTTTGTGACAGCTGCTGTTGGTGCCTTCTCATTCCTGGGCTTGTTTCCAAAAAGACAAAGAACAAAATACTATTAACAGTTTACCAACGAGGTATTGATATTGAAGGAATTTGGGAGGAGGAAAAAGAAAACCTGGGGTAAATACTTATTTTCAGTGCATCATTACTGTTGCAGATTCCTGTGATGGATGGCAGGCTCTTTAATATAAATTGCTTACTGATATTATCTTATCATTGAGCCAATGAAATTTTTTTTTCCCCTGCTAACATAGATTTGCTGTGGCAGCTTGAACGAGAAGCAGTAGCCTTTTGAGTGAGCCAGCAGAAGATTTTAACAAAATCTCATCACATTTTATTTCTACTATAAATATTATTTTCCTTTTCCCCGAGGGTGGCCATTTTGCCAGAGGGATGAAAAACTATTTATATATGGTTTTGAAAGAAATTTTAAGAACCCCAAATTGTTAGAGTTGACATCGAAATTCATGTTTCTTGTTGGAAAAGAAGTTGGGAAATTCAGCATTTTGGTTAGGTAGTCTGAGGGACTCTAATTTACAAGGCTGTGGGGAGTGCGCCCTCATCTTCCTCCTGCACCTGTATAGATTAGGGTGGATGGGAAGAGGAGAGGCTGTTTGCTCCAGGGTTTCAGTTCCAGTGATTTCTGTGGAATCTGCTTGCTTGTCAGGAGGACATGACAAGTAAGAGTGGGCTGTTACTTCTACAGTGTTACATATTATTCCCTTTGGATTTTGAAGTATTTCAGGGATTTGACCTTTTAACCTTGAGAAGAGATAATTAAATGTTTAAGATGCCATATTTAGAAAACAATATCTCATATTCTTAAGACTTTTTCTACAAGCCAAGGAGTGTCATAATTTTATTCTCTCATTTTATTATGTGTTCAGTTAAAGACACTGCTTTCTATGCTGTTCCAGTGAAATTCTTGGTGGCAGCAGGTGGGGAAAGGGGGAGTGCAGCTGTCTATAACCTGGGATTACATCAGACATTGTAACATGACCCCATAAACCACAGCACCAGCCAATGACATCCGTCTTATGCTATCATCAAAAGCTTGGCATTAAATAAAGGAATTGTTCAAGTTAATATTAGGGGGATGGTACAATGAGAAAACTAGGAACATGGTATATAATGTAACTAAAGAGAAGACTCGGTGAAAGTCTTGTACCTATTAAACTTACTTACATTTCACCCCAGGGCCAGAAATACCCAACAAGCTAATTGCAGGGTTAATAATAACGGTAATAGAAGGAGTTGTGTGCTGCAGTCTGGGCCACAGAGACCCCATATCCCGTCCCTTCTTTTTCAGTAATTCTTTCCCTTTCTTATGGCACCAACTCTGTCTCCAGTAACCCTCAAACACTCTCTTCTTCCACTGGTCTTCTGGGGAGGTGTGAGTGTCTCCTACCAGGAGCCAATGTCTAAAATTTCTCTTTCATTTTTACTCTAAATTCAAATCTCTGTTCCTTTTATGCCCTGTTCCCAATAGTTAAAAACAAAAAAACAAAAAACAGGCCGGGCGCGGTGGCTCACGCCTGTAATCCCAGCACTTTGGGAGGCCGAGGCGGGCAGATCACGATTGAGACCATCAGGAGATTGAGACCATCCTGGCTAACATGGTGAAAACCCATCTCTACTAAAAATACAAAAAAATTAGCCAGGCATGGTGGTAGGCGACTGTAGTCCCAGCTACTCAGGAGACTGAGGCGAGAGAATGGCGTGAACCCGGGAGGCGGAGCTTGCAGTGAGCCGAGATTGTGCCACTGCACTCCAGCCTGGGTGACAGAGCGAGACTCCATCTCAAAAAACACAAAAAAACCGTTTTTTAGTATTGTCAAGTTAAGATGAGACTGGCAGTAGCATAATGTGTTGCCTTTCCCAAGGTACGCTTGCTTTTCAGTAAACGATGCCTACACAGGGCAAATCTTAACCTGAAGCAGCAGGACGGGGTGCGGTAGAATTACTGCACCCACCAGTGGGAGGAGGAGCAAAATCTGAAGTCAAGAATCTCTTGAGAGCCTCAAGTGCAGCCTTGCTAGAGAACTCTGGATGTCTCCACTCCAGAAGACTGTCTTGTCTGTGGGAGATAATGTCATAAATGTACTTTTAAATTAAATTCATGGATTCATGTTCACATTGGTGGTGTTTGAAGGTGCAGTAGTTTTCACTCTTAGAGGTCAGCTCACGAAGGTAGTCATCAGTTTCCCATAAAAATAGTTCCTCTTGATGATGGCCAGCATAAGACTGTCCAGCTTGTGTTTCCTGTAGGTGATTATT
The DNA here is from genome assembly GCF_049350105.2 of Macaca mulatta. Taxonomy (NCBI): domain Eukaryota; kingdom Metazoa; phylum Chordata; class Mammalia; order Primates; family Cercopithecidae; genus Macaca; species Macaca mulatta. Next base: position 5,492,186 of record NC_133407.1, on the reverse strand, counting down.
TGATATCCTATAATTGTGCTTTTATGCTTTTATGAAATGATTTTCCCAAGGCTGTTAAACCTTTTTCTGATCATATTTTTAACAGTCAGGGATGGAGTTCAACTTTATCACATTTCAAGAATAAAAATTATGAAATAAAGATCATCGTCCACCAGAAACCTTATAGGTTGTAGGAGAAAACCTGGGGAGGGGAGGGGGAAAGCCTATACTGTTATTGAATCTATTAAAAAAAAATCTTTTTATGCTATCTAAATGTTATACAGTGTATCAGTTGAATCTTTTCATTCTAAAAGTCAGATTACTAAATACAGATGTCAGCTCAAGGAACTTGAACTACCATTTTTTAAATTTGATACATAGTTTATAATCATAAACTAAAAATCTCTTCTTTTTAAAACTTTTGTCTTGTTACTGGTAACTGCTAAATTATACACATTGTAGAAATTATTACTTTCCAGAGAGCTGTGAACACAAGAAATGGTTAAAAAGCAAACAAAATTTAAACACAGAAGTATTGTTTTTATAGGAATTTGCATTTACGCTGGTGGTTTGTGTAACATTTATAATATGATTTACTGTAGTAAATTTCATGTTGAAAACATTGATCATTCCTAAAGATGTCAGAACTGTAAAGTCAAGGCTGTCATGTGTTGAATCTGTACATCATGGTATTAGGCACATAATTGGCACTCATGTAATGGAACTGGTTAACTAATTGCCTATGATCTGTTAAATTAGCAAAATTAGATTTATCGTTATAAGGCAAGCCTAGTAGGTAATTTAAAATGTGCACTAGAAATAAATTTTGTCTCAAGTTTCTGGTGAGGGTGATATATAAAAGGTAATAGTGTACAGAACATATTTGTAAAGGATGCACCCTTTCATGTGGTATTTAATGTGCATCTAATAGGATGATTTAGATAATTAAAAGATGAAATAGAACTTAAGGTTGTTAGTAGCCTGAGAATTGTCATGCTGCAGTTACAAATACTATGAGTCCCTTTTCTAGCATTGTTTTTAAGATGAATAATGTTGAGTTCTGGACAACTTTTAAGGTTAGAGCTTGAGGCCGGGCACAGTGGCTCACGCCTGTAATCCCAGCACTTTGGGAGGCTGAGGCGGGTGGATCACTTGAGGTCAGGAGTTTGAGACCAGCCTGGACAACATGGTGAAACGCCATCTTTACTAAAAATACAAAAATTAGCTGGGCATGATGGTGGGTGCCTGCATCCCAGCTGCTCGGGAGGCTGAGGCAGGGGAATCACTTGAATCCGGAAGGCAGAGATTGCAGTGAGCCAAAATTGTGCCACTGCACTCCAGCCTCAAAAAAAAAAAAAAAAAGAAAAAAACAACTTGAGGTTTTCATGTGTAACAAGAAGTAAATAATGTTGCCATGCTTCTTTAAGTATCTTTTTACAGTTCTAAACCTTCCTGTTCCCTGGCCCCAAAACAGTATACATTGAGTGATGCCAAACTTTGGTGGAATTTGCTTAGACATTAATGGTGCCCATGCCAAGGTTATATGGAATTAACAAATATCTCCTTCATTCTACCACGTCCACATAATTCTGGCTTCTTATAGTTAGGGTTGAATTTCCGAAAGGGTTGATTGGGCCTTGTTTCTCTATGAAAAGCATAAAAGTGAAACAGACAGAGGAACTGTGACCTTGGGAAAAGATATATATGTAAATGTTCTTCACAAAGATTTAAGTAAACTTGTGACAACTAATGTGTTAGTAAAACTTTCAGAGACCAAATGTTCCCTCAATTTTTCTTTTTTCAATTGATGTTCATACTACTAATTTGACTACAGTACCATGAAAGCTGTTCATTTTAAACAAAATAATACTATGCAAAATGAATACGGTTTGTTGAAAAGGATAACACAGGAAATGCATTCTTTTTCTCTCATTGGTATAGCATACAGTCAGAATGAGCCTATCTAAGGTCTTTTGCTGCTAGGTTTAATGCATTGAAAATATGCTTTGAGTGCTTGAATGGAGAGAGGAAAGATAAGGGGAGAGGATCATCACTTCTCCACAATGTGTTAATTTTGGGGAGAAAAGCAATGCTGTTCAGCATGTACGACAACAATTCTGATTACAGCCTGGTCCAAAAATGCTGTTCTGTGGGTTGGCTTCCCAGTTTGAGTTTTCTTTCTGGAATCTGTTCATGGCTTTCATAGCCTCTGTTGATGTAGAATCCATTTTTGCCATCACCTGAATAATCTGTCCTGTTTGTGGGAGGCCAGGTTGAGTCTTCTGCCAGCTGCTTTTGCCAAGTCCTATATTGACTTTTAGAGGAGAATCCAAATTCTCTTTTGATCAACAGCCAGAGCTCATGATTTTGAAGGATGGCATCCTGAAAAATCAGATGCGAAAGACAATCAATTTATTGCGCAGGTGCCCCTGCAGCCAGGCCGCTGGCCACCACACGCGCCCCCTTTCCCCAGGCCTCCCTCTGAGGTGTGCTTATTGCTGCTGTATCTACGTCTCCTTTTCCAAGTCCTGGAATTCTTCCCTTAAGAAGCAAGAGGGTGCTTGTGTTCACATAAATCTGCCAAAAACTTCCTTTCCACACATTTCCTGGTTAAGTCCTGGCTAGGGATTTTCTTAGAATGATTTTACCCTCAGACTGAAATGATAACAGCAGTAACGTGCTCAAAATGAAGAAAAGAAAAATCACCATTAGCCCTGCTACCTGCCACCTGCCATGTAGAAGGTGTCAAATAGAGTTTGTTGAATAAAGTGTTGAACTCTAGAAATCAAATGGTTATTGGTTTTCATTTTTTGAGAGTTTTCTTTTGTTCACATGACCACACAATTTCTATCCATTTATAGTAATGAAATTGGTCAAATTTTGCATCCCACTTTTATTTATGCTAAACTTTCTGTGGTAAACAATTTTTATGTAGCTTTAGCCTTTTAAAAATGTTATTTTATTATGATAAGAATGTAGGTACAATATGATTAATAATCTTTTAGTGACTGTTTAGCATTTCCTCAAATTGCTGTATAGCTATTTAAACAAACCGCATCTCAACAACACTTAAGTTGAATGTAATATTTTGCCACTGTAGATAATATTATAAGTGCTTTCATACATGTAGTATTTTTCTCTTCTTTTGGGTTATTAAAACATACAGTCTCAAAAATGGAATCTCTGAGTTAAAGAGTATGAGAAAATTTAAACATACTATATATAATGAGGTGTATATATATTTTAAAATTTGGTTGATCCCTTTTCCAAAAAGTCTTAAAGCACATGAGTTAAAACAAAACTCTCCTTTTACAAAAAGGAGCTCTCCTTTTACAAAGATAGTACTTGAACCTCTTACTAAGTGGGTAAAGTCATTTAGTGACACTGAGTAGAAAAGAAACACTGTAAGGGGAAGACCTTCACGAAAAGGAATTGACTAGAATAAGCAACGGCTTCTCCTCTTAGGAAACCCTCCGGAAGGCAGTTCGTCACTCTAAAAAGTCTCATTGAGTTTTAGGGTTGGAAGGTCACCTGGTCTAGTGTTTACTAGATTGTTGAAAATATTAGAAAAGTGCAATACAGTGCATTCATGGAAGCAAAATTAGAATTCATGTTTTGCTTTCTATGTGAAGATATCAAGAGCATTTCTATGCAGACTTCAAATAATTGTAAATCATTTTCCCCCAAAAGAATATGTACCATTTTAATAAACCCTTAATAACTGTCATTCTGGGGGATCAAAGTGGTTGCTCTAGAAAATAAGCACCTGTTGAAAATGAGATCCTTAATTTGTTTATCTTCCTAGAAAAAATAGAGAGATTACTTTACCTCTACAAAGAAAGTCACACAGAATTGGGTGAGGGTTACCACCAAAATTAAAACCCTCCACGATGTTATGGTTGGGATCAACTGTTGAAAAACAAATACCATTATTACATTTTTCATACTTTACACTTTGAAAAAAGACCATATTATTTATGTATTTGTAATAACTCTCTGAGCTTAGAGGTGGGCATTACTTTACAACTGAAGGACCCACAGCTGCTAAATAAATGGCAGAGCCAGAATTCGAAGGAGAATGGACGACCTCTTGGCCGGTGTAGCGTTGACAGCCTAACGGTGTCTACTGAGAAATATGCCCTGAATCACTAATATAAGACAGGACATTTTGGAGGCTCTATGTCTCTCTTCATTTTTATCTTTTCAAACAGAGAGAAGGATAAGATTAAATCATTCATCAAATAATGTTAATACTTCTAATTTTCCCAAAGCAAATTCTACCTGAAATTCATTCGTTAAGGAGGACAGAGAAATGTAAGTATATTTTGATTGAAACTAGATGCAGATTGCTCCTGGCCCTATATCTGATGGCTTAATGAAAGTTGAATGAACCCTTCAAACCCCCCAGTTTTTAAAATTTAAGGGTACACATTGATCATTAAATACAATTATTTAAAGTGTGAGAGCCGTAACTTCCCATGGCTGCATCCATAACTTCCCACGGCTGCCTCCATAGCGAAAGGCTAGTTACACAGCCTTTTTTCTGAGACCCCCCCCCCCAAGAGTAGAATATTTATGACTGACTGCGTGTGGGACTGAACTCCCTTGAGAACAAAACCCACTGACCCTCCATACTATCTAAATGCTCACCCCTAATTCTCACCCCTATGCTGATACTGGTTATTTCAAAGTAACACTTTGTCATTTTTTCCCCAGGTGGAGACAGTCTTTATCAAGTTGTGAAATACAGCAAACTGGAAAGGGTGGTTTGGATTAAAGGGTTGTTTGGAAAAGTTGGGTCAGATTCTAGCAGAGAACCTGGCTCTTTTTCTCATGGCTGCCACCACTCCGATCCAGGAGAACTAACTCTTCTCCATCCCTTGACCTGGAAGGCACTTGATTTTGAATTATTTAATTTTGAGATGGAGTCTCGCTCTGTCTCCCAGGCTGGAGTGTGGTGGCACAATTTCAGCTCACTGCAACCTCCGCCTCCCTGGTTCAAGCCATTCTCCTGCCTCAGCCTCCCAAGTAGCTGGGATTACAGACACCTGCCACGACGCCCAGCTAATTTTTCTATTTTTAGCAGAGACGGGATTTTAACATGTTGGCCAGGCTGGTCTCGAACTCCTGACCTCAAGTGATCCACCCACCTTGGCCTCCTAGAGTGCTGGGATTACAGGCATGAGCCACCGTGCCTGACCCTGGAATTATTTATTTATGCAATGGTTTTCTCTCCTCGCTTCTAAACTACTTGAGAGCGGTGACCACACCTTATTCGTCTTTGTAACTCCAGTACCAAACTCACTCTGGAGCTTCGTGTTTGATAAATAAATGAATGAATGGGTTTTCATTTCCTAATTGCTTCTCTCCTCTCACATGTAGTCTTCCTGCCGTCATCTAATTAATCTGTCTTCAGTACCCTGCTGAGAAGCCTGTTCAGATAGCTTCATTCACTCCATGTCGCTCTTGGCATAAAGTCGAAACTTCTCTAGCTGCCTCCATCCGTCCATGCCTCCCTTTATTATTCATTCTCGTTCATACTCCACAGCACATGGCCTCCGTTTTAGCCAGTCTTCTAGTGCTTGGGTAAGCCTTGCTTTTGATTTCTGTCTCTGCCACCCTACATTCATTTGCATTTCTAAGACAAAAGCTCTTTCAGTCCTCTTTGCTTCTTATGCTGTTCTTGTTGGGAATATCCCTACCTCCTACCTAGCAAAATGTAGCCTATCCTTTTGGACCCAGGTCAAGTTGCATGTCATCCATGAAATGCCTCCCATGACAGCCACAGTCCACAGTGAGGCCTCCTTCTTCTATGTTCTTCCCAGTTCTGTCTGTTTTCACACTCTCCAAGTATGGATAGCCTCAGGTAGCATTCCAGTATGTCTCATCTTCACAACAAATCTGACTCGGAGGTCAGGAGCCAATCCTTCTCTTTATTTCTCTCACAATACTGGGTCCAAGAATTAGTTCAATAACCTCTTGATGAATTAAATTTTAACCCAGGGCATCCTGGATCAAATTATATCCACTGATACAAAGCTTCATATAGTCAGTGTCTGACAAAACATGACTGTCTTACAAGTCTATATTTTCTTTCCCTTTATAACTACATTATAAAGGATTTCTATGATATGGTTTATTTTTTTGAAAATTGTACTTGAAAAATTATTGTATTATTGCATTAATTTTATTGTATTGGTATAACATAGCATAATAAAGTATCCAAACATAATGTTTCAGGTAGGTACAGGATAAATGTACCCAATAGTATTGATAAAATGAAAACCACTGGAGGCCAGTGTAGGTGAAATCCAGATATCTTATTTGCCCTTCTAGTACATAGAAATAGCCTCACAGTATTTGGTGGTCAAAGAGAACACAGTAATAATTGACTTGTGAATTACAGTGAATACACGGTCCATGTACACGAGTCATGCCAGATGTGCAAATGAATGCCACTTACCTCCATTCCACGGTAGATAACTTGAAAGTCAGAAAACAGAATGAAAATTGTGAGGCTCAAGGCAGCTAGCAGCAGCAATGAAAATATATCTGAGGAAATACCAAACATTATTTTTAGATGTTAAAAAGAATGTTTCTTATAATCTGGCACACATCGCAGAATCAATTATCTCTGTTGGGCAAATACCAGATATATCTTCAGATGTTTTGATATATCCTCATATGTTTTGAAATATGTTCTAATGCTTGTAAGATGAAGGTAATATCTTAGACTCTTTCCTTGAAAGTCTGGATGTAGAAGACTGTTAAATGTATTACAGTAACGTCCATGAAACTGCTGCCCTGGTTCACTATCACTGTGTGTCCAGTGAGTTGTGCTTGCATGGGATAAACAGTCTTCTTGTCGCCATCTCATTCTTCCTCATTGCCTAGAGAATAAAGTTCAGGGATCCTCTACTGACATTCAAGGCCTTCCACAATCTGGGCCCAATCAACCTTTAACCTGGTCTCTGACTACTCTTCCTTATGGGCAACTGGAAAGGTAAACCATAAAACCTCCAGCTTCCACGGAGGCCCAACACTCCAGCTTCTGTGTCTTTGTTAAAAAAAAAAAAATGCCCTATGTACATAACAATATTCTTGTCTTGGCATGCTCCAATTTTTCTTTCCTCTTTTTTTTTTTTTTTTTTTTTTGAAACGGAGTCTCTGTCGCCCAGGCTGGAGTGCAGTGGCACGATCTTAGCTCACTGCAACGTCTGCCTCCCTGGTTCAAGAGATTCTCCTGCCTCAGCCTCCTGAGTAGCTGAGACTACAGGTGCCTGCCACCACGTGTGGCTAATTTTTTCTTTTTTTTTTTTTTCATAGAGACGAGGTTTCACCATATTGGCCAGGCTGGGCTCGAACTCCTGACCTGTGATCCACCCGCCTCAGCCTCCCAAAGTGCTGGGATTACAGGTGTGGGCCACAGCGCCCGGCCTCCAATTTTTCTTAACCCAGTTAAAATACCACCTCCTCTTCAGAGAGTAATACTCCCTTACAAAAGCTTATTTCATATAGTATGTATCATACTCTGCTTTGCATGATCTTAATTCATGTATCAACTGGACTGTGACCATTTGAAAATGGCTTTGTCTCTGGTTCTCTGGGACTCTGACTTGAAAAAGTAAATGAGAAATTAGCATGTACATCTGTTGCATTCCTTCTTTCCTTCCTGCCCAAATTGTTTTAATTTTGGGAGCTAAACTTCCCAGATGCACTGTGCCAGCATCTCTGTTCTTATTCCCAACCTCACCCACTCCTCTGTCAGAGCTTTTAGCAGAGCACTTTAGAGGTGGTACCTTAGAAATATCTTTTTTAATAGAATTATCACCTTCAGGCCCAAACAATAGCATTGAATCAGCATTGCCATGATACAGATGATTCTGATAGTCCTGTAAAGTTATAAATAAATGAACAAACCAAGTTTTCTCTTACACTCTACCTCATTTATTCAGTGTTGCTCTAGTCTCCCCACCCCCAACTCTCTATAGGCCTATACCAACCCGAAATCTGAGGCAACTGCCCCTTGATAGCAGGCTCTATTTTTGAAGTGAACAGAGTTCTGTTTTCATCCTTGAGCACCTACACACACCCTCAATATTTATTCATGCCACACTTTATGTGTCTAAATAAACGCAACACCTCAGTGCCTGAGAAGGGTATGAGGCAGACAGAAGAAAAGCAGGAATTGCATCTCTCAAGATAAAGCAATCTGAATGGCTTGGTGATACGATTTCAGGAAATGGCTGTGTGGATTTTTCATTTACTTCATGGATTTGGAGTCCCAGGAACCCAGAGCTGGAAAGAAGAGGGTGCCTGAAAGGTCTGTTCTGATGAAGGCCTGGACCTCACTAGCAACTGGGGCTGAGTGGTGTGCACATCACTGTCTAATGGTCTAAAAACTAGGCCTCGCCTGTGCACAAGTGAGCAATGTAGAAACAAAATTATAAGGTCATCTTTTAAAATTCAGCTTTGATTGAAAAGATGTAATAAAGAGTTGAATGTTGGCTCTTGTTGGTTAGTTGATGCTGCTGGGGAATCATGAAAGAATAGGGTTCTGTTAATGCAGGTGCTTTAGGAAAGCAAATCCTGTGTAAGCCATTACACTTTATTTTCAGATAAGGTTATAAATGTTCACACTTGTTTCCAGAAAAGTTAAGCCTCTACTTTTTCTATGTCTTCTCATCATAAAGTTGAGTTTCTGTCAAAGGCTGTTAAAAAGGGCAAAGAGTTTTCTGTTATATCAAAATAAAGTTGCTTCTATATTTTAATAGTAGTTCCAAAGGCTTTTGACTTACAACCTGAGAATATATGTTTGTATCACATTACATTGGTTAGCATAGCCGTATGCTAAATTGTAAAACATTTTACATTTAAAATTATCAGTTATGTTTGGTACAGGGGTTTTAATTTACCCACAAGCTTTATGTCACTGTGAGGGCACTAATCTACCTCTCATCCACTCAATTCATGTAAAAGGACTTTGCAGCTACTATTAAAATTGAAGTACTAGGCCGGGTGCAGTGGTTCACCCCTGTAATCCCAGCACTTTGGGAGGCCGAGGTGGGTGGATCACGAGGTCAGGAGTTCAAGACGAGCCTGGCCAAGATGGTAAAACCCTGCCTCTACTGAAAATACAAAAAAAAATTAGCCGGGTATGGTGGTGGGCGCCTGTAATCCCAGCTACTCGGGAGGCTGAGGCAGAGAATTGCTTGATCCCAGGAGGCGAAGGTTGCAGTGAGCCGAGATTGTGCCACTGCACTCCAGCCTGGGCAAAAGAGCAAGACTCCATCTCAAAAATAATAATAATAATAATAAAGTGCTAGACAACAAATATATTCTGCTTGTAAAATACATTTATAATTTTAAAGTTATTAATGTATAACAACACCATGCATTTCCTGTGTATTAGTGATAACCCATTAGAAAATATAATGGGAAAGTCATTCACAATATAACCAAAAATATAAAATAGAAAGGATTAGTTTTTGTTTTGTTTTGTTTTGTTTTGTTTGAGACAGAGTCTTGCTCTGTTGCCAAGGCAATTCTCTCTGCCCCAGCCTCCCAAGTAGCTGAGATTACAGGTGCCCACCACCACGCCCGGCTAATTTTTGTATTATTTAGCAGAGACGGGGTTTCACCATGTTGGCCAGGCTGGTCTTGAACTCCTCACTTCAGGTGATCTGCCCGCCTTGGCCTCCCAAAGTGCTGGAATTACAGGTGTGAGCCACCGCGCCTGGCCAGATTAGTTTCTTAAATCAATGTGCAGGCAGGATTTGTAATGGAGAAAACAACAAATATTTACTAAGAGACATTAACAAAAAGCAAGAATAAATGGGGGGACATGACATGTTCCTAAATGGGAAGATTAAGTTATATACCAACATAAATTCTTCCCAAAGTATCAAAAGCCCAAAGGGAAATTTTAAAAGCCTTGCAATTTATTCTAGAGTTTATCTTAAAGAATGAACAGGAAAGAAAGAAATAGTTTTTAAAATGAGGAATAATGAGGGTACACTGATCTTGCCACTTATTAAGTAAAACATTATAAAACTATACATTTTAAAATATGGTGGTAAATCAAGAATAGACTGATGTTTAAAAACAGAAAAGATAGTCTGGAAACTATACAGACATATACATATAAACATAATTCATAATATAAATGATGTACAAATATATATGAAGATAGTTACAATAAAGGTGGTATATTCAGTGGAAAAATAATAAAAACTCAATAGTCAATAAAAGCTGCTAGCAAAACCAGTTGACTAGTTGCAGAAACTTGTTTTAATCCCTACCTCAAACTGTACACCAAAATTAACATTAGATTTTAAAAGCACTTCAAAACTAATCATGATGATTATACTATTTAATAATTAGAAAAAACTTCCTGTGCATAAAGACAATGGAAAAAAGATCATGAAAAAAATGCAAACTAAAACCAAATGAGACACTATTTTCTAAAATCAGACCAGCACAAATTTTGTTTTTTAACTAGTACTTCATGTTGGATGTACTATTAAGAAGCATACCCTCTTGAAAACAACTGATAAGAGTGAAAATCAGTACAAACTTTCTAGAAAGCAACTTCAAATTGTGTATTCCAGGCTTTGACATTTTCACACTATTCCACCAGTTAACTGAATTTTGTTATCCTAAGGAAATAAGAGGCTAAGTCAAAGTAATTTACACAAGTATATTTTTATAGCATTATTTATCATACTGAAGCCAATTACATGATAGACAGGGTGACCGTCTTTATCATGCAATATCTGGATAGGTATCATGTATCTAGTTTGCCTTGACATTCTCTCTTTAAGCCTGGCATAATTATTAATCATGTCTCACTTCACTCCTAAAGAGTGTCCCAGTCTGGTCAATAATGATGGGGCATATTCTCTGGCTGCTTTGGCCTGATGATTTTTTTTTTTTTTTTTTTTTTTGAGACAGGGTCTTGCTCTGTCACCCAGGCTGGAGTGTAGTGGTGTGATCCCAGCTCACTGCAGCCTCGAACTCCCAGGCTCAAGCAATTCTCTCACCTCAGCCTCCCCAGGTAGCTGGGACTATAGGCAAGAGCCACCATGCCCAGCTAATTTGTAAAAGATTTTTTTAGAGACAAGGTCTCACTGTGTTGCCCAGGCTAGTCTCAAACTCCTGAACTCAAGCAATCCTCCCACCTTAGCCTCCCAAAGTGCTGGAATTACAGGAGTGAGTCACCACTCCCAGCCTTAGCTGAGAGGATCTTAATTGTAGCTTCGAAGAGTTTCTTTAAAACTCTACTTAAATTAATATACTGGGAAAGTAAATAAGATTTTTTGAGCCCCGATTATAAGCGTCAGATCCTTTACATAAATTGTGCTAGGCCCATTCCATAAAATGCTTTGTTTAGTCCTTCCCTCAGGACTTAACAAATTAAGGATACTCCCTCCTATTCTGCCAATGAGGAAATAAGGTCATAGAACAGTTAAAGTAACTTGCCCAATGTTACAAGGCTAAAGAGGTCAATTTACATTTGAACTGGTTAAAGCCTTTTATAAAGTATCTTCATATGCATGTGTGTGTTTAAAATGATTCTTCGTGACTCACAATAGGACAAGACTCGCGACAGTTAAATGATGTCCGTGCTTATCTGCAAACAAGCAGATTTCTGCACGTGGGCTCTACCACCCATGACCACGGCATTCAACAACAATTTTAGAGTCATGCAGTTGTTTCTCCCTCAGCCCATCATTTTCCAGTGAGGTACAACTCTAGGGTGAGAAAGGGAATGGGAAAGTATTCAGAAAGAAAAATTAAACTTTATATACTTACAGTTTGTATAGATGGGTTTTCGAAACGGCTTTCCCTTAGAAAAGATGAATGCTACTGTGATATAGTTGATGGTGGTGATGGGCCACAGTGTGGTGGTCTCAAAACTTAAAATTGAACCAGGAATCAGAGTTGCATTTCCAGTCCAGTTTCTTTCCAGACTCATAGTTGTTGAAAAATTACTTTGGTTGGCCAGGAAACACTCACTACAAAAGAATCATCAGTGTTTATGAAACATTTTATTCCATTTTTATCCATTAGGTGAAAAAAAATAGTTTAATCACTACCATGGGATTTTAGCTTTCAAACTATGTCAGCCAGTAACTACCAAGACATATTCTGTTCACCCCTTGCAATGACAAAGCAGAAATAAAAGGAAGTCAAGATTGTTCTTTGTCCGGCATTCCATTTGGAACAAGTGATCTACCTTGAAAGGGCCTGAATGACAATATTTTATGAATTCCTATCAATTCAAAGAGTAAATACACCATGTCAATTAAGCTGTGTGTGTGTTGTTTTCTCTTTTGTGGACTAAGCAAGACTCCTAACTTGGGTTTTGAGTTTGAGTCTCCCACTCCAATTTACTTCCCTCGCATAGCTAAAGGATCTTCCTGAAAATCTGAACATGACAATCTGCTGCTTATAAGGGGTCTACGGCTCTATTTTGCTGATAAATTAAGCTCAAACTTCTCCAACTGGCCTATGAGATCTCTGCATCCTGGTCTCACTCTACCTTTTCCGTCTTACCTTTTGCCACTCCTCCCATGCTCTATACACTCCAAACATACAGGATTATTCCCTGTTCCCCACATATCAATTTGCATACCTGTTGGGTTGGATGTGCTATTGCCTTTAACTGAGATATAACATCCATCCTTCAAACATCTCTGCATCTGAAATGCCTTTACTTTTGCTGGCAAGTGGAAGTAGTGCCCACAAGAGTAAAGGCATTTTTTAAAATGTTACCTCAGTTAAAGGCAATAGCACATGTAAATAAAGAATTGCAAAACACCTACTTTTACAAGCTCATTGTTTTGCAATTCTTTATTTACATAATTTTATTTTACGTCTTTGGGATGTGAATTCCTAGAATATAGGATATTTTTGTGGTTTTATTTTTTGGTTTTAATCAAATTTACAATAGATTTTTGGCACCTAGCACAGTGAGGTCACATAATATTTACTCAAAAAAAATATTTGCCCAAGATATGAGCTTTCCCAGTCCTGATTGATTTCCAATGTTCTTTTTTAAATAATTAAACCAATAAATTAGTTTCCACCAGCTTTCTTGCTCAGCTTGAAACTTTTAAACCACTATTACAACTGTTTATAAATAAGGATTCATTTTCTAACGTGAACTCAAATGCAAGACTTAATACTTATTATCCTGGGCTCCCTGTAGTCTAGAAGTGTGCTTTGCACATACAGGCACACTTTGCTTTATTGTATTTCACTTTATTGTGCTTCCCAGATACGGCGTTATTTACAAATTGAATGTTTGTGGCAACCTTGCATCTAGCAAGTCTATTGGCACCATTTTTTAACAGTATGTGCTCGCTTTGTCTCTGTGTCACATTTTGGTAAATTCTTGCAATATTTTAAACTTTTTGAAATAATTACTACCTCTATTATTGTGATCTGTGATCAGTGATCTTTGCTGTTTTATCGTAATTGTTTTGAGATGCCACGAACTGTGCCTTTATAAGAATGCAAATTTAATCGATAAATATTGTGTGTGTCTGACTGCTCCACTGACTGACTGTTTCCGCATCTCTCTTCCTCTCCTGGGGCCTCCCTATTCCTTGAGAGACAATAATATTGAAATCTGTTCAATTAATAATCCCACAGTGGCCTCTAAGTGTTCAAGTGGAAGGAAGAGTCACATGTCTCTCTTTAAATAAAAAACCAGAAAGGGGTAATCTTAGTGAGGAAGGCATGTCAAAATCCAAGACAGGCCAAAAGCTAGGCCTCTAGCACCAAATAGTTAGCCAAGCTGTGAATGCAAAGTAAGAGTTCTTGAAGAAAATTAAAAGTGTTATTCCAGTCAACACATGAATGATAGGGAAGTAAAATAGCCTTATTGCTGATATGAAGAAAATTTCAGTGTTCTGGATAGTGGATCAAACCAGCCACAACATTACTTTAAGCCAAAGTCTAATCCAGAGCAAGGCCCTAACTCCCTTCAATTCTTTGAAGGCTGAAGGCGGTGAGGAAGCTGCGGATGAAAAGTTTGAAACTAGCAAGAGGTTGGTTCCTAAGACTGAGAGAAAGGTGTCTCTATATGTAAAAGTACAAGGTGAAACAGCAAGTCTTGTAGCAGCTACAGCAAGTGATCCAGAAGATTTAACTAAGGCAATTAATGAAGGTGACTACACAGCTCTCAGTGGAAATGAAACAGCCTCTTCTATTGGAAGAAGATGTCTTCTAGGACTTTAATAACTAGAGATGTCAATAACTGGATTCAAGGCTCCAAGGGAGAGGCTATCTCTCTTATTACGGGCTAATGCAGCTGGTGACTTTAAGTTGATGCCAATGCTCATTTGCTATTCTGAAAATCCTAGGGCCCTTAAGGATTATGCTAACTCTACTTTGCCTGTGCTCTAGAAATGGAACAACAAAGTATGGATGACAGCACATCTGTTTACAGCATGGTTTACTGAATATTTCAAGCCCACTGTTCAGACCTACTGCTTAGAAAAAAAAGATTCCTTTCAAAATGTTACTGTTTATTGACAATGCATCTGGTCACCCTCCAAGAGCACTGATGGAGATGTATAAGGAAATTAATGTTTTCATGCCTGCTAATACACATCTATCCTGTAGTCCATGGATTAAAGAGTAATTTCAAATTTCAAGTCTTATTTTTTAAGAAATACACTTTGTAAGACTATAGCTGCCATAGAGAGTGATTTGTTTATTGGATCTGGGCAAAGGAAATTGAAAACCTTGTGGAAAGAATTCAACATTCTAGATGTCATTCATAACATTCATGATTCATGGGAGAAGGTAAAAACATCAACATTAACCAATATTAACGGAAGTTTGCAAGAAGTTGATTCAACCTTCATGAATGACTTTTTGGGGTTCAAGACTTCGGTGGAGGTTGTAACTGTAGATATGGTGGAAATAGCAAGAGAACTAGAATTAGAAGTGGAGCCTGAGATGTGACTGAATTGCTGCAATCTCATGATAAAATTTGAATGGATGAAGAGTTGCTTCATATGGATGAGCAAAGAAAGTGGTTTCTTGAGATGGAATCTGCTCCTGGTGAAGATGTTGTAAACATTGTTGAAATGAAAACAAAGGATTTAGAATATTATATAAGCTTACTGGACAAAGCACCAGCAGGGTTTGCGAGAATTGACTTCAATTTTGAAAGTACTGAAATGGGATAAAATGCTGTTAAACAGCCTCACTTGCTACAAAGAAATATCTCATGAAAGGAAGAGTCAATCAACGAGGCAAACTTTATTGTTGTCTTATTTTAAGAAATTGTCACAGCTACCCTAGCCTTCAACAACCACTACCTTGATCAGTCAGCAGCCACTCAGCTTGAGGTAAGGCTCTCCACCAGCAAAAAGATTATGACTTGCTGAAGGCTCAGATGATCATTAGCATTTTTAGCAATAAATTTTGAAATTAAGGCACGTACTTTTTTAGACATAATGCTATTGCACACCCGATAGACTACAGTATAGTGTAAACATAACTTTTATATGGACTGGGAAACCAGAACTTCATGTGACTGGCTTTATTGCAATATCCACTTTATTGTGGTAGTCTGGAACCAAACCCACAGTATCTCTGAGGTAGGCCTATAGTAGATGTTCCATAGTCACAAAGCATTTTTACAAAAAGAGGGACAGACTAGATGACCTGAATTATAGAGTTTAATACCAAAGAGTATCTAGTCCAATATATTTACATTAAGGCAATAAAATTGAGGGCCAGTATGGCACACCTAGTTAGTGATAGAGTCAGGAATTCTTAGAATTCCTGATTTCCTATCCATCCTCCTTTGGCTACAACATACTGTCTTCTAGGTTCAGTCAAAACTTGAGTTCTCTGAGTATATGCACTCCAATTTTGGAAAAAATCTAGTTTTGAAACGGAATGAGATTCTATATCCCTAGTTATACTTGAATTGCTGAATTTTTTTTTAAATCTGAATGACAACCTCATCATTTGCTAGTTTTCAATCTGTGTTTTTACTGATTTCTGGTGCTCTGTGGAGGGGCAGTTTGCACATGTCCTATTTCAAAGAGAGCAGCTCTTTTCCTGCCTTTTCTTTTACCGGCAGAAAGGCTTTGTCAGCAAAATAAAGCTTGAGCCATTGGCACTATAGCCTACCTCAAAAACATTAAAGCCCAGGGACGTAAAGAGACGTCCTGAATGCCGCGTTCCAATTCAATCAGAACAAGGATACCATCAACTCACACTTTAATGTTCATTTGGGAAAAAGCAAAATAATGTAATATGTCTCTCATATGTCTGTATCAGGGGCCTGCAAACTACAGCCCACAGGCCAAATCTGATTCATCACCTGATTTTGTAGGTAATGTTTTATTAGAATACAGCCACACCCACTTGTTTACCTATTGTCTATGGCTGCTTTTGTGCTGCAACAGTGGAGTTGACTAGCTGCAAAGAGGCCATGTAGTGCACAAAGCCTACTTACGATCTGGCCCTCTACAAGAAATGTTTGCCAACCCCTGGTCTGTAAAATGTACAAAGTACCAGGGAATTAATATATTCATTCAGCCAACCAGTTGTTAGATCTATACATTAACAACCAATGTGACAGATCTCTTCCCACCCACTCCACCCCAGTAGTCCATAGATTAACTGTGTTCTGTCCCATCATTTGAGTTTTGCAGCGACACAATTTTATTAATTAAAAGCTTTAGGGTATATGTTCAAGTCAAGTTATTCAATGTCATGGGTTATTTATTAAATCACCTTTCAAAAGGAGCACTAAGAAAATGAACTTACCTATATTGGTAGACCTCACAATACCAAGGTTGCTGCTTCACATAGAGAAATGCACTGATCTGCACAATGCAGGAGAAACAGGAATTCAAAAATATTGACAGCAGCAAAGGGGGAGAAAGGAGCTGTCCTGCTGGTCTATATGGAGCCAGCTTTGGGTAGGCATGAGTTGAACTCACTGAAAGACAAATGCATTTTTTCCTATTACAATCTTATCATTGAGAATAAAAGGTTGAGATTGAAATGCATATTATCTTGAGTCTGGCATTGGGATTCAGATTAAGCAGACATGAACAGAAGATTTACACCTAGGTAAGCACATTGCCTGGTGGCACATCCAGTCTGTCGTCACCTTCAGAAATAAAAAATAGTGGGTTAGAAAGTTATGTAATTATTATATTTACCATATCACATGGTGCAAATATTTTCTCCATAACCAGACTGACCAGAAATTGTGTGTAAAAGAGGGAATGGCCTTCCTTATGGGACAAGCAGTACTAATATTATGCTTCAGTGATGACAGGAAAGTGGAGAGTTAGAATGAGGAGAATAAGGAGGAAGATAGCTAGATTCATCTTCATATGCTGGATAATTAAAAAAAAAAAAAACACTTACTCTATTATTCATTCAGCCAACTTTCTCTGAGCATGTCAGTGTGCCAGGCAATGTGATAGATGCCAGAGGTGTGTTAAGTGTCTCTCTGGATACACAGGTGGATGGGGGACTACTGCTGTATATTACATAAAGAAAAAGAACTCATTGAAAATACTGCTTCTGTGGGAGGCCAAGACGGGCAGATCACGCGATCAGGAGATCAAGACCATCATGGCTAACATAGTGAAACCCAATCTCTACTAAAAAAATACAATAAATTAGCCAGGTGTGGTGGCAGGTGCCTGTAGGCCCAACTACTGGGGAGGCTGAGGCAGAATGGCGTGAACCCAGAAGGCGGAGTTTGCAGTGAGCCGAGATCACGCCACTGCACTCCAGCCTGAGCGACAGAGCAAGACTCCGTCTCAAAAAAATAAAAAAATTAAAAAATAAACAAATAAATAATATTGCTTCTAGATGAGAATGTTAAACTATATTGTATTTTTGATTTCAGGGTTTTTTTTTATTTAAAGGGTTTGGAAATGGGCAGAAATTAAAAAGAACAACTATTTAAAAAAGACAACTACATCCTTCTTAGTAGCTACATATTTGAACATGCTGATGAAAATGAAATATATTTGCTTCTCAAGGCAGAGCAGGAAGGAAGCATGAGGAGGACAGGAATTTGAATTTAAAGATTGATATTGTAGTCATGTTTCAGTTCCTGTCTTCATACCTGTCACCTCTTCCCTTCTCACAGCTTAACACTGGTTTCTTTGATGTAAGGGAAAAAGTGGGGTGTGCATATTTAAGTTTGTATTTATGCATGTACAGGTAGGGTAGGGGGAAATGGGTGTCCAATTTGGGATGATAAAACTCTATAGTAGGTCTCTGGTTTGTTCAATATGTGTTCTGGGGTAATCATGTAAACTCCCTGGTCCTTCATTTTCTCACATATAAAGTGAGTGTGTTGGAATGCCTAAATGGTACCCAAAGGCCCTTTCAACTCTTTAATTCTAAAGCTCTATGACTAAGTCTTTACCTATACCAGATCAATCAATGTTTTCCTGGCAGGGTGCTAGGCTAGAGTCTGTGGGGTATGCAGAGATGAGAAGTACATTCCACCTGCCTTCAAAGAGTTTGAAGTCCAGTGAAAGACACAGACAGATTGTGTAATAAAGAAGTTGGCTGGCTTTTCCTGGTGTGTATCCTTTAAATCTTTGAAATGCCCTGAGTGATAGAAGTATTTTTCTTATGCATGGTGGGCCTTGGGAGTTTATGCTAACAAGATGACTCATGGTGGGAATGAGGAGCGTTTGTGTTAAGATGACTCAGGAAGAGTCCTGCCAACACCCAAAAGACCATCTATATGATTAGAGGGTGGAGCTTTGATCCACAAGATATCAACCTGATCTCCAGGTAGGGGAGTGGGGTTAGAGACTGAGTTTGACTTAACAGCCAATGATTCAATCAATCATGTCTACATAATGAAACCTTAATAAAAACTCCAGACACCGAAGCTCAGGTGAGCTTCCCTGGTTGGTAGTACTCTGCATACTGTCACCCATCAATGTGCCAAGAGGGTGAGGCATCCTGACTTCACGGGGAAAGGACAATGGCAGTGTTTCTCTTGTTTGAGATCCCTAATAGACCTAGCCCTAGGTGTCTCTTCCTTTGACTGGTTCTGATTTATGTCTTTTTGCTATAATAAAACTGCAGTCATAAGTATAACACTTTCCTGAGTTCTGTAAATTGTAGCAAATTGTTGAACCTGAGGGAGTAATGGGAACTCCTAAGTTTGTAGCCAACTAATCAGAAGTTCAGGTGGTCTAGAGAGCCCCACACTTGAGGCTGGTGTCTGAAGTGAGGGCATTCTTGTGGAGGCTGTACCCTTAATCTCTAAAGTTTGCCCTAATTCTGGGTGGTTGGTGTCAGAAGCCATTGCTTGGGTCCACGAAGAAGGGGCACACAGTGTGGTCTGTGATCAGTGCTGAGAAGTGCAAGGAAATTGTGCTTCCAGGTCACAGAAGGCAGAAGCTTTACTGCTTGGAGTTCTCTCTGTATTCCAGTATCGAAAGCAGAATGTAGCTATAAATTCATAAAGAGGCTACAGGTAGTGGAGAGAGGTAAAATTGCATCTCTGTGCATCTGGCTTCTACCTCTTTGGTCTTCTCTCTCATGCTCCTTGTAGTTTCTTGTCTTTCTTTTACATAGTAACTGTGGTAGACTGAATTGCTGGCTTCATAGTCGTGGGGTATACTTTGTCATCCCTTAATTTTGGGCTTCCCTGTGTGACTTTCTCTGGCCAAAGAGATGTTAACATAGACTTCAACCATGCTTGCACAGCTGGGCTTGCTCTATGGCTCTGCTTTCTGTGACTCACAATGAGAAAATACCAAATCTGTCCATTCAACCTGGCCTCAGAATGAAAAATGTGGAGTAGACCTAAATCAAATCCAAAAGTGTTAACCAAGATCAACTGATCTACATATTAGAGTGGACTGGCTCAGCTGTGCTCACCTAGATCAGCTAAATGGCAATCAACTTACAGACTCATGAATGGGAAGAATAACTGCCTGATGGTATAAATGCTGAGTTTTGGCGGTGGGTTGTTACACAGCATTATTGAGGCAATACCTAATGCCTACAGCGTTCTTACACAGAATATTCTGACTTTCTCCATGTTAGAGACTCTTACTACTTCTGACAGATAATCTGTATACCTGATTATAAATAAAAATAATTTTATGGCTACCATTGTGGGACATCTATTAGGTTTCAGAGGCTGTACTGTTTATAAACATGATTTTTATTTCCTTAAAAGCAAAACAGGTAAATTTTACAGGTGAAGAAACTGAGGCTCAAAAAATTAGTTTCCTTTGCTTAAAAACCCACAGTTAGTGAGTGACAGCATGGCACTGGAAACCCAAGTATTTATGATTGTGAAGCCCTATGTTCTTTGCTCTACAGCATATTGCAGTATGATGCATCTCAAAAATTAAAAGAACAAAATGAGGAGCCCTGCAATACAAGCTTGGATAGTAGTACTGTTTATGAGGATCCCCCCAAAAAACTTTTCTGCATTATCTGGGTTTCCTTAAAATGATGATGATATATGCTATCAGATTGTATTCAGAGGAATACTAACTTCTGAAGTGTTATACAGTATTCAAAATTAATCATTCTCCCTTCTGAGTTCCCACAACACATTACTCACATTGCTGCTATAGTGCAGGGTGTCTTGCATTAAATTTACATCTGTACTCAGCAGACTCTGAGCTCCCTGAAGGAAGAAATCCTGTCTCATTCCACATTCTGTTTCTTACTAAACCCAGCACTGGATCTATTGCATGGGAAGACTTCACAGTTTCAAATTCTATTCTTACAGTTTTTAATTATTTAGCATCATTTGGATATCTCATAGTTGTGTTTCTCCTAAGTAGTTGGCTTACTTTTTATTCCAAACACTGAAAATCATATAAGACAAATTTCAGGAGGTTCATGAACCCACCTAAACTACATGAAAAATTTAAGTGTGTATCGTGAGATTTCTAAGATGAAATTATTTGTATTTTCCATCAGATTATTTAAGTGGACCAAGACCCAGAAAAGGTTAGGAGTCATTAAAACACAGATGGGGTGTAGAGATACACTTATATAATGGGTGAGTCCCTCCGTACCTCCTTCTCTGGATACTGCCTTCTCCAAGGGCCTGGAATGGCTGGTCTAAATGGATCTGAATTTCATGATCCCACCTTCATTCAGAGAAATGAGGGGCCTAGAGGTGGGCATCTAATCCAAGTCAGGTCGATAAATTTTCTCTCCAAAATATTTGCAAATGGGACAATGAGAGGCTAGGCTCATTTGCTGTAAGAAGACAAACATAAAGGCTGCAAAGCCCCAGTCCTAGTGCCATTTTATGAGGTCAGCTCTAAGGTGAATAAATGGAAGAGAGATGGAAACAGTAAGAATGGAAAGAAGAGACACAAGGTGACCACCTGGAAAGAAAGAAAGTGACCTCCATTTTTACCCTTTAGTGTTCTAGTCCTCCTCAGACCCAGGTGCTTCCAAGTTCCTGTTCTTAGATTTTTTGAGAATTATGTTCTTAAACAAACCCTCCCTCTATTTTCTTGACCTAATTCGAGTTCTTGTTGACAAGGACAGAGATGTGGCAAAACAAGCTCCCTTAAAAATGCCGCTACACAAAATAGAGTCAAATTGGACTTCCAGACATGCATTGCCTGATCAACATCCCTCCTCACTTCATCTTATTTTTCTTCTAGATTTTCTGTGTAATGCATTATATTTTGTCTCCATACATTGCCTTAAAACCTTGTGGGAACAAGGCAGGGTGTGTATAGGTAAGTAGGTAAATAAATTAAATATGTGATGGTATTGTCTCTTCCCAGAACCAATTCAGAGTTAAGGCCAAAAGCCTTAATCTGGAAACTTGGAAATGTAGGAAGCCTTAAAGAGAATACAGATGCCCTTTGATTTACAATGGGGTTACTTTCTGATAAGCCCATTGCAAACTGAAAACATTTTTAAGTTGAAAATACATCTATACTGTACACCTAACCTACCGAATACCATAGTTTAGCCTAGCCTAGCTCAAACATGCTCACAACACTTAATTAGGCTACAATTGAGCAAAATCGTCTGGCAACACAGTACAATGTAGAGTATCTGTTGTTTAACCTCATGATTGCTGGGCTGGCTGGGAGCGGCAGCTTGCTGCCACTGCCCAGCATCCTAAGAGAGTAGCATTCTTCTGAATGTGCATCACTTTGGCACCATTGTAAAGTTAAAAACCATAAGTCAAACCATCGTAAATCAGGGACATCTGTAATTTTACATTGATCATCAATTGGTGATGACTCCTAAGGGCTGCAGATAAATGTCCACAGTTCTCAGACCAGCAGTCAAGATTCTCTGTGATTTGACCCAATTCACTTTTTCAATTTTTCAGTAAAAGATGTCACATACGCTGCAGTGTGGTCACATTAAAAACTCATACCCCATATTTATCAGCTTTCTCTTGCTCATACTGCTTCCTTCTACTTGAAATGCTCTTCTTTTAGCAAAAGATCTTTGAAATTTATCCATCCTTCCTATTTTGATGCGAATGCTACTTCTTTCATGCATCAGTGCCTAGTATCTTTCTTTCTCCACTGCTATCTCCTCCTTAACCCCAGATTATCAGAAAACATCTCTTCTTTCTCTGAACTCCCAAAGCATCTGCTGTTTTCTGCTACTCACTACTTTTAACTTGCGTCTTATTTGTTCATGTATGTGAATCCCCCACTAAACTCTGAACTTGATCAATCAGTCTTCTCATGCCCCAGGAACCTATGTGGCTAATACACAGTGAGGGATGAACACTTGTATAAGGGAATGTTGAATGGTGCTTCTCTCGTCTAGAGAATTGTGCTGAGCCTTATATTTGAGGACAGTGAATTGCAAGTGCCTATTTATTGTGAAGAGAGATTGTCGCCATATCTCCATAGTACCTAGCAAGAGAGATCCATATTGGTTATTTAACTATAAGCATGCTTGTTCCTGCCTAATTTGCTGCATGCTGTCTGTATAAGAGGAAAACTCATGGAGATTATCAAGCAATTCTTTAAAGGCAATTGTTAGGAGCAATGTAAACTGTGGCTTTCTTCTCAGCATCACCACAACCCCATGAGGGGAAGTCATAAGAGCCAATGTTAGAGAGACTGGAAGTGGTTTTAAGAGAGGATATTGGCCTTGCTCACTCCCCTTCATGGTAATTGCAGAGGGAAAGGGCAGGCAGCAGTGAGAGCAAGCTGCTTATTTACTGTCTGGTAGGTTAAGTAGAAGCCATGGAAATTAGCCTTGATAGATAGGCTACAGCTAGCTATCCTGGAAGGAGTTTATCCATGTGGCAGCCTGCTGGGGTTGGAGGGCCCAGCAGTAGAAAAGGGCTTCATGTATGTACCACTAGGAGGCAGCTGCAGAAAGAAATCCTGAGAAGTCAGAGGGAGAGAGCACCACTATGTCAGGGCGTGGTCTAGTCCACACCTGTCCACAGGGAAGCTCTGATGATTTCACCAATGAACCCCGTGCCTATTGCCTAAATGTAGGTGCCTGCCATATTTGAGGGCATTTGACAGGAGAGCACTACGTACTCCTACTTAAGTAAAAAGTCCTTTGCCTAGATTTTCTTCTAGGATTTTTATAGTCTTGGGTTTTACACTTAAGTCTTTAATCCAACTTGAGTTAATTTTTGTGTAAGGTGTAAGGAAGGGGTCCAGTTTCAATTTTTTGCATATAGCTAGCCAGTTCTCCCAGCACCACTTATTAAATGGGGAATCCTTTCCCCATTGTTTGTTTTTGTCAGGTTTGTCAAAGATCAGATGGTTGTACGTGTGCAGTCTTATTTCTGAGTTCTCTGTTCTGTTTCATTGGTCTCTGTGTCTGGTTTTGTGTCAGTACCATGCTATTTTGGTTACTGTTGCTTTGTAGTATAGTTTGAAGTCAGGTAGCATGATGCCTCCAGCTTTGTTCTTTTTGCTCAGGATTGTCTTGGCTATTCGTGCTCTTTTGTTGTTGTTCCATATGAATTTTAAAATAGTTTCTTCTAATTCTGTGAAGAATATTAATGGTAGTTTAATGGGAATAGTATTGAATCTATAAATTACTTTGGGCAGTATGGCCATTTTCATTATATTGATTCTTTCTATCCATGAGCATGGAGTGTTTTTCCATTTGCTCCTCAGCAAACTAATGCAAGAACAGAAAACCAAGCACTGCATATTCTCACTTATAAGTGGAGCCGAACAGTGGGAACACATGGACACATGGTGGGGGACAAAAGACACTGGGGCCTGTTGGGAAGGGCAAGGAGGAAGGAGAGCATCAGGAAGAATAGCTAATGGATGCTGGGCTTAATATCTAGGTGATGGGTTGATCTGTGCCGCAAACCACCATGGCACATGTTTACCTATGTAACAAACCTGCACATCCTGCACATCCTGCATGTGTACCCTGGAACTTAAAATTTGCAGCAGAAAAAAAAAGAACATAAAAATAAGTCCTTTGCTCTTGTTGCTCTTCTTCCCCAGAAACAGGGGTGAAGAGTAGGTGACTCAAAGGAAGTGAAGAAGAGACCATGGCCTTCTTGTCTACTGCTTGCCCCAAGCCTATAGTGCAGGCTTGATGTAAGGGAAGAAAAGCTTTGAATTCGATGAAAATGTGAAATAATAATTATAATACCTAGATTTTTCATGTCTAAGGATAAGATATCTTAATACTTAGACTTGACCAGGAAATGATCAGCCTGTGGGATGAGTAAGCTTGCAGAGACGGGAAAACAATAGGATGTTTGCAGGTAGAGGGTAAAAAACAAACTAACAAACATAGCTGATTTCTGCCTCTACTCTCTTCTTCACCAGTCTCCCTGAGTTTACCTCATTTACTAGCTACAATTTGTTGAGTAATAATTAAAGCGCCATCATGCTGATAGAATGTTATGTGTCTGGTCTATCATCACCCTTCTGAGGTTTTTTTTCTCCTCGTGGTAATCATGGTCCCACTATGAGTCATCCCAGCACTCCCATAGAGCCCACTCTGAGAGGCGAGACTGAGTTTCCCAGGGCTACCAACTGGCATGAGTCTCAACAGGCTATTGCTGTGGGAAAGAGTTAAGCGGCCCCACTACCACATAACTAATGTCACGGAATTAAGTGTGCAAAAGCTCCAAATAACTTGCTCAGTGTCATATAGCAAGTCTGAGGCAAGACTAGAACTAGGAAGACCATCCATGCTTTTGGATTTCTAATGACACTGGTCTATGTGTACACATTCTAAAGCTCTTCCAGTGCTCAGAAAGCTAGTCAGTCTTCTCAAAAGAGGAAAAGGAGGAGATATGATTCGCATTGTAATGAGTGCTCAGTGTGTCCTGTGCTGTGATGCACACTCTGCCAGCATCATTGTATCTGATCCTCACAATTCTATGAGGACAGTTAGCCAGAGGTCACGGAAACAGGCCACAATAGCCATGGCCTTCACCTCCATGCTGCTGCCTGAAAGCTTGGTTCTTGAAACCTCTTGGTGTTTTTTTCTCTCTTTAGCATCATTCACAAATAAATCATGCAAATTGCTTAAAATATCCAACACTGTAGAAGCAATTTCATTGATGCAAAATTATTCAGTCATATGAATATTAATAACATCTAGACAAATATTTTAATGAACTATGAATAGACATTTCAACCCTAAGAATCAAAATTGATATTTTAGTGCTTATATCTCTGATACTGATAAATTTGGTCACTGGGTTGATACATAAAACATATCAGTTTTATGTATTAAGATGCTACATGAAATTCTCAAGGTTATTAATATCCTGCATTGCCTGATGTTTTATCTGTTATTTTTCATAACATGCCTATTGTTGAGCAAGGAAAAAGAGATGACAGTGCCATTCTTTTTCCTTGCTCTCTGGTGAGGCAGTCACCTTTCTCACTTATTAAGAGTTAGCATCAAGCCCTGAGTTCCTTGACAGGAAATACTTTATCAGTGTCATGTCAAAGGAAGGAAATGAGCAATAGCTGCTGTTGGAAGCCACACCTTGCTTTTGGAGAATTTTACTAAACTAAAATGTTAGCATTTGTTCTCACACATCAAATACCTAGCAAAAATCTGGTTTCACGTCAACGTGAAGCATAGCTGAATAATGGAAAGTGACCTTTGGGTTTTAAAAAATTCCCTTTTCTAGATTTTGTATTCATTTTTCTATGCACAAGACATAAAACTACAAAGAAGTTGGACTACATTGACAATTTTTTGTGACTAAGACCTATTTGTTATCAGAATGTTTTAATGCCAAATCTTGGGATTTCAACTCTCAACTTACTCCCAATATCACTTTTAAAAAATTCATAAATAATGAGGTTTTAGAAATAAGGATGCCTCTTTCTCAAAAGTTCCTTTTTGTGTGACTGTTTCTAGAATTTCATAGATAAATATTAAACAATACAGTTTTCTTTGCTAAAGAGCTTACTTGTTAAACAGACCATCAAAGTAATGGCTACATCTTGCACGAGATACTGGTAATTTCCAAAGAGTTGTAGTTGCTGAAAAAGAAACAAAAGCAAATATAAATATGGCATGTGCCATCATAGCCTTTTTATTATTCCATACACTCTTTTTAAGTCGTTAGGAGGCAGCTGTTACTTTTTTCCCCTCTTCAGGAAGAAAATGACTTACCTAAAATTATTAGCATCTCATTGTACAGAATGAGGCCAGGCGACTGTTTTCCCTGCATTTAACCTACTTCATATTAGCGACAGAAGTCAGTTATTTGAGAACCACCCTCCTATTGGGTGCATTAATTACCTGACAGCTCACTTTGGGAGGCCGAGACGGGCGGATCACGAGGTCAGGAGATCAAGACCATCCTGGCTAACATGGTGAAACTCCATCTCTACTAAAAAATACAAAAAACTAGCTGGGCAAGGTGGCAGGCACCAGTAGTCCCAGCTACTCGGGAGGCTGAGGCAGGAGAATGGCATAAACCCGGGAGGTGGAGCTTGCAGTGAGCTGGGATCTGGCCACTGCACTCCAGCCTGGGCGACAGAGCGAGACTCCGTCTCAAAAAAAAAACCAAAAATTACCTGACAGCTGCAGTCTCAGCCTAGGCAGTTGAATTCTCAACATAAGATATTAAAGCCTGAATGTTCCCTTAGAAATGTTATACTTAAAATTTGAAGTGAAGGCGCAATTCATTCAATAGACGTTACTCTCCATCCTCACCCTTGGTATGAGTTTACAGCATAGGTCTCTTGGAATCCATTCACTTTCACAAACTGAACTAAGGCTCCTACCCCAAGTAAGCCCATTGCAGAACTCAATCTGGTACATCCGCCTTTTAAGGTTTGTGTAGACAGAACTTCTTTCAAGTTCACATTATAGAGCTGAAGTATTTAGAGATGAAAGTCAAACCATGACTCTCTAGGAAGGTGCCTTGCAATATCTCTTGCAGCCAGGTCTGTTTATCTGTTTCATATCTGTTGACTAAGCACTAAACTATAAACTGATTCTGAGCACATTATAGACCAGATTTATGCACATGGAAAGTATTGCTGGCTTCTCAGACAGTGAATCCAAGTCCCAGAAGGTACCAGGTTAAGGTTCTTCTGCGACACTCTTATTTAGGTCTAGACCACTAGAATGAATGGCTGCAGAGTGGACTATGGTTTCTACGTCCATCCATGGAGGCTTTGAGAAGGAATTTCTGCTGTCACATGTTTGAAAGGCTGCCATTGGTTCCTCAGTGTCCCTGTCAACCTCCAATTCTTCCTCTGTCATCTTTACTTTTCTTTCTCATATCCTTTCCTCTTCTTTTCACCTGAGAGTGGTAAAATTATATATTCAGAATGAGATGGAGCAGAAGGAATTTCCAACCACACCTTTAGTTTTTCTTCTAGGAGAAGCTTTCATGGAACTATGGAAGGCTCTGAAAAATCAGCTACCCAGAAGCAGGTTTTGGCCAAAGGCAAGATCTAATTTGTTTTTTGGATGGAGGAAGAACTTGAATCCGGGTTTTCTGACTCCCTGTCCAGTTCTTGTTTCTTCCCACCAGGCTGCCTTTGAGCCCTGTGTGTGTGATCCTTGCAAGCAATAGTCCACTGGATGGTAGAATCTTGTGGTCCTCTTATTCACTTCTCAAACCTCCCAGGAAAGCAACAGAATAATCCCTCCTGAAGTGTTCCTTGAGCCTGTTGGATCATTTTACTGTAGTACAAGCTATGATTGGACTAATGAAGATTATTTTTAGCCTATACATAGTTCTTCCGTACAGCTAATTAATTTTTAAATGGCTATTATCATCATTTAATTTTGAGTCTTTTTTAGTTTCAAAGAATTTCTGATTCTTTACTAATGATATCCCTGACTGTATAAATTCTAAGTACCTTCAGGAATAAGGGTCCATTGTGAAAGGTCTTTAGCATTCTAGTCCTTCAAAAGCAAATTCGACAACTTCTCTTCCTTTTTATCTCTTCTTAGCCTTTTGTTGAAAATATTCCACAATTGGAGACTCATCCATTTCCTGCTGAATTATATTTAGGCTGCTCTGAAGCTCTCTTCATACTCCAAAAGAAGAAACAGGGGTTTGGAGAGGTCAAGAGTCTCAGGTTATCAAGAGAAAAACAAAACGCTAGAAAACTCATCTATATCTACTTATTTCTAGTTCCACATTTCATGCACAGTTATACCAGGTTCCTGAGTTTGCAGACACCTATTTTGAGAAGTGTCATTTATTTATAAAACATTAAATCTTGTGTAGGAGCTATACCCTGAATAATAAATTAGGGACATAAATGCAATTAGAACTGAGATGAAATGATTTGGTTCATACCCAATAGAGCAGTAATGCACTGATAAACTGGATTATGCCGTACATGGTCAAGTATTTGAATACTCCAAAGGAGGAAACCAGAGCAGCTCGGCCTTCTCTGTTTAAAAAGAAATAAAAATAAAAATTGGTTATATATGATAGATGTCTCCCAACTTCTTTTATATTTAAAGGGAGTTATATTTTTAGTAGCCTGTTGACATACATTCACTTAATCATGAATTCATCCTCTCATTTATTTAACCACTCATTCATTCATTCTCTCCTTCAATCATTACCTTACTCATCGGTTCATTTACTTTTTATTTAGGGCTTATGAAGTACCAGCATTATGCTAACAGTCATAGAGGATATAAAATGAATCAGGCACACTCCTCGTTTTCAACAAGATTTCAGTGAAGTGAGAAGATTACTATGTGTGTTATAAACACAATACAACATTATGATAAGGTGCAAAATGTCAAGTATTGACTTCCTTGTGACTCATTACATCTTAACAATACATGCTTCCTGGGAATTGCACTGTGTGTACTTTAGAGGTCCTTGCAGACACAAAGCTAAAGGATAGGTGCTTTGACATTTTAGGAAGTGTGAATGTGACTCTAATATTTGAGATGAAATGGGTAACGTTGGCTTTGATATTGCAGGAAGACCCCAGGGTAATAATCTGAGTGGGTCATAAAGATCAAGAGATCAAGATGACAGTAAAAAAATGCAACTTAAAAAGTAGATATTTCTCCTTTAAAAAAATTCAGTCTTAGCTGTTAATGCAGTACCAGGTTTTCTGAATGGTGGATTATGACAGGTTAAAAGAAAACAACGTGAGGTAGCAGCACGTGATGTCAGAGTGGGACCTCAGCAAACCAGCTCTCCTTCAAGCCTCCTCTGGTCAGGGCAGAAGCAATCCACATGGAATGTGACCCACATCCACTTCATTTCTAGTCCCCAGTAACATGGACACCTGTTCTGCTCAAAGATGTGGTCAACGGAACAGGGACATGAAAAGAAGAACCTAAAAGCCAAACTACTAACCACTTTGTCTCAGGCAAAATGAGAAGGCAAGGGTGGGAGAGAAGCCAGGATATGTTGGGAAGATATTTTCTACCAAGCTGTGAGGTGCTGTCATTTGTTTTCAACACCGAGGATGGAGCAGAAGACAAGCTGAGAAGGGGCAAGCATGTGAAGTATGGATCGTTTTCTCAAGTCTGATATAAACATTGTGATTTCATTGTTTTTTTCCCTGCAATCATGCATAGTTCCAGGAAAATTAAGACACCCAGATTCAAAGGAAAATACAAGAAACCATTCTAAGTAAAGGATAAATGAGCCTCCAAAATTACTGCTATTCCTAATGCCTGTAAATTGTAAGTAGATCATGCATTTATCTGTGCATTCTACAAACATTCACTGAATGCTCTGATGTACCCAGCATGGTGCTGGGCATAATGGTTGATACAAAAATGACTAAGACACAGTCTTTGCCCTAAAGGACTTGAACTATAGCAACAACTAAATCATGTTTCAAAAGACAAAGATGAAAATCCGTGGATTTGAACCTATGCATCTAAAACTGTATCTCATTGCCTCTCTGCAGTGCTTTCTCAGGAGTAAGTATGCATCAAGGATAGAAAAAGTAAAACGAGCCTAACAGAGCTAAACCATATCTAATTTTTATGAATCTATGAAATATAAAAGCAAGGAGTTTCTACCCTGGAGTCTTACTGAGCCATCTGCCACTGGAGAAATTTTACATCCTGACTTGTATTCCGTACTAGTATACTGCACTCATAAATACACTGGGCCACATGCATGAGGAGGAGCATCTGAAGTTCAAATGCCACTGCATGTTGAATGGATCAAGTAGGTACTTTGCACTACTATCCAGGAGCTCAAACTCCCTGCAAGGCCTCCACATCTGGTTCTCTAGCTTAACCACCGCAATTCCCATCGAAAAGTCTTCTAGCCCAGTTGCGCCAACTGGCCCCTGCATTCTCCAGTTACAACACTGTGTCTAAACATGGCTGCCGCATTTTCCCCACCTGGAATTCCTTCCCACCTCCTTTCTGTTTGCATAAGTCTTACCCATTTTTCAAATTGCAACTCCCCTACTGAAACCTTCCCTCCTGGCTTGAGTTCTCACACTCAACTGCCAGAACATTTGCTGTATTGTTTGGACATTAATTGATTTCAAGAAAATGTATTGAGCACCTCCCATGCATCAGACATTGTGTGTATATATATATATAAAATTGTGTGTGTGTGTGTGTGTATAAAACATGCCTGATGCATGAGAGACACTCAATAAGTAATGTATATATTTGTGTGTGTGTGTATATATGTATGTATATTACACATATACATATGTGTAATGTTGGCTTTGATATTGCGGGTAGACCCTAGGGTAATAATCTGAGTGGGCCATAAAGATCAAGAGATCAAGATGACAGTAAATTATATATAAGTATGTATGTTACACATATACATACTATATATACACACACACATGCACACACACAATTTTTGCTGGAATGTAAATTCTCCAGGGGCAAGACTCTCATTCTTTACATTTCCAAGCACATTTGTAAAGAGCTCCATGAGTTGTATTGATGATGAAAAGCATAAAATAAGGCGAGGGTTCTGAGTACTATCATTGCGTAGTCACCATGACACAAACCAAGGTTAAGACACTAGAGATAGTAACCAAAGTGCTTAGAGAGACTCTGCAAAATAAATCAGCAAAACATAATGCTCGTTTGGTTATGGGTAAAGAAGAGGAAGGAGTTAAATGTACTCTAAGGGTCTGAACCTCAGTGGCAGACTCTAAGGAGTAAATTGTTCTTAGAAGCAGGGAAAGTGGGGGTTGGGAAGAGGAGCTGCTTTGGAGGCAGGGGAAGTGATCATGTTTGAGGGTGTGAAAGGACACAGGTACAGACACCCAGTGTTCAGGGTGTTGTGTAAAGCTGTCTTGCTGATATGCGGCCAGCCAAGGGCATGGAATTTTAGACCTGCTACCTTTAGGTCCGTGATTCCTGCCAGTGACCTGTTTATTCTGATGTACCAAAGGACATGCTGGGGAACTTCATAGTTGTCTTTTTTGTATGAATCTCAAAATCCGGCAATGGCTTTCAGATCACTGCCCAGGAAAATGCCCAGAAATTAACCCTAAGTGCTATAGGAAACAATAGAGAAATCAGATTTATGAATAAACATAAAACTGGGTGTTTTGTTCTTAACTACATTTAAAATATTAGTAGACATGAGATCAGAAATGAGAGTGGAGTGGAGGTGAGGGAAGCATACTGTGAAAATGAATGTCTCTTATGCTTTCCTGTGTGAGTCCATTTTTACACTGCCGTAAAGATTACTACCTAAGACAGGGTAATTTATAAACAAAAGAGGTTTAATTGGCTCACAATTCCACATGGCTGGGGAAGCCTCAGGAAACTTACAATGATGGCGGAAGGTGAAGGAGAAGTGGGCACCTTCTTCACAAGAGAACAAGAGAGAGAAAGCACGGAGGGGAAACTGCCACTTTAAAAATCATCACATCTCATGAGGACTCCCTCACTATCATGAGAACATCATTGGGGAAACTGCCCCCATGATCCAGTCACCTCCCACCAGGCACCAGGTTGGGAACCACAACTCTAGATGAGATTTGGGTGGGGACACAAAGCCAAACCATATCACTTCCCCTTCCCTGACACTGTCAATCAACTGTAACATCTTTTATGTAAAATACATTGGATATTTGCTAATTTGCATTTTGGAGACATGTAATAGTATTTAGGGAAGCTATCTAATGAAGTATTTCCTTTCTGCTTCCTCATCCATCCAAAATTCCTGAGAATCTGGATGTCACAGGAAGCATCCAACATACCAAATAGAGGAGAGAAAAAGTAAGAAATACGATTCGTTTTAAAACATCAAGTCAAGCTTTCAACTGTTTACATGATACCCACCTATCCTTTAAGGCTCAGCAGAAGTCACTTTTCTGTGGCTTTTACCAGCACTCCTGAGTAACACCAATGGCCCCCTTCATTAGTTCTCCAATGGCACTTCACCCATACCTCTGTTGCAGCATTTATCACTTTAGGTTGTAGTTGAATTCTGTCTGTCTCCAGAGCCAGACAATGGGCCCACTGATTGCAGGGGTGGAAGAGGAAAAAATGACTTACCTGATGAGATGAGGCACACACTTGATGTTGGCTGTTTTAGAGGTAAAAGGGGATGCCACAGATGCTTCCTGCTCTGACAATGAAATGCCTGCATGAGCCACTTTCAAAGCCTGGAATGATAAGCCCATGTCTCACCCATGACTTTTCAGGCTAGGCTTTACCTCTCAAAACACCAAGAGACTGTTCTTCACCTCGTGAAGGTATAACACTATACCCTTTCATATTTGGGTCTCTGTTTATGCTGTCCCTCCACCTGGAGTGCCCTCTCCCCCCTGATCCACAAAGTCACTAACTAAACAATGACCCAGAGGTAGAAAAGTGGTGTGTGTACATGCATGCGTGTGTGCATGTGAGCGTGTGCGTACAAGGGCCCTGCCTGTGGGGAGTATAGATGTGAAAAGGAGATGGAAGCCCTCATTCAAAATGTCAGTTAAAAAGATGACAAAATTTGGATGGATGTTGGTTGGGGACCTTCACCATTTCAGTTCTTGTACCTGGTGGGAATCTCCTTGAACAAAGGTGAAAGATAGAATCCCCACCTTTTCCTAGTCCGATCCTACGAGAATTGTGCGGCATAAAATGAACTTTTATATATCTGTAGTTCCATAGAACTACAGGGTACCTGACACCATAAGCAGTACATACTAGATTCATGTTTAATAAATATTAGGACATTTTCTTCTTCCTCTTTTCTCTCTATTTCGTATCTCTATTATATACTTTAGGACCATCTACTTTATGTTAGGGTTAGTTTTATTCATGATTCTTTCTTCATCAGACAATGAACTCTTTAGGAGGCAGAGACTATGTCCCTTTTAGCATTTGCTTTTTGTTTTATTCTAAACTCCACATAATTAATGTGAAAGGATACACATCCTAGATTTGAAAGAACAGACTAAAAATTAGCTTTTTCTCATGAAACATAAAGCAAAAAACATCTTAATAAATCTCTAACTATAAACATAGTTTTCACAGAAATTTGAAAATAATATTTAAGAGAGGAATAAAACAAATACCAAGATCTTAAATCTCTAATAAGCTTTGGAAATACAAAGAAATCTTCCTCACTTCTTGTCCCATAAATCAGCTACTGAAATATTTGCTTATGTACATAATCTTGAAGGTAGACTATTTGTTTCCTTCATGTCTTTAAAACTCAGAATATAAAACATTCACTGCCCTTCTACTGCATATGAAAAATAATTTGCTGAGAATCATTTTATTTAGCTTTTTCTATAGCATAAAAATACTAAATAGTTTGGTCTAGGATTTAACTGAGTGAAAGAGTTATGGATGAAGGAAACTTTTAAAAACTAACCACAGAATGAAAGTTTGGCAGGAATAAATATAATTTACATATAATTCAAAACTTTAATCATCAGTTTCAAACTTTTTTTCACTGAGTCTTTATCAGTTGCGTGACCTTGAGGGGGGAAAAGAAATCACATCCCTGAGAAATCATTTCATTACTGGTAACAGGAAAGATTGAAAGCAGCTAGACTTGTCAAGTTCCATCTTTGGAACCTGAAATATAGGAATCTAAGTAGCCTTCCTTTGTGTTTATTATTCTAGGAGTTTCCAGAAAGCATTGAAAGTGTCTCATCTCCCTTTCCTCCCCTCCACTTCCAACCCACACTCAGGTAGAGGTGGATGTAAACAGCAAAATAATCAAATGGTTGCTGGTGGAAGGATGAGAGACAAACCCCAGGAGAGCCTGAGGTCCTCCAGAGGGATATTAGTGAGCGGCTTGCCTGAGCAAAAGCCATTTCTACTCACCCCACAATCGTTAGCTCCATCTCCACACATGCCCACATAATAACTGCGGGAGACAGGAGAAGAAGGATTAGTAGGTAAGAAAAATGAACAGCTCACTTGAATATTTTCCATCATAACTAAGTCACATGTGATTTGTGTGTATGTGTGTGTCTCCTGAACACACCTGGAATCAGGCTGAAGAAAAATGGTTTGGAGAGACATATTCCCAGAGGGAAAAGGCCGTTGCATTATTTAAGTTGCTTCAACCAATCACATTGAAATGGTAGTGATATAACCAAGGACATTGGCAAAACAGTGATCACACACTTTAAAAGAAGTCCTGCTTGATGATACGCACCAAGCCCACGCTTAAGAGTGTGCACTCATGAGCAGAGCGCTTCCCACACAACCTAACGCAGAGATCATAATCCAATCCAGTTGCATTTTAGTCACTGACTATTGTTGGGTATTTACAGTTCAGATACCAGGATGAGAAATTTCAAAAATAGTTTAATAGATATAAGTAGAGACATATGCTCATATTTCTGATGCATCTCAGGTGAAAATGAGATATGTGTTCCATCTGTATCAGTTTGGTGTGCAAGCATAATACAAATAGAAGAGTGAAAATTAATATGGCTGCCAAAGAAAAGGAGTTTCTGATGTAAGACACTGCCTGCCTTCTATTATAAGTAATACATTGTAAGTATTGATAAATGACAATATTCTTAAAGACTTAGCTGCATTTTTCTAAAAACAGAATTATAAAATCAATAAGGAGAAAAAATAAAGTTTTCTTAGAATTTCCTCATTATTAGTTAATGCGTAAGAAATAACCACTTTTATAGGTCAAAAATAGTTAAATGTGGCTGGGCGCAGTGGCTCACACCTGTAATCCCAGCACTTTGGGAGGCTGAGGCGGGTGGATCTCGAGGTCAGGAGTTTGAGACCAGCCTGGCCAACATGGTGAAACCCCATCTCTACTAAAGATCGTAAAAATTAGCTAGGCATGGTGGCACCTATAATCCCAGCTACTTGGGAGGCTGAGGCAGGAGGACTGTTTGAACTCAGGAAGTAGAGGCTGCAGTGAGCCAATATTGCACCATTGCACTCCAGCCTGGGCAAAAAAGCGGGACTCTATCTCAAAAAAAAAAAAAAAAAAAGTCAAATGTAGGCATACCCCTATGGTTCAATCCAATATTGGGTTGTGTAGATGAAAATA
The DNA here is from genome assembly GCF_049350105.2 of Macaca mulatta. Taxonomy (NCBI): domain Eukaryota; kingdom Metazoa; phylum Chordata; class Mammalia; order Primates; family Cercopithecidae; genus Macaca; species Macaca mulatta. The sequence continues at coordinate 5,456,278 of NC_133407.1, read as the reverse complement.
ATCATGCTATATATGTTCATGTCATGACTACCCACAATTGTTGAAAAATGGCTTCTTTTTTCAGGCTTAAAGCACACATCTAGCCTCTATATCACATCAGGAATCTTACATCTTTTAGTGTTCCCTGAATTCAGAAAGAGAATGCAGACAGCCTTATGCACATTGCCATTGACAAAGGCATGAGGAGGAAGATTGGGATGTTGAGAAGACCGCTCATTCTGAGACAGTATGTGTCTTCCTGAATTGATTTTTTAAGGGGAATATGGCTTTTCAAAATTAGGCATTTTAGTTGGCAAAATTTCTCAGGCATTTGAAAAAGGTAAAATTACTTTCTTCAACAATATCATGTAATAATCATGTGAATGAAATAGTCATTTTGCTTACCCAGCCTCAGGCATTCTGGAAGTTAATAGGCAGTTTTTGAGACTTCCCTATGGGAAACAAAATCTAACAGTACAACGCTGTCTCCTGATTTCACCAACTACTCACCAGCCATCATCTAAAGATTCACTACCCTATGTTCCTTTTCACTTCCTAGACTCTGCAGCCCCAAACTGTTACATTCCCAGCAAGCAATAGGTAGATCTGGTCTCAAGAAGTACCATTTCACTATAATGTAACTTGGTCATCTTTATTTTTGAAGGGGGTAATAAAGAACTTTCTCTTGACTTTCCCTACTGGGGCCAGATAAAGAGAAAATGCTATTTCATCTCTTGCTAAGAGGACCAGAAATTATTCACATATCTTCTAATGGACCAACTTAAAATAATTCCAGGGTATAACTCACCTACTTCCCCATTTTTCTGATTCTAAGCTATACAACCTGCCTTACTATTTCTGCTACATCTAAGCAGGGGAGGGTTTCTCTAAGATACATGCCTTATGAACCACAGAACAAATGGTGTCTGGGATGGGCAACTTCTAATGACCCTCAGTGATCCCCAGCTCCTGGCATCCATGCCCTGTGTAATCCACTCCCCTGGAAGTGGGCTGGATCTAGTGACTTGCTCCTAAGGAAGGGAATGCAGCAAAGGTGGTAAGATGTCACTTCTGCGACTGGTATATAAATAAACAGCAACAACTGTCTTGTGTGCTCTCTCTGTCTCTGGTTCTTCTTGCTTGCTTACTCTTTTAAAAGTCAACTGTCACACCATGAGCTTCCTTATGAAATGGTCCCTGTCACAAGGAAGTGAGGTTGGCTTCTGTCAGCTAGCCAGTGAAAAACTGAGGTTCGGTCCAATCGCTCAGGAGGCACTGAGCCTTCAACAACATGTGAGTGAGGCTGGTGAGAGATTTTTTCCCCTCAAGCACTGATTGACTGTAGTCATGGCCAAGACCTGGTTACATCTCCTAGAGATATCCTGAGCCAGAAGACTCAGCTAAGCCACACCTGAATTTTTTTTTAATCCTCTTTTTTTAACTTTTATTTTAGGTTTGGGGAACATGTGCAGGTTTGTTATACGAGGGAACTCATGTCACGGAGGTTTGTTTTACAGATTATTTCATCACCCAGGAATTAAGCCCAGTACCCAGTAGTTATTTTTTCTGCTCCTCTCCCTCTTCCCACCCTCTACTCTCAAGTAGACCCCAGTATCTGTGTTTTTCTTCTTTGTGTCCATGTGTTCTCATCATTTAGCTTCCACTTATAAGTGAGAACACATAGTATTTGATTTTCTGTTCCTGCTTGAGTTTGCTAAATATAATAGCCTCCATTTCCATCTGTGTTCCTGCAAAAGTCATACACTCATTCATTTTTATGGCTACACTGTATTCCATGGTGTATACGTACCACATTTTCTTTATCCACTCTGTCATTGGTGGGCATTTATGTTGATTCCCATGTTTTTGCTATTGTGAATAGTGCTGCAATGAACAGTCATGTGCATGTGTCTCTATGGTAGAATGATTTACATTCCTCTGGGTATATACCCAGCATTGGGATTGCCGGTTCAAATGGTAGTTCTGTTTTAGCTCTTTGAGGAATTGCCATACTGCTTTCTACAATGGTTGAACTAATTTACACTCCCACCGATAGCGTGTAAGTGTTCCCTTTTCTCTGCAGTCTTGCCAACATTTGTTATTTGTGACTTTTTAATAATAGCCATTCTGACCCACACCTGAATTAGTGACCCATAGGTAGCAATAGTTAATGAGCATACTCGTCTTTCATGCCATGACACCTACTTTAATTTCTGAAATTCTTCAATAAGGCTTGATTTCTGCCCAGGAGACATTCTTGCAAAAACTGTTCCATTCACCAGAATCTAAAAAAAAAGAACCATTGCAATATGATTGGGAAGAAGAAAACTTTTAAAAATAAAAGAACAGCCCTGAAAAATCACTCCTGGTTACTAATTTAATACAGCATTGGATGGTATGTCATTAGACCAATACCAGGAAGGGAAATAAGGAGATTTAAAGCTTTAATATTGAAATTTCACCTAAAGTCCTCCATCACAACTCCATTACTTTTTTTCCCCAGACCATTTTTCCAAGATGGGGTGACCACTAATCAATAATACTATAGTAACTAAGAAGCAGCAGAGCATATGAAATAAAAATGCTTGAGGAAACACAGTTCTTTCCTAATAGACACCATCTCCATAATCATAGCATAGACAGAGGAAAGGCTGGAAGCTGAGAAACAAGGCTCTCTTCTCAGCTGTGCCAGCTAGCTGTGCACACCTTAGACAAGCAAATTAACCTCTCTGAGTCTCAGCTTTCCCTGAACTGAACTAAGAGCTTTCTAGAAGCCTTTGGGGTCTAGATTCTGGGGTCTTTGACTGCTAGGATGACAGAATTTTTAAGACACTGCTAACAGATGGTTGCTGCCCTCCCCTTGTGCTCCATTAATCTCCCACATATTGACAGTGCAACCCTGCACAGCACTATTTTAAAACAGGACACACAGAGGACAAGATAACAAATGACTCTGAAAATAAACCATGGGGCCTTTGTCTCCTCTTGCTGTAATTTAAGAATCCAGACAGGAAGGGGAATAGAGCTTAGCCTGACACGAGCTGGTAGGTTTCAGAGAGAAGCTGGCCCTCAAAACAAGCAGCGTATCTGGAACTCTGCCGTTCTCCTGGGTGGGGAGGGAAAGGAGGAGGAAGGCTGAACTGGCCACAGGGGTGAGAGAAAGTACCAGAACTCAAACTTGGAATGGGAGGCCGTGGGTCTGCCTGGGGCCAGGAAGGCATAAAAAGGGCCAGAAAACATTCTCAGGGACAGTACTCCTTTGTGCGTGTTTATTCTCTAATTGTGAGGCAACCTCAGTGATCACTGTTTTCAATACTCTCCTCCTCCTTTCGCACTCGCTAATTTGAGGAGCAAAACAAAACACTTCATTTCTTCAGTACTTACTTTTGGAAGCAAGCTGGTGAAATGCTCAAATATCACTTGGTATGATTTCCCACTCATTGCAAAATGGTAACAGCTTCCTCTTTCCCCACGAGGGGTTGAACTGTTTCCAGTGTACACGCAGGTTTCCTAAAATCAAAAGGGCATCATTTCTACATTGACTCTTAAGGAGTGTCTCTGCTTTCCTATGCTTTATTGAAGGAAGAGTTTTCATGTTGCCTAACAGTGTGAAGGTCAGCAACAAAATAAGGTGTAATTTGCCTACAGCACTTCCACCCATAGGAAGAAAACACTCTAAACATTCCCCCCAAGATTACGTAAACATATGATACTTTGACAGTACGCTACTCTGGATCCTGTCTTGGGAGATAATATGCATGATGTCAGTCTACTGAAGAAATCTAACTATTCCTAGGTCCCAATTAGTTATTACAAGGAAGAATAGGAAAATTCTTCCCTCTTCTTCCTTCTCCTTATCATGCAACCTTATATTTTCTAAGATCTCTTACCATTCACTTATTCAAAAATCACTCTCATTGTCTTCACTGTAAAGTAGGCACTCTTTCTTCAGTGCCTAACTCCTTTTAGGACCCAACCTCTGACCTTTGTTATGATCCTACCTCAACAGGTAACCCTTTCTATCATGGTTCCCTACATTCTCTTCCATACTCTACATCCCACTGCACCAGGAGTAATCCTTTTCCAAAACCCTTCCCCTCCTACCTTTCACTTGTCACGATATTTCTCTGGCTTGATTCTAGCCCTACCCGGCTCTCAGTTAGGGAGAAAGCATCTGATGAATGCCTGTGCATTCATTATATCAATAATCAATCATGGTTTTTCATGCAACATTTCTCAGGGAGCCTTCCATTTGTGTTTAGGACTCTAAATTCAAATATTGCAGGAGGTGAGAAAATTTTATTCATCAGATGACTTCATCTCAGGGAAAGCATTGTATTTGAAGGAAAAAAAATTTGCTATGTTGAACTGGGAGGCAAGATGACACACCCCTCCCTTTCTATCCCCAGTTGCAAAATAACCAACAAAAGGCATGTTCTAAAGCATCCCTCCTGAGACAGGAGCAGGAATTCCTTTCGCTTGAACTGGGAATGTGGGGAGAGGAAGTGTGGTGGAGGGACCCAGGGAGGAGGAAGGCCTGAAACTGTGATACCATTTCTCCTGGTGGGAACCAAAATGTCAGTAGAGGCATTCAATTCATGAAAGTAGTGTGAGCGGACTCTCAGTTACAATTCACAAAGGGCCTGGGTTACAGCATGCAGTGAAATTCAGGCGGCATGCACTGATATAGAAGCAAGTAGGTTCACAAGGAAATAAGCATCAGAAATCTGCTGAGAGCAGAGAGAGCACTGTCATCTTTCACAGCCCATGCAATTAGAGGTTGAAGCAAGTTAACCCACCTCTTCCCAGGATAAGGGCAGGGCCATTCTGTATAGCTGTGCAGTTTGTGTACTGCACAAAGACTCCTGACTGCACCGAGACCCACTCTATACTTAACAATCCAAAAGGCTGGTTAGCCTGGAAGAAGGCAGCATTTTTGTAATTCATCACCTGTAGGGCCGTATCTTTGAATTCACACAAAAGCATGGGTGTTACCGTTAGTGATGGAATGTGAGGCTACAGCCCATTGTCGTCATATGAAAGAGCTATTCTGTCACAAGAGCATAGGGAGATTTCTATCTAGAGAAGCCCAGCCTCTGTTAGCTTCGTGTCATAGGTATAGTACAATCCAAATGCCCACGGATCTGTGTGGAATCAAATAGGCCTAAGTCTGCTTTCCTGCTCTGCAACTCACCAGTTTTTGTATTGGGCAAGCTTACTGCTCTGAGCCTCAGTTTTCTCATTTGTAAAATTAATGGTTTGCCCAATTGCATAGGGTTATTTTAATGACCACGTGGAAAATATGAGTGTAAATCAGTAGTTCTCAGCCATGACTGCACACTGGAGTCGCTGGGAAAAGCACCCGATGCTAGCTCCCACCCCAGGGGTTCTGATTTAATTGGTGCAGCCTGCACTGGAAGCTTAGAAACTCCCCCAGGTGATTTTCACAGGCAACCAGAGCTGGTGGAAATGCTTTGCAAACTGTCAAACTCTGGACAGATGTGAGGGATTATTACTGAGATGACTCCTGGAGTTGAGAGAAGGCTGAGCAGTGCCAGGATTGTATTCCATCAGTCTAGGCCCACAGAGGGGCCTTCTAACATTTGCTCACTATCTTCCCAGGTCCAGTCTCTTGGTTCTCCACCAGCTGCCAGGTCACAGAGGCAGGAACAAATTCTTCTGGTTCATTGGCTTCAACAATGATCACTTGGCTGCCTGGAGGGATCATTTCAGAATTCTTTGCAACAGTAATGGCTGTTTGAAGGTTGTCACCTAGAAGACAAAGAAACTTTGCTTTCTGCATGTACAAACCTCCCCTCAGCAACAGGAACTGAGGTCGCCCTTTTCCACTCTGCTTAGTGTTCTTTCGGGGCATTTACTGCTTTCTGCTTTATCTTCCTCTCTGCTGTAGACTGCCCCTCATGGGCAAACACTATATTCCCATCTCCCTCTCACAACATTCAGCGTCATATCCTGTCCATGTGTATTTCAAAACCTGTGTGAATTAATAAAGAAATACTTAAGCATTTATGACTAATCCTCAGAAGTCAGACCGCTCTTAGTGGCAAATATAGTATGATCTCAGCCTGATAGCATAAAACCATCCACGGGGTCTGGAAACCAACTAAGCAAAGAACACACAGGGTCAGGCTGTGCTTGGATTTGATGATTATACACCATGCCTGGCCCTACTGCCCTAGAGGACCATCAACCAGAGGCTCAATCCTCTGTGCAGAGGGATCATTGGGTTTCTTGATGAGAACACACCCATTCTTGCTCATTTACTGTGAGCCTAGAGGCACTGCACAGATCCTGGCTAGGAGGGGCAGTCATTAAACAAAGAGAATGAGATACGGTCCCTACCTCCAAAGCTTCTGGTCCTGTCGGGGCAGCTGTACATGTTTTCAGGTAAGGGACTACAGGGTAACAAATTCAACAACAAAAACATTTTTCTCTGTCTCTGACACATGAACTCAGCTCACACATCTTGTTCTTATGCCTGGGATACAATCAACTTGCCAGGCACCTAGAAACAAATATATACCTGTAATCATCACAGTCCTGATACAGGCCTCGCTCAGTTCCTTCAAGACCGGTTTGGTTTCTTTTTTCAAACGATTCTCCATGATGAGAAGTCCCAGAAATGTTAACTCTGACTCCACTTTTTCTCTTTGTATCCAGGAGAAAATCAATATTAAAGTGTATCTATGTACGCTCAGTAGTTCAATTTATTTCTTCTTTTAAAAATTTCCTTATAAGTCTTATTTATGTAATACAGGCACATTTTAAAAATCAAAACAAACTTAAAAGCTTATAATGAAAACCAACAGTCTGTGTCTCCACACCATCTCACCCCTCTCCTTCCTAGAGGCAACCACTTCTAAATCTGTTTTTTCCAGTTTCCTACTTTATTTTTAAAAACAATGTGCTTATCTTCCAACTCTTCTGTTGGTTTTTAAATATGTTAATCCAATATACTTTAGTTTTTAATTTATCATAGCTTTCTCTCTTTTGAGTTTGCAATTGTTTCAGTTTATTTGGCATTTGTTAAGTGCATTCTGCATACATGCAAGACACGATAGTAGTAGTTGAATACGGTGTCATTCATCTTAGTCTCCATCTGTCACCTTGAATAATATTTATCGGCATCAGACAGGGCTCTGAACAGTTTTCAGAATTTGAAGGTGGCTTCTAGTCCAACTGGGTTGCATTAGTTATATAGGAACTTTCCTCTGAAATGGGATGATTCTAGGGTGGCTTCTTAAAAAGTAAATTTGGGGGCCAAGAACTCTTTTTTATTCTTTGTTCATTTTTCTGTGCACCATGGTGTTAAGATTACAGGGAGATAGATTTAAACAATATGCATACAGCTATGAAGCCATTACCATAATCAAGGTAATAAACATATCCATCACCTCAAAAAGTTTCCTTCTGCCCTGTTTTATATGTATGTGTGCATGTGTGTTAAAATCACTTCTCCAGAAGGTATTCATCTTGCATAACTGAAACTTTATACCCATTAACAACTTCCTATTTCCCTCTCCCGCTAGCCCTTGGTAATCGCCATTCTACTCTCTACTCTCTACTTCTATGAATATGTCTATTTCAGATGCTTCAAATAAGTAGGATCACACAGTATTACGTCTTCTGTGACTGGTTTATTTCACTTAGTGTGATGTCTTTCAGTTTCATTCATGTTGTCTCATATGGCAAGATTTTCTCCTTTTCTAAGGCTTAAATATTCCATTATATGTACATATTACATTTTTAAAATCCATTCATCCACTGATGAACATTTAGGTTGTTTCCATATCTTGACTATTATAAATAATGCTGCAATGAACATAAAGGTGAAGATATCTTTTCTGGAGATCCCAATGTCAGTTCTTTTGGATATATACTCAGAATTGGGATTTTGGATCGTTGTATCATACGGTCATTCTATTTGTAATTTTTTAAAGAACCTCCACATTGTTTTCCATAGCAGCTGTACCATTTTACAACGGTTCCAATTTCTCTATATCCTTGTCAACACAGGTTTTCTTTTCAAATAGCCATCCTTACAGGTATCAGGTGATATTTCATTGTGGTTTTGATTCGCATTTCCCTGGTGCCTAGTAAAGTTGAGCATTTTTTCATGTATCTGTTGGCCATTTGTATGTCTTTGTAGAAATGTCTATTATGTATATTTAGGGCCTTTGTTCATTTTTAAATTGGGTTATTTATTGATTTTTGCTATTGAATTGTGTCCTCTGTACATTTTGGATATGAATTTCTTATCAGATATATGGTTTGCAGAGATTTTCTGCCATTTTATAGGTTGCGTCTCACTGTTATTTCCTTTGCTGTGCAAAGCTTTTCAGTTTGATATCCACCAGCAAAAGAATGAAACTGGACCCTTATCTTATACCATACGTAAAAATCAACTCAAAATGGATTAAACACTTAAACATAAGACCTGAAACTGTGAAACTACTAGAGGAAAACATAGGGAGAAATCTTCTTGACATTGGTCTTGGCAATGATTTCATAGCTATGACACCAAAAGCACAGGCAACAAAAGCAAAAACAGACAAATGTTCTTTGTTTCTATTTTATGATGCTTCTTCTCATTCAATACTTTAGGCACTTGGCTTCTTGTTCCCCTACAACCTTCCCAGCAGTACTTGCTTTAAAGCCTTTGTATCTACCATTTGTATTCTCTGCAATGCTCTTCCTCTGGATATGTGCATGTCTTTCTCTCTTATTTTACTAGATGTCTGTTAAAATGTTACTCCTCTGAGGACTTTGCTGATTGCCCAAGCAAAATGACATTCTCTGTCTTTTTTAAAAAGTCCTCTTAACTTACTTTATACTTTCCCCCTCAGGTCATTTAAGAACCACTAGTGGGACAATATTTTATGGGTCTATTTTATAATCTATTTCCCCAACTAGGATATAAGATTCGTGAGGGCAGGATTTTATTTTATTCACTTCTGAATAAATTCTGAATTCCTTGAGCATCTGACACACAGTTAAGTTCAATACAAATCTGCTAAACCAGTGAAGGGGTGAGCCTTGATGAAGTATTCCTCCTGTTGTTTTAGTTTGGAGTGACTTTTTAAGTCATCTCAAAAAACTTTTCTACTTCCCCATTTTGACTCCAATTTTTAAGAAGTTTTAAATTTTTCTAGTTGGAAAACTTTTCTAAATAGAATTTGATTCTAAGATAAATCAAAACCCTGGCCTTTTATCCTGTTTGAAAATAGTAACTAAATTCTGAGAACTATAATAGACTCCTGATATTGCCTGAAAAAAAAACCTGGATTGGTTGGAAATCTAGCACATTTTATCTTCATTTTCTTATTTTGTTATGTTTATAATAATGTCTATCTATCCTACTAGTGGCTCTCATATGAGAACAACACAGCTGCATTTGTATGTGACAGCTGGGTGATGGCTACACTCCATCTCTAGCTACATAGATCTTTTCTTCACACATGTCCTTAACGTGGATTATTCAAATTTGTGTTTAAAAAATTACAAATCCTATGTGGTCTGGACCTTTATGTTTGCTCAAGAATAGCTAACACCTGCAATGTTAAATCCGAGAATGTCATTCATATATTTCAAAATGAGCTTTGTGATCCTGTTTCAAATATTAAAATGTCATGGCTGAAAGCCTCCTTGGAGATCATCCAGTTGCATATTTTATAGATGGTGAAACAAGCACAGAATAAGGAAGGGACTATGTTTACGAATTAACTTAGAGTCAATGGACTTAGGTTGCAAATAATAATGTTAAACCAAGGATATCAGTATCTCTCATGAAGGGGCTAGCTGTATATAAATGAGCATTTATCAGCAACACAAATCCAATGTAAGAAATAAATAGATTGTCTGCTATTCAATTTTCCACAGTATTTTTTTACTCCTTTGTCATAGATAATTTAAAAATAGCATTTAAAAACTGAAGAACTTTGAAAGAAAAAATAATTTATAAATTATCCTCTTATGAGGACAACTTATCCCTGTAATGTAATTAAGAATACTGAATTTTATTTCTCATAAGTAATTCAATTTGCACTTGTTACCTTCACAGATACGAAGGAGGTGTTGTAGTATTGAGCACTGAAATGAAACATGTCTAAAAGATTCTGAAAATCTTCCAAGGCGCCAACTGTCTCCCTCTCTCAGCCCCTCTGTGTATGGGACACCCAAGTCCATTGGTCACATAATGCTCTGAGGTTGAAGGAGCGTTAGTTGTTTTGATGGGATGGGCGCTGACACTAAAGTTGGCATAACATAATGCCGAACAGAGATAACACACTGGTATCTTGGAGTCAGAAGCTCTCAAGTACCATCCTTGTTCTGCCACCAACCAGCATTGTGACCTGAGCAAGTCGTCTCTAGTATCATCTACAATTGTCCATCTCTGAATCAGGGGACTGTACAAGATTAATTCTCTGTCTTTGAGAGACTTCAAGGTGATTAGAACTGTTCATCTGTTCATCTCCAGGACTCACACTTCATGCACACAAAGCCTGCTCTAGTGTCCTTTTCTGAGTTGCTTACCTGGCTAAGTGCTCCACTTCTGAAAGGTTCCCCATCTTTAAGGTTTTGTGGGCAAGAGCAATGACACGGAAGCCTTGCACCGTGTACTTCCTCAGTTCCTGTGGGAAATTCTTAGGCACTGCCAGGGTAGAAGAAACAGGTAAGTGTAAGGTCATGTTGAAGGCTGGTCTAAGCAAGACTCCAGGACACAGCCATTGTACCTTGTCTTAACTTTCATTCCATAGAAGTGCTTTAATAGAAAACTTCAGCTATTGGCCACAAACAACTTCATCAGTGTGTCCTCATTATTCTGATGGAAATAAATGCCAAAGATGTGCTGGCCATTTACTGTGTTATGTATCCCTCCAAAATTCATATGTTGAAGCCTAATCTCTAATGCAATAGTATTTGGAGGTGAGGCCTTTGGGAGATAGTTAGGTCATGAGGGTGGAACCCTCGTGAATGAGATTGATGCCCTAAGAAAACACATCTCTCTCCACCACGTGAGGATACAGCAAGAAGGCAGCCAGCCATCTGCAAACCAGAAAGCAAGCCCTCTCCAGGAACCACGCTGGGCAACACCTCCATCTGGCCTTTCCAGCCCCAAGAACTGTGAAGAATACGTTTCTGTTGTTCAAGCACCCGGTCTATGGTCTTTGGTTATAATAGCACAAGCTGACTCAGACAAACTGGGTGTCAAATGCACCCACTGGGTTCAGTAAGAACAGACCTCAGGACTGGGTACTTGGATAAAATGAGAGAAACAGCTGATCTTCTAGATCAGGGGTCAAAAAAAAAAAAAAAAAACTAAGATGCACAGGCTAAATCTGGTCTATAGCTTGTTTTTATAAATGAAGTTTTACTGAAACACAGCCATGCCCATTTGATTGTTCATTGCCTATGGCTGCTTTGAGGCTTCAGTGACAGTGTTGAGTACTTGAAATGGAAGCCATGTGATTGGCAAAGCCTAAAGTCAGAACTATCTTGCTCTTTACAGAAAAGTTTGACAACTCCTGCTTTAGGTGAAAGATGACACAATGCCAACATTCGTGTGTTTTAGCATGGCAATCACAACTATGTTTATAAAATCTTTATGATTTATAATGTACCTATAAGGGTATTAGAGGGAACCACAGAACAAAGGGAGGTATAGTAGCTTAAGTGGCAAATCAACTAAGTTCTATTCTCCCCATTCCACTTCCATGTGGACCTTAGTCATGCTAAGTCTCTCTTCTGCACCTTAGTTTCTCATCCATAAAATGAGAAGTTTCCAGATCTCTCTGTCTCCGTTCATTTCAGACTGTAATTCTAAAATATTCCTGGAGGTGGGAATCTAATTTCAAGAAAGTTCTTAGCTCTCTATTTCTAAAAATGGGGTAGGGTGGTGGTGGAAATCACTGAAGATAGTATTAGCATAAGTCAAAGATTGGAATTTGGAAAAACAGGAAGAACAGGAAGAGCTGCCAGGAAAACGAGTGCCAAGTGACAGGCCTAAATCCTTATGAGAGAGCAGGGGCAATAGATACCAGTTTAAATGCCAAGAAGATGCTCAGTTGTACCCATGTAGCTAAAATAAAACAAACACAGTATATGTTGTAATCAGTGAAGGAGAGCGTTAATGAGACCGGTGCTGAAGATCAAAGTCAGAAGAAAAGGGGCTACTTTGTTTTTTTTTTTGAGACGGAATCTCACTCTGTCGCCCAGGCTGGAGGGTAGTGGTGCCATCTCTGCTCACTGCAAGCTCCGCCTCCCGGGTTCATGCCATTCTCCTGCCTCAGCCTCCTGAGGAGCTGGGACTACAGGCCCCTGCCACCACACCCGGCTAATTTTTTGTATTTTTAGTAGAGATGGGGTTTCACCGTGGTCTTGATCTCCTGACCTCATGATTTGCCCGCCTCAGCCTCCCAAAGTGCTGGGATTACAGGTGTGAGCCACTGCACCCGGCCTGAAAAGGGTCTACTTCTAAGGTTTATAAAAAGACTCCCAATAGAGAAGTTAAAGGAATCATTTGCCAAATCTAGAATTCTCTGCACAAGTTGATGGCCATCAGCAATCATAAGGAGTGTCTACATGAAAATCAGAAGACAAAAGATCAGTTTTATCCAAATGAACTCATTTGAATGCAACAACATTCTTATAAATCTGGCTGCCGCTTAAAGAGTGCATATGTTTATAAGACTAAAAAGCAATATAAATCAGCTCAAAATCTGGCCCAGAAAGATGAAATTGCTGTGAAAATGATAAATTATCTTGCTCTAATACCATTGAATTTACTCTAATCACTTTTATTTCTAAGATACTTATCTTTTCTATATTCTCCTCCCATCGATCTATCTGATTGTCCCTGGAGGTGACAGAGCAGCCATGTCTACAGAACTTACCTAGCGTCCAGACCTCTCCCTTCATTTCCCTCATTCACACCTCCCCTCGTTCTCTAACCCTCGGTAGCTCCCTGTTCTGGCTCCGGATGCAAGCTTCACATCTCATCTCCTTCCCAGATGCCCCACTGTGGTTGTACTTTTCTTACTGCACCCACAGCCAGATATTTAGTCGCTACCTCCCAGCCTTGAAATGATTGCCCCTGCTTCTTAGGATCTACTGGACCTGCTTTGTACCCACCCAGCAAACAAGCAGCTCCACGTTCACTGATGGTGAAGCTTTCTGTGTTTGTTGGCTTTATGTATTTGGTCTCGGCTGGTCACAGTGGCTCATACCTACAATCCCAGCACTTTGGGAGGCTGAGGCAGGCAGATCACTTGAGGCCAGGAGTTCAAGACCAGCCTGGTCTACATGGTCTCTACTAAAAATACTAAAGTTAGCCAGTGTTGTGGCATGCTCCTGTAATCCCAGCTACTTGGGAGGCTGAGGCAGGAGAATCACTTGACCTTGGGAGGTGGAGGCTGCAGTGAGCCGAGATGGTGCCACTGCACTCCAGCCTTGGGGACAGAGCAAGAGTCTGTCTCAAAAAAAGAAAGAAAAGTATTTTACTACTTGAAAGAGAAAAGTGTCAGTACCTGTTTCAGATCTGCAGAACCTGGCCACCATTTCTGGGGCACCCTTCATGTAGACATGGAAGTGATTCTCCCCAGCTAGCTGAGTGATCACCGACATCCTCTGCAGGCTCGAGGAAAATGGAAACTGGCGCAAGGTGGTGATGGCTTCCACCGGACTCTGCAAGCCCATCAACAACAGGGAGCTTAACAAGCTGCTAAGTGATATTTCCAAATGCACACCAACAAAAAGGCTTCACTGTGCAATGAGCCCAGAGACATCCTGATGTAGTATATTTGTCACAATATTGACTTTTTTTTTTTTTTCTGGCTGCCTTAAAGCGACTCCCTCAACAAGTTGTCTATACTGCAAGGACCTTCCCCTGGAGAAATCCTAATCACCTTCCAAGCCAAGCTCACAGGTCATCTCCTCTGTGGTGCTTTTATCTCCCAGAAACAGGATTCACTCCCATGTCAGGACTCTTGAAACTCTTTCTTCAGCCTTGATTATAGCAGTTGTCATGTTGTGTTGCACTTCTTTGCACCTATATCGATTTTTCTACCAGTCTACCTGTTCCTCCAACCCAGAACCAAGTGTGTCTTGTTTTGAAGCCTCTTTATCTGCTAGCACCTAGCATAGTGCTCTAGTCTACACAGGTAGTGTTTGTTGAATAAATTAATAGATAAATTCAGAAATGAAAGAAACAGCAAACCAACCATGGAAACTGTTAGGATAAGGCAAAATAATAGGACTATAACAATATGTGAAAGTCAGAAATGTTTTAGCAGTTTTATGGGGAAAGAGCTATGTGATATAAAGAAGGAAATCATACCTTACTGGCTTTTGGTCCTGGTTTTACGATGTTTGAAACTGACATCCCAAATTTGCAGGAGTCTACATTGCAATCTTCCATTTTCTGTTATAAAATGAAAACATTCATAAGATTCTTTGAAGAAAAATCGTAAGAAAGAAACATCTCTTATTTGCACAATACTTTAATGTTTTCAAAGCCCTTTTTACATATTTTCTCTTCCAGGTCAATTATCTTAAAACTGTCATTGTTAAATTTCTGTTGTGTCAATTTATATTAGGGGACTTATTATAGAATGTCAAAAGCCAAAAATATTGTGAATTCATTTTAAGAAGTAATTGATGAAAGAAGTGCTAGCTACAGGTCCATGGATCTTTCTAAATGATTATATCTAGTAACTGGAGGAAGGATTGTGTGGAGATGTAGTCTCCAACATTGCTGAGCACCATAGCTCTCAGATGAGTTAGGATTGGGTCCTGAGATAAACATGGGACTAGTTCTTCATACTATACCTATGCTACTAGCCTAGTTGAGTTAACTAGGGAGTTGGTATGTCAGCTGCTAGCAGATTAGAAAGCCTGTTTGAAAATGACTTGTATTCTTTGGATATTACAACAGAAGTTAATAGCTCTGAGAAGCCAATATATAAATAGTAGAGGTCAGAAAACAGGAGATAGTATTTGGTTTCCACTTTGCCACTTAGCTGTTTAACCTTGGGGACACCATTTTATTTCTCTAGACCTGAATTTCTTCTGAAAACTAATCTGACAGTCTGAAAGGACAGTTGCCCTTCTCTGTATGTGGAGTGGAAGGTTCCTAGTTACCAAAAGATACTCAAGACAGCTTCTGACCCAGCTGTAAACTCAGTGAATAATTGTGCATTTTTATGCTTTGTTTGGGATAGGTACAACTATTCTTACAGATGGTTTTTACAGAGCTAATACTAAAGATTTATATTCCCAAACAAGTATGTTATTTGTAAAGATAGACCAGCCCTCCTGTAATGGAGAGGGGGATGTAGTTAGGGCCAGGACCAAAGCCAGATATAAAATGACCCTGCACAACTCATCACCATGTCAATCCCAATGATTCTGGTGAGGACATTGCTTAAATACACTGATTCCTCTCCATTGAAATCCGGAGAATTGGTCACTATGTCAAATTTTTGTCCACAGCAAATGCTCTATTTTAACTTGCTGATATCAGAAGTTACTCTTTTTACCAGGTTTCCTCTTTCATTGATTTGCCCTCTAGAAAGCTAAACTTTCCCTATTATACATCTTTGTATTAGCTTCTTTGTTAGGTGTGCTTCGTTTCCCTGCAATCATTTGTTTCCATTCTTTTGCAGCTATATTTAACTGCTGTACTGTATTTTATACATCATTGTACATAGCTTTAGGATGTTCTTTGGAGGCAGCAGGATGTAATTAACTAACTGGTTAATTAGTGAACACCCTCTACTTGTTTGGCTCTTCACTGGCTCAAAGCCCCTTTAGATTCATAGTCTCAGTGCTCACAAGTCTGTGAATGAGGCATTATTACCCCAAATGTACAGATGAGGTTACGGACTCAGTCCTGGCTCTGGCTTTGTGCTCACCCAGCTGGAGAGTGGTGAAATGCGAGGGCTTTCCACTGTGGCAGCCCCCAGTATGGGTTTACATCCTTCCGTTTTCATTCACACTCAGCTCAGGAGATTGAACCAGTTGGATGCAGCCCTCCAGTTTGGTGTCTAGGCTTATGCTTTACAATATACAGTCACCGCCAGCCACTTGTGGCTATTTAAACTATTTAAAATGGAATCAGATTAAAATTTCAGTTTCTCAGTTGCAGAGCCACATTTCAAGGGCTCAGTAGCCACGTATGGCTCGTGGCTGCTGGACTGGAAAGTTCTGCTTTAGACTACTGGTTCTCTGATAGTGTTTTGGAAAACACTGATGTTTTGGAGAACAGGCTGGGTCATGGGTGTCAATAAGGTTTTTGAGGTCAGATTTGGTAAATGCTGCATCTCATATTCCCTCTTGAATATTCACAAAGCACCACAGTATATTAAAGGAATCATGCAGTCAAGAAATGAGTTTCACTTTGTTTAAACAACAGTTTCCAAGCTTGTTCAAGAATGGATGCCTATTTCATGCAGCACCCACTAACAGAGTTCTTTGGGGCACAGGTTGGGAAGTTCTGGTAGCGTTACCCATTCATATATATGTTATTATGAATCTTCTCCGTGTTTTAACAAAAATTAGAAAAGCTTCAGCACTCCCAGTAAAGATTTCCTCAGGTTCTCATCTTTCCATGAAACTATCACCTTACCCAGGCAGTGCCCTCAAACATTTTGAGGTCCAGAGGGTCTCCCTGCATAGTTCCATTGAGAAGGATCAGAGAGTGGCAGCTGGCCATGGCCGCACACAGTGGGCCCCACGGCACAGCCTGGCCCGAGGCAAAGCTGTGGGCTTCCTGGAAGCTGCTAGAGAAGGTAGAGAAGGTAAAGTCTTTGATAAAATCATTTTGCACACTCTGTCCCTTAAATCTTACTAAAGTGGAGCTCCAAACACCTAATTTTTTTTTTTTTTAATTTAAGTTCTGGGATCAATGTGCAGAAAAATGCAGGTTTTTTACATAAGTGAACGTGTGCCATGGTGGTTTGCTGCACCTATCAATCCATCATCTAGGTATTAAGCCCAGCATGCATCAGCCATTTGTCCTGATGCTCTCCCTCCCTTCACCCCCCGACGGGCTCTGGTGTATGATGTTCCCCTCCCTGTGTCCATGTGTTCTCATTGCTAAGCTCCCACTTATGAGTGAGAACAAGCGGTGTTTGGTTTCCTGTTCATGTTTTAGTTTGCTGAGGATGATGGCTTCTAGCTTTATCCCTGTCCCTGCAAAGAACATGATCTTATTTCTTTCTTTGGCTTCATAGTATTCCATGGTATATATGCACCAGATTTTCTTTTTTTTTATTATACTTTCAGTTCTAGGGTACATGTGCACAATGTGCAGGTTTGTTACGTATGTATACTTGCAAACACCTAATGTTAATGCTCAGAACTTTCCCATGGCTCCTCGTGCTCCAAATGATAAAATCCAAGCCCCTTAGCCTGATATTCAAAGTCCTGTCCACTTCGGATCTACCTTACCTTACAGTGTCCAGTCCTACTAACGTCCTTTATGCCCTGTTCTCTAGATCCATATTAAACTTCTTGCTACTGCTGTGCTTGTCCGGAGACTTCTCTACCCTTAAGCCCCTGTCCACTTGGTTTCTTTATTTTTTAAACAGGACATTTTGCCTGCAGAGTTATCTTTATAAAAACATTTCTTTGAGTTGGATATGGATTGTGTTCTCAACAGAGTTTGCCACCGGCCAATCAATAACATAGTTTCGGAGGCTTTGGATAGAATTCCAGGGACTTTTGTCATGTTACTGGAAGCCAGCTCACGTAATGGCCGCATTGTGGGAAGGCCCATCAACAGGGAGCTCGGAGTCATACCTGCAAACTCTGCAGAGCTGTCGGCAAAAGCCACACACCCTAGGCAAGGAGTCTCTAGGGCTACTTAAGGAGCAGGAAATTAGGGAGAGGAAAGAAGGCTGCATGGACGCGGAAGTGTTTCTCACTACTCAGCCCTTTAGAGTTTGCCCCTACTTCCTGAAGCGCCCTGGACATCCCACCTCTAAAGCCTGTTTTTCCTTTTGATAATACAAACTGGCATCCTGCACCTCCCTCTCCTCCCACCTTACAGCTGAATAGTGAGTGTGTCTAGTTGTTTCTAGTCTCCGAAAACCTTCAGAGTACCAGGGACAAGGGAGGGATAGAGGGGTGGAAACTGTGGACATCTTTTTCTCCCTTTCACTGCTCTGGCCAGTAGAGTCCTTGCCTGTCTGGATGAAGGGCTGGCCGGGACGTCTGAGCACCAGGAGCAGAGACACATGAGTAGGGTTCAAACTCAGGTTCCTTGTCACCCAGTCCAGGGCATCTTCTGCAACATCACACTGCTTGTCTGCTGTTACCTTGTGCCATGCTGTACCTGGCCCCTTCATCATCCTGGGAGTCCCCTGCAAACTGTCTTCTGTCACTGACAGCAGACTCACCGCTGTTGGAGCCAAAATGGGGTACTCAGAGCTTAAGAGCAGAGGCCATCACCACGCAATTTGAGAAGGCAGGTCTTAGCCCATAGGGAAGGAGCTAGAAGCCACAGGGAGATACCATGAGGAGATTCACCCTCTGGGGGCCCTCCTTCCCTTCTGTAGCTCTTTCTGGAGTAGACATTTATGTGATTGCCCTTTCCTCTCCCTAGTGCCAGCTTTTAGCACACAGCTGTAAAAATTCTCACGTCCCTCAAAACCTATCTGAAGTGCCATCTCCTTCAGGTGGCTTTCTTTGATTCACTAGATTTCAAAATTAATTTGTCTTTACCCACCATGTAATTACATAAAAGTCAGGACTTCATGTAATATCAATCTCTATTTCTTCTCCATTCTGACATTTCTGCCTTAATAGTAACAATTTTCATGGCCTGTGTTGTACATCAAAGGTGGGGGTATTTGCACCTTTTTATCTCACTATACTGTGAACCGCTTTTCCAGATTTCTCACCACCACCTGCCTGCACTAGCCACCCAGGAAGTTTTGTAGTTTTTAACTAAGCATGGTCTTCATTTCACTCTTTTTTCTCTGTTTTATTCATTTAGTTCCTTAATTATCCACCTCATCCTACTCCATTTTTCATAGAGATTTCGAAGACCTACTTTTCCTTTCTGATTCTGAAATTAGAATTCATTTAAGCAAGTTAGAATAATTAGGAACTAGTTCCAGCCAGTTATTATATATATTTTATGTGACATTCATCCCTCAACACCCAAAAGATGGATTTGAGTATCATCCGGTAACTCCACCAAACACACCTTCCATTTTCACATAAGAGGCCTACCAGTTGTCAGCAGTAGGGACAGTCTGCCAGAGGTCCAGCCCGTCTTCAGTGAGAGTGCCAGTCTGAATAAAAATTAAAATCAATATTAGCATAAGATTTAAACCTTTTAATTATATTGTAATTTAAACAAATCCCAAGCTTCTAAGATATTATAGTAGATCCAGTAGTCTAAATCCCTTGTTTGTAAGTACCCAATTTTAAATCAGAGAAGAGTAGCCACAAGAAAAATTAAGCAGGTAATACATGATCCCCAAAAGACCATGTCGATAATTAGGTGACTTCAGTTACTCATTACGAGGAAAAAATGAAAGTGTTTTGTTTGGTTTGGTTTGGTTATTGCTATGACTGTTGCTTTTGTTATAAGGAGAGGTTCAGTACAAGAACCAGCCCAAGTCTGACTTTGAGTTGTCACCTGCTGTCTTGCTAAGGCAGAGCTCAGAACATTTTTTTTCTTCATTTTCAAGACTGTTCAGTTCACAGTTTGCCATCTGGTTCACAGTAATTTTCTAAAAATATGGGTGACACAGTGACTGTCCAGATTGATAATGAAATGTTGATAAAGGGCTTTGAGACTATAGAGAGAAAGTAAGTGCTAATAATAAATATTAATTAATGCCCATAAGTGGGTTTTATTGTTAGATCAAGGGAAAAATAGCTCAGAGATTTGATTCGCCATACTATGGGACAGTATTTGTTAGATAATGTCACAGAGAAAGAAAAATGGAACTGAGTACTATCACAGCACTTCTAATTTCCTCATTGCTTCACAGGCGTTTATTATTTACAGACTCTGGTGTCTTGATGCGGTAGGCTAACAGTTTTAGGCCTGCTTAATACCCCGAGTAAGTGGAGTTGGCTATAGCTGCTTCCGCACTGCCAGGGTCCACGGGAGCTTTACCTAGCATGGCAGAATACCCTGTTTCAACACTAAGACCCAAGTCTCTGACACGACTTTTTAAGGCTATCTCTATAGAAGACACTGAATTTTCTAGCTTTCTATACAATAGCAACCTCCATCAATACAGCACATCCATTAGCATAATGCTTTATAGCAAAGTGTTTACAATGATTTGCATTTTCACAACTGAGTTAACAGGGTGGAGGTAGGTTAGAGGCAAAATGAGGAGACTAAGGTCATAGTGGCCTGTAGGTTGGAGAGGCAGAACCAGAATCCAGCCCTTCTGGAGTCTTCCATCAAACTAGAAAATGTTAAGTGAATCATACAGGGGATGTGGAAAGACAAAACTCTTCCTGCGTTTCAAGATTAAATAATTAAGAAAACTTCACAAAGAAGGTGCTAACACAAGAGTGAATTTTTTCTTAAACAACAACTTTCTGAAAACGAGCTATTTGTTTCATTTCTCTCCCGCATTTTGTAAAGGACCCCACCATGTTTGATTTCCAAATCCCCACAAGTTGTTGCATTTCAAAAAGAGTTTGCAACTTAATTCAAACTGATATGTTTTCCTGATGTTTTTAAACATCAATATTTTGAACATGAAAGCAGAGACGATACTGCAGCAAAACAGATATTAGACTATGTTATTTCTCTATGAAAATGACCCCTAAACAATAAAACTAACCATAAATAGAGAGAAAATGAAATTATAGTTGAGGTTCTAAGGGGAATCAGATAGAAAGAGAAAACCTCTTAGCATACATACAAGCCCAGGCTTGGGCTGAATTGAATAAAAAGAAAGAACTTGTCTTATAGAAGTTATAACAAACCAATAGAAAATAGAAATATATATGGGAGCAAATGGACTCAGAAACTCAGTGACAGATATCTCCAAAACTGAAAATAACACTAGATGAAAATTCACTTAATGGCAGAGTGCTTTATCCCAACATGATGGCAATAGAATTTTATAATGTGAAAGCTGGAAAGAAACTCAGAGATGATTGTGGTTGAATCTTCTTTTCTTAAAAGGTCACACAGAGGGAATAGGAAGAGCTCCAGCCTCCAGCTCCCAGCGTGAGCGACACAGAAGACAGGTGATTTCTGCATTTCCAACTGAGGTACTGGGTTCATCTCACTGGGGCTTGTCGAACAGTGGATGCAGGACAGTGGGTGCAGCCCACTGAGCATGAGCCAAAGCAGGGCGAGGCATCACGTCACCCAGGAAGCACAAGGGGTCAGGGAATTCCCTTTACAAGCCAAAGGAAGCTGTGACAGACGGCACCTGGAAAATCTGGTAAATCACACCCTAACACTGCGCTTTTCCAACAGTCTTAGCAAACAGCACACCAGGAGATTATATCCCATGCCTGTCTGGGAGGGTCCCACACCCACGGAGCCTCGCTCATTACTAGCACAGCAGTCTGAGATCAAACTGCAAGGTGGCAGCGAGGCTGGGGAAGGGGCACCCGCCATTGCTAAGGCTTGAGTAGGTAAAAAAAAAATCAGCTGGGAAGCTCAAACTTGGTGGAGCCCACCTTAGCTCAAGGAGGCCTGCCTGCCTCTGTAGACTCCACCTCTGGGGGCAGGGCACAGCCAAACAAAAGGCAGCAGAAACCTCTGCAGACTTAAATGCCCCTGTCTGACAGCTTTGAAGAGAGTAGTGGTTCTCCCAGCATGGAGTTTGAGATCTGAGAATGGACAGACTGCCTCTTCAAGTGGGTCACTGACCACCGAGTAGCCAAATTAGGAGGCACACCCCACACGGCCGGGTACCCCTCTGAGATGAAGCTTCCAGAGGAACAATCAGGCAGCAAAATTTGCTGTTCAGCAATATTCGCTGTTCTGCAGCCTCCACTGCTGATACCCAGGCAAACAGGGTCTGCAGTGGACTTCCAGCAAACACCAACAGACCTGCAGCTGAGGGTCCTGACTGTTAGAAGGAAAACTAACAAACAGAAAGGGCACCCACACCAAAACCCCATCTGTACCTCACCATCATCAAAGACCAAAGGTAGATAAAACCACAAAGATGGGGAAAAAGCAGTGCAGAAAAGCTGGAAATTCAAAAAGTCAGAGTACATCTCCCCCTCCAAACAAATGCAGCTCCTTGCCAGCAATGGAACAAAGCGGGACAGAGAATGACTTTGAGGAGTTGAAAGAAGAAGGTTTCAGATGATCAAACTTATCCGAGCTAAAGGAGGAAGTTCGAACTCATTGCAAAGAAGCTAAAAACCTTGACAAAAGATTAGATGAATGGCTAACTAGAATAACTAGTATAGAGAAATCCTTAAATGACCTGATGGAGCTGAAAACCATGGCATGAGAACTACGTGATGAATGCACAAGCTTCAGTAGCTGATTCGATCAACTGGAATAAAGGGTATCAGTGATTGAAGATCAAATGAATGAAATGAAGTGAGAAGAGAAGTTTAGAGCAAAAAGAGTAAAAAGAAATGAACAAAGCCTCCAAGAAATATGGGACTATGTGAAAAGACCAAATCTACATCTGATTGCTGTACCTGAAAGTGATGGGGAGAACTGAAACAAGTTGGAAAACACTCTGCAGAATATTATCCAGGAGAACTTCCCCAACCTAGCAAGACAGACCAATGTTCAAATTCAGGAAATACAGAGAACGCCACAAAGATACTCCTTGAGAAGAGCAACTCCAAGACACATAATTGTCAGATTCACCAAAGTTGAAATGAAGGAAAAAATATTAAGGGCAGCCAGAGAGAAAGGTCGGTTACCCACAAAGGCAAGCCCATCAGACTAACAGCGGATCTCTCGGCAGAAACTCTATAAGCCAGAAGAGAGTGGGGGCCAACATTCAACATTCTTAAAGAAAAGAATTTTCAACCCAGAATTTCATATCCAGTCAAACTATGCTAAATAAGTGAAGGAGAAATAAAATCCTTTACAGACAAGCAAATGCTGAGAGATTTTGTCACCACCAGGCCTGCCCTACAGGAGCTCCTGAAGGAAGCACTAAACATGGAAAGGAACAACCAGTACCAGTCACTGCAAAAACATACCAAATTGTAAAGGCCATCAATGCTAGGAAGAAACCACATCAATTAACGAGCAAAATAACCAGCTAACATCATAATGACAGCATCAAATTCACACACAACAATACTAACCGTAAATGTAAATGGGCTAAATACTCTAATTAAAAGACACAGACTGGCAAATTGGATAAAGAGTCAAGACCCATCAGTGTGCTGTTTCAAGAGACCCGTCTCTCATGCAGACACACGCATAGGCTCAAAATAAAGGGATGGAGAAAAATCTACCAAGTAAATGGAAAACAAAAAAAGGCAGGGGTTGCTATCCTAGTCTCTGATAAAACAGACTTTAAAACAACAAAGATCAAAAGAGACAAAGAAGGCCATTACATAATGGTAAAGGGATCAATTCAACAAGAAGAGCTAACTATCCTAAATATATATGCACCAAATACAGGAGCACCCAGATTCATAAAGGAAGTCCTTAGAGACCTACAAAGAGACTTAGACTCCCACACAGTAATAATGGGAGACGTTAAAACCCCACTGTCAACATTAGACAGATCAACAAGACAGAAAGTTAACAAGGATATCTAGGAATTGAACTCAGCTCTCCAGGAACTGAACTCAGCTCTGCACCAAGTGGACCTAATAGCCACCAACAGAACTCTCCACCCCAAATCAACAGAGTATACATTCTTCTCAGCACCACATCACACTTATTCCAAAATTGACCACATAGTTGGAAGTAAAGCACTCCTCAGCAAATATAAAAGAACAGAAATTATAACAAACTGTCTCTCAGACCACAGTGCAATTAAACTAGAACTCAGGATTAAGAAACTCACTCAAACTGCTCAATTACATGGAAACTGAACAACCTGCTCCTGAATGACTACTGCGTACGTAACAAAATGAAGGCAGAAATAAAGATGTTCTTTGAAACCAATAAGGACAAAGACACAACATACCAGAATCTCTGGGACACATTTAAAGCAGTGTGTAGAGGGAAATTTATAGCACTAAATGCCCACAAGAGAAAGCAGGAACGATCTAAAATTGGTGCCTTAACATCACAATTAAAAGAACTAGAGAAGCAAGAGCAAACACATTCAAAAGCTAGCAGAAGGCAAGAAATAACTAAGATCAGAGCAGAACTGAAGGAGACAGAGATACAAAAAAAACCTTCAAAAAATCAATGAATCCAGGAGCTGTTTTTTTGAAAAGACTGACAAAATTGATAGCCCACTAGCAAGACTAATAAAGAAGAAAAGAGAGAAGACTCAAATAGACACAATAAAAAATGATAAAGGGGATATCACCACTGATCCTGAAGAAATACAAACTATAATCAGAGAGTACTATAAACACCTCTATGCAAATAAACTAGAAAATCTAGAAGAAATGGATAAATTCCTGGACACATACACCCTTCCAAGACTAAACCAGGAAGAAGTTGAATCCCTGAAGAGACCAACAACAGACTCTGAAATTGAGGCAGCAATTAATGGCCTACCAACCAAAAAAAGTCCAGGACCAGATGGATTCACAGCTGAATTCTATCAGAGGTACAAGGAGGAGCTGGCACCATTCCTTCTGAAACTATTCCAATCAATAGAAAAAGAGGGAATCTTCCCTAACTCATTTTACGAGGCCAGCATCATCATGATACCAAAGCCTGGCAGAGACACAATAAAAAAAGAGAATTTCAGACCAATATCCCTGATGAACATTGATGCAAAAATCCTCAATAAAATACTGGCAAACCGAATCCAGCAGCATATCAAAAAGCTTATCCACCATAATCAAGTGGGCTTCATCCCTGGGATGCAAGGCTGGTTAACATATGCAAATCAATAAACATAATCCATCATATAAACAGAACCAATGACAAAAACCACATAATTATCTCAATAGATGCAGAAAAGGCCTTTGACAAAATTCAACAGCCCTTCATGCTAAAAAATCTTAATAAATTAGGTATTGATGGGACGTATCTCAAAATAATAAGAGCTATTTATGACAAACCCACAGCCAATATCATACTGAATGGGCAAAAACAGGAAGCATTCCCTTTGAAAACTGACACAAGACAGGGATGCCCTCTCTCTCCACTCCTATTCAACATAGTGTTGGAAGTTCTGGCCAGGGCAATCAGGCAGGAGAAAGAAATAAAGGGTATTCAATTAGGAAAAGAGGAAGTCAAATTGTCTCTGTTTGCAGATGACATGATTGTATATTTAGAAAACCCCATCATCTCAGCCCAAAATCTCCTTAAGCTGATAAGCAACTTCAGCAAAGTCTCAGGATACAAAAGCAATGTGCAAAAATCACAAGCATTCTTATACATCAATAACAGACAAACAGAGAGCCAAATCATGACTGAACTCCCATTCACAATTGCTTCAAGGAGAACAAAATATCTAGGAATCCAATCTACAAGGGATGTGAAGGACCTCTTCAAGGAGAACTACAAACCACCACTCAACGAAATAAAAGAGGACACAAACAAGTGGAAGAACACTCCATTGTCATGGATAGGAAGAATCAATATCATGAAAATGGCCATACTGCCAAGATAATTTATAGATTCAATGCCATCCCCATAAAGCTACCAATGACTTTCTTCACAGAATTGGAAAAAAACTACTTTAAAGTTCATATGGAACCAAAAAAGTGCCCACAGTGCCAAGACAATCCTAAGCCAAAAGAACAAAGGTGGAGGCATCACGCTACCTGACTTCAATACTACAAGGCTACAGTAACCAAAACAGCATGGTACTGGTACCAAAACAGAGATATACACCCATGGAATAGAACAGAGCCCTCAGAAATAATACCACACATCTACAACCATCTGATCTTTGACAAACCTGACAAAAACAACAAATGGGGAAAGGATTTCCTATTTAATAAATAGTTCTGGGAAAACTGGCTAGCCATATGTAGAAAGCTGAAACTGGATCCCTTCCTTATACCTTATACAAAAATTAATTCAAAATGAATTAAAGACTTAAATGTTAGACATAAAACCATAAAAACCCTAGAAGAAAACCTAGGCAATACCATTCAGGACATAGGCATGGGCAAGCACTTCATGTCTAAAATACCAAAAGCAATGGCAACAAAAGCCAAAATTGACAAATGGGATCTAATTAAACTAAAGAGCTTCTGCACAGCAAAAGAAACTACCATCAGAGTGAACAGGCAACCTACAGAATGGGAGAAAATTTTTGCAATCTACTCATCTGACAAAGGGCTAATATCCAGAATCTACAAATAACTCAAACAAACTTACAAGAAGAAAAAAACAACCCCATCAAAAAGTGGGCAAAGGATATGGACAGACACTTCTCAAAAGAAGACATTTATGCAGCCAACAGACACATGAAAAAAATGTACATCACTGGCTATCAGAGAAATGCAAATCAAAATGACAATGAGATACCATCTCATACCAGTTAGAATGGCGATCATTAAAAAGTCAGGAAACAACAGGTGCTGGAAAGGACGTGGAGAAATAGGAACACTTTTACACTGTTGGTGGGACTGTAAACTAGTTCAACCATTGTGGAAGGCAGTGTGGCGATTCCTCAAGAATCTAGAACTAGGAATACCATTTGACCCAGCTATTCCATTACTGGGTATATACCCAAAGTAATATAAATCATGCTGCTATAAAGACACATGCACATGTGTGTTTATTGTGGCACTATTCACAATAGTAAAGACTTGGAACCAACCCAAATGTCCATCAATGATAGACTGGATTAAGAAAATGCAGCACATATACACCATGGAATACTATGTAGCCATAAAAAAGGATGCGTTCATGTCCTTTGTAGGGACATGGATGAATCTGGAAACCATCATTCTCAGCAAACTATCACAAGGACAGAAAACCAAACACCACATGTTCTCACTCATAGGTGGGAATTGAACAGTGAGATCACTTGGACACAGGAAGGGGAACATCACACACTGGGGCCTGTCGTGGGGTGGGGGAAGGGGGGAAGGATAGCATTAGGAGATATACCTAATGTAAATGACGAGTTAATGGGTGCAGCACACCAACATGGCACATGTATACATATGTAACAAACCTGCACATTGTGCACATGTACCCTAGAACTTAAAGTATAATAATAATAATAATAAAAAGTAACACAGAGACAGGCTGGATGCGGTGGTTCACACCTGTAATTCCAGCACTTTGGGAGGCCAAGGCGCGCGGATCACGAGGTCAAGAGATCGAGACCATCCTGGCCAGCATGGTGAAACCCCATCTCTACTAAAAATACAAAAATTAACTGGGCATCATGGCAGGCGCCTGTAGTCCCAGCTACTCAGGAGACTGAGGCAGGAGAATCGCTTGAACCCAGGAAGTGGAGGTTGTAGTGAGCCGAGATTGCGCCACTGCACTCCAGCCTGGAAACAGAGCAAGACTCCCTCTCACAAAAAAAAAAAAAAAAAAAAAAAATCACACGAAGACTTAGTACCAAATTCTGGGTTAGATGTCTCATTTTGCCAAATTTCAATCGAGCTTTTTGCACTGTCACGTGTGATCATGCCCTGCAGCGTTTGACCAAGGACACCTAAAAGCAGCCTCACAGACAGCCTGGCAGGTGAGGACATGAGGATGTGGAGGGAGAGGTTTTATACAGGAAATAAAATGAACAGCCTCTGGAAAAATTAATTTTAGAAATAGATGAATATGTAATGAACATATTTCATAAGTCTCCCTCTTGTATTCTAGACACCAGTGAGGCTCATGAGGAAGTAACAGGAATCCCTATTAGAGAACTTCCAAGGGAGTGTTATTTGGCCCTGAATCTAAAATGAAGTAAACCTTGTTGGTTCTTGACTGGTGGTGATCGAGAACTCTCTTTGCCAAACAAAATACAAACAGAAAGAGAACTGACGTAACCTAAGAGATATACCCCTTTCACCTGGGGACCAAGCCTGGTCAAGTCTACTCATTGGAGTCACTCCCATTGGCCTTCTACTCTCCATTCTTGTCCTCTTTGTCTGGGACAAGCAATGATCTCTTCTGTTGTTCCCAGATGGCCTCTTTCTTCATTCTCATCTCCCTTCCATCCCATCTCACCAGTTGCCCTTGGTGGGATAGAAAACACCTATAGAAATGTCACCAGTCTTCTTAAAAAACAAAGGCTCCTATTCTACTTCAAGACAAGGACCTACTCCTTAGCATGGCGTATGAGACCCTTAACAATTGCCCTCAGCCCAGCTTCATTTTCTACCTACCAGCCCATATTCTAGCCACACCCCACAGTCCTCGGCTCCCCACATGCGGTGGGCCCCTTGTACCCCTGTGCTTCCCAGCTGCTCAGCTCTGAGCCCGGGGATTATTCTGTCTAACAACCGAGGCTGCAGCTCAAAGGTGGCCTCCAACTGTGGCAGGTAACTGTGCCCCATGCTTTCCTCAGACCTCTGTTAAACACACATCTCACAGCATGATCGCCGTCTACACTCCCATTTTCCTGCTTTCTCAGCTAGACTAGAAGCTTCTCAAGGGCTAGGAATGACTCATTATGAGACTTTCTACCAGCACTGTACACAGCAGTGGCTCTCTGCCAAAAAATGGCAAAAACCCTAATCAATTATTCAAATGCACATGAACTGAAGACAAGAGGGACCCAGCCAGGCCCACCGCTTTACAGC
Organism: Macaca mulatta; assembly: GCF_049350105.2. Classification (NCBI taxonomy): domain Eukaryota; kingdom Metazoa; phylum Chordata; class Mammalia; order Primates; family Cercopithecidae; genus Macaca; species Macaca mulatta. The sequence continues at coordinate 5,427,451 of NC_133407.1, read as the reverse complement.
AGTTAAACTGGCCTGTCCAAGCTGAGGGCAGGATCCAAACAGCAGGCAGCTAATGCTGAAGTCCTCCAGATTCCCCACAGGAGACTCACGTCATGGGGGGTATCAGGACCTGCGTGGCAACCACAGTCTTCCCCATGTGGCATATGCTCCTCCTCTGCCACCTTTCCAGGTCCCTAAGCACAGAGACAACCTCGCCTGGAGTCACAAGCCCTGGAGGAGCAAAGGGGCAAGACAGGGTCCTTGTTTCCTTCCTTCTTTTCCTTAAAAGAAGCAGAGGAGGAGAGAGGAAACATTCACTTCTCTTCTGGACAAAACATTCCAGGAAACAGAAACGTTCCTCATATGTTTTTGCCTGAAAAAGTCAGTCAGTCTAAGAAGTGACTATAGTAAGAGATGGTTTTAAAAAACCACAAACCAGGCACACAAATTATTAAGTGTCACAAAGAAAAAAAACCATAATGTGATGGCTAAGCTGCTAACTTTAAGAGTCAGCAGAGCAGGCTCCTGGAATGAGACCTTGCACTAGCTCACTCTGTGACATTCTCTGGCCTCAACATTCCCATCTGTAAAATGGGAACACTGGACTAGACATTTTCTGAGGTTCTTCACAGCTCCACCGTGCCTTGAAATCATTAACGTTAAACCTGGGAAGTCTGGATCATACTTTGTCAAAGCACACGAGGTTTATTTGCCCACACATGTTGATTCTCTGTGGGGAGATACAGAAGATTTTCTTTTTCTTCAGTCTCTTCTGAGCATACACGTTGCCTATGGTCAGGGCAGCCGGCAGCACTGGAGGGACAGTCGTGGTGAGGAGGATCAGGGCCATGGTCACAGTATCTTTTGGAGGGACCTGGGAGAGGAGAGACATTTTCATACAGGATAACACAGCGCAGGAGACTGGCACCCTTCCTAGCACCTTGCCCCTACAACAGCATGGGAGCTCTGGATAACACAGCACAGGAGACCGGCACCCTTCCTAGCACCTTGCTCCTACAACACCATGGGAGCTCTGGATAACACAGCACAGGAGACTGGCACCCTTCCTAGCACCTTGCTCCTACAACAGCATGGGAGCTCTAGAGACATGCTCTGAATATTCACAGTGAGTTGGCTCTCTTGGTGAGGCTGAGTATTCTCTTGGCTGTGCCAAAGGGACGAGCACATTGTCTCCTACTGCAGAGCAAAGGAGACCTTTGATCCCTACTCCCAGTCCACCATCCCCTGTCCTGGCTCTGTTTCCCTCTACTTACCATTCCCTCTGCCCAAGCCTGACTGTTGGCTTATGAATCTCTCTGCCCCACTAGCCTACAAACTCCTTGGGTGGAGCAGCTATGGCTTATTCATCTTTGAATCTACCTTATTGATCTCTAGATACAGAGCCTGGCGCGAGATTTAGCACAGAGGAGGTGCTCAGTACATAGATTGAATAGATGGCAGTATAATTAAAAACTAGGACCAAGATCATGCCAAGATCTCAGCATATATTATTAACTACAGAGAAGCCAATATAAAATTAGCTTGCTCTCACTGGATACTAATTCTGGAGCAGGAAATGTATTAGGCTACATATATTATTTAGTTGCTCTCTATAACAACCTTATGACGTAAATGCTATTATTTTCTCCATCTGTCAGGTAAGGAAACTGAGGTTTTAACAATTAAATAATTTTCCTAAGGCCACATACTAGGTAAATGACAAAAATCTGAATCCTATTCTGTCTGACTCCAGGGTACAAATCCATGACCAACGTGTTTTATTATCAAGTCAATTTTGTGAACTCAGGATCCCTGGCTGGTGATATGGTTTGGCTGTGTCCTGACCCAAACCTCATCTTGAATTGTAGCTCCCTTCATTCCCACCTGTCGTGAGAGGGACCCAGTGGGAGGTAACTGAATCATGGGGGTGGTTTCGCCCGTAATGAGCTTGTGATTCTGAAGAAGTCTCATGAAATCTGACAGTTTATAAATGGGAGTTCCCCTGCAAAAGCTCTCTTGCCTGCCACCATGGACAACATGTTCTGTTTCTCCTTTGCCTTCCAACCATGACTGTGAGGCCTCCCCAGCCATGTGGAACTCTGAGTCCATTAAACCTCTTTATAAATTACCCAGTCTCAGGTGTGGCTTTATTAGCAGCGTGAAAATAGACTAATACAGCCGGTCTGCAGAGGAGGCTCACACAGTTAAGGTCGGGGATAAGGTCAAATCACAGGGTTGATTGACTGTTTCGTTTTCCTCACATGCTCTAGATATTAATGATTCTACCCTCTAGAACCTTACCTATGTTTTTGTTCAATTAACCATCATTTTAACCATAAATACTTTTTTAATTATTGGAAAATTATTGGAAACATGGGATTCAAGTTCAGTAGCAATGTCTGCTGGGGACATCTTTTGCCCAATATCAATTTATCACAACATTCATTACTCCCTCCTTTTCCCAACCACAGACACAGAAGAGTTTTGACCCAAGGACTCAGCCTTGTCTAACCCTGAACCAGTGCAGATAGAGGCAGCCAACAGAGCCACAGGCTCTGACCCATAAGAAGGTGGGGTCTGGGATTTTTAGTCTTGTTGCCTCAGTGTGTATTGGATGTTAAGCTCTTCCCAGGAAACCTTGTTCTTAAACACTGCCAGGGCTTCCATGAGGTTTTTTCCTGCTTTTCTGCCCAGTGCTCCAGCTCCCCAGATTAAATTGGCATACTCCCTCAAATTCCAGCCCCAGTGACCTTGACATTCTGCCTAGCTCTTCATAGGCCCCATCGTGGGCCTCTCTTGACCCAGAAATGCTCCCTGGGAGCGATTTCAGATTGAAATAACTACTCAGCAGTTAAGTTTTGGCGTGAACATTGCCCTGAAATTCTTGTAACTATGTCTTTGCCCACCAATATTCACTTCCCACCTCTCTCTCTCTCTCTCTCTCACACACACACACACGAATTGATGCCACCAATTTGGACATTGTAATTAAGCCACTCACACAGTTTTTCACCTGTTTGGATGTTTTATTCACAATGTTCTCTTCCTCCCCACCAGCTCACACTATTATGATCCCAGACTTTCTTACATAGAGACTGCGTGGTTCACAGCAACATCAGACTCTCAGGACCAGAAAGGACCTCAGAGGTCTTTAGTGACAACCGTTCCCTCCCTAGCCACCAAGCTATGATGAGGGGCATCCAAATGAAACCTGACACCCTGTAGCTTAAAGGGAGGTCGGTATCTCATGCGGTACCAGCTCCGTAAAAGTGGAAATTTCATTTCATTTCAGACCCTAACCAGAACACATGAGAAACCCACTGATTGCGTAGTGTTTTAGGTATTACCTAAACACTGGGGCCAAACTAGGCAAAATCTGCTAAGAAGCTCTTCTGGACAGTAATGATTCATAGAATGATAGGATCAAGATGTAACCTAATCCAGCCCTCTGAGTTAGGTCAAGCTCTTTGCAGAAGCTATACTATTGAAAAGCCTCACCCCCAGTACTTACTCCATGGTACGCATATACCCCTAGGGCATAGAAAAAACCCATGACACCAAGGCAGGCCAGGAACACCATGAACTTGAAGGCATCGCTGTATAGTTTGAAGTTCAGAGGCCGGGGGTACAGGATGGATCTCACTAAGTCCCCTTTGGCTGTATTGTAACCTATGTAAAGATAGTCATAGATCAAGTAAGGCTGCTTGATGGACACTTGGTCTCCTAAAAATGGCTTTACTGCCTTTGAGGAAGAGTAGAGTTTCCTCTAACCTGTTACCTAATCATTTTATAAGTATTCAGGTGGTTTTCATGATTTGTAACCATGAGCTTCCATGTAGGCCACAGGCTGAGCGATGCCCTAGTATCTAGTGCCTGCTAACTAGTTTGAACATTTTAAAAAACTTGATATTTTTAATTTTAAAAAATCAGCTAGAACAACTACTCATAAACCAAACTAAAGCATACAGGTATCGCAGTGTAAAGTGTATTTTGTGTCTGTGAATAAGTCGGGTGGCAGAAACACAGGTCAGAGGTTAGAACAGAGAGCTGGGACCCGGTCATAGGAGGCCTTCATTGTGTCATGTCATGTAAAAGACTGGGACTCAGGAAGCGTTTGCAGAATCATCCAGATTTGGTGCCACATTTGGTATGGGAAACGAGAGGAGTTAGAGATGTTATTAAGAGACCAGCACGATGGTGATGATATTAACAGAGAAAGTCAATACAGGAGGATGAATACTTTCAGATTCATTTAATTTGTCTATAGGGCACCCAGGTGGAGTTCTTTACTAGTGAGTTTGACCTATGGCCTAGCAAGCAACTCTGTGAAAGGAAAAAAGTCCTCAGTCATAGTGGCTGAAATTGTTTTTTGGTAATCACTCAGAGGAGGTGTCAAGGGAGACAGAAGCAGCATGTGGTCGCAAGCAAAAAGAAGAGCATAGTTTTACCTTTGACAAATTTTACTTCACCTACACATACCCTTCATTACATAGAAGGGTTTTAACAATAAACCATTTAATTAAAAATAGTAACACTTTACAATAATAAGGGTCAGTTTAGAAAAAACCGTGTTGTTACCTACCAGAATGTGGCAAACTCCATAATCCTAAACTAAATTTCCCTAATCCAACTCTCCCCATATTCAAGCATGAATTAAGCTTACAAAAGTGAAATCCACTAACCTGTTTGCAAAACGACTGCTCTTACAGGCCCCTGCCCAGAGGGCTTGACCTGGATAACTTCTGTTCCACAGAAGAGGACGTGTTTCCGATAATCTTCCAAACTGTGACATTTCCAAGGCATGGTGTTCTCCATCTGGGGCAACGGTGTCTTTGTAACAGGTATACTTTCTCCTACAGAGGATTGTATTTTGTTGAATCTATGAAAGCTCGGGTAGTTAGTTAGAACTGGTGCATACCGGTTTCAAGAAATGATACAAACTACAACTAATCCGGTCTTAATGCCCATCCCATGAGTCAGATGACTGTTCATAGAGATGCTGGTGGTACAAGCAATGGTAGACTTGATTCTATTGCAAATATTTAGATTAGATCTGCCTACTATCCTATACCTGGCCTGCATGGTTTGTTGTCACAATTTTAAAGGCAGCTTATTTTAGCTGAATACTTAATCATTCTCCCAAGAATTCATTCAGCCCAGCGCTACTTTAGGCAATGAAGGAGCTTTCCAGCACGCGAACAGTAATTACTGTTTGCTTTGTATTCACTCATTTCTTCATTTGTTCAATCAATCATTCAACTATTTTTAGGTGCTTATTCTGTTTCAGGAACTGTGCTAGGTGCTAGGAATAATGATGAACAACAAGAGAGACAGAAATCTTGCCCTCATAAGCTCATGGAGCAAGGTGAGAAAATAGTAGTTATTCCACATCATTTTCAGATAGAGCCCATCCAAGCCCCACTTTTATTATCCCATTTTTTTGCCCCAAATCCTTAGGCTTTTCCATTGCCACTACTGAAGAAAGCCCAAACTGTCCTGCTAAATTGTCAAAGCCTACCACGATTCAAACATCATTGCCTGTCATTCCCCTGCACAAACTCCAGCTCAACTAGGCCACTTGCATTTCCTTTCATTGACCCCCATTCTTAGCAGGTAGCAATTTTTTTTCCTTTCCCTGGTGGCTATAAGACAGAATATTTAAGGTACAAAGAAATGAGCACAGAGTTCAAAAAGGATACATTTCAGAGACAAAATAAAGATGTTCATAATACTTTTTGGCTCCCAGATTTAATATTAGAATGAATTTAAAATTCCATCAGTCTTTTACTAAATGTTCAATTAGCAAGATAACGTCATATTTCTAATTTGGAAATAGTATTATATCAATCATAGTTACACAAATTTAGGTCTTGTCTCTCTTTCTAGGTAATAACTGGGAACAAGAACTTTGACAGATATAAATTGGTATACTCTTCGTTTTCCTAGTGATATGTAATAGGTTCAAAATACATAGTTTTTTCAAATGCACAGATTAAATAAAAACACCCAAGTTTGTCTATGATTGGTTTTTCAAAATTCATTTTCTGCCATGATGTATTTTTTACACGCTAAGGTGCAAGAAGCTATAAAATTGTTACTAGCAATCTTGAATATTTTTCAAAAAATTATTTTAGCCAAGTATTGTTCCGAACTATACCATTTTCTTTAAAACAATTATGATATTCATCCATTGTGTAGATTTATCGATTGCATTCTAAATGGCTTCATAGAAGGGTTAGAATGTTTTGACAAATCTCTAAATTATGGTATTATATTATTTTGAAAGCAGCCTTTGTAATAGGCAAATACTTACAGATCATTTCCTTTTTTTGGCTTTTGAATCACAGAATATTAATCCACAATATATACTTAGGCTAACATCAGTAAACCGTTTTCTGCACACAAAACCAGTGAAACTGGAGGCAGTCACGTATTGATCAGAAATGGAAGTCATTTGCAGATAATTTGCTCCAGAGACAACAGTCAGATGATTTTACAGAAAGATGGTTTTCAAGTCTCTTTTATGCTATTTGCATGTTAATAAGAAGTCTCATGTTTTGGCCTTTCTGGGGAGCCCAAGAAAGGATGATTCATCTGCAAAAGATGTGGGGTGCAAGGCAGCCGAAGAGAGTTTTAGAGGGAAGAACTATCATCGCTCATCATCAACCGTACAGTTGGCTCCCTGTGCTGTCAAGTGGAGGTTCTCTCCCTTGTCCACAAGGATCAAGATGCCTCCTCATGGTGACAGTGTTTGAAATTCCAAGTCCTTTTAATTTATAGCTCTAGAACCATTAGACTGTAAATGTTTTGAAACCAGAGACCATTTCTCATTTAACTTGGTGACACCAATACGCAACACAGTGCTTACCATAGTAGGCATTTCTGAGCTTTTATTGAATAAATGGATGAACAAATAAGTAAAAGAAAAGGGAGAAGGAGGATGATTAAAAAGAGAAGAAGAAAGGATCAAAGGAAGAGAGAAAAAGATTGGACCTTAACTGATGATAAGCTTGTGTGACAGAATATCAACGTGAGATCATCACATAGGGAAATCCCTGCATGTCCAACTCAGGTCACTGCACGCTTCCCCCACATACATCTCAAATCAATCAGCAACTTAATGAAGAGAAGAAGAGGGAAGGGGATTGTGTCAGAGTGCATGCCACCCCTCTTCGCCATAATTATCCCTAAGAGAATGAGGAAACACTGATTACAAGCATAGGTTCTGGGGACAAAACGCCTGTATTTAAGGCATTAAATTTATTAAGACAATAGATATCGTCTATTTTCTTCATATAACTTATAACTGTTGAAAATTCTGTGTCATTTGTATACTTTCATATTTTCTGTCTCCGTCACTAGAATATCAGCTTCACGAGGGCAGAAATCTTATCTGCCTTGCTCACCTCTATGTCACCTGTAGAGTTCCTGCTCCATAGTAGGGGCTAATAAATATCTGTAGAATGAGCGAATTCACAAACAAATCCAAATCTTAGCTGTGCCACTTTTAAGCTGTGTGACCTTAGGCAAATTACTTACCCTTTCTGGGCCTCAGATTTGCCCATTCTAATAGAGTTGCTGATTGAATGAAATAGTATATGTAAAATGTTAGCACAATGCCTAATATACATGCGAGCTAAGAAAAAAAGCTCTAGTGCTAAGAGATAATTTCTAAATATTAATAAACACCCCTCCCAATGAGATTCCCTGTTGTCTCCAGACTCTTCCCATTTGAGAGGAGCTAGATTTTGAAGGTGATCATTGTTTCAGGAAAGATGGCAGAAGAAAAGGACGGGGAAGTTGATCACTGGCTTTTGAGTTTTTTAAGTCCTTCATGAGTTTGATCATGGATTGTAGAGACTACCTGAGATTAAGAACAAAGTTTTTCTGCTCACCACACCTTTCCTCTACTGCATTTCTAGCTAAACCAAAGTCCTTGTACTGGGAGTTGGAAGAGAATTCAAAAGGACTCAGATGTTGTGTGTCCCTGAGAGAAGAGGTGTGCACCACAGTAGAACATGGGAACATGCGATAAGGTTATGGAAGCAGCGCAAACGGCACCAGGATCTGCCTCCCTGTCCAGGTAGATAGGCCTCAGACAGCTCAGAGTGGAGTGAGAGCAGCAGGAAGAAGAGCTGCCCTCAATCGGACCCCTCTCCCTGATGTCTTGCACATCTTAGGACAGTCAGACAAGGGTGAGGAAGACCACCTAACTGATGGGGACAACTGTCTGACTCATATTAGATATTCACACTGGACACTTTTAAGGATGGCAAAATTTGGAGCCAACATAAAAATTAAGTGTAGTTATAAAATAAAGGTAAACTTCTTGCACAGCTGAATTTATGACAATAGCATAAGGCTAAGGAGACCAGGAGGAGAAGATCTTACCAGAAAGTGGGTACTATTGATGGCAATACCAAGTAGAGAGGGAAAGGTGAGGAGGCAGGAAGGTGACGCAGCCTCATCCAGCTTAGAATTATCCTTCTCATGCCTACGGTCCTTTACATTTGGGAGCAAATGCCACCTCCAATTCTGATCCTTCCACTTGCTAGCTGAGTATCTCTGGTCTTTTTACCTCACTCTCCTCATTTGTGGTATCCTAACAGCTCCTAGTCTAATTTGTTTTATGTCATGATGAAGTGAGATATAAAAGTTATTTATAAAATGTAAGTTGCTATAGAGATGCTAGGAATGATATTTTTATTCTTACATAAATAAAGACTTCTATCTATGCAAAGGACCATTTCGTACATAGGGAAGAAATACCTGAGTCATATTTGTGGACAAATTCCCCAGGAATACATTTTCAGTTTCAGGAATCTTACCTTAATCCTCTGATTGTTTAATCAAGATCCTTTCCACAAATATGTACATGAGTGGGAGGATCTATGTAGGCTGTGCAGTAAAGTATTTAGACCATACTGGGATTTAGATCTTTCTGAATAAGTTAACAAAAAAGAAATAATGTATTTTTGCTTCATGTGTCTGTCTCTGAAACTGGCCTCTGTCAGTACTTAAGTTACACAGATATTAGTGCTGATGACTTCATTTTTCCAAAAAGGGAAACTAGAAGAAGCCACTTGTCATTTAAGGCCATTTTGGGTCCATTTTGCACATTTGTTGAAAGGCAGCGTTGTTTGTCATTTCTATTTCTCTGGAACTCTCTGAGTTTTCCTGGGAATCAAGGCAAGTTCTGTGCACCCCTGCCAGTGAAAGCAGAGAGGGCAGCCCAAGGGCAATGAGACTTTCTGTGTTTCCTCCCCATGTTTGCTCACTGCCACACTCTCTGTTACCAATGAGAGAAGCCATTCTTCATTGTCAGGCTGCTGGGAGGTGTGAGGCAGCTGCTGTGTTTGCGTGAGGACAGTTTTCCTTGGGCTTGAGGTTTATAGGTTGGATACTATGGCAACATTCTGGGTAAAAGATATGATCAGTATGCAAATCCTCATCACTATCATTATAGGACACATTTCAACACATTAAAGGAGTATTTTGTAATTATTCTGAACATATTGATGTTTACTACATTTTCTTATCTCAATTTTGAGTTAAGCAGACCAATTTTAATGTAAAAGCTGCTTGTGTTGAACAATTTAGGGATAGATAATGAACTCTTACTACATTTAAGTCATGTTAAAACATTTTCCCTATCTTTATACCATTTGGAAATGGAAAAACTGAACAGTCTGTAAGCGTGAAAGACAAATAGTTTGTGTTTTTGTGTTGCTGTATAGTCTCTTCTCTCATTACAATGTGCTGTGTATTTTAATTTTTTGCCTAAAGAATATTTTATAAGTAGTGTCTTACTAATTACACAAATTCAAGTAGACTTAACAAAGTACAGATGAGAACTAGGACTGCCTGAGCTATAACTAGAAGATTAGTTTCTGCTCAGTAAGATCAACAGGAATATAAATCTAAAGAACAGAAATGTGAGATTGTCTTTGCCCGAAGGTTCAACTCAGACTCCTTTCCAGTGAAACCTTGGCCTCAGTAGTTTTCTATCTATAGAGTGCAGGGTTGGATAAAACTTCTATGCCCTTCCAACTGTGGGAGTCATGGTTTTCAAGGTTGTGTCTCTTTTGTACATGTGTATAAACCATTCTCACATTTATCAAGAGATTGTGTTTCAAACTGTGTAGTGCTCTCATCCTCTTCTGAACCCAAAGCATCCTATTCACCCCACTCATTGGTCAATTAATCACATGGCATAGTAAACATTTGTGTTCATTTCACATTTACTGTGACTTAATTCTTATAGTTAAACATTTCTGTTTGTGTATATCACGTGTGTGTGTCCCCATATAAATGCAAAAGCTGGCTATGTCTCCCTCATCTATCTCCGAATATCTTAGCAAGGGTCTGGTATAAGGTAGGTAAGAATATGTTGATCTGATTCGATATCAGACAGAGAAGAGGAAGCTCCATGACAACTGCCTACCTGTAAGCATGCCTTCATTCACCACGCAGCTTCCATCAATCAAAACAGCATCACATGGCAATGAAAGTTTTCCTGGAAGAATAAGAATGTCTCCGGGAACCAAGAGACGGGATTCCAGCTCCTCCAAACCTACACCAAAGCAAAGTCTCCATGAAGAGCTGACCTTTTCCTGTTTTTACTTAAGAATGAAAGCAACTAAGAATCCTTATCGACCTGTTGGCCAAGAGCTACCCTACCTGTTCAACTGTTGAAGCCCCTTTTTGGTCCATTGAAAATTCCAAAAGAATCAGGATTAGGAAATTGGTTCCTGGGACTCAGAAAAGGATTAGCTAAGCAACAAGATCCCATCTTAATCCTAGTACCCGGTGTGCTTTGCCCACAGCAGATACACAAGGACACTGGGCAGAGCAGAAGTGCAGCTTCCTGCTGTTTGCTCTCATCTGGGTTTCCGATTCCCGCGGTACACTTGGTCTTCTTGGATTGAGGCCTTACGTAAATTGCCCAAATAACTTCTGCTGTCCCAGGGTGCAGCTCCTCGCTCCTTACAAAAAGCCACAGCCACGCCACCTCTGGCTAGCTCACAGCAGATGCCAAGTGTCCAGACAGCTATCTAAAAGCCCCATTCAGGCCTAGGTTCCAGATGGCAGTTCAAATTGTGTGATGCAGGGTCTGTTTGGGATAGTTAGATTGGGAAATAAAGGAACCTTAAGAAGGTTTACCCAGTGTTATTCAAATGAGTGACATATGAAGGGGAGAGGGAAATTGAAGGAACCCAGACATTGGGTAAGAATGACTGAATAAAGGCTTGGGTGAGGATAAGGCAAGCAAGATGTCTAGTGTACAAAATTTAATGAGGCACTTGTTCTCAGGGCCCTGCAGCTGTGGGGTCAGCACTGGCATGATCTTGCCTCGTTAAATTTTCTATCTTAGAGGCCTTCTTTGCCTTACCCTCATCCCAGTTCTGGGTTCAGTCAGAAAAGACTTTTTCTCCTTGGCTAATAATTAAGGACAAATGAGACCAATTCCCCTGTGAAATATTAAGATGCTGAAGATGGCCTAACGTGTCACTTACCTTTGTCTTTTACAATGATTGTAACCTGGACTTTGTTGTGGTCCTCCACGAGGTTATGCAGCTTAACTGATTGCTACCAAGTAAAAGTTAACATTTAAATATTAGATAGTTCATATTCTGAAAACCACATGTTCTCAACACAGTAAATACCAGGCCAGCTGTCACAGCTAAAGTGACTCTGGGCAAAGGACTCAACTTCTTTTGATGCTTCAGCTTCCCTGCTCCAACCCCTACCTCATCTGACCTGCTACGTGCAGCAGCAAATATGCTCATTAGTTTAATGCTATCTCACTCCCCAAAAAAAAATAATGCACAGCCACTGCCTCAAGGACCTAAGCCAAGGAACCTGTTAAAAGAAACTTTACGCAAATTAAATTTAACAGGAGTTTAATTGAGGAAGAAAAAAAAAAGGTAATTCATAAATCAGGCAGCCGCCAGAACCACAGCAGATTCAGAGAGACTCCAGGGATGCCTGATGGTCAGAATAAATTTGTAGAACAAAGAAGGGAAATGACTACAGAAATCAGAAGTGAGGTACAGAAACAACTGGACTGGTTACAGGTTGGCGTTTGCCTCATTTGAACAGTTTGAGCCCTCAGCAGTGTATGAGTGGTGGAAGTATGGCTGCTGTAGGAGTCGCTGAAGATTGGCCAAGACTCAGGTATTGTTTCAGACGCATACTCCTAAGTCAGGTTTTCAATCTTGTCTAACTATTAAGTTAGGTTAAGGTTGGCCCACAAGGAGTCAAATATAGAAGTACGGAGTCCTTCTCAGGCCGTATTTAGTTCGCTTTAACAAACCAAAGCTATATTTCTTGAAGATGCACAATCAGAATGATGAAGAATGAGACTGTGAGCAGGTTACTTCCCTCTCTATGCCTCTGTCTCCCTGTCTGTAAAACAATAGAGCTAAATGTTCTCTGTAAGTGGCTTTCTGCTTGAAAGTGTCTGTGAATGTGTAGGTTGTGTTTTGATTGCATGTGGGACAGCCACCCTCTCCTTTATGAACTGTGGATTTTCATATTGGTTAAGTCAGCAGATGGCAGTTATGCTGTTCAGTTGTGAATCTTGTGCTATTGCTTATGAGTTATTTAGCCTGTTTAACTCCTTTTTGCTCATCAGAAAAGGGAGATTATAACAGACTATAACAGGGTTAAGTTTGAAGTGATTTTACTCTTATAGAGCCCTCTGTGTAGTACTCAATACTATGCTAAGAGCTCATGAATGTTAGTGATTCATAAGAAACTTGTTGGAAAAACAGTGTGAGAGCACGTTAACTGGAAAGACTTGCTTGAGATAGTTTATTGAGTTAGGACTCTGTGAAAAGTGGAGAAAATGGAAGGAGCCTGGAGAAGTGGAGAAAGCATCTTATAGGATAACACAGGGGACAGAAAGGCAGAGGTGAGAGATGATTTCATCCATACAGTTCCCCAGACTGACTGCTGGGGCAACATGAGAGAGAGAAAGTTCCATGCTGGGCCAGCCCTGGAAGGTACTGCCTCTTCCTGTTTGGATGTCGGTGGCTTGGATGCCTCGAACTAGACGCGAGTTTGAATACTGTCAGCAATTCTTAATTCACTTTAGCCTAATTCACATATAAAACTTTTTTTCTTTTAGCTGTTACATTGTTTTGATCTGTTCTGTTGGTGATATTTACTGTTATAAATGTCACTAGGCCAAGACAAGCATTACACGTAATTATACAACTTTCCCCTTGAGAAAACATAATGAACCCAGTGGTAATATTTATATGGAAAAATTTATGATATACTTCAGTTTTGCATGAAAAGTTAAACTTTGGTAAGTTGGACCGATTGAGTGGAGGAAGCGATAGTACTGTTTGGTGCACATTCATTGCTCTAAGGTGACTTCCTGAGGCTTAATGGTTGGGGCATGCATTTTAATGATGCGTAATAGTGGGGAAGTCAGCTGTGGTTCTGTGGGCAAAGAACACTGGGGTCAGTTAGGATTTCTGAGTTGTAGGTCAGGCATACCCCCTAACCAGTCAGGTAACGTGCATATATAAGAAATGGTGCCTTAGAATTTAGTCTTTTTCTCTGTAAGCAGACAATATTGAATTGGATCACTTTCAAGTTATACCTTCAAGCTCTAAAATGATATGACATTGATTTATTTTGCATGTCAGAGATTTATTTAAAACCTGCAAGGCAACATAGAAGAAATATACATGGTATATAAAATGGCTCAAATCTTTATTATTTTTAAATAGTTTAAAACATTAAGCAGTTATTATGTGCCAGGCATTGTTGCAGGCACTTGAACAACAGTATTTTTTTAATTCTCAAAATAATTCTGTGATGAAAATGTTATCTCCAACATACATGTAAAAACCAAAAAAACGGGGTAGAAAATATTAAAGTAATTTTCTCACCATCATTTACTTACTATGTAAATCAAACCTAGGTTCATCTGACTCTAAAGCCTTTTCTGTTGATGAATATGTTCTTCTAGTGCTTAAAAACAGCATTTTTTCCTTTAAGAAGATAAAAATCCTTTTTCTAGATTTTTTTTTTTTTTTGCTTTGCAAACTCATTTAGATAATGCCATGATAAATTCAGCGTAGTATGAGAGGATGATAGTCAACACATTTGGAAGTAGTGAAGTATGAGTTAATAATACTTGACTATAATTCCCAAAACTCATTATGCTGTAGAGCTGGGCTGGTTTATTAGACTTAGTATTCTCTGTAACCTGTCACGCTTCCATGCCTCTGCTCAAGCTAGTCCCTAGAATGTCCACTCCAGTTCTCTACTAACAAACTTTCTAATCCTTCACATAAAGGCCTACTCAAATGTCACCTCCACTCCGCAAGTCCCTACAATCCTCAGGAAGAATTCATTGTTCTGCTCTCTCCACCTGTGTGAGTGTACTGATCACATTCCATTATAGCTAACCGCTGTCTTGTCAGGCCTCCCTTGTGAGTCGGGCAGTAGAGAGAAGAAAGGCACCGTGTATATTATGCATCTGTGGATTCCTCTAGAGCCTATCACATAGTAGGTCCTTATCAAATATGTATTTATTAGAACCAAATTATTCTACTTCTCCCAACACTGGAGTGGAATAATGTTAGCCTCCTCTTTGAGTTAATGTACTGGGAAAATCTACAAACACGGGTTTCTATGGCAACCAACTAGCTAGGAGAAGGCAAACGCTGCAGTGCTTGCCATGACTGCAAAGCTCGTTGCCTGATTTTTGTTAGGCCCCCTTTAGTTTCTTCTGTCCCTGTTCAGCAGTACCAGGATCAGTTTCCAAGATGAATTTGCATATTGTTATTATTCAGCATCTGTTGCTGTGTGTCCTTGTGTTTGCTGTGGCTGGATTTCCTCTAGAGATGAGTAATGAGGGTATTAACTTAGGTGCCTCTTGAGCTTGGCTCTGTCATAACTGAAGGCAAAGAAAGCACTGTGGGCCAGATACTCCCAGTGCTATTTCTAGCAGCCACCCGTGGAGCTCAGCAATACAGTATGCACAGACAGTTCAATGTAAATACAGTTGAGTACCAAGGTTTGCACTCATGCCTGCACCAAACTTGTTAGAAAGGGACTGAAGCAGGAGGGTTTCTTGGCTTAAGAAAGGTAATTCTTTGTGTAGCATAATTTGGGGCCACGATGGATGCAGAAAAACATCTTATTCTACTCCTGCAAACACTTGCTCTCTTACAATTTTCCAAAGCCGGCGTTCGTTTACCTAAGTCTTTAATTCAGTGAAATAATGAACTTCAGTGTAGCTCAATAGAATGATATGGAGATAGCAATAGATGTTCCTTCTTTCAATCCTGCCAAAGCCCTTCCCCAAATCCTACTGCTGTAAGGAAATTCATGAGTCACTCTGAGGTTGTGCTCAATGGGACAGTGTGTAGTACTTGACTTGGAATCAGAAAACCTGGGGCTAAGGTCTATGGCCACTGTTACTGGGTGAGTGTGAACAAGTCCCTTCACCTCCTGGATTATCCCTGTCCCTCCCTTTCAGGTAGCAGGAGGCTATAAAACTCATGTGTGTTTTATTTCCTAATTTGCCATGTCCCATACAAATACATACATTATGAACATGGGTGCCTACTGCAAACTGTAAAGTGCTAAACAGATGTTGATGAATGAGGACTTGTGATTTAAATTGCAAATATACAGTTTCAGGAAACTGGCTCATTTTGTGGAGTGTTACAAGGTGCTTCACAGGTTGGGTTAGGTACCCTTTTATTAATAAATACTGGCTGCTAATGAGATTAGTGTTTGTCCTCTAATTCCTTTTCTGTTTTTTAAAGAAATCCTTTGCAATACTGCCACCAAGTCTAAAGTTCCCGTATTAGCCACTGTTTTGAACAAAGGAATGTAGAGATTTTTTAAGATGCGGAACCTGAAAGTTTAAATTCCAGGAAGGATTTTTAAATAAGCCAATTACAAGTATTAGAAAACAGGTATTACCTAACTTTGGAAGGGGAGATCTTATAAGCAAAACAATAAACCATAAAGGAAAAGAAATATATTTGACTCTACATAAATTTTCATCGATAGCTAAAGTCAAAGTCTAGAAAAATAGACTAAAAAGTAAAACTTTTTCACATATATGATGAATATAAAGAGGCCCTTAATATAAAATGAAAATGCAAAACACTATTAGACAAAAAGTGTCTAGTCTCACCAGCAATCAGGAAAATGTACATTAAAACATCAATGAGACCTAGTTTTTAAATACGTTAAATTTAAAAAATTTTAAATATCAATATAACTCCAGAAACTGATGAATCCGGGGGAAATAAATACTCTTGTATGTTTCTGATTTTAAAAAAGTCTTTCATTTGTGGAAAATAATATAGCAGCATCTATTAAAATTCAAAATATACATATGCCTTGATTCAGAAACCTGGCTTTTGGTTGCTATGCTAAAAAAATGCAAACACTAATATGTAAGAACATGCCCATACTATAGTAGTAACTTTCAATTCAACATTATTTGTGGTGGCAACAGATTGAGGGGAAATTACTTTCAACAAGTAACAGAACAGTGAAATAAATTATGATTATCATGAAATAGTATAGTATTATTTTAAAAACATGAATTATAATTATTTATTTACTTGGTGAATTGCCATTATATATAAAGTGAAAAATGAAAGTTCCAGATTAATATGCATAGTAAGATCCTATTTTAATTTTAAAAATTAATAAAGACATAAATCTCCTTATAAGCTGGTATATATATGTATGTGCACTTCATAGAGTAAAATGAGTGAAAAATATGATGATGGCATTAATAAATAAATACATATATCTGGAATCTTGGTGTTTGAATTTATCCTTCAGTGGGTTCCCTTATAATAATCATTGTTAAGCTTTTAGAATGCATAACAATCATCAGTTATAAAACTTTTAGAAATGAAGATTCCAACCCTGGATATTTTGATTTAATAAGTCAGAAGCTCAAAAATGTCAGGGAATTCTCTTACTAAAACACTGTCTTATTGAGTATAGAATCAAACCTAATTTTTTCTACAACCCATCCCCTAACTCCCACACAGGAATTTCTGTATTTCTTTTGGATTTCCTTAAAGATATATTCAAATATCAAATGAAGACATAGGCATTTATAAAGGACTTCTAAGAGGGAGAATAAAATTTTTCAAAGACAATTAAATAGGAAACCTATAGAACAAATACAATATTTAAGTCCAGGGAAATATATGGAAGTGTTCTAAGGGGCGTAATATCTTGATTAATGCACACAGTTGAGATGCTACCCCTTCATTCTCCTAAAACTATGACTGGCATCTTTCATCCATCACAGCATTCTTTCCCACCATACTCAAATACAGCCTTAGAGTCCTTCTAAACAAAGCATTCAATGAAGGCTTCAGATGATAATCAGAGTTTGCTAAGACATTTAATTCTCCCTGGTAGTCCCAAAGTCCTCCTTCTGTGATCCCACATTTGGTAAGCCCTCACTTTTTGTTTTATGACTTATGGTTGACAAAGCACTGCTGGCTCTCAGTAGAAACACCATGGGCTTTACTTCTTTAGCTAGAAGCTAAATAGAATCTAGCTGTGATTTCAGGGCTTACCTGTCGCAAATCATACACGCTTAAGACAATGGAGATAACTGTCAAAATGATGATGGCCACAGAGTATTCTATGTAACCTTGAGACAGCCACAAAGTTAGGGTGAAGGCTTGGAACACATAGAATGGATTTAAAACCTGTGGGTACAAAAATGGCATTTGGGTCACTTGCATGAACCTTAGTAGTAATCAAGAAGATGTCATTTCATTATCTAATTTTTTCTCATTTTTTTACAACATGCACGAACCTCTAATATTTAAGAATTCACTTAGATCTCTATTGATTTGGGTTGAGAAAATGTCAGACACATAGAATGTGATATGGTGGAAGCAAAATTATTTTGTGCATTCAGAGCCATGCCCACAAATTGATCATTCTTACTCATTTTGAATTTCAAAAATATTTTACCAATAACAAAATTTAACAATTCACCTTCTTAAACAGATTTACTCATAATGGCGGAGGTACGTGATTCAGTCTCTTTTAAAAATGTACTTCCATTTGGAACAGTTTAAGTGCAGTTTTATTTTTCATATAATCACATGCTGCAGATTTAGTCAAGTTGTGTAATGAAAATGAAAGATTCTACTTTTCAGGTCATTTAAAAATAGCATCTTTCATGTCACAGGTCTTAGCAAGGTCACATGAGAGTCAGTCAAGTCCTTCTCTTGGACAAGGAGGAAGGCTGGAGAGAAATGTCTTCCCCAAGGCTGCAGGGCCAATCATGAGCAGAAAGTATGACCAGCCCGAGAGCTGGTCAGTCATACATGTATATTTTTGGTCTCGTGAGAATACCTTCAACGTTTCTTGTTCCCTCAATTTTTCCCATTTGGGTCCTGCTAACTCATGCTAATAATGAGAGCAGAGAAGGCAAACCTGAGAAGCCAGAGAAAAGTCACAGGATATACATGCAGAAAGTGGATTAAAGAGCCCGTCAGAGCAAAGCAAGGATTATTTTTCTGAGAAACTGTTATTTCTAATCATTATGAATTAGATGAAATATTGGTTTAAATCAGTGCTAATCTCCCTTACCTCTGTTTTCTATAATTTCCTTATGTACTAAATACAATTCTAATTTAGTCTTAAAAGTGAACTGACATATGGTAAATAAGTTAGTACGTTGTATCTTAAGGGTTGGATATATTTTGTCCATTAAAAAAGATTTTGTTCCTTAATATTTCTTATTATTTCAATCCCCACTGCTTTACTTACAAATTACAGCTTTTTTGTTTGCTTATTATAAAATGCTTTAATTGTAGGTTACATACAAATGATAATATGACCTTGAAGTTAAGCAAATCCAGTAGAAAACTGGTGAAATACTTGTTACAGAAGAAACAACAGTATCTTAATTAATTTGGTTGTCTATTTAATATTCTTTTGAAACCAAATGTAAAGAAATATTTGTACTTGTTTTCCTTTCTACTAAAGGGCTAGTAAATAGGTGCCAGAAAATACTAGCACTCCTTTCAAAATAGAACACATTGACCCCTGGAGAATATTTGGCAATTTGAAAATGTACTTGAAGTGTAAAAAGCTGCCTACTTTTTGATAGTTAGGGAAGCTATGCATATGTCTAGGCAGGATGTATATGGGAAATCTTTGTATGTTCCACCAAATTTTGCTGTGAACTGAAAACTAGTCTAAAAAATAAAGCTAAAAAAAAGCAACCTGTTTTCTGCTCCAGACACAGAATAATGGTAAATAATTTTTTAATCTTAAAAAGATATGTCCATGCTCCAAAACAAAATGGCCATCTTTATGGGTTAGAAATAGACTGGAAACATGCAGCATTGAGTGGGGACTCACATCATCAGATTCATGGGTTCCAGACAAAGACTAGACAGCAAAATCTAGGAGCTCCTTTCTCAGAGGAATAGACAGAACGTGTTCCTCAGGTGGCAGAGGATAGAAATGAGGCTTACGGTGGAAAACAAGGGTAGCCACGGGCTTCCTGTTCCAGAATAGAGGTTGAGCAAAGTCATAACCAATGAGGGCTTTCCACCCAAGGGTAGAATGAGAGAGAAGAGAACCCATGGTACAACTGTGAACTGGGCCAAGCCTCAAGCTGGCTAAGGACATGCATGTGACAAATCCCTGAAAGACAAGTGCCCAAACCTTCAGGGACCACATAGGGGCCAACTGGAGGCAAACAAAGCCATCAAAGCAGCACAGAAAGCACAGAAAGAAAGAGAAAAATTGATGGGGAAAGTGTCCCACTTAAAGTAAGCGTTAAAAAAAAAAATCCAAACACACAAGGAAAATATTGCTAAAAATAAAAAAAATAAAACACTAACAAAGGGAGAACTTACTCTCATGAAAATAATAAAGCCATTTGAAAAAAACCAAAAGAATATATTTCAAATCTTCAAAAATTATAGAAATAATAACATTGCCTCATGCTGTGGACTGAACTTTTGTGTCCCCCCCTAAATTCATAGGTTGAAGCCCTAACCTCCAATGTGATGGTATTGGGAGGTGGGTCCCTTGGGAGGTAATTAGGTTTAGATGAGGTCATGAAGGTAGAGGTTCCACGATGGAATTAGTGTCCTGGTAAGAAGAGGAAGAGACCAGAGCTCTCTCTCCACCATGTGAAGACACAAAGAATGCAATACTCTGCAGGCCCAGGAACGGGTCCTCACCAGGAACCGAATATGCAGGCACCTTGATCTTGGACTTCCCAGCCTCTAAAACTGTGGGAAAGTAAATGTTTGTTGTTTAAACCACCCAGTGCATGACATTTTGTTATAGCAACCCAGTGGACTAACCACGCCCCCTACCACCACCACCACCACCACCACAACCACCACCACCATCATCCAAACTTAAGAGAGCAAAACAAAACAAACAGGAGATTATGAAGCAGGAATCTGTCTCACACTGGAAAGGAATTTTAAAGTACACCTGAGTTTAAAATAAGCAGTAGCAAAAAGAAGTTGCATGAAACAAGATATCATTCACATCAAAGTATTTATGTGTTCCTTCTAGGAAGTAAGAAGGGGCAGAAATTTATTTTTTCAAAAAAAAAAGAAAAAGAAAAAAGAAAACAGTTACCTGTTTAACAAGCAGCTTCCATATGGGTTGGATTTCAACCTCAATGGTGTTAGGCCCACACACTAATCTTCTGTAGGAGATTGATCATCCATTAGTGTCAGAGCTACAAGTTCAGTGATAAGTGACTACAGGCCAAACTAAACAGAAGTCATTTTTCTACTCTTTGGAGATTTTGTGACTTTGATTTAAAAAATAACATGCAAGTTCTTTTGAAACCTAATTCTAAACTACTATTTTTGAAATGAAAGTCAGTGCATGATGGACAGAGTTGTAGTCCTTGATACAAATATATCTTAAGTGTAGTACAACTCAAAACAAAAACTTGGAAAGACACTTTCATTTTGAGTTACTTTTAAAATAATTTTATTATATACTAAAAGCAGCGAAAAAGACACAGCTATGCAGATGTTCCTAGACTTGTCAGGTGTTCTAGATTGTCCTTGATGTTAGAAGTCATATCTATCTTACTTTGGTACCTCCAGCACCTAGGACAGGCCCTTAGTGTATGAACTGAATGAATATATAAATGAATGAGCAAATGAACTGGAAGACATGGCCTTCATGGCTAACACTTGGTAAATGTGTACATTATACACAAAGTGTAATACACATGTGCATTACAACAGGAACGCATATTTCCATACTATTTTACCATTAACAAAGTTTTTACAAAAGATTCATTTGATCCTCACAATAGTCCGAAGGAAAGGGCTAATATCCCTATTTTGCCAATGGAAAAAATTACTCAGTGTGGCATGTAGCCAAAAGTGCACACATCTAGTATTAATCACGACAATGTAACTTTTTTTTTTTTTGAGATGGAGTTTCACTCTTGTTTCCCAGGCTGGAGTGCAATGGCACGATCTCAGTTCAACGCAACCTCCGCCTCCCAGGTGCAAGCAATTCTCCTGCCTCAGCCTCATGAGTAGCTGGGATTACAGGCGTGCGCCATCACACCCGGCTAATTTTGTATGTTTAGTACAGACAGGGTTTCTCCATGTTGGTCAGGCTGGTCTTGAACTCCCGACCTCAGGTGATCTACCCGCCTCAGCCTCCCGAAGTGCTGGGATTACAGGCATAAGCCACCACGCCCGGCCTACAATGTAACTTTTAAACAGAGTTGACAGTGTCAGAAACTGCACTTAGCCTTTTATATGCATTAACTCCTTCAATCATCACATTATTCCCATGAGATTTCATATTAGCACCTATTGTAATAAAAACTCAAGTTCAGATAAAGCAAGAAACTTTTCCAGGATCACAAAGCCAGAAGGAGATAGGCTTTGTAGCATGGTCTGTGACTCCACTTCACAAATCTGCCTCAGAAAGGATCAGTGGGGAGAATCTACCCGAGAGATCTTCGGTCTCACTGAGGTATAACAGAGAGCTGAGCCCAAGTTTATCTAACTTCTTAGCCATATTTTTTCCAAGTACAATTGTAGTTTGCAAAGTACAGAGAGGACTCAAACCAAGGTCTTCTAACTCCATGGCATGAAAGCACTGAGGTTCAAGGATGTTGGGAATCAGAGAGGACAAACAGCCCATCATGCTCTTTGACTTCTTAAGTCCCTATACCTCACACTGGAAAGAGCCCATAACTCAAACCATTTCAGTACTCAGGACTCTTTTACACGATCTGGGGCAATGATCTGGTGTTAAGCAAAGTGTCAGAACTTCGGACCCCAAAGTTGGTCCTCCTTTCCCTCTCTCTACTTTGAATGCCCTTCCCACATTCTTTACCTCATAAATGTCTGCTCAGCCGCTGAGAGCCAGATCTGACAATCAAGCCTAATGGTTGAGAAATGTGGGATCGGATAGACCTGGATTTGAATCCAGCTGAGACTTTGTGCTTGCTGTTCCCTCCCCCCGGGAACTAATTCCCCCCCCAACTTTGTATGGCTTACTCGCTCAGTCCCTGAATGAAACAAGGGTATTCCCTTGTGAATGAATTTCATTCTTTCTCTGTTCAAATAGCACCTCCTTACTGGGCTTTTTCTAACAATGCTGCTTAAAATAGCTACCCTGACTCTCAATTCAGATTCTCTTCATCTCCTCATCCCGCCATGCTTCATTCTAGTGCACATAATTACCTGAAATTACATGTTATGTTTTACATATTAATAAGTGTGCAAAAAAACCAGACTGTGTCCTCCACTATAATGTACGCTTCCGGAGGACATCGATACATTCCGAATGCCTAAAACAGAGCCTATTATATGTTGAATGAATGAATTGACGACTGAATGAGGGGTCAGCCTCACTCTTCTCGTCTGTAAAAGAGGTTTTATAAAACATACCTAATAAAACTGCTATCAAGCTGAATGTGTGGCACACACCTGTAGTCCCAGCTATTTGGGAGGCTGAGGCAGGAGAACTGCTTGACCTCAGGAGTTTGAGACCAGCCTGGGCAAAAAAGGGAGACCCTAATTTAAAAAAAAAAAATCCTGCCAGTAGCATATGAGTAAAATACATAAAGCATTTAGTTCTCAGTAAATGGCAGCTATCTTTGAAGTCTTACTCCCTCTCGCACAATTAACTCTATTTTTCTCCCTTCCAATAACCTTTCTTAGCAACAGCACCTACATCATTAAATTATAATGTATATTTACATGTATTTTTCCCTCAAGTTTCCTAGAGTCCCTTTAAAGGCAGAAACATATTTTTTTCTTTTTTTTTTTTTGAGACGGAGTATTGCTGTGTCGCCCAGGCTGGAGTGCATTGGCACAGTCTAGGCTCACTTCAACTTCCGCCTCCCAGTTTCAAGCGATTTTCCTGCCTCAGCCTCCTGAGTAGCTGGGGTTACAGGCCCACACCACCACATCTGGCTAACTTTTGTATTTTTAGTAGAGACGGGTTTTCACCATGTTGGCCAGGCTGGTCTCAAACCCCTGACCTCGTGATCCACCTGACTCGGTTTCCCAAAATGCTGGGATTACAGGCACGAGCCACCGTGCCCAGCCCAGAAACAGAGATTTTTAAATCCTGTCTAAAAATCTAACATCTAGGGGCACAGTGTCTGACCTAGAGGATATTCCCTAAATATTAGCATGAATAAATAAGGTTCAAGGCAGTACACAGGGTATGGAAAGCAGTTTAGAAAGCAATCCTAGCTTCTGATGCTCTTTGGCTCTCCAAGTTTGGCAATATTACCATTAAGAGAGGAGAGATCCCATGAGGATGGGGATCCAGCAGTTCAATATTTGCCTGTAGGTCATCCTCTTTATGGCTCATCTGAGCCATATTGAAATCACAGCCTGGCATGCCCCTTGCTGCTTCATCTCTTCTACTGCTTCTTGCCAAAAACTATTGTGTGTTTAGAGATCATGCACCCGTCTCATTTTCAGCACAAGCCAAGCAGACTGTTCAGGGATGTTGACCAATGGCTGAGCAACAGGAAGAAAGATAAGATTCGAAGCTGGTTCACATGAGGAAAGGTCTAAGAAACAAGGGAGCTGACATTCTGACCAGCTGGTGGGGAAAATTGTTCCCAGAATGTTCCCAATGGCTTCACAGAACAACACACACCAAATAAAATTCAGCAGACCTGCCTAATAGTTCTAACTATCCATCAGAAGAAGAGCTTCTTCGGAGGTGGATGGTCCCTCTCTAGAAGTTGAACAATTTCTCAGCAGGAAACCTGTGGAGGGGATTTCTGCAGGGACCGTGGGCTAAACTTGAGGAATCATTGAGGTTTCCTCCAACCCTGAGAGAACAGTCAATCTGTTAGAATTTATTTCTGAGAAAACAAAATGCAGATGACTAGGAGGACTTTCTCCTGGAGGACGTCCATGTCCCTTTTCATTTGTTATTCATTCATTCATTCAATTAACTTGCCAAGTAATTGTTAATGTGTTGTGTGGTAGCCACTTTAGGCTCCAGGTGGTAAAGACTGAAGGAGTCCTCAAGGAGGAAGGAAGGGCATGTTAGAATTATGATGGGGCTTTTTCAAACTGCACCTGTGTTTTGCTCACTGCTTCCATTCTGATAAGTTTCCAGCAGGGTCTGCGGCAGGCAGGGATGTCTATAGTTCTCCACACAAACAATGTCAAGCCAGGAGATTCTGGCATAACCCACTTCCCGGAACTTAGGAATTTTTAGGAAGCAGACATGTAGAGGTTGAGAAAGTTCCCGTGTGATTCTGTTAGCGAGTTCCTGACTTCCCTAACACTCTCATTTTACAAAGGGAGGAAGACCTGAGATCTTCACAGATGCATAGGACGTGGCATCCAACTTCTGGGATTTGGACGTGGTTGTATCATACAGCAAGAGTGCTGGCCTTAGAGCCCTTCCATTAAAAACAAGATTGGAGTATTTTGAGAAATTGCTTTATGGAAGGAAAACACCTATTTCATTACAGCTTGAACCTACTTGTGTACTTTAATGAAACACTTATACAGAGACTGTATCTCCATTCTACAAATGACATGAGAGTTAGTTTAGTTTTTTACATTTGTCCTCATCTGTGACCTGCCCATTTCTTTCATTGCCTAAATTGCATGTTTTCAGATAGCCTCAGGAAAACTTGGGAAGTTGGGCCCTGAGAGGATTTCAAGCCCTCCACGTGAGCTAAGTGTGGTGCTTCCAGTCAGTTCTTCTGGGGAAATGCCTTGAGCGTTCCCAGGTGTGGGGATGCAGAAGGGAATGGACCAGGAGGACATCAGGAGTGGAGATGGGAGGACAAAGAAACCCAGTGCAGGATCCTGCCAGGGAGATTCTGGACTTAGGTTTACGGGTCCCTCTGTAGGGCTTTGCTCTAAATAAGGCATTAGAGTTAAGCGATTTTGTACTTTAAATGGGCTGAGATCCATAGAACCATGGATCTGATAATTCCACTTTATTAAAAAAGAAAATGATCTCAGTTCATTTAATTTTTATTACATACCTTATACATTAAATTTTAAAGAAAGGATATATACATGTTATATTTTTAAGTAACTCATTAACTTCTAATTGAATTCTAATAGTTGAGACTATGTTATTGGCCTCCAGAAGAATGAGCAAAGCCCCTTTCCTCGCCTCCAACCACTCCTTCCCTGATCCTTCTGTAAAAGCTGATCTCATGGCTGAGTATCTACTACATGGCTATTTTCTAAAGGTGGTTTCAAAGGGGATAGAGGTCATGGTATACAAGCATGGTTTCTAACTTTTCCTCTCCCCAAGACTGAGAAGTAAGAGAGTAGGGTCTCACAGCAGCCTCTCTCTCTCCCTCTCTCTCCCTCACCTTCTTTTTGCTTCTTTCTCTCTCTCTCCTAATGTTCTGTGTTCTCATGGAACAGTTTCTGTCAGCTTAGAGTTACGCGTAAATGGTAAACCTACCTTCTCTTGCTGTCTGTCACTCGGATTCCTTTCCTCTGGTGCTGACAAGCATGCCTTATTCTCTCAATGCTGCGGTAAACATTGAGAATTAAATTTGGCCTTGCGAATCACTAAACCAATGGGGAGCTCTCTTCCCAGCTTTGCATTCAGTGATGCCACCTTGGTGGCTTAAATTGGCCATGGATGGAATATTCCTACCATAGAAGCCAGCAAACCCTGTCTATCAAAGCTTTTTTTCTTCCTGAGAGCTACGTCACCAGCAAGATGATTGATCTGGACTTAACCCCAAGTGTGTGTGTGTGTGTGTGTGTGTGTGTGTGTGTGTGTGTGTGTATGTAAGTGTGCATATGTGTATGTGTGTGTGTGTGTGTGTGTATGGTATGTGTGTGTATGTGTGTGTGTGTCTGTGTGTGTGTGTGTGTGTGTATGTGTATGTGTGTATGTGTGTATGTGTGTGTGTATGGTGTGTGTGTATGTGTATGTGTGTGTGTGTGTATGTGTATGTGTGTGCGTGTGTGTATGTGTGTGTATGTGTGTATGTATGTTGTGTGTGTATGTGTGTGGTGTGTGTATGTGTGTGTGTTGTATGTGTGTTATGTGTTGTGTGTATGTCTGTGTTATGTGTGTTGTGTGTGTGTTGTGTGTGTGTATGTATGTGTATGTGTGTATGTGCGTTATGTGTGTATGTGTATATATGTGTATGTGTGTGTGTTGTGTGTTGTGTTGTGTGTGTTGTGTTGTGTGTGTTGTGTATGTGTATGTGCGTTATATGTGTATGTGTATGTGTGTGTATGTGTATGTGTGTGTGTGTGTGTTGTGTGTTGTGTTGTGTGTATGTGTGTTGTGTGTGTTGTGTGTGTATGTGTGTATGTGTGTGTTGTGTGTGTGTGTGTGTGTGTGGGTGGGTGGCGGGGGGTGGTGCAGGGGGGCTGGGAGAGAGTCCTTCTATTTCTGCTGCCAGGAAGTCATTTATTCCTTTTATTTTCTGGAGCCTGAACAAAAGGGACAGAAGCAGGGTGGGTGGGCTGAGTAAAAAAGAAGGTAAAGAGATGCTCAACTGATAAATGGTCTTAATAGGAAGACTACTTTTCTAGTTGAGGAATCAGGTAGGTTTTTTATTTTTATTTTTTCCAGTATGGGCTCACTTTTGTGGTGTAAAAGAATTACCTCGAGTGTCTTTTGACCTGTCTGGGACAGGCACCGAGATGGAAGTTTGAGTTCAGTTCGTGACAGGTGAAGCTAAGGAACATGGAACTGCTGGGACAGTTTACTTACTCTCTTCCGGATCCCTTCTCACCATTTCTCTCCAGGGTAAAGTTATTTCTCCTGATATTCAGATATGCTTTCACTACTGAAAAGTGAGAGCTATGTAAATCTGCATTTTCTCTCTTTCCCTGGCTGCTAGGGAGCCCATAGAAAAAGTTTGCATGTAAACTCTGTAGCTTTTCATCATCAGACATTCTTGTGTATCCCCCTTCATTTCTCACTGTACGCACTTGCTTTTTAATGAAAGCAAGCTCAAATTCACTAGGAAATTGGTAAGATATTACTCAACCATCCATCACACTTAATTTTTTAAAGGTCTTGGTCTTACCCTAAAAAATGAAATGAAAAAATCTTCCATATTCTACTTATTCTCTTTTCGCCCCCCAAATAACATAAATATGGACTATAAGTAGATTATCTGCTCCATTCTTCATATTTGGAAAATGATACTCTTGTCTTGCTTATTAGATTGTCAAGTTCTATATTGTGTGGATCAGATTTTATTATTATTATTTTTTTGTGTGTGTGTGTGTGTGTGACCAAGTCTCACTCTGTTGCCCAGGCTGGAGTGCAGTGGTATGATCTCAGCTCACTGCAACCTCCACCTCCCAGGTCCAAGCAATTCTCCTGCCTCAGCCTCCTGAGTAGCTGGGACTATAGGCACAGGCCACCACACCTGCCTAATTTTTGTACTTTTAGTAGAGATGAAGTTTTACCATGTTGGCCAGGCTTGTCTCGAACTCTTGACCTCAGGTCACCTGCCTTGGCCTCCCAAAGTGCTGGGATTACAGCTGTAATCCCGGGCGAGCCACTGCGTCTGGCCATGGATCAGATTTAACTTTGATTATGTACAATGTTTACTAAAGTTTGGCGCTTGATAAATAAGAAAAAAACATGAGGTAGCTGCACTGACCGGAAATCGTTCCTGCGAAGTGGTAACCCAGGCAGAGTATGTCTACATCTATCATCTAGAATTCTTAAATGTCCTAGATAAATCATTTAAATGTCTTGTATTTAGTGCTATTAAACCTATATATTTTCATGACTTTAAAAACTGTTTTGTGTGTCAATTTTTTGAGCATTACATCTGAAATCTTACATAATAATACCATTTCTTTTTTCTTTTTTTGAGACCGTCTCTCCTGTCGCCCAGGCTGGAGAGCAGTGGCGGGATCTCGGCTCACTGCAAACTCTGCCTCCCGGGTTCATGCTCTTCTCCTGCCTCAGCCTCCCAAGTAGCTGAGACTACAGGCACCGCCACCACGCCCGGCTAATTTTTTGTATTTTTAGTAGAGACAGGGTTTTGCCATGTTCACCAGGATGGTCTCGATCTCCTGACCTTGTGATCGGCCTCCCAAAGTGCTGGGATTACAGGCATGAGCCACCACGCCCAGCCAATAATACCATTTCTAAGGCATTTTGCAATATTGTCCTAGTCCAGATGTCTGGTTCATTTTTCACAGTGTCTGACAGAGGAAAAACTTATAACAGATTAGTAACTCTTAGACTTGGTGTGAGAATTATGGGGGTTGCTTGCTAAAAATGCGTATCTTCTAAGTACCCCTTGCTCCTATAGAATTATCAGAATTACGAGGGTGGAGCTTAAAACCTATATTTTAAAGTATCAGATTACTTCTTAGCTTGAGAATAGGTGTTTCTGGCTGACTGTAAAGGTTAAGCAGACACTCTCTCTAAAAATGGGTGAGAAATAAAGGTGATTATAAGATTCTGGAGAAGACTTGTAATGATTTCCTTTCAGATTTGCCAGGATTCATCATTTCAAATAATAGCTGAAGAAAGCAGGGACTCTGTATATCTGTGAGTTAATAATAACATAAGCATTTCCTAATTTACGTGCATCTATAGGTACCAATCTCACGATTGTGACACATTTTTGCCTCTTTCTCACTAGTCAGTGTCTCTGGGACAATGACTAAACCTTTATTTTTAGATCCTTAGTTCCTTACAAAGTACCTATTTGTTAGTTAAAAAAATCAATGAATATATTAGCGTATTTATTTACTCTAGAAATATCTATTGAGCTCCTACCGAGAATCAGGCACTGTTCTAGGTGCTGCAGATATAGTGGTGAATAACACAACTAACTGAGCAAGCAAAATCCTCATCTCCAGGGCTGTTTCTTCAGAGTAAAATGCAATCATAGTATTGTCTTTCTGCCTCTCCGAGGATTTGGAGGATGACTAAGCTGACATTTAGGGAATGACTCAAGATTTTTTTTTAAGAAAGGAAAAATAAAAAGACAACACAAAGATGATTGCTATAGAAGCCTGAGATAAAAGATCAAATTTTATATGATTGCACTGTTCTTTTAGTCTTTGTAAAAATAAGTTTGCCTAAGAAGAGAACAATTTAGAATATCTCTGCTGCCAGTAAATGAACTTGGACTATATCGAGCTGATGAAGCATTATGTTGACAATGCACTGATGATAACTGATTTGATACTTCATTTTCTGTTGGCAGAGTTTACTCTTAAGGCGTATAGCAAGAGTCCTACCTGACCTCTTGCTCCTCACTGGTCAGACCCAATCCAAATGTCTGATGGATGTCAGAGCAGGAGTTACTGTCTTCTAGCAACCTAGGAGGTAGTCAGGATAGGAACCACACTTCAGTTCATAGCACTCAACAAATCAGTGTTTTTCCCTATATCCTGACTTAGGGGTGACAAAACATTGTACTCACCCAACTTTCTGAAACTGCTTCTCCAGGTTGTTCCAAACATACCTGATTTTCTGCACTTGGATGCATCGCAGCTGGGATGATAAATGTGATAGAACAGGTGTCATTCATAACATAAAGCTCATCGGGAGAGGGGAGTGATGTTCAATGCAGGATGCAGGTCCCCTTGTGGGTGCCTCCCTCCCTCCTTCCCTTCCTCCCTTCCTCCCTCCCTTCCTTCCTTTTTGACAGGGTCTCACTCTGTCACCCAGGTTAGAGTGCAGTGGCATGATGACCACCCACTGTAGCCTTGACCTCCCAGGCTCAATCAATCCTCCTGCCTCAACCTCCTGAGTAGCTGGGACTACAGGCATGCACCACCACACTTAGCTAGTTTTTTACTCTTATTTTTAATAGAGATGAGGTTTTGCCATGTTTCCCAGGCTGGGCTCAAACTCCTGGGCTCAAGGGATCCACCCACATTGGCCTCCCAAAAGTGCTGGGATTACAGACATGAACCACCATGCCCAGCCAGTCTCACTTTCTTTGATACATAGCTGTCATTCCCATTCCAAAAGTGTGATATTCAGAATTTTCATCTAATAAACAGTTATGCTTTCTCTGCAAACATGCATAACACTGTACTCTTCAAGTAACTTACTTTTAATTCTGGCTTTATTAAGGCTTGGTTTATGATAGAATGGCAGTCAGCCACCAAGGATTCTTCCCACTTCTTGCTTACAGGAAACTTCAGTGTGGATAAGTAGAGGCAGAATACCTTCTTCCTCATATATCGTTGAAATTTGTCCTGGAAAAAGACAATCCAGTTCATGAAATTCTCAAGTGTTATTCAATAAGATGCTCAATCAACCAAATACCTACCAAGTGCTAAACAAGCGGTTTTCAAAGTTTGGTACAAAACTTTGACCCAAATAAGAGCATCAGCTTTATCTCAGAACTTACTAGAAATGCAAATTCTCAGCCCCACTTCAGATCTACTGAATTAAAAACTCTGGGTGGGGCCAGCAGCCCTTGTTTCAATGAGCCCTCCAGATGATTCTGATATGCACTAAAATTTGATAACCACTGTGCTAGAAAATAAAAGGAAAGATAATATTTTTCAGGAAAGCCTTCTCTCCAGAAAATAGTTTCTAGCTATATCAAAGTGACATCTAGGTGTTTAACATGTGTAATATCCTCCAAAATACGTATTTTTGAAAACCTGAATGACCATTCGCATGTTATGGTCTCTAAAAGCTGTTAACACTGACAGCCACTGACCATGGAATGGCGAAGAGCACCCCCTGTTGGCCTGATGGGGTCGCAATTTCCCCAAGCTGAAGCGGAAGAAATGCTCTTCACTCCTGGGTCAAAATGAGAGAGAGCAAATGGATTGCAGAGATAACGTTGCCATCTCCTGTTCTGATCTATGGAAACTCTTTAAATAGAGGAAATCTACCCTCTGAAATATAATACCAGCCAGAGTTGTGCCACAGAGGCAATACAGAAGACACGGTCACGGCATTCGAAATAGAAAACAGAAGGGCACGCACTGTTGTCCTCAGCAAAACAGTGTCTGCTTCTCGCAAGGGGCATGGGATGCAGCTGGCCCACACTCTCCACTGGGGTCTCCAGTAGAACAGCAGCAGAAGGACCCCACAGGTCAGCACGGATGCGACAAGGCAGAGGGCTTTGCGTACACTGTGGTCCCGGTAACCAAACACCTCCTAGAGAATCAATTTAAAAGATCACTCTGTTTTTCTTTTTTTCACATAAACATATTGTTTTCTTTCAATAAACCAAACTTTAGATGAAGGAATATTGCTTGGGAGAGAAATCTGGTTGTAGGTGGTTAAATCAAGTTGACTGCTTGCAGCTGTCCGCTGATCAAATCAAAAAGGAAGGACTTATTTTACTACCCTGGTATATGGAACTAAAACATTAAATGGAAAGAGTATGGAAGAGGCAGATTTGTTTTATTCTATATATTCATAAGAGTCACCTCAGATTTTTATAAAATACTTCATGTTTTGAGGCAGATTTATTTTTTTTAGGCATTAGGTATTTTAAAAATTGTTAATATGCATTTGTTGTAGGAAGGTGATAAAATTATGACAGATGTGATCTACACTCACACATCTAGCTTTATCCATTCAGCTTTGTCTTATAATAACATGATTGAGGACGATTGAAAGTTTGAATAAATGTACTATTTTCTAGAACAGTATGATGATATAAATTAAGGAATTACCTGTGGACAAGAAAGACTTTCAAAAAGCAGCTTATGTTTATTTACCCCGATAGTAATACGCTAAAATATTTGGACTTTTACTAGTAGGTGAGTTGATATTTGTCATAAACTGAATAAAGATTTGAGATTTGATTCTAGAAGGAAAAATTGCCAAACGATAGATTTGCTTATTCAAAGCCAATTTCTAGTTCCCAACTTCAACAGTGACATTTCATGGCATTGTTTTTTTAATTTGAAAAACCAAATTTTCAGTGCATTTTGAAGCCCCTGAGGGATGCTGATTATGAATAAGATCTCTACTATCCTATTATTTTAGGTTCTGCTGTTGTTGTTTTTGTGCTTTTTAAAAATATGACTGAACTCTGAATTTTCAGGTCCAGATCACAGGACTATAATGTCGAGAAA
The DNA here is from genome assembly GCF_049350105.2 of Macaca mulatta. NCBI lineage: Eukaryota > Metazoa > Chordata > Mammalia > Primates > Cercopithecidae > Macaca > Macaca mulatta. The sequence goes on along the minus strand of NC_133407.1, from coordinate 5,394,914 downwards.
CTTAGTTTTTAGTAAGTGTCTAGAGCACTTTTGATGAGGGAATATCCTGCATTTTGTGCAGTTTAGATCATGCTGTAAAAAATCTCTTAAGATTTTTCCACTGACCCTCAACACTCTCATCCACCTGAGAAAAAAGTTCATTAAGTTCAGTGAGGCAGCCACTCTATTTTGAGATTATTCAAATAAGGTTTAAATTAGAAATATGCATTCACTCTGCTTTTAAGCATGTTTTCAATTGGTTCTCCTCTTTCTCTTTCTGTTCCCCCGATTCTATAAACCTACTTTAGTTTTATTTGTGAATTATAGTTTTATTAGGACCAAATAAAATGTATATGCCACTTTACGTATTATGTCATAAATATACATTCTTTTACCAAGAGTTATTTACAAGGGCTTACTGCCAAAGTCAAAGTGTGTGCAAAAATAGAAGCAGAGCAATTTGGAATCTTAGTCTAGCTTGTAGATGAAATGAGCTCATTCATAAATAACTTTCTCTTTTTCTATTTATATGCAGTAATGGCAATGAAAATCATAATTCTGGTACCCCTTCAGTTCTCTTCTACACAATGTTTTTAAATTAAAAAACAAACTCACAGTGCTAGCAAGACTACAATGAAAGCACTACCCCTATATAGTGCCAATAGCCTTGTGAACTGGAATAATTTTTTTAGGAAAAGTAAGGTACCAAATTGTATCAAGAATTGTAAAGATATTTCTACTCTCTGAATCAGTAATTCTTCATTTGAAAATATGCCCTAATGAAATAACATCTAAATGAGATAGTTTTGCATATACAATGTTCAGTGCAGCATTATCTGTAATAGCAAAATCACTGGGAAAACCAAATGATAGCTAATGGTTCAGTAAGCTGTGAAACATCAAAGCAATGGACTATGGTAGAGCCCTTAACAACAAAATATATAATGCTAATGTAGAAACCTGGGGCATACTGTGATATAATGTAAAATGGAGAAAAGAACAAAGAACAAGCAGAATAAATGGAAAACAAGTAGCAACATTATGAAATTTAACCCAACTATATTAGTAATTACATTAAATGCATATGGCCTTAATACTATGATTAAAAGCAAAGATTATTAGACTAGATAATAAAAGGCCTATTGTATGCTATTTACAGGAGACACACTTTAAACATAAAGAAGTGGATATGTTAAAAAAGAAAAAGAAAGGGAAAATATACCATGCAAAAAGTAGAAGAAAGCTGATATTGCTGTATTATTATCACACAAATTATATTTAAGGATAGTTAAGGAAAAAATACTATGAGAGAAAAGGAAGGATATTTCATAAGCTAAAAGATCAATTCAACAGGAGAACATAACAATCCCAATTTTTGCACTCTAAAAAACATAGTTTCAAAATTTATAAAGCAAAATTGATAGAATTTAAATCTATTCTCATCATTGGAGATTTTAGCGCAACCCCCTCTCAACAACCAACAGAATAAGCAGACAAAACATTCCGTAGGAATACAGGAAGCCTGAACAACTCCACTAGCTACATTGATCTAATTGACAAATATAGAAAATTACAGCCAACAACTGCAGAATTCAAATATTTTTCAAGTACACATAAAATACTTACCTAAATTGAGCATATTCTCAGACATAAAGTATAATGACATTATAATTAAACTAGAAATTTAAAACAGAATAACTTAAAAATTCCCAAATATTTGGAAAGTAAACAACATATTTTGAAATAATACATGTAAGTCAAATAAAAAATTACAATAAACATTATGAAATCTTTTGAACTGAATGAAAATGAAAATTGAGAAATAAAAATTCATGGAATGGAATTAAGACAATTCTTAGAGAAATTTACAGCTTTAGATGCATATCTTAGTAAAGAAAAAAAGTTTGAAATCAATAAACTAAGCTTCCAACTCAAGTTATAGAAAAAAAGCAAATTAAACGCCCAAAAAGGAAAAAATTACAAAGATGAGTGCAGAAATAAGACAGAAAGTAGAAATACAACACAATACAATAGAGAAAAACAGCAAAGCCAAATGGGTACCCTGAAAAGATTAATAACATTGATAAACTCATCAATAAATACAAATATTTTATGTTTATTACAGAAAATTAATGTACATTTTAAAAGCTCCCTGCAAAGAAATCTTCAAGCTCAGAGAACTTGTGGTTCCTTTGAAATATTTATGATAGAAATGATACTATTATTTTACAAACCTCTTTATAAGTAGAAGAGATGAAAATTCCCCCAGTTTGTTTTATGAAGCTATAGCATGCTCAGACACCAAACTCTGATAAATATGTGGCAAGCAAGGAAAATTACAGGCTAAGCCCTGTCATGAACATAGATAAAATAATTCTAAAATAGATTATCTAACTAAATCAGTGATATATTAAAAGTTTAGTACATCACTACCAAATAATGTTTGTCCTAGAAATGCAAGGATTTAAAAATCAATCAGTGTACTTTGCCATTCCATGTACTTTAATATTCAGAAGGAAACTCAGAAGGCCATCTCAATAGATAAAGACTTATACAGTTCTACACCAATACATGATTTAAAAAATTCTCAACAAATTAAAAATAGATGACAACATCTTTAAGCAACATCATGTGTAATGATGAAATATTGAATATTTTCCCACTGCCACAACCAAAATGAGATTGTCAATGATCACTACTCATATTTATCAGTATAGTATTAGTAGTCTTAACCAATGCAATGCAAGAAAGGAAAAGAAAGAAAGAAAGAGAGAGAGAGAGAGAGGGAGGGAGGGAGGGAGGGAGGGAGGAGGGAGGGAAGGAAGGGAAAGGAAATAACAATTGAAAACAAAAACTAAACTATGTGCAGATAACGTGCTATATACATAAAAATATCCAAAAGAATATACAAAGTATAAGAGTTAATAAGTGAATTTATTCAGATTGCTGAACACTAGGTCAATGTAGGAAAACCAATTGTATTTGTATACATTAGTAACAAACAATTTGAAAATTAACTAAATACCTTCAAATAATACCTTCAATAATAAATAATACCTTCAAAGAAAGAAATCAATTACCTTATAATAATTCTAACAAAGTTGTACAAGACATCTAAACTGAAAAGTGCATATGATCACTAAGAGAAAGTAAAGACGAATAAATGAAGAGCTGTATTAAGTTTGGGGATTAGCCATTAGTAATCCAATTTAAAATCTCTTCAGACTTCTCTGTGTGTGTGGTAATTGACAACTTGATTCTAAAGTTGGAATGGAAATGCAAAGGATGTAGGATAGTCAAGACAATTTTTGAAATGAATAAATGTGGAATAATTATGCCACCAGGAGTGAGGGCTTACCACAGAGCCACAGGAATTAAGAAAATGAGGTATACACACAAGTATAAACAAAAACAGCAACAAAACAAAGTCCAAAAAGAGACTCAAACATATTTCTTCACTTGCGAGAAAGGAGCCACTGCAATCTGTCGGGGAAAGGGTGATTTGCTCAACAAATAGTGACAGAGCAGAACGAACATTGCTGGAAAATAAATGAGTACAACACCCCCGCCCCACCCCACCCCACCCCACTGATTTATACCATATACAAAAATGCATCTGACATGGCACAAATATGTAAATGTGACAACTGAAACAATAAATCATCTGAAAGAAACCATAGGATGAATTATTTTATGAACCTCAAGTAGGCAAATGTTTCTTAAACAGAAAATTTAAAAAAAAAGACAAAGCAAATGTATTTGACTTTGTTAAAATTAAAACCTTCTGGTTGGGCTCAGTGGCTTATACCTGTAATCCTAGCGCTTTGGGAAGCTGAGGCTGGAGGATTGCTTGAGTCCAGGAGTTCAAGACCAGTCTGAGCAACATAGAAAGACGCTGTCTCTACATGTTTTTTTTTTTTTTTAATTAGCCAGCAATGGTGGTGCACACCTGTCGTTCCAGTTCCTCAGGAGGCAGAGGTGGGAGGGTCGCTTGAGCCCAGGGGTTCAGGGCTTTGGTGAGCCATAATTGCGCCGCTTCCACTCAGCCCGGGCAACAGTCAGACCCTGTCTCTACTGTTTCTAAGTTTTCTAAAAATATATAGAAATGAATGTTTAAAATAAAGAAAAGTAAAGGTTCAGTTGATTAAAAGGTCTCTGAAGAGGCCGGGCATGGTGACTCACACTGTAATCCCGGCACACTGGGAGGCCAAGACGGGAGGATCGTTTGAGCCCAGGAATTCAAGGTTAACTTGGGCAACATAGTGAGACCACATCTCGACAAAAATTAAAAAATGAAAAAATTAGCCAGGCACAGTGACACACACCTGTAGTCCCAGCTATTCACAAGGCTGAGGCAGGAGGATACCCAGAGCCCAGGAGTTCAAGATGGTAGTGAGTTGTATTTGTGTCACTGCACTCCAGGCTGGGTGACAGAACAAGACCTGTCTCCTCCCACAAAAAAAAGTCTCTGGAGAAAATAGATAGATAGACAGACAGACGGATGTAGATATAGATAATGTTATATCTATATATGAAAAGGACTCATATTTAAGATATATAAAAACCTATTACAAATCAATTAAAAATATATAAAATGGGCAAATGACTTGAATAGATATCTTACACAAGAGAATTTCCAAAGAGATTATAATAGTCAACAACCTGTTCAATATCATAAATCATTAGGAAATATAAAATAAAGCTACAGTGATATGTCACAGTCTAGAATAGCTAAAATAATCCTAAAATGAAACAAAGTTGGAAGATTTACACAACCATATTTGAGAACTTACTCTGAAGTTGCACAATGACACAATGATATAACCACAGAATAGCTAAAATTAGAAAGACTGAACATATAAAGTGTTGGTAAAGATAGGAAGCAGCTGAACTGTCATATGTTGAGAGTGTGAACTGGGTATACACATTTTAAAAAACTGTGTTGTTAACGATATGACTATGAGTGAATAACTCCCCTCTTAGATTTTTGCACAAGAGAAATGAATGTATGTCTCCCAAAATATTTGTACAAGATTCAGATATACTTTATGCATAAGAGCACGAAACTGGAAACAATCTGAAGGTCCACAAACACGAGAAAGATAATTTTGTGTTTTCATACAATGTAATAAATACTACAACGCAATAAAACATAATGAACCTCTGATGCACACATCAGCATGGATGAATTTCACAGATCTATTGAGCAAATGGAGTACCATAAAGCAATACTATTCTATCCTATTCTATTCATAGGAAGTTCAAAAATGAGCAAAATTGATTAAGGATAGAAGTAATTGAATTGTACACTTAAGATCTCTGTACTTTATTGACACCACTTTACTTACACATGTCAGCAGAGGGTTAAAAAAGAAAGAAAAAGTGAGGTGAGTTTATTACTCTGTTCCAAGCAGACAGAAAGTACTTTAATTACTTTAATTGGGATAGATTGGGAAAGAGAAAACAGCAGCACAATTTGAGAAATTAATGAAAGAAGAAAGGGCCAAAGAAGAAATTTACATGGGAAATAGAGGGTTTGTTGACAGTAACCACCTCCTGGTGTGGATGATTGGTAAGAGTTGACTTTCACTGAAGCAAAAGTAAAATCAGATCCCTAATAAAGAATATAGGTGAATATAGGTGAAGAGGTTTCTGTGAAAGATGCTGCATATGACTGGGGATACCTCAATATCAAAATGTCAGTAAAATTTTTTCTCTTTCAGTTAGCAAGAAGACAAAAACACAGAAAGGAGAGACAGAGAGAGGAGGAAGAAAAAAAAAGAAAGAAAGAACCCAAATTTACATTCCCACCAGTACAGTCACGATGGAGAACAGTATGGAGGTTCCTTAAAAAACTGAAAATAGAATTAACATACGATCCAGCAACCTCACTGTTGGATATGTATCCAAAAGAAAGGAAATAAATATATTAAAGAGATATCTTCACTCCTATGTTTATTATAGTCCTATTCACAGTTGCCAACATATGGAATCAACCTGTGTCCATCAATGGATGAGTAGATAAAGAAATGTGTATTTACATATACACAATGGAGTATTATCCAGCCTTTACAGGGTACATGTGGTATTTCGATACAAGCATACAATATGCAATGATCAAATCTTGGTAATTGGGGTATCTATCCCCTCAAGCAGTTATCATTTCTTTGTGTTAGAAACACTCCAATTTCATTCTGTTATTTTGAACCCTTAACCATCCTCTTTTTAATCTCCCTTCTGCCTACTACCCTTCCCAGCTTCTGGTAACTGACAGTCTACTCTCTATCTCCATGAATTCAATTTTTTTTCTAGCTTCCATGGATTAGTGAGAACATGCAATATTTGTCTTTCTAGGCCTGACATATTTCACTCAACATAATATCCTCCAGTTCTAGCCATGTTTTTGCAAATGACAGGATTTCATTCTTTTATTTTAAAAATGTTATATCATAAAAAAGAAAAAAGAGAAGGAAAGAAGAAAGAAGCTTGTAAATGTCAGAGTAACTTTCTGGAATGTGTGGTTCCTTGAACAAAGATGAATAGAAACAATGTTTTTGCTTCTTTGATACACTGGCCTCATAAACCTCGGTAAAACTCCTTTCTAGATCGTTTCTCAGTTTTCCCAGAGGTGTGTGGCTGGGTATGGGACTTGAGATTTTTAAAGAATCACTGCTTTATCTGGTATTCTTTTAATCAAATACTTTCAATCAGCTTGTTAATGTTTAGAGTGATTACAGTTTATTACAGTGTATTAGTCCATTCTCACACTGCTATAAAGATACTACCTGTGACTGGGTAATTTATAAAGGAAAGAGGTTTAATTTACTCACAGTTCCACACGGGCTGGGGAGGCCTCAGGAAACTTACAATCATGGTGGAAGGGGAAGCAGGGCATGTCTTACATGGCGGCAGGTGAGAGAAAGAGCAAAGAGGGAAGTGCCAGACACCAAACCACCAGATCTCGTGAGCACTCACCCACTATCATAACAGCATGTGGGAAACCACCCCCATGATCCAATCACCTCCCACCCAGTCCCTCCCTTGACATGTGGGGATTACAATTCGAGATCAGATTTGGGTGGGGACACAGCCAAACTACGTCATACAGTATATGTTTTCATCTTGACCAACTAATCAAAAGGAAAATTAGATTGTATAAATGATTATTCTTCTGATGTAGTCAGAGCCACTCAGATTTTTTCTGAATATTTACACACCCCCAGTAAAATCCACTAAGAAATTCAGGGTAGAGGAGAGAGCCAGGAGCAATGTTTGTACAATAAAAGGAAAATAAACAGTAGCCAGAGGTGTTGTTAATGTAAAGATACTGGAAATAGGATGAAAGTGTCTGAATCTCAAACCCACTATACATGGTTCCTTGTGAGTTTTGCCACTTAGTACCTGTGAGCTCAGGATTTAATTTCTCTAAGTCTCGGTTTCCATCTCTGTACTTAGAGGAATATTAATAGCATACACGTGGAAAAGCAGTGAGGCTTAAAGAGAGGTGTAAGGTGTTGAGAGAAAAAGCAGCTCAATGATAACAGGTGATGATAGGTTCAGTCACAGGAGGAAAGAGATGACTTTCAGCTTTTAGTTGCAATATAGCGGATCAAGACTGGTAATAGAAACAGCCTGTGTTCCATGAGGCCAGGAACCCAGATCTGCCACCTATTAGTGAGTTGAATAGCACAGAAATTGTGCCCATCTTCACACAGACTTGATTTGTATTCTGTCTAAACAGTGGTGTTCCTTCACATTTTTGTTTCCTATAGAATTCTGAAAGAGGTACCACAGCCCAAAAAGTCTTTTTCTAGGCCCAGAATACAAAGGAAGCAATCTGGATTAGGAATAACAGTGAAATATGCATGCACTTTTTCACAGAGGTTATTGCTGTAAATCGCAACTTAGAGCCAGACTTTCCTTCCAGGTCTGACACCAGAACCTCTTTTCTTTATACCCTACCCCACTGCCTTCTAGAAGCTCTTGCTTCTGTCCTTTGCTCCACTATTTACCAGCTGTGATTTAAACTTGCTGAACTTCGGATTTTTCATGTGAAAATGTGGCTGCTTGTAAAATGCATCAGAAGTAGTTTGGTGTAGCAGTTAAAAGCTGAAGATACGGCATGGGAAAACCAAGTTCAAATCATACCTCCACCATGTAACCACATATGACTTTGGCAACCGACTTTACTTCTGATCCCTTAATTTCCTCCTCCACAGATGAGAATAATAATAATCACTATTGTCTAGGGTTATTGTTAGAAACTAGTAAGATAATGCATGCAATGTATTTAGCAAAGTTCCTGAAACATTTTGAGCCCTTAATATGTGTCAAAAATTATCTTGTGTAACAAACTCGATAAAATTTCAGTAATAAAAGTGACTAATCCCAATGGACTCATTGTAAAATAGTTTGACCACAAGCAATATGCAAAACTAAACACTATCTGTGAACACCATTGTAAGGAACATGGCTGTGTTTCGGTCAAGGATAGGCCGAGGTAGGATGTCTACAACCTGCGTGACTCAGTGAGTTTGCAGTGTAGGCGTGTAACTCCACTTGTTATCAGAGCCATGTAGCCATAACATGGGAAGGCCATCCCTTGGCCCTATACCATTATTGTCTGTAAAAGGTATAATTGTCTTGCTGACACTATACAGATGTGCTCATGCCCAGAGAAAGAGAGAGAGCCAGAGCTGTCCGTTTTTGCAGACAGACAGAAGTGAGCCAGCCAGGACACAGCTCAGCCCGCTTGCGCTAAGAGTTAAGCTGCTGACCTTCAAGGGAGAGCCAGTCACGCAGCTGCGTGTGGGAGCCATTGGACTAAGGAGCCGAGACAGAGCAGTGTAAGAGAGCTGCTGGTGAGAGGGCTGCTGAATAAAGCCTTATTTCACCTACCTACAGCCCCTGAGTGCTTTCAGCTGTCTGCCATTTATCCACCCACTCCCTTCAGACCTCAGCATGGGCTGGAACCTGACCCCAAACATGACAACCATAGTTGAATTTCTCAAAGTGATTGATTCAATGGCTTCCATGGAGCTTTTGCTTTTCCCAAAGAGCACAAGTGGTCAAAACTGAAGTCAGAATAAAGCTAAAAAGAAAACTGCTCACTTTTGCAGTATGTGAAACTCGAGAGAAGGGCTTTAGCATAAACAGCAAATTGACTCAGATTAGTTAGATGCAGTAACTATAAATGCAAGTACACACACACACACGCACCAGTACAATCATTCTTTACTCATACAGGAGGAAAAAAGTTAATTAACATAATAGAGCATCTTACCTTTGATGTTTGTATAATGTGACCTTGTATATGTTACTTAAATGAGCCTCCATTTACTCAGTTGTAAAATGGATATGAGTTGCTACCCCATAAGTTAAATGAGTACATACATTAAGTACAGCATATAAAAGGCAGTTTTTAAATTATATTTTTTGTTTTCTTTATAGGTAGCTGTTTCACTTACCATCAGAGGTGGAACTAAGATTGGCCGAATTCCTCAGGAAAAGAGAATTATAGGGTGCAGCGTCATCTAAACATGGTTTCTTCCCCAAATTCTCTTTTGGTGGGATTCTCTTTGTCTTGTAGAAGCAATCCCTGGGTTCTCTTCCTGCCTTTTAACCGAATTTTCATTGTATCCAGAGTACCGGCATTAATGCAAAACTGGTATTCTGAACAAGGTCGTCTTTGTTTTTCTGTAAATCCTTTTATTCTTACATTCACTGTTCATGTGTTTAGCCATCTAAAATATCTGTTGAGCACCCACTATGCATAAGCAAAGCAGTGTGCAATTCAGAGTCTTTGGAATGGGTATTTTGGGTTATAGCTCCTAACACACTCACTTAAACCAAGATTCTTACAGCACAAAGTTACTAATCTATTTACTCACCCAAGACATCACATAAACAACTCCCACTATAATAATTCTGTTCTGCAAATGGCAATGCCAGTTTTTGCTTGTTTGTTCTGCTGAGATGTGTTCAGCTTTTCCATGGACAAGAATATTACAACAGCCTTAGAGCAAGGTAGATTTTTCTGTGTAGGTCTAAGCTTCTAGATGCTTGAATCACGGTCAAGGAGATTATATTTCAGTATCTTTTCCTATTATATTTCAATGTCCTTCCTGTGGACACTTTATTTCAATGTCCTTCCTCTGGCTAGAATTCATCATGTTTTATCTGCTTGTGTTTTTTAAGCAACAATGACAGCACCAAGTTTCTATTCCTTATTAACAATCTACCCTTTGTTGTCTATCTGGACTTGCCCAAAGGGGTTCCTTTACATGTTATAGATGGGAGGACATTCTCAAAACTGTTTTCTGATCTCTACCTCAAGGTTCTTCTCTTTAATGTTCAGATAATGTTGTCCTTAGTTAATTGATCATGTTAGTATGGTTGTTTTTCTTCAATCTCCTATTACTATTTGGTTTGCCCATGTGTAGTAATTTGAATTAGTTGCAACCAATTACCAAGAATTGCTAATCATAGTTTCATATTATGCCCTGCATTCATGCCATGGAGTGCCCTTTGTGTAGTGATATGATGTCTTTTTTTTCTTTTTTTTTGAGACAGAGTCTCACTCTGTCACCCAGGCATCTGCCACTGCAAGCTCCACTACCTGGGTTCGCGCCATTCTCCTGCCTCAGCCTCCCGAGTAGCTGGGACTACAGGCACCTGCCACCACGCCCGGCTACTTTTTTGTATTTTTTAGTAGAGACAGGGCTTCAATGTGTCGGCCAAGATGGTCTCAATTTCCTGACCTTGTGATCCGCCCGCCTCAGGCTCCCAAAGTGCTGGGATTACAGGCGTGAGCCACCATGCCCGGCCAAGATATAATGTCTTGGATCCCTTTTACTTTTATCTATATTTGACAATAAGAACTAATTGAGTCTATTCGACAATAAGATCCTTCTGAGTCCTTAGGTGTTATTTAATTCTCACAACAACTGTATGAAACAGGCATTATTTCCTAAAATAACTATTAATATTCATAAATTATTTGTAGAACAAAGAAACACTCTTGGAAATGTATGTTCAAAATAAATACTAAATCATTCAGTCTGGAGTGAGATAAACCTTTCACTATCTAGCAGTGTGATTTGAAACCCAACACAAAACAGAGGAATATATCCCACTGTTGGCTACAGGTATTCCCATAATTTCAGCCGGCATTACTATTACAAGAGTGCTAACACATAGTCCTCCTGCAAGTAAAAGCGCAACTAAGGACCTTTGTTTGGTGAGGCCAACAGCAGAGAGCCGCGAGTCTGCCTCAAAAGATAATGAGATGCCTGGCCTGATTAGCAAGAACAATTTCTGAAAACAGAATTTGCCCTAGATCAAGGGCATGGGACAACATGGCAAGTTCGGTTAAAAGTCACTTGTAAAATAAGAGCATTGTTAACCAGGGAGGGAGTCTCAGATTACTGGGTTCAAATTTCTCTCTAGGAAAAAACAGCTATACAGCATCCTTCGCAGATGAGCACCTGCGTCTGCTTAAGAGGGGCTTTTCGTTGCCTTACAGGGCTGCATACTCTCTTGTTGGAGAGCTGTGATGGTGTATTAGTTTTCTGTTGCTGCATAGCAAACTCAGTGTCTTAATACAACACAGATTTATTATCTCACAGTTTTGACGGGTTGGGTATTCAGTTAGCTGGGTCCTATGCTGAGCGTCTTACAAGACTAAAATCAAGGCGTTACCTGAGCTGTGCTCTTTCTGGAGCTAAGAGACCTCTTCACACTCATATGGTTGTTGGCAGAATTCGCTTCCTTGCAGCCTTGAGATGGAGGCCCCCATTCTCTTGCTGGTAGTCAGCTGGAAGCGACTCTCAGTCTTAGCAACCACTCCTTACCACACAGCATCTTCCAGCTTCAAAAACGCAACATGGAACCTCCCTTGCATCAGACCTTTCTCGTGCTTTAACTATCTCTGACTTCCGGAAAGGCCCAGTCTCTTTTAATGACTCACTTGATTAGGTCAGGTGTGCCCAATCTCCGTTTTTATTAACTCAGTTGAGTTCATGTGGATTACACCTGTAAAGTCCTTTTTTTCCATAGAACATAATATAACAGGAGTCCTAGCTTCTCATATTTACAGGTTCTGCCCACACTGAGCTAGAGGGGATTACACAAACGGAACGGTGATCACAGGGGTGTCACGTTATGTTTCTGCCACCACAGATGATTAGGAAGTTCCGGCAGGTGCGGTGGCTCACGCCTGTAATCAGCACTTTGGGAGGCCAAGGCGGGCAGATCACGAGGGCAGGGGATTGAGATCAGCCTGGCCAACATGGTGGAACCCTGTCTCTACTAGAAATACAAAAATTAGCTGGGTGCGGTGGCATGCACCTGTAATCCCAACTACTCAGTAGACTGAGGCAGGAAAATCGCTTGAACCCGGGAGGCAGACGTTGCAGTGAGCTGAGATCGCGCCACTTCACTCCAACCTGGGCAACAGAGCAATACTCCATCTCAAAAAAAAGAGGAAGTTCTGCCATAAGGAGAATAAATATGGCTGGAATCTACCAACGCCTACTTTTGTTCTCCACATCAGCCTGTCAACTCTTGGAAGAAAAACATTATGACGGTTCTTTGGGAAACTGTTTCTAAATTCTTTTAAACACTTCTTACTTGTGACATGCAGATATTCCTCCAAATACACTCACTTCTTGAAATTTCTAAGTATGAGTTTTAGAATTAAAAAAAAGTTTTAAATATAACTTCCTAGATTTTTCCTAATAAAATACAGATTATGGCAGAACTTTTATTTATTTCTTCTATTCTGCAGAACAGGCTTCTATTAAGGCATTCCAGGACTAATTTTTTATAGCTACATCACATTGGCAAATAAAATTCGGCACATTGAATAAAGCACTTCAATTACTTTCTCATGTACAACTACCAAACCCAAGTCACTCATATCCTCACCTAGTATTTTGAAAATAGCTGAAAACAAAAACTCAATAATGTGGTCTGTTACATTGTGTCTTGCCAATTTCTCACCTACAATCCAGCTAGAGAAATGTTTGAATCTTGATTCTGTCGCCTATATTGTTGTTCTTCCCTCATAGCGAGGTGTCAGTTGAAGAACGATAAGCTTACCTTTACCTCATTCAACCTGATAATATACATGTTGACTGAAAACAAGAGAGAGCCGACAGGGCTGACTTTCAGTTTCAATTTTTTCTTTTCAGTTTTAATCCTTCGAGTGTTTTTTTTGGGGGGAAGTTCTTTATTGGAGGATGACCTTTTGTATGTAAGATACATTATATTGCGTATGTAAAATAATCTACATGTTCAAAATTCCTGATTTTTCTTTTTCTTCTTTTTTTGAGGTAGAGTCTCACTCCATTGCCCAGGCTGGACCGCAATGGCATGATCTCGGCTCACTGCAACCTCTGCCTCCCAGGTTCAAGCAATTCTCCTGCCTCAGCCTCCCAAGTAGCTGGGATTACAGGCACCTGCCACCATGCCCAGCTAATTTTTTTATTTTTATTTTTAGTAGAGATGGGGTTTTGTCATGTTGGCCAGCCTGGTCTCAAACTCCTGACCTCAGGTGATCCACCTGCCTCAGCCTCTCAAAGTGCTGGAATTCCAGGCATAAGCCACCGTGCCCAGCCAATTCTTGATTTTTTTTAAACAACTCATTACATATTACTTGTTTTCTCAATGATAACCTCAAACAATGATCATTCTTTACATTTTAACCAGAAAAAAAGGAAATACCCTGAACACCAATCTCACTTAATATATGTATTCCTGCATTTTCTAATTATTTTTGCACTTTGTAACTCTTGATTCCTTGTACATAAATGAACCACTTATTTTTCATAGCACTTTCCATATGTCACATGTGACCCTCACAAAACTTGTGAGTCAGGAGAGCTAGTGGTGTTGTTCTTAGGTAAAGAGCCAAGGCCAAAGAGGTATCAACAACCACGTGGTTAGCAGCAGAGCCTTGACTAAAACCCAGGTTTGCTATCTCCGAGTCCAGGGCTCCTCTACTGTTCAGCAGAAGAAAATTACTTCGAAGCAAAATGCACCTTTGTCAGTTCTGTTTTGTCCACACCAAGCAGCCATTTTGCCTTCTGGGGCTGCTCTGATTTGTGATTTTGACATTTTGTTGGTGGGTGTCTGTACCGAAGGGGAACACAGATGGAACTGTTGGGCTTTGCAACTGGTATGAATCAAGCAGCACTTGTGGCTCCAGTGGGGTCAGAATCAAAGTCGTCTTCAGAAAGCAGATGCAGCCTGTGGTCAGAGGAGCTGCCGAAGCAGAGGCTGATATGCACACAGTGTGCCTCCAGACAAACCAGGCTGAGGAGAGGCTGATATGCACACAGTGTGCCTCCAGACAAACCAGGCTGAGGAGAGGCTGATATGCACACAGTGTGCCTCCAGACAAACCAGGCTGAGGAGAGCCGCCATGATTACTTTTCCTCCCAGCAGAGTATAATGATAAAATAATACCTATCAGTCATTGAGAACATTCCAAGCTTTCTATGGAGGTTCCATGAGACAATGGTCAGGAGATAATCTGTGCATGTATTTGCACACACACACACACACAGAGAGAGAAAGATTCCATGGATGCATAAGTGTGGGAAATGCGGTGCACTGTGGCTGGGTGAGGTGGCTCACGCCTATAATCCTAGCACTTTAGGAGGTCGAGGCAGGAAGATCGTTTGAGACCAGCCTGGAAAACATAGGGAGACTTCATCTCTACTGAAATTTAAAAAAAATTAGCCAGCTGGTGTAGCACATGCCTGTGGTGCCAGCTATATGGGAGGCTGAGGCAGGAGGATTGCTTGTGCCTGGGAGATTGAGGCTGCAGTGAGCTATGATCACACCTCTGCACTCCAGCCTGTGTGGCAGAGCAAGACCCTGACACACACACACACACACACACTATATATATATATATATATACACACACACACACACAGTGCTATACAGTACACTGTAATGCTCCTTAAGAGATCACAGAAAACCGTAATATTGATATGGTTTGAATGTGTCCTCCAGGGTTTTTGTGCTGGGAGGTGGGGTGAATAAGAGGCGATTAGATCACAAGGCTCTGCCCTTGTGAACATTATTTTCACTCTAGTGGGTTAGTTATTGCAAAGTGGGCTCATTATAAAGGCAAGTTGGGCCCCCTCTTACTCTCCTGCTCTCTTGTGCTCTCTTGCCCTTTTACCTTCCACCATGGGATGACTCAGCAAGAAGGCCCCCACCAGGCATGGCCCCTCAGCCTTGAACTTCCCGCCTCCAGAACCATAACAAATAAATTTATTTTCTTTATAAATCACCCAGTCTGTGGTCTTCTGTTACAGCAACACAAAGCAGACCAAGACAAATATACTCAAGATTTGAGAAGCCCTGCTGTTATTTGCGTAACCGTTTCACACAGTATTTCTCAAACCTAATGGGGAAGGAGAACAGGGAAACGTCTTATATAATACCTACTGCAGAAGATATGTTTAGAAAAGCTGTATTACCTCATTTAATCTTCACCACAATCCCAAATGGTAGGTATTAGAGAGGTCAAATAACTTGCCTAACAGAACTAGAATTCAACTCAGGTCAGCCTGAAGCCAAATCCCATTCCATTAAGTATGGAGCTATATAACCTGAAGGCTTCAGAATTATTTAGGGTCTTGTGTTGTGAAGGCTCCTGTGGGCTCTTAGAGAAGCCAAGGGTCCTGAGACAGCTAGAGAAGACAAGAAAAGTGGACTGCAAATGGAGAGGCTAAGGGAATCACCTGGGCAGGGCAGATTTTTAAGAAAAAGGCAGGTGAAGAAAAGGAGCCTATTATAGCTGGATAGTAGTGAGGAGGGTGGGGAGTGGATGGGAGTACGTTGGAAAAAACAATAAAGACCTGTACAGTGAGAATATTGATTGCAGGGCTGTTGTAAGGTTTTGGGTAAAATGAAAACCTGTGTGTCAAGCACCTAGCACTACACCGTAGCTGGGACAGTAAGCACTAGCAGGATGAGAACAGGAGATGGGAATGGTAACAGGGTTCAACTCTAGAGGCCAGTGCAAAGCTTTATATCCATGCTGAGCTCAGCAGAATCACCCAAGACTGTGCTTGCACAATCTCACAGCATCGCCCCTCCATCCACTCAGGCTCTCCATGGCTGTTTGATTGAAGACGTCCATTATTTGCCTCCACTGTCTCTAATGTTTACCACAATGACTCTCACGATTACCACTGATTGTTCACTTGAAATACTGAGTACAAGCAGAAGTTAGACTGGGCCAAAGGGAATCTTCCTCGAAGAAAGAGCAAGTGGGGTGAGGCTGTCAACATGTGACAGACCCCACTGCTGGGACTAAACTCTGCCCAGGTTTAGTTTGACCTACTGATGGTTTTTTCAAAAGATGAATTTGCTTTCAAAATTTATCATCAGGCTATCTCACATAAAAAGTCAGATTTCTGGCCTCTCTTTATTTATTTATTTATTTATTTTTTACCTTTTAGCTTTAAAAACATCTATTTCTAGAGTCTGGGAAGTCCAAGATCAAGGTGCTGGCAGATCCAGTGTCTGATGCGGACCCTCCTGCTGCTGCACAGACGGCCATCTTTTCTCTGTGCCCTCACATGGTAGAAGGGACAAGGGAGATCTCTAGGGTCTCTTTTCGTTTATTTATAATAGAAACGGGCTTTTTCTATGTTAACCAGGCTGGTCTCGAACTTCCAGCCTCAAGAGATCCTCCCACCTGAGCCTCCCAAAGTGCTGGGATTACAGGCATGAGCCACTGTGCCTGGCCAGGGGTCTCTTTTCTTTTTTTAACTTCCAACTTTTAAGTTCAGGTGTACATGTGCAGGATGTGCAGGTTTGTTACATCGGTAAAATTGTGCCATAGCAGTTTGCTGCACAGATTGACCTGTCACCTAGATGGTAAGCCCAGTATCAATTAGCTATTCTTCCTGATGCTCTCCCTCCTCCCACCTCCCACCTTCTGATAGGTCCCAGTGTGTGTTGTTCCCCATCTGGCTTCCTTCTAAAAGACCAGCAATTGCAAGATCAGGACAGCAGTTTCCTGGAGCTAAGTCACAGCTTCCACAGTTCAGTCATCCCAGCTCCCTCGGGCTTACCTGAGTCCATGGATTACCTGATCAACCAGAGTAGGATTTGCATCTGTGCTCTACGCCCCAGAATTCTGAAAAAGAAATCTACAGCCGTCTCTCCTTCCCCAGAACGAGTTAAGCTTACTTAACTTATTACTTAACTTACTTAACTCTATTAGGGATTCCTAATAGAGGTTTCTGGTGAGCGTCTGTAAAAGTGTTTGATCACCTGCAAAAATGAAGAAAACTGGGGCACCTGACTCATTATTTAATCCTATGATACCAATGTCCTTTCTGTGAGTGAGAGGATTAAAGTATCAGGCTATAAACTTTACAAATACAGCAACTAGTTAGAGAAGAATAAAGAGCAATGTAATTTTTTCCCGCACTCTTATCTACATGTTGAAAACATCAGAGCTAACAGAATTGTTCAGCAGCAAACACAGGGGAATAGATTTTCGTTCTTTAAAAGCCTTCATTCTGAAGATTTCAAAGTGCTGTGCTATCGTCAAGCTTAGCGTGGTACAATAATGCAAGCCACAAGTATGAGCTGCCTTCATAATATTAACTTTCCTAGCAGCCACATTAAAGATGTAAAGAGAAGCAGGTGAAATTTTTACTTAACCTATCTAAAATATTGTCATTTCAATGTGTTAACAATATAAAAATTATTAATAAGATACTTTACTCTTTTTTGACTAAATTCTTCAAAATCTGGTGCGTATTTTACACATAAAGCATATTTTAGTGTGGACTAGCTACGTTTCTAGTGCTCAGAAACTACATGTGGGCCGTGGCTGCCTTACTGAACAACACAGATGTAGATGAAATTATGTTTCCTTCAATTAGCAAACAAGAATAGGTGGAGGGAGAGGCGGTATGGATTTGCCCCAGAACTCATAGGGAACCAGGAGGCCAGCCAGGAAACTGACATCATTCTAATCTAAAAACCATGTTCTCCAAGTTCTTTGGGGCCCCCAAATGTGCCCTCACTCTGAGCCTTCCCCCGTCTGTCTCTGTCTCCTTTCTTCACTCTCTAACTGGAGCTACCTGTTGTACGGTGAACAGAACAGGATGTGGAGAAGGAGTGGGCTGAATTCCCAGTCTGTCCCTTGCAGGCTAATGACCTTGGGCAAGTTATTTAACCTCCCTGGTCTCAGATTTCTTTTCAATAAAATAGGATTAGTTCTTTCATCACTGAGTTCTGAGGATTATATAAAATCATAAATGTAAACACTTCAGCACCAAATAAACACTATAGTTTTCAACTTTTTAATAATTATTTTTAAGCGTGTGTGTGTGTTTGATGAAAAGAGCAGTGGGGAAATAATTGGAGACATGAGAAATTTTTAAAATATGTGTTAAAAATCCCAGGCCACATTCTACTCCTTCTTTAGTGGTTGATGCTTAAAACTTCTCTCCACGCTTATAAAAAGCATGACTTCAGCCCAAAGCCCCCTAATCCTAGGTTATGCATACATACCCGAAGCATGAGAATAAAAAAGGAGTTCTTGTTTTCACTAGAGTTTGTTCAGTCACACAGCAACCCAGATAATAAGGGGGAGACATCCCATTGAGCACCACGCGGGGCTCCACAAATACTGTAAATGTCTGAGGAAACATCACAGGTTCATTGCATATGAAGACGGCAAGAATTCTATCATCCAGAGGTCATAAGTTTCTTAGCCCCTGCAGGTTTCGCCACAATAAAATGGTGCTTTGCAGCCCTTAAGGAACCTTACCAGACTGAAACCTTTCAAGGTCTTAAAGCCTGAAGCGCAAATGCTACACTCTATCTTCTAATTTAGCTGCAGTCCCTACTCACAGCATTGGACACTTCAAGAAGACTAGTAAAATAAAGGGAAGACTCACCAGTTCATCCTCCTCTCCCTGGTTGAGCAAAGCCCGATGGTCCTTCTTACTGTTCTCTTCCATCTAAACTCAGCCAGTGAGGATCTCTCCTGGCTAACTCCTTGGAGAAACGTCAGAATCCCTTGGGCTTCTGTGAACTTGGAATCGTCAAGACTTGTGATTGCTCTTCTCGGGCACTTTTAAAATCTCTTAACACACCTTGCCTATTAGACTAACAAAGGAAAGAAAGAAAATCTTCTCAGGAGCAGGATTGGTCTGTTAATCTGGTTGTTGTGGGGGTTTTTCCTAGTGTTTGTTTATTGAGCTAGATATGAGTGCGTCAAGACTTGAGGAATGAAGGGGGAAGAAGCTGGCGAACTAGAAAGACAAATAATTTTGGATGCAATCCATAAATGTCTCCGCCAAGGAATGAAAATAGTCACTTTGCTAATAACCTAAGACAAAAGGATTAGCCAGTGAGAGATGTATAAAAACCCTGCAGACTTTGAAACTAATGAACATATTGGGGGTGACAATGAGAATTGAAGGAAGGGAGATAGGCTTATGATAGAGAATGTAGGAATAATTTTGGAATTAGAAAAATCTGAGTTCTAATCCCTGCTTTACTGAGGACCCTGGACAAATCACTTAAAATCTGAAATTGTGGTTTCTAGTACTTAACAATGTCAATAATAACTCTACGGTCATATAAAGATTTAAGATGATATTCATAGAAGGCCAACGATAGCACCCACCACACTCAGTAGGAGAAAGTAATCATCATCGCAATCATTACACTAACCAAGAAGAAAGAGGCTTTAAAAAGTAAACTATATTAATAACTTGATTCTTTTCATTTTCTCTTTAGAGTTTACAAAAGTTTCCAAATGAGCAAAGTAAGTGGAGGGAAGAGATGCTAGAAAGACCGAGGATTAAGGATATAGCCCAAATTTCAACACCACTGAATTTGACATTTTCTTTAGAAAATAGGTATACTGTGACCATTCCATAGTTAGTTAATTTGTTTGTGGTGAAAACTTTTGTCATTTTATTGGCTCTTATTGTATCCTTGCACTTTGGCTGTGGAAGAAAATGTGCCGTGAATGAAAACTGTTAGAGGATGATACTTGGCTGTTTCTGCTGACTGAAATAGTCATTGATTGCCTTGAGCAGGCACAAGTGTCCAACTTGATGTTCAGGAGAGTTTGACGTGCTTTCTAACCAGGAGAAAGTGGCCGATGAGAATAAACAGAAAGACAACTGCAGTTCTTCATGTTTGTTTGTTTGAGACAGAGTATTGCCCTGTCCCCCAGGCTGAAGTGCAATGGCACGATCTCTGCTCACTGCAACCTCCACTTCCCAGGCTCAAGAGATTCTCCTGCCTTAGCCTCCTGAGTAGCTGAGATTACAGGCACCCACCAGCAGCCTGGCTAATTTTTGTACTTTTAGTAGAGATGGGGGGGGGTTCATCATGTTGGCCAGGCTGGTTTCGAACTCCTGACCTCAAATGATCTGCCCACCTCAGCCTTCCAAAGTGCTGAGATTACAGGCATGAGCCACCACACCCAGCCTGTTGTTGTTTTAGGAATAATTATACCAATTTTAAAAGCATTCCCCGACCTGTCCCCACAGACCCAAACAAAATGTGGTGGTGTTGTCTTCAAAAAAGATAATTTTTGTGTCATTAACATGATGGAAGAACTTTTTAAAAAACGTAACTGTCAAGTATTCTATTTGCATTTAGGAGACTGTTCATCTATGCTAGATTGTCATTGTCCCTCCTTCTCCCATAAAAGTTTGCTGGGAATCCATGTCATGGCTCGTAGCGGTCCCTCTAACCATACCATGTGAAAAGGAGCATTTGCTGGGCATCCCTGATACCATTCATGTTTTACTCATAGCTGAGTAATCAACATATCTAGAATTATTTTGCATTGCCTAAGTCATATGTATATAGTGAATGTTATATAATATACCTGGCAGGTCTGTTTTAAATTAATTGAATAAAGATACAAATACTTTGTAAAAATATTAATAATAACAAGGTGGTCAGGGGAGACACTACAAAGATGTGAGGAGCTAAGGGCACATGGCTACCTGGGCAAAGAGGGTTCTGAGTAAAAGGAATATCAGGTGTCAAAATCCTGAAGTTGGTGGCCAGGAAGGAAGCCAGAGTGCCTAGGACAGTGTGCACAGCAAACAGAGTCAGAGGATCCCAGGAAGCAAAGCGACGTTGTGGACATATTTGGCACTCAGAGAAGATCGTTCTTTACGTCCCCCTTGTCTAAGTGATAAATTTTTTACGTGTGAGATAGAATTAATAGCAATGGCCAGAAAATAAACATAGACAGTAAAATGGTCTTTTATTGAATTTTGTATATGTAATTATGCCAGTAAAAATGATTTTTAAAAATAAAAAACAAAATAAAGATTACTGTACATAAAGAAGTAATCAATACTTTTCAACTATACTAAGACTTTTTTACTAGAGGAGAAAAATGTATACATTTTAATTAATAGTAACATTATAGCAACTAATAAATGAATTTTAATGAAATAAAACACAGGCAAAAGGTAAAATTTGGGCAATTATTAAATCATTTCACTCATGGAACATTTTATTTTCTTGACTCATACTTTTTTCAAAAAGTGAACAAAAATTTGAAAAGCAAAATAAATCTCAACTTTAAAGGTATTATTTTTGAGATGGAGTCTTGCTCTTGTTGCCCAGGCTGGAGCGCAATGTCGCGATCTCAGCTCACTGCAACCTCCGACTCCTGGGTTCAAGGGATCTCCTGCCTCAGCCTCCCAAGTAGCTGGGATTACAGGCTGCAGCACCATGCCCAGCTAATTTTGTATTTTTAGTAGAGATGGGGTTTCTCCATGTTGATCAGGCTGGTCTTGAACTCCTGACCTCAGGTGATCCACCCAGATATTATTCAAATTCAGAAATATATTTCAAGTACGAACTAAAATGTACACTTACCATAAAAAATGACAACTGAGAATGTGCACTCTGTCTTCCTCTATTTGTGAAGAAGAGCCTTGGAAGAAAAGCCTCTAAGACAACTGAACTAAACTGGAGCCAGAGAATGGAAGTCTGAACAGTGTGGAGAGGGAATTAGATTTTATATTATTGGCAAAAAGCAACCACTGGATGTAACAGTAGTTCTCCAACTTATTCAGCTCTCCTCCATTAAATCCTGCCCATAACTGTGGAAAACTGCCATAGTCAAAACACTATTCTAGGTCCTAAAATGAGGATCCATAGACAAAGAAGGTTCAACCCTTGCCCTTGAGCTCAGTCTACAGGAGCCGTGCTCTCAAGTCCAGGTCTTACATATGCTCTACTTTTCCTCCAGCTGCTCTTGTGTCCTACTTCACAAAAGAATCTTTGGCAAGCTCGTCGCTCCTTGCCAGGTTCAGGTGTGGCTTGTTACTGATATACGTAGGTACCACCCATATAGGTATGACTGTACTTTGCTTAGCAGGATCCTTTGAGGTGAATTCCTCTGATAGAAACTGTATGATTCAGAATCTGTTGGCAGAAGTTATGATGTTCGAAAGAGATTGATTCTTGGAATACATGCGACTTCTATTAGAAAGCAAGGCAGCCCAGGGACTTCTGATTACAGCAGGTGAAGCTAAAGAAAAAAATATTCCCTTTTACCCACTCATAGCTGACTCATCAATGAAGAAACGACTCCCCCACTTCTGCTAGTAGTTTTCTCGGGATCTCTCATTTCTACTCTTTTTTTTTTTCTTTTTTTTTTTGAGATGAAGTCTTGTTCTGTCACCCAGGCTGGAGTGCAGTGGGGCAATCTCGGCTCACTACAACCTCCGCCTCCTGGATTCCAGCAATTCTCCTACCTCAGCCTCCCGAGTAGCTGGGATTACAGGTGCCCGCCACCACACCTGGCTAATTTGTGTAGTTTTAGTAGAAACTAAAATTAGTTTCACCGTGTTGGCCAGGCTAGTCTCAAATTCCTGACTTCAGGTGATCCACCCACCTCGGCCTCCCAAAGTGCTGGGATTACAGGCGTAAGCCACCGCACCCAACCTCATTTCTACTCTTATCCTAGGAATGGTTACAGCTACCCTCCACAGTGGCAGAGACACAAGCTTAGGTAGCTGAGCTAGCTCTTCCATGCCCCTCATGGGAGTCAAGAACCAGAACTTGAACTAAATTCTATGCTCTGCTTGGTTTTTATTGTAAAATGAGGCTTGATATGTTACAATTACTGTTAATATGTTGTGGATTATTGAAGCAATTTTAAAAATTTAATTCCTTGTGTTTGGATTTTTTTAAAAACTGCCTTTTCAGTCATCAAATAAATATTAATTGATTTACTTCCTCATGGACTCAATTCTATTTTCCAAATGCTTCATATGTCCCAGGTTGGGTGACCCTCACTGTCCTTGAGTCCATCAACTTTGCTTTGGGGACTATTCCCATAACATTTGATATGTAAGTCAAGAATAGTTCTTAACACATTCAAGGAAAAGAACCATTCATCTTTAAATTCAAGCACTTAGCATAGGGAGAGGTATATACAATAGGTGCTCAAAAAATATTGTGTGATATATAAATGACTCTTTTCCTGCCTAGGGAATATGTTTTTCCTGCACTACTCAATGACAGATAACGTCTGTGGTCTGCTCAGATCTTCTTGGATGTCTTTGATGCCTTCACAGGCATTTGTGTGCTTTCTTCTAATGACCTATTCTTCCAGCTTGCTTCAGAGGGTTGCCCTTGAGTCCCTTTGACTGTTCTACCAAAGACCCAAAGTTTGCTCCCCACCCCCACCCTGCGCAGGCAGCCCTGAGCCAGTGACTGACAAGGCAGAAGTCTGAAGCTGTTTCCTCGCCAAGAGTTGGGACAGAGTGAAGAAATGTTTACATTCCAAAGCTCCCTGGCAGCATCAGATTGAAATAAAGACTCTGCCCCAAATCACATTCTTTTATTGTCTTTCACTCTCTTACCAGTTTCTCCTAGAAACACTTCCTTCATAAAATATTTATACATAAATCCAGGTCTTGGTGTCTGCTTCTGGAGAACTCAACTTCAGAAAAGAACTAAGCGTGTCTAATGTTTGTACTCATGCATCTGTAGGTGCCAACAACCCATTTTTTTGGGGGGGAGGAAAACCACCTGTGTCGTCCCATTCTCTCACCTCTTACTCAATTCTCTCACTTCAAAATCTCCAGTGTCTTCTCTCCTTAATTAAAAATTGTCCACGTAATCATGCTGAGTTTGGTATGACCCTTCTTTCTTCTTCAGGTGTTAGAATTGTTCCAGGAAAATTCAACAGGTCCCTTTCTGTTCCTGGAAATTTGTTCACTATTGTCAAGGGTTTTAAGCTTGTCAAAGCATATGCCATGTTGCCCCCGTGCTCTGTGTATTAGCTGCAGAGGAACAGAATGTCTGCTTAATTTAATATCCTGGAAGGCCTTCCACATGACTGGCCACAAGAACAAATCCACACAAACTCCCAGTTGTATGACTTGTCTGATGAGAACAGTAAGTGCCAGTGAGAATGACTGTCAAGTGTTAACTGTGTTTGTCAGGTAAGTCACCAACCTGAGTCAGACCAGTGGCCAAAAAGGTGCCCCGGTGTAGTCGGGTCAATGCCTTGGTGAACACTAAACTCCTACCTCTTCTCCCCTCTCTGCTACTAAAAACGCCACAACCATTGAGACCAGTAAATGGTGCTGGCCAGAGGACAATGGCATTTCTGAAACTGGTGTTGTGGCTACTGAAAGAACAGAGGTTCAGTTGCATTTGTGGATTCAAAAGAAGGAAGAAAACAGCTGTGATGAGGTGTGGTGGTTACAAAGATGGAGAATGGACAGAGGCCTTCCAGAATGAGTCAGATCACAAGATCTATCTTAAGGAGAATAATCTCTAAACCGATATCCCAAGGCAAATTGATTTCTTACTAATCAATTGCAGATGATCTAACCCAGTTGGCAAAATGAGGATTTCCTTAAAATATTCAAACCAGAGAATGGTCCAGGATCAGTTATTATTTTTCTCCCTTATCTGGAGGGTGGATTATTTTGTGTATCTCAAAAAGTGGAGTTTTTGGCTGGGCATGGTGGCTCAAGCCTGTAATCCTAGCACTTTGGGAGGCTGAGGCTGGTGGATCACGGGGTCAGGAGTTCAAGACCAGCCTGGCCAAGATGGTGAAACCCCATCTCTACTAAAAATACAAAAATTAGCTGGGCATGGTGGCATGCGCCTGTAATCCCAGCTACTTGGGAGGCTGCAGAGAATTGCTTAACCTGGGGGAGCGGAGGTTGCAGTGAGCCGAGATTGCGCCACTGCACTGCAGCCTGGGTGACAGAGTGATACTCTGTCCCCCCACCCCCCCCCAAAAAGTGGGATTTTTGCATAAATTTTCAACTAATTTGAAGAATAAAAGTAACTAAACTCCATTCTGTGTTTCTGCCCATGGAACATGGCAATGCTTTTCCCCATTGAACTTAGCCACCTGGTGATTGTTTTGTCAATAATTCAGTACTTAGAGCTCTGACAAAGAGCAGGGATAAATGCGCTTACCTCAAGGAAGAGGAGTCTGTCTGCAGGATTTCCTTTCACCAGGGACTGCTTTTGTAATGTAAGGTAGAGAATACACAGTGACAAACAGAATTTACAAAGGAAATGTACCACATAAAGTTCTCTCAATGCAGGGTGAGCGGCAGAAAAAATTGTAGATGAGTCTCCATAGGGACAAGTGCAAGACAGCACATTTGAAAGAAAATAATCTAAGTTGTTCTTTTCAGACTATGGTTTCTAAACCTGATCCATCGTTAGAATCACCTGGAGAGCTTGATAAAGATACAGCTCCCCAAGACCCATCCTAGAGATTATGATTGAATGTATGTCTCATCGGGCTCAGGAATTTATATCTAATAAGCTCCTTGAGGATTTTCATGATGGGTCAAGTTGGAGAGTCATGTTCCAAAAAGAAGCCTATGAATTTCTGTGGACTATTCTATGGAGAAAGTAGGCTAACACATGGCGTGATAGCAAAAAAACAAACAACAACAAAAAAAAACACCTAAACATAACCTACAAATATGTCCAAATCTGGACTGTTTTGCACAGGTCTTTGCATCTCAAGGGAGATCTCATAGACTTGGAAATTATCCAGAAACTGCCAATTTAAAAAACCATTCTTCAGGATAGTCAGATGATGGGATAAGAAGGGCTGCAAAGGAAAGTTGACTTGTTCAAAGCAGAAGTAGTTAAATCTGTAAACAAAGGCTGGAGGTAGGTTACTCTGTATGTTATTTTAAAAAAATAAGAATAAATCATCGAAGTAAAATATAATTTAAACAAATAGTAAAACATGGATAATTACATTTGCATTAAAATAGAATTAAACGCGTTCAATTCCCGGAAATCCATAGTGTGTTCACTATTTCACGCATTCTTCACGCATTCTTCAATTTGTTCTTTTACTGACTCCCACAACACAATAAACAGCTATTATCATGTGTAAAGCCAAGACTTCAGAAGCTTCCTTAAAGTTTGAGAGCTGAAGAAAAAGAAATTACGTACCACATTTAATCTCCTTTGATTTTTGCTATTATGAATCAGATCGTAAATATTTTCATACCAGTAGCCAATTGGAGATACAGGAAAAAACAAATCGCTTTTCCTGCTCTCACACACCACTCAACAGAACACTTTTGACACCAGATGTAAGCCAAGCAGTTCTCCAGTGGATACCAGCTGGATGTCCTATGTTCCAATTTAATTCGGACCCTATCTACCTAGAGATAGTACGAAATCCCACCGATTAAGGGCTCAGTCTCAAAAGACTGCCCCCACTTCAGGCACCAATTGCAAGTTGTAGGTTGTCACCTATACTTCTGACCAACTGGGGATAAATTGGGAGTCCCATTACCTTCTCCATGGGTTTGATTAATTTGCTAGGATGACTCACAGAACTCAGGAAATGCTTTACTTGTGTTTACCAGTTTATTAAGAAATATAATAAAGGATACAGATGAACCACCAGATGAAGACACACACAGGCAACGTCTGGCAGGGTCCCGAGCCCAGGAGCTTTGTCCCCGTGGAGTTGGGATGCACCACCCTCCCTGCTTGTGGATGTGTTTGCCAATCTGGAAGCTCTCTGAGCCCCATTGTTCAGACATTTGTATGGAGGGTTTATCATGTAAGCATGATGAATTATTAGATCCACTTCCAGCCCCTCTCTTCTCTCTGGTGAGTGGAGAGTAGGGCTGAAAGCTCCAAGCTTCTAACCATGGTTTGGTCTTTCTGGTGGCCAGTTCCTAACCAGGAGCCCACTAAGAGTTGCCTCATTAGAACAAAAGATGTTCCTATCACCAGGAAATTTCTAGGAATTTAGCAGCTCTTTATTAGGAATTGAGGTCAAAAGTCAAATACTAGAACAAAGGATTCCCCTGTCACCCATACCTGCATGGGTGTTAGGAGCTCTGTCTCAGAACCTGAACAGTGACCAAACATTAGATCAAAAGGTTCTCCTGGCATGCTTGCTGCTCAGGAAATCACAAGGGTTTTAGGAGCTCTGTGACAGAGACTGGGGTCGGGGATCAATATAATATTTCTTACTATTTCACAGGGAAGGAAACTGAGACACAAACATAGTGACTAATTTGCTCAAAAGAGCAACTCAGAGAGGTCTGGATTAGAACTCAGATTGTCTGATTCCTAAACTTGTACTATTAACCTGCCACATGCCGCTGCCCCAAAGGAGTCACCTTTGAGATGAACTTTGAGAACTGTGTGACCTCTAATGATAAGGTCAGGCTTGGGGCACTTGTCAAAGCTTCAGGCCTTGGCTAGCATGGCATCCAATGCCCCCAAGGCCAGTTCTGCCCTCACACAGGCCTAGGTACAGCTAGACTCCTGCTGCCTTGAGCCACCCACTGTGCCTTGGGCCACCCACTGTGCCTTGGGCCACCTGTGAACCTCCCTGACTGCTGCGTGAGACTGCAATGTGGGCAGACACAAAGATTTGGATTTTCCCATGTAAACTCTTGGCATCCAGACCACCTGGATTCCAGGGTCCATCTAGGGAGGATCCAAGCCTACAAAATTATCCCCAGATCAAGTTACCAATTAGCCACGCATTGTGATTGAATTCTTGAGGCTATTTACGCCTTTATGAAATTCTCAAGGCTAACCTTGGGCTGGGTCAAGAGAAAGCTGGCTCAGCTTTCAGGAAAGAGCGTTCAGCCGGCTGGGAGTCACTCCACCTTGTATTGTGTTTAATTCCTGAGCACACCAGGAACAAATGGTGGCCCTGCGCCTCTGCAGTGCTTTTTCTGAGAGGATTCTCCCTGTGAGTGTCCCTGGGTGGACTTTCACCAAATGGGCGTTCACCTTGTGGGAAGATTTCTTTCCTATCTTATAACCTACGTGTCCGCGGCCAGGTAAAC
Organism: Macaca mulatta; assembly: GCF_049350105.2. NCBI lineage: Eukaryota > Metazoa > Chordata > Mammalia > Primates > Cercopithecidae > Macaca > Macaca mulatta. The sequence goes on along the minus strand of NC_133407.1, from coordinate 5,366,571 downwards.
CTGGGACCATAGTCAAAAATGGGACCCTGGAAACCCCACTGCTCTGGAGTCGCTCCTGAGTCATTGAGAGGTTTACAGAAATCCCCCGCACGTGCTGCCGCATGCAGTGCTCCTGTGACAGCATGCTCCTCCCTCTCACAGCCTGAATGGCCACAAGCCACTGCTTCAAGATTATTGTAGCTGCTTCCATGGTCAGGCTTCCTGGGGGCCTTGCCTCACCCTGAGGTTGGTGGCAGGGGACCCCAGGCCTCCATGATGTGCACAAATACCCTGTATCACCCTTGGCCCTTCTCTATCTCTCTTAACCACTTTCTTTCTCCTTTAGCCACTTACAGATATGCAAAGACTCTTTATGTCACCTATACTTTTGTGTGTGTTGCATCAGTCACTAGAAACACGCCATCTCCAGCACGGTGGCTCACTCCTGTAATCCCAGCACTTTGGGAGGCCAAGGTGAGTGGATCACCTGAGGTCAGGAGTTCGAGACCAGCCTGACCAACATGGTGAAACCCCGTCTCTACTAAAAATACAAAATTAACTAGGCATGGTGGTGCGCGCCTGCAATCCCAGCTACTCAGGAGACTGAGGCAGGAGAATTGCTTGAACCCAGGAGACAGAGGTTGCAGTGAGCTGAGACTGCGCCAAGTAGCGTCTTGCACTCCGGCCTGGGCAATAAGAATGAAACTCTGCCTCAAAAAAAAAAAAAGAAAAGAAAGAAAGAAAAAAAAAGAAACACGCATCTTCCACTTGTGTTCCCACAGTCACATCACTGCCAGGGGAAATTTCTCCACCTTGCTTTTATTACACTCTGACACACAGACCACAGATCACAGAGTGGATCTCTCTCACGCACACTTCATATATATGTATCTGTCTGTCTGTCTCTATCTCTCTGGATCTTTTTTTTGTCACAGCTTTCTTTTCCATTGGTCCTTGCAAGAGTTCTAAAGATAGGGTGAAACCAGGCCACAGATGGAAAAACTCATACCCTGTTGTCCTCAAACTTTGCCTGTTCCCTTATATCCAATGTTTGGGTTTAAACAAGTTTGTTTGCCTCAACTCTATCTTCTTTTGGGGTTTAGTATCTTCCTATGTGGGCCCTTGTGCTCTCATGCAAATAAGCCTGTAGTGTCTTCTACATATTGAGATAGTCTTTGTAGCACACACCTAACTCTTGTAATTCCACACCACACTTCTACATCCTCACTATATAAATAGCCAAACTTATTAAGCACAATATTGAAATCACTATACTTTATACTTCTAGTTGTTTTTATTAATAGCCCTATTGTTGAGTTAAGCTTCAGTATACTAGAGGAAAAACAGATGTTCACAGACAAAGGATGAGAAGTCAACAAAATATCCTAATTATTACATTTTTTATGCAATCATGTGACAGCTGCTTACTGAGCCCCTAACCATAGCTCTGTACTAGGTGAAGGATGGGAAGATAAGACAACTCAGACCTGGCCCCTAGCCTCAGAGAATGTACTCTCTAGTTGAAGCGGGATTGGGTGGGAGATATGGTAAGTGAAGACACTACAGGACCATGATGCAAGGCAAAAACAAAACAAAACAAAAACTGCATGCCATACAAAGTTATGTAGAGTGTGATGGTTGTGTAGAAAAAGAGAGCTTCTTTCTGGCTTGGCAGGTCAGGTGGTATTTTAATGGGATATTGTTATTGAGAAATGGGTGGGATTTGAATGTATCAAGATGAAAGTAAGAATTACTGATGCCCCAAAAGAAAGAACATGAGCCAAGGTATTACATTAGTCCATTCTCACACTGCTATGAAGAAATACCTGACACTGGGTAATTTATAAAGGAAAGAGGTTTAATTGACCCACAGTTCTGCATTGCTAAGGAGGCCTCAGGAAACTTACAATCATGGTGGAATCTTCACAGGGCAGCAGGATGGAGTGAGTGGCAGCAGGGGAAATGCCAGACATGTATAAAATCATCAGATTTTGTGAGACTCACTCATTATCATGAGAACAGCATGGGGGGATCTGCCCCCATGATCCAATTACCTCCACCTGGTTCCACTCTTGACACGGGGGGATTACGGGGATTACACTTCAAGGTGAGATTTGGGTGAGGACACAGAGCCAAACCACATCATGCTGCCCCCGGCCCCTCCCAAATCTCATGTCCTCACATTTCAAAACACAATCATACCCTCCCAATGGTCCCCCAAAGTCTTAATTCGTTCCAGCATTAACCCAAAGTTCAAGTCCAAAGTCTCACTTGAGACAAGGCAAGTCCTTTCCATGTATGAGCCTGTAAAATCAAAAACAAATTAGCTACTTCCTAGATACAATGTGGGTACAGGCACTGAGTAAATACACCCATTCCAAATGGGAGAAATTGGACCAAGACAAAAGGGCTACAGGCCCCATGCAAGTCCAAAATCCAACAGGGCAGTCATTAAACCTTAAAATTCCAAAATGATCTCCTATGGCTCCATGTCTCACATCCAGGTCATGCTGGTGCAAAAGGTGAGCTCCCACAGTCTTGGGCAGCTCTGCCCAAGCTCCCTGTGGCTTTGCAGGATACAGGCCTCCTTCTACCTGCTTTCATAGGCTAGTGTTGAGTGTCTGCAGCTTTTCCAGGAGCATAGTGCAAGTTGTCAGTGGATCTACTATTCTGGGGTCTGGAGGATGTTGACTTTCTTCTCACAGACCCACTAGACGGTGCCCCAGTGGGGACTCTTTGTGAAGGCTCCAACCTCACATTTCCCTTCCACACTGCTCTAGCAGAGGTTCTCCATGAGGGCTCTGCCCCTGCAACAAACATCTGCCTGGACATCCAGGTGTTTCTGTACATCCTCTGAAATCTAGGTGGAGGTTCCAAACCTCAGTTCTTGAATTCTGTGCACCCACAGGCCCAGTACCATGTGTAAGTCACAAGGGCTTGGGGCTTGCACCTTCTGAAGCAACAGCCTGAGATGTACATTGGCCTCTTTTAGCCACAGCTGGGACTGAAGCAGCTGGGAATCAGGGAACCATGTCTGGAGGCTGTGCAGAGGAAGGGGGCCCTGAGCCCAGACTAGGAAATCATTTTTCCCTCCTAGGCCTCTGGGTCTGTGATGGCAGAGGTAGCCATGAAGGACATTTTCCCCATGGACATGCCATGGAGACATTTTCACCATTGTGTTCATGATTGACATTCAGCTCCTTGTTACTTATGGCAAATTGCTGTACACTCTGCTTTCTCTTGAATGCTTTGCTGCTTAGAAATTTCTTCTGCCAGATATCCTAAATCATCTCTCTCAAGTTCAAAGCTCCACAGATCTCTAGGGCAGGGGCAAAATGCCAACCAGTCTCTTTGCTAAAGCATAGCAAGAATCACCTTTGCTCCAGTTCCCCAGAAGTTCCTCGTCTCCAGCTGAGACCAGCCCAGACTGGACTTCATTGTCCATATTACTATCACCATTTTGGTGACAACAGGTCTCTAGAAAGTTCCAAACTTTCCCACATCTTGCTGTCTTCTTCTGAGCCCTCCAAACTGTTCCAACCTCTGCCTGTTAGTTCCAAAATCGCTTCCACATTTTCAGGTATCCTTATAGTGGTGCCCTACCATTTCGGTACTGATTTACTGTAGTAGTCTGTTCTCACACTGCTATGAAGAAATATCTGAGACTGGTTAATTTATAAAGGAAAGGGATTTAGCTGACTTACAGTTCCACATTGCTGTAGAGGCCTCAGGAAACTTACAATCATGGCAAAAGGTAAAGGAGAAGCAGGTACCTTTTTTTTTTTGTTTGTTTTTTGAGACAGAGTCTCACTCTATTGCCCAGGCTGGAGTGCAGTGGCAGAATCTCAGCTCACTGCAACCTCTGCCTCCTGGGTTGAAGCGATTCTCCTGCCTCAGCCTCCCAAATAGCTAGGACTACAGGCATCCACCAAAACGCCCAGCTAATTTTTGTGTTTTTAGTAAAGATGGGGTTTCGCTATGTTGGCCAGGCTGGTTTCGAACTCCTGACCTCAGGTGATCCACCCACCTTGGCCTCTTAAAGTGCTGGGATTACAGGCGTGAGCCACTGTGCTCAGCTGCAGGCACATTCTTCACAGGGCAGCAGGTTGGAGTGAGTGCCAGCAGGAGAAATGCCAGACACTTATAAAACCATCAGACCTCATGAGACTCACTCAATGTCACAAGAACAGCATGGGGGAAACTGCTCCCATGATCCAATTACCTCTACCTGGTCCCACCCTTGACACATTAGGATTACACTTCAAGGTAAGATTTGGTTGGGGACACAGAGCCAAACCATATCAGCTGTTGAGGTGGGAAAGTGAGGACTGAATGCTGAGAGTAATAGGAAATTCAGTTTCCTGAAGTAGAGAATGCAATAAGGGAAAAGATCTGAGATGCAATCAGATGTGGCCAGTGGAGAAGGACTTGAAATCCTTAGTAAGCAATGTGTACTTTATCCAGTAGACAGTTCAAACCATTAAGGGTTTCTGACCATGGACATGACATCATCGGAATTGTGCAATAGAATAGATAGAGACTTTGAGAAGAAAAAATGGAAGAAAGATCTCAGTCAGGGAGACCAGTTAAGAGGCTCTTGCAATCAGGCAGGTGGCAACCAAGGGCTTAGAGGAGAGGAAGTTCTGCATGAGAGACACTGCCAAGAGAGGGTCTGGAGACTTAGGAATGGGTTGTAGCAGGCGCAGGTGGGACTTTGCAATTACAAAGGTAAAAGCCATTATTTACCCACAAAACTTCCTTGATATGATGCAAAACCATCACCCTGGGCTTGCAGTACACTATGAATGGTGCCTCCTAGGATTGTGCAGCATGCAATACATACGACACACGTGATACCTCTCTGCAGTGTAACCCCCTTTATCCACAATTGTCAACTGAGCAGAATTTCCATAGTAACTATGTGTGCAGCCTTTATCACAGGTCAGTGACTCAGCAGATTTTTCAAGGCGTTGAAACACTTCGAAGTCAAGACAGCAAGGAAAAGAGCTAGGAGAGTCTGGATGACTCTGAGTGCTTTTCATCCAACCACGGACAATGCTCTGCAGCATCCCGCATTCTTTTTCTTGACAGATTAGCTAATATAATTAGCAGAATCTGGCTGGATATGAAGAATGTAAGCAACCTTGATTTGGAAGTCAGTAGGTCTAGATTATAGACTCGGATCATTCATTTCCCCATTATGTGATCTTGCACAAGCAGTGCTCTTTCAGCCTCAGTCATCTGAAGGGTGGCACAGGCATTATGCAGAAAACAAACCACGGCAGTGGAGCAAGAGCAGCCTTAGACAAAGTGGTCAGGGAAGGCTTCTTGGAAGAAGCGACAAGTGAGCTGAAATCTGAAGGAGAAGGAATCAGGAATGGAAACAGGGGGTTGGTGGCGGGCAGCGTTCGAGGCAGAGAGGACGGCAAATGCAATCTTCCTGAGGATGGAGCAAGTTCAGAGTGTTTGACAAAGCCAGGTGGCTCACTCCTAAGGCTCCTTCATCGACTTCGGGAGAGTTGTGTTTTGTTGTTAATTTTATCTTTGTTTAATTTTGAAGAAAATCATTTTACTAATAAAGTTTAAAGTCCATTGTTAAAAAGTCTAATGGAAACCAAAGGGCAGACAGAATATCACGGGGCGGCGGTTTTCCAAATGTTTATGCATAGAGAAGTGAGCCCACTTCAAAGCCAAAAGAGAACCTACAGGAACCTGAAAAGCTGTGCAAAGCAGGTCTGAATAAAGATCAAGCAGGGATATAGGTTTCTGTTTCTGCGGACTGAAGTCAGAAACCAGAGCTTTATCCGATCACGTGAAATGGGCTCACAGGGCTCTGGTGTTACGATTTTCCTCTCTCAGCTGTGGGAGTTGGCCTTTTCTGTGATTGATGGTCAGGTTCCAGAGAACGTCCATGAGACAGGAAAATCTCTTTCTGGAAGAAAGTGTGCTCATGATGGCAATTACATTGGGCATTTGCCTTGCTGTCGTCTTGTTTCTCAATGCTACGGTTTTTTTTCTTTTTTCATTCAGGAAAAACAACGTAGGAGAGTGACACAGCAGGGATCTCGCTGATAAAGGACCTGCATCTGAATCCAGCTCCTCCAGGCATGGGCCGTGTGTCCTAGTTACTGAGCCGTCTGGAGAGCCTTGTGCCTCATCAAAAGAAGAAGGACAGTAATCCTTGCCTTGCTTTCCTCCTAAGGTTCTTACGAGGCTTACATGAGAGAACAAGGATGAAAGTATTTTGTAAACTCTACTGTCCTGTGTATAAAGCAGAGAATAGCATCTGTGGTGTTAGAAAATGCCTGGAACTTTGTAAAGATGTTGTCTGATTCAACATTACTGGAGTAAACCACACCGTTTTATTAGACAGAGTGAAACACTCCACCGCGGAGAGATTGATTTTTACACGACTGAATGATAGATTTTACATGCCGCTTTTGAACAGAATAATTTATTATAGCACAAACTAAATACAAAGCTCTGAATAAATAATCATGTTTTGCAGTCATCACATCTGCAGGTGGATATGTGAACATTTCCATAAGCACATAAGGATACAGGCGTCACAGACGTATTTGCATTCTCAGATCGTTACATATTTAGTGAGGGAAGCCCAGAGTCAGGGTTCTCTGCGGGTAAGAGCTAGATGCCTTGGGATGAGCATACCGGGCACCGTCTCAAATGATTTGGACTATGTGACTGTGTTCTTTTCTCCTTCAGACTCTAGTCAAGAAAGTGTATTGGTAACAGGTTGCTCCACCCTCAAGTTTAGGGCACTCTCCCATGCTCTTTCAGGCAAAGTTTTTTAACACCTCTCTAAGAAAATTCACGAATCAGAAGTATTCCCCCAGCTTCAGTCTGACAGTCAGGACCCCCACTCTGCACCTCTTTCCTAGGATCTTATCTCCCCCTTTCAAGGGACAGGGCAGTTGAGTCTATACGTCCACACAATCGGATCTGACAAGGCTGGAAGCTCTCCCTCCAGAGCCCATCCTCCCATCAGTGTCGGTCTGGTATTCTGTGTGGGTAGCAGTAGAATATGGTTCACATCCGGTGGCTCGCGCCTGTAATCCCAGCACTTTGGGAGACCGAGGCAGGCAGATCACGAGATCAGGAGATCGAGATCATCCTGGCTAACACGGTGAAACCCCATCTCTAGTAAAAATGCAAAAAGTTAGCCGGGCATGGTGGCAGGTGCCTGTAGTCCCAGCTACTCGGGAGGCTGAGACAGGAGAATGGCGTGATCCTGGGAGGCAGAGCCGGCAGTGAGCCGAGATTGCACCACTGCACTCTTGCATGGGTGACACAGTGAGACTCCATCTCAAAACAAAAAAGATTCACATCACAGCATAAGACTGAGACATTGGGTGTATCAAGCTTGAAAGAGATCTGGCAGGTAATTGAGTTTCATCTGATACCTGACTTCCTTCTCTACTTGACCTTTGAATAGCCACTCATTTCTCCAGTGTCATAGAGCACATTCCACTGCTGTCAGAGCTGGCTGTTAGGACAGTGGTTAGGGCAGATGGCCTGAAGCCATCCCCGCTGTGATCTTTACCCTCTCGTCCTGATTCTGCCTTCTCGTGCCACCTGACACAAGTCAGACCCTTCTTTCTCAGGACAACCCTTCACAGTCCCCTGACTGTTTTATTCTGGGCTGGGCACTCCCTGTTCCTTCAATTACTGCTTCTAAGATGTACTTAGTCCCAGGAATACAGTCTTCAAAATGAGTCTCTTTTCCCAAAGACTTTATGGCTGCTTGGCTAGTGGAGGACTAGATTCTTTCATTCCTGTTCCCTGCCAGCCTTTGCTAGGGATAGAATCACTTAGGACCAAGGCAAGAGCAACTCAAAGTCTCAGAAAGACAATCATATTTTGGTTTTGTTTTGTTTTGTTTTGAACACACCTCTAGCCCAGGCCTGGCAGGATGCCTGGCATTCATTTGAACAGAGGGCCTGGTATTAGCAAAAGTTGCCCATTCTTTGCGTGACTGTGAGATCACACTAAGCAACCTGCCGTGCTGGAGCTCCGTAATTAGGAAGTGTTTGGAAGCAATACAAGCTTTGCTCAGAAGGTTTGTATGTGAGGCCTAGATCTGCTCTTGCCATTACTGAATCTCAGCTTTCTCATCTGTATGGCGGAGATGATAAGCCCTTCCTTGTTGAGTCATGGGACAATCGTACAATTCAGGTGAGCTAGTGGAGGTGAACACACTTGGCGAAGGGCACACTGAAGTGTGAACTGTGCAGGCTCATCTTGCTCACGACTAGGTCGCAGACCATCTCTAGCTTGCCCCCGCCTATAACCCTCTACTTTTGGAAAATGAGAAACACTTTTAGAAAAGGACATTCAGAACTGCCATATCATTGCTGAGGCTGACTTTGCAAAAGGAAATATTTCTTCGTGTACCAAAAAAGACAATGATTCTGCAGTCTTGAAATGCTAAAATATCTTCATGCCCTCTTTTAAAACCAGAAGTAACAGGGTACCCTTGTGGCTGGGAGACGCCGCGTTCCTAGAATCAGCTGCAATCGCAGAGCCATCAGCCATGCTCAAAAGCCCAATTAGGGGGAAGCAATGCTTGCAAATGCTATTGATAAGTTGCAAAGCCAGCCTGGGCCAGGACACTTATCCCCTGATCAGAACATTCACCTAGGATTTGATGCTCATAATAAAAATTTTGCTTTTGCCTTAAAGCATTATGTGTAGATGTGCTCCTAGAGTTCAGTGTTGTCTCCTGAGCTAACAGAAACCTGAGTCTTCCTTGTTTTGAACAAATCAAATATAACCAAATTGTAACAGTGATAAATTAAGGAAAATTTTAGTTTTCTGGAAACTGAAGCCACAAACTTAAAAAAATGTACTGGTTGTGTAAGAACTTCCATCAATAGTGCCATATAATGCTGTAGCATGAGACTAATGTTTCTCAAAAATAATAAAGCAGAGGAGTGAAAATTTCTGGAGTTGGCCACGTGACATGAGAGGTTCCTAAAATGTAGGATAAGTGACTGGGGTTAGGAGAAGTGGACTGTAGTGGACAGCACTAGTGTTCTCTGATCTGTTATTTTCCTTTCCTTCCCAGGACTGCATCCCAGACCAATTCTATCATTTTGTGGGGCCTGATACAAAATGAAAATACGGGGACCCTTGTTCAAAAATTAAGAATTTTAAGATGGAAACGGTAGAGTGTTAAAGCAAGTGTGGGCCCTTCTAAGCGTGGGGCCCTGTGTAGTGACAGCTCATAAGCCCATGAAGCATCCCTAAACACAGGAGACTGCACTTTCCAGCTCCCTGGCCCAATCCTTGACTAATGAGATATGCGTAGGGAAAGCGATGTGTGCCATTTTTGCGGTGAGGCAGTGAAGAGTCCACATGTGATCTCCAGCCTATTCCTTCCCCCATCACAGTCAACACAGAGTCCTTGCATCGAGTTGATGGAGCCATCAGGTTGAAGCAGTCGCTGCTGTAAGAATAGCAGGTCCAGAGTGTCACCTGGATCATGGAAGAAGCACTTGTGTGTTAAGGCACTGATATCTGAGAGGTGTTTTTTATTGCAGCATAGGCTGAGCTTATCCTTAATAACATGTAGAGTAAGGCCAGAAGCAGAAGAAAAAGCCTCAAATCTGAAAAGCACTACAGAGGAAAGGAACCAACCCAGACAGTAAAGATTGGTGTAACGTTTCCCATGCATTAGTTTTTCCATCGATGAAGTAAAAATTCAAAAATGCTCTTTAACATGTTACAACTCCATGAGTATACACAGTACTACTTCCCCTTAATTCATTTTTATAAAAAGGAAAGTATTGTCCTGTCCTAAGAAGAAAGATCACATATTTTTCCCCTTCAGCCTGCTTGTCTCTTGGCCCATAGCAATTCTTGGCCCATTCTTGCCTTCACTGAACGCCTCCAATACCTTCACAAGCCAAGAGGAAAGCACTCTTCTGGGTCAATGTTCTTCTCTGTAGAAAGCATTTTATCAAACAGACTTTAGTCTGTCACCATGATTTGACAGGTATCCCCGAAACTCCAGCTGATGTTACAAGAGTCTCATTTCTTAAAATCAATGAAACTGGTCCCTTTTGTCATTGTTTCTCTGTAATATCACCTTGGACATCACATGTCCTTCAAAGTTGTTCTTCGTTGCTCTCAAATACCGGATTGCTGTAAGACACGCCCCTGCCACACTCCGGCATGTCAGAGTGGGAGGTTTGGTTCAGCGGGGGCCAACTAGGGTCACCTGCCAAATCCCTCTGCCATATCCGATACTGGCTTTTTGACTGATAGCCAAAACATCTTTTAATCATCATCCACAGGGCTCGATTTTCAATAACGGCCTCCTGCAAAATAAAAGAATTACTTTTTACAATCGGGGTTGAGTGTTTTGAGGCTACAGCCCTCCACAGGTCATTATAAGTCACTACTGCACTGGTGCTTAGATCCAGCTTGACAACGAGCTTGATCACTGGACGAATCTAAGGTGGTTTCACTAGACAGGTATTGGCTTCTCAAATGTTTCTATTTAAGTAACTCCTGTGGGAGAAGTAAGAGGTACAACATTTCAAGACTCTGGGAACATAACTTGAAATGGCTTGCCTCAAAAATGAAGTTTCTTTTTCATCTCACATCTAAATTAAATTTAAAATTATTCAAATTCTATGTTTCACTCCATAGCACATCTATATTTTATTGGATATAAAATGACATTTAAAATTACTTACTACTACATACTAAATACAATTGACCCTACATAAAGATGTGGCCCATGTATGACATGTTTTGGATATACCCTGACATATCACTGCATATTCATAACAACAGGTTGATGAAATTAAAACACAGGCCAGTCTTGGAGTTGAACAGATCTGGATTTGGGTCCCAGTTCTGACACCTATTATGGGCAGAATAGTTACTCTATCCAAGTCTCAGTGATTAGAATAATCCCTTCCTTATGTTTGTTGTAAGGCTTATATAACTCCCTTTACAATGCAGGGCAGGGCAGGGCATAGCTCTCTCCCTTTGCCTATCCTTCTGAACTACTCATTTAACAAATGGCTAAGCACTGTGGTCCTGTTCACACATGTCTCTAACCTTCACCTTCACTGAAATACAGTTTTAAGATTACAAAAGACATGTGTCTTTGAAAACATTTTGCAATGCCATTTTATTTCATGAGTTAGAGTGTGCCTTGAATAGAGCCTAAGTTATAACTTATAACTCATGAGAGGTTATCATATTAAGTAGTAGTTTTCCTAAAATCTACCCATTTTTGCCATTTGGGTTCCACTGCCCATGAAAGGATAGAGAACAGCTAGTCTGAATTAATCCTGTGATAACTGACCATCTGCTGGCTGCCAGGCTGTTAAAGATCCATATAGCCATCTCAGCCTCTTGGAAACTTAGCCAGATGAGTTATTCTACTTTCCTGCAGCAAGATTTTTTGTCCTTTTTAATTAACAAGAAAACAGTAGTTCTTCTTAGAGCTGGGATAAGGCAGGAGCATCAAATAAAGGTTTTAAAATCTTACTTCCAGGAAACCTTAGTAAGCCTTAAAACAAAATAGATGAAACCACACACACACACACACACACACACACACACACACAGAAAGAAAGAGAGAGGAACTTCAGTGCTCTCCATCTCTACATCTTGCCTTGAGTGTTTTTTAGTTCTAGAGCTATGATGACCTCTATCACCTGCTGCTCAGGAAGAGGAAATACAGAGAGGTGATCTGTCCTGTTACCGCACATCATAAATACAAGGCAGAACTAGTGACATGATTTGAATTTGTGTCTCCATCCAAATCTCATGCTGAATTATAGTCCCCAATGTGGGAGGAAGGGCTGGGTGGGAGGTGACTGGATCAGAGGGGTGGATTTCCTCCTTGCTGTGCTCGTGATAGTGAGTTCTCATGAGATCTGATTGTTTAAAAGTGTGTAGCACCTTCCCCTGCTCGGGCCTTGTAAGACCTGCCTTCTTCCCCTTTGCTTTCCACCATGATTGAAAGTTTCTTGGGGCCTCCCCAGCCATGCTTCCTGTACAGTCTGCAAAACCATAAGCCAATTAAACCTCTTTCTTTTATAAATTACCCAGTTTCAGGTATTTGTTCACAGCAGTGGGAGAATGGACTAATAACAACTAGAAACAAAAAGAAAGCCTTGGTGAGACATTTCTTTAAAAAAATTTCACCACATGAGCTCTTTTGACTGGCTACTCAAATAACTCATACATACAAGCATACCTATATAAACACATAAATAATTGTTTTAAAGGTGGGGGTAATTAAAGCTATCCACACCAGCTCTCATGCCTCTCAGCTAGAGGTTAGATCATGAGCCCTGGCAGAGTAAGGATAAGGTCCTGCTCAAACCTGTTTGTTTCAGGGCTGATCAGAGGTTAGATAAGTGGAATAATTTGCCCAAAGTCAGACAGAAAGAAAGTGGTGGAGCCAGGATTCAAACCCAGGTAGATTACCCCTGAGCTTGTGCTCTTAACTGCAAATATGCTGAAAAAGGAAGAACTTCCTGCTAGAGGATTATGGAAGACTTTGATACTTAATTCCCATACAGCCCATTCCCTCCCAACTCTTCCCTGCCCACCTAAAAGGGAAAAATAATAATAAATGGTCTAAGCTACACTGTGTAATTTTCAACATGGATCCACTTTCCCAGAATCCTTTTCTACTCGTGATGACGACGAGACACAAGTCTAATCAATAAGGCATAAAAGAAAGTCTGCTAGTGAGCTTCACGAAAAGTTCATTTCCCAAGAAAAGGTTCAGACTTGATGGAAACTGGCTTGCTGTGGCCTCTCCTTCCATTTTCTTCCTGCATTGAAAACAGATGTAAAGTCCAGCTATGTAGAAGCTATCAGGACACCACAATCTCAGGCACAAACATGAAAGACCACGTCTGAGGATTCTAGAACAGAAAGGTGAGAGAGTGTGCATTCCCAGTGGCACTACTGAGTTACTAAGCCAGTTCTGAAGCCACCTACCTTCAATCTTCTTATTGAGTCAATAATTGTTTTTTAAGCCACTGTTGGTTAAGTTGTTACTTGCCTATCTGATCCAGAGATCAGGAAAGATACATGAAGAGGATAATACTATAGCTGTGCCCCACAGGATGGAATAGCACTTTAATACGTAGAAATGGAGGAAAGATACACCACACAGAGGAAATCCTCTAATTACGAACAGGGATAAGATGTACACACTAGATTCTTCTTTAAAGGGCAAAGACCATCATTCTGCCGTTGGGTCTGAGGCCACCCGTGATAATGCTCTTTTATTAATCCGGTTGCTTTAGAGACATACGGTTTAGCATATTGCTTCTCGAAGTGTGATCCCTGAACTAATCACATCAGAATCGCCTGACAACCTGCTAGAAATGCAAACTTCTGTGCTCCTTCTAGGCCTACTGAATCAGACCTACTGCGGGTGGGGCTTGGCAATGTGTGTTGTTTTAACAAGCCTCCCAGGTGATTCTGATGCCCACTCAAGTTTGAGAAGCTCTTGTTTAGCACATAGAGAGAAGGTCCAGTACTGAAATTCTATGTCCTGTTCTGCCCCCAGCCCCTGTGCAGCCTTCCCTCTGCACAGGAGTAAGTAGGGAAGGCTCGCCGAGGTCCTGCCTGCACAACAGTGCAGGGAAGTCAGGCTGCAGGTTCTCCCAGCTCACCATGACACTCCATTTGCTGCAACAATTCTAGTTCTGTAACTCAGAGCAGAAATAGAGACAGATGGGATTCAGAACTTCACCTCTCCTTTGTTCATAAATGCCTTCTCAGGGCACCCCTGCCTAACAACAGGCTTTGAAGAATGGAGATTGTGTCTGGTAGTACTGAGCGGGGAGAGCGTGAATCACGTGGAGAAACAAAGCAGGGGCACAAGCTCATTTCACTGAGGAAATGGAGCACAGGGGAGCTGGAGAATAAAAGCTAGAAAATGGAGCAAATGGGAGCTGGAGAATGAAAGCTAGAAAAGCTCACTATGAATGTCATTTCCCATCTGTAAGGCAAAAATGATATAAGTTAAGTGAAAGAAGCCGGACACAAAAGGCCACATATTGTATGGTTTCACTTATACGAAATATCCAGAATAGTCAAAGCCACACAGTCAGAAAGAAGATTAGTGGTTCCAAGGCCCAGGAGAAGGCGGAAGAGGCAATGAGGAGCAACGGCTAGTAGGTACAGGATTTCTTTAGCAATGATGAAAGTGTTCTGCAATTAAGTACTGTTAATGGTTGTACAACTCAGTGAGTGTACTAAAAACCACTGAATTGTGGACTTTAAAAGGGTGAATTTTATGGTGCGTGAATCATATCTCAATTTTAAAAAGTAAATCGTGTTGGGTCTTTATTTGGAAAATGTAGAAATGAATAGGACCTTAGAGATCATAACTCCATTGTCCCCAGCCCCACCTGACAGATGGGAAAACTAATGTCCTGCTTGGGACTCATCAGAGGAAGGCAGCATTGCTTATGCTGTGAAGGAAGGGAGCCCCTGCACTGCTGAGTCCATGTCACCTGAAGTTGTTTTCAGAGTCCCAAAGAAGTCCCCTCACACACACGCATGCACACACACAAGATGAACAGCCCAAGATCAGCACACTTACCTCGGCCACAAGGGACACAATGAAATTCAAGCTGAGCATGATGACAATGGAGACCCTCCACAGGATGGGCGTGCAGAGCAGCTGGCGGGAGATGATGAAGCACGGTTAGTCTGAAGACAGGCAGACGCTGGAAACACGTTCACATGTTCACAGTATATATTTTCATAGGTTATAAATCTCATATGTAATATATATGTGTGTCTATTACATAAATCGTATACATATAAAGAATTTCTAAGCTTGTATGCACAGAAAAAGTATGGAAAGGTTATACTCATGATCCTAATGATCTGGGGGTTATGAGTGTTGCTTTTCTTCTTTTATCTTTTTTTTTCTTGTGATGTGCGTGTTTCTCTGTAATTTCTAAATTTCCTAAAATAACTTTGGTCACCTTGCAATTAGAAAGAAATAGTAAAATCACTTTTTATTTCCTTGTTTTGTTCTGTTTTCAAAAGGGAGGCAGGAATGTGGCTTTATCTCCAGGAAGCCTAAGGGTACACATGTCAAACCTTCACAACTGGGTAGCATTGCCCTCTTCTCCCTGGTGCCACGTCTCTCCCCAGCCACGCCCTGCTTTTAGCACTGGCTCAGGGCATCTCCCTCAGGACTGTGCATCCAGCTGCACAGTGTGCCCTCACAAAGGCACTTGCTAAAGGAGCAAATGGAGGTGAAATCAAGCCAGTCATGACCTGTCCCTTTGCCCATTTTCTCTGTGTCTCCCCCAACCCCTCCAGGCACATTCCTGATATATATGTATGGTGAATGAATGGTGAGTTATTCTACTTTCCTGCAGCAAGGTTTTATTGTCTTCCTTAATTAACAAGAAGACAGTAGTTCTTCTTAGAGCTGGGATAAGGTAGGAGCATCAAGTAAAGGTTTTAAAATCTTACTTACTTCCAGGAAACCTTAGTAAGCCTTAAAACAAAATAGATGAAACCACACACACACACACACACACACACACACACACACACACACACAGAAAGAGACAGAAACTTCAGTGCTCTCCATCTCTACATCTCGCCTTGAGTGTTTTTTAGTTCTAGAGCTATGATGACCTCCATCACCTGCTGCTCAGGAAGAGGAAATACAGAGAGGTGATCTGTCCTGTTACCGCACATCATAAATACAAGGCAGAACTAGTGACATGATTTGAATTTGTCTCCATCCAAATCTCATGCTGAATTATAGTCCCCAATGTGGGAGGAAGGGCTGGGTGGGAGGTGACTGGATCATAGGGGTGGATTTCCTCCTTGCTGTTCTTGTAATAGTGAGTGAGTAATTGAATAGTAATTCAATGGGTGAATTAATGAATGAAAAAGTGCCAAGGGCATCCCACTGTACCTGGCACTGTCTTATGCATGACCTCATGCGTTAGTGGGAGTAAAAACTGAAACGGGGCCGGGCGCGGTGGCTCAAGCCTGTAATCCCAGCACTTTGGGAGGCCGAGACGGGCGGATCACGAGGTCAGGAGATCAAGACCATCCTGGCTGACACGGTGAAACCCCGTCTCTACTAAAAAATACAAAACACTAGCCAGGCGAGGTGGCGGGCGCCTGTAGTCCCAGCTACTCGGGAGGCTGAGGCAGGAGAATGGCGTGAACCCGGGAGGCGGAGCTTGCAGTGAGCTGAGATCCGGCCACTGCACTCCAGCCTGGGCGGCAGAGCGAGACTCCGTCTCAAAAAAAAAAAAAAAAAAAAAAAAAAAAAAAAAGGAAACGGTTCTATAGAGGACAATGTTCTCAAAGTTAAAAATTCAAATCCACTTCTAGGAATTTATCTCAGAAATATACTTGTATATGGCTAAAATGATATATGCACAATAATATTTTTATTGCAGCTTTGTTTGTAATAATACTTGGAAATATCTTAAATGTCTATCAATATGGGACTACATATAAAGCATGGTATACATATGACATATACATAATATACATTTATATAAAATAAAATATTCTATTAGCATTAAAAAGAATGAGGAAAATGTATGTACTGATATGGAACAATTAATCCTATTATATGAAAGAAGCAAGGTGCAGGGCGATGTATGTGTTGTAGCAGCCATGAAAATTTTCCACTCAGATCTGCTGCTGGGAGAATAAATTGTGGATACTCCAACTGTTATGCTCAGAATCCACCACCACACATGCTGTAAAGCATATCTAAAGTCATAAGCCGCACATAGCCAAGAAATGAGGACAGCATGGATTCTAATCAGACTCATTCCTATGAGACGTAGAAACTCCTGATGGGCCATGCTGCTATAAAGACACATGCACATGTGTGTTTATTGTGGCACTATTCACAGTAGCAAAGAGTTGGAACCAACCCAAATGTCCATCAATGATAGACTGGATTAAGAAAATGTGCCACGGCTGGGCGCGGTGGCTCAAGCCTGTAATCCCAGCACTTTGGGAGGCCGAGACGGGCGAATCACGAGGTCAGAAGATCGAGACCATCCTGGCTAACCCGGTGAAACCCCGTCTCTACTAAAAAATACAAAAAAGTCGCCGGGCAAGGTGGCGGGTGCCTGTAGTCCCAGCTACTCGGGAGGCTGAGGCAGGAGAATGGCAAAAACCCGGGAGGCGGAGCCTGCAGTGAGCCGAGATCCGCCACTGCACTCCAGCCTGGGCGACAGAGTGAGACTCCCTCTCAAAAAAAAAAAAGAAAAAAAGAAAATGTGGCACATATACACCATGGAATACTATGCAGCCATAAAAAAGGATGAGATCATGTCATTTGTAGGGACATGGGTGAAGCTGGAAACCATCATTCTCAGCAAACTATTGCAAGGACAGAAAACCAAACACTGCACGTTCTCACTCATAGGTGGGAATTGAACAATGAGATCACTTGGACACAGGAAGGGGAACATCAAACACCGGGTCCTATTTTGGGGAGGGGGGAGGGGGGAGGGATAGCATTAAGATATATACCTAATGTAAATGTCAAGTTAATGGGTGCAGCACACCAACATGGCACATGTATACATATGTAACAAACCTGCACGTTGTGTACATGCACCTTAGAACTTAAAGTATAATTAAAAAAAAAAAAGAAACTCCTGATGGGCAACTTTGGCCTGACTTTCTTAGTGCACTGCAGTTTGAGATGCTACACATCCAGCCCTCCTTCTTCCCTCTCTTCTTTTTAGAGGATAAACCCACATCACAGTGCATGCCTCTCCCCACTTCCTCTGGCTTTCTATTCCCCTCCCACCACTCCGGGAATTTCCTCCAATAAATCTCTTGTATAACTAAACTGAACTTGACATCTACCTCTCAGAAGACCTGAACAAATATAATAGTTTTCTACTATTTGTGTAAAAATGTGGAAGAAGAATGTACAAAATATGTCCCAAAGTATGTAAAATAAACTGGTGTCATTGGTTGCCTCTAGGGAGGGGAACTGGTGACTGGGAATCTAAGATGGAATGAGGATTTTCACTATATGGCTTTTTAAACATTCGGATTGTGAATCAAATGAATGTGTTCCCTATTAAAATAAGTTATAATTTTTTAAGTAAGCAGTTTCTAGGTTGCAAAACAACATGATTCCATTCTTTTAAAAAAACTAAAAATTAGTCAACACACATTTATAATACATGAATTGTAAAAGAAGGAAGAATATAGTGAATAATGTTATAATTTTCCTTGTCTGCACATTCTACATTTTCTAAAAAGAACATATATTTTATGTAATAATAAGAAAAATAATTGTTTTAAAAGTGAACAATAATTCTTTGCAGAATCCTTTGCAGTCATGCTGGCAATGATCCTACCCACATTCTCTCCAAATTAAATATGTTTCCTATTTTGTTATACTAGAGGACCCAGCCTTTCTGTAAGAATCTTTTTCTATCAAAAAGTGACATTCAACTCATCATATCTTATCCTTAACTTCTGTAGGATTAAGAAGTTTGAGCTGACTTAGAAGACCAGTGGGCAAAGCCTACTTATTTCCATGAAAACTTAATTTAATTCATGAAGGCACTTAACAACTGCTAACCACAGTAATGTAATTACAAAAATAAAAAGACACATGCTAAATATATGAGTATGTCAAACTAAAGGTATTAGTATGCCAAATGTCACTGTGGGTTTGTGCAGGTGTTGCTGGTTGGAAACACACTATATGCTTTAAGTGCTTGTTTATATTCAGGAGTCTGATACGCAATGATCAGTCAGTCATTCCTTTGTCATATTTTGCCATTCTTTGTGTGAGGCACTGGTAACACAAGAATGAATAAGATACACTGTTGGACCTCATGAAACTCATCTTTGAGATGGAGAGGCAACCAGATATACAAAGCACCAATTAAAAGAGCTGTTTCTTTAGTCATCTCTTCACTATTGCATTTCTTGATCTAAAGATCATGTAGCCATGATTAAATTGTAATACAAGTAGAATAGGTTAAGGGGATCAAAATATGTTTTTCCCTGGCTTGAATATGTAAAATTTTGGTATCTCGTAGGTTTTTATATCTGTATCAATATTACAAAATACAAGAGAGTTTATGAGGAAAAGTATGGCTCTTGGAAAGTAAGTCTTACAGACATTAACTATGAGCACACAGAAAACATTTTTAAAGTTGTAAAAAAATATATAAATACCTAAATAATAACCCCCCAAAAAGCTGTAGGTAAAACAGTTTTAAACAACTTCAAAAAACGGAAGCATTTAGGAAAAAATTCCCTCATATTTGAAAGAGAAAATATAGAAATACATTTTCTCCTCTTATAGGAGTTCTTTTAAAATGAAAATAGTTGGTCAGATTCAGTGGCTCAAGCCTGTAAGCCTAGTGCATTGGGAGGCCAAGGCAAGAGGCTAGTTTGAGGCCAGGAGTTTGAGACCAGCCTGGGCAACACAGCAAGCCCTCATCTCTACAAATTTTTTTCTTCAGAATTAGCTGGGCATCATGGCACACTACTGCAGTCCTAGCTACTCGGGAGGCTGAAGTAGGAGAATTGCTTGAGCTCAGAAGTTTGAGGCTGTAGTGAGCTACGATTGCACCATGGCACTCCAGACTGGGCAAAAAAAGTGAGATCCTGTCTCTTAAATAAGAAGAAGAAAATAAATTAAAGTATTCAAGACTTAAAGACTATCTTTAGCCTCATGAAATCAAAACTAGGTAGAATTTTATTTCTTGACCAGTTTAAATAAAAAATATAGATAAATCTAGCATTTTTTTTTTAGCTCTGCCATCCCAAAAGAATAATGTGTGTCAAAAATCATGCCAATTGAAATTGTGATCTGCTTTTGAAAGTTAAGCTGTCACAGAACTGTAAAGCATCACCATATCCCAAAGATTAGACTTACATCCAAACGTCTATATAATTCTGGTATATCAGCAAATAGAATGAATAGACATACACCAAGCTGTATTATCAGCACAAGGACAAATACATCTGAGGAAATAAGAACACAAGCTATTATTTTAAGAAATCAGAGTGAAAAATGTCACATATATTGACAGATGTGGTCTAGATTAACACTGATTTAATTTACTTGATTTCTACGTCCAAATACTAGGTGGAAAGTATTCATTTCTAAGCAATGGGTCTCACCTCTACAAATTCTATGCATGTCCTTGAAGCAAGTGAAAATTTTCACATGCACATTTTAAGTTTCAGTTAATAAAAGTAGTAGATATATACAGGGTAACATTGACAAAATACATGTTCAATAAATGGCTTGAAGGTATCCAAGTATCTGAGTCACTTTAATGCAAGTCATCTGCCTCAAATCATTTTCTGGTATAAAGGAACCTGTCAATAAACCCAATTTTAAATTGCTATCATACAGAGGTCAGTATTTAGCTGCTTCCTCATCCCAGGAAGAAGAAAAGCTCAATAATTTTCTCTGAACAAATAAATTTGTATGAAAATATTCATAAAGGTACTCAATTTGGGCTTTGAATTTTTTCAATAAGAAGAGTAGTGATGATATACAAATAAGTGTCTCAAATATTAAATAGGTCACTCATTTCTCATCCAAACATACCTTCCCACTCCATAATGTAAGGAGGTAGGAGGGAGGTACTCTGGTAAAGAGCCTCCATAACCCTCTCTAGTCAGATTCCTCCAGGCTGGACCCAGTAGCAGCCTGCCACCACACAATGCCACCCTGACTACTGCCTTCAAGGCAAGAGACAGGATCCACTTGAGTTCTGTTAGGCTTCTCTCCATTGTTTCCAGGGTGAATTCTGACGAGTACTGACAAGTAGAGAAATAAATTGGTCCTTTCAATTTGGAGCGATCCCAAGAAAAGACACCCAGAGGCAAACTTCTGGTGAAGGAAAGGGAGAAAGAAGCCCTAGTATTTAATGCAGCTTTGAAGGAAAGAGCAAAGAACCATGGAAACGAGGCTGTACAATGTGTTTTGCAGAGCCCTAGAGTGGAAGTCAAGAGATGCTAGATGAGAATCAACTCTACAGCTGTTCCCTAAGTGACCTAGACATGTCTGCTCTCTCGATTGACTTCTCACCTCTGATCCAGTACAGTTCTACTCACAGTTTGTATAGGTTGGCTGTCTAAATGGTTTTCCTTTAGAGAACACAAGAGCCACAATGATACAGTTGATTGTTCCCAAGAACCAGATCGTAGTGTTCTCAAAACTTGTGAAGGCACTATTACTTTCCATTTTTTCTGGAGCAGCTGGAGACATGGTTAAGTCTGAGATGCTTTCATTTTGCACTGTACAGGCACTAAAAGGGAAACCAAAGAAGCTAATGAAGTGAGATGACAAGCCTTTATGGAGCATTTGTACCCAGAAGACTCCATACCAGTGTCCAGAGAAGGCACTCAATGCTTCTATAATTGCCTCTGCTTTGGAAAATACATGCGCGCGCACACACACACACACTGAAAAATAGGAAAAAAACAAAAAAAACAAGCACAGATAGACCCATATTTTGGATACACTGAGAGAGAGAGAGATTCAGCCAATTATATATTCAATAAATTATGCACATTCATTAAGGCTATATGGAAAAGAGATTGGTAAGTCATGATTCCTCCCCCAAGTGGCTTAATATCTCTGATAATTTGGCCGAGTGTGGTGGCTCACACCTGTAATCCCTAAGAGGCCAAGGTGGGTGGCTCACTTGAGGCCAGAAGTTTGAGACCAGCCTGGCAAACATGGCGAAAACCCATCTCTACTAAAGATACAAAAAATTAGCTGCACATAGCGGCATGTGCCTATACCCTCAGCTACTGGGGAGGCTGAGGCAGGAGAATTGCTTGAACCAGAGACAGAGGTTGCGGTGAGCCTAGAACACACCACTGCATTCCACCCTCGGCAACAGAGAGAGACTCCGTCTCTATAAAAACAGCAACAACAAATCTCTGATAATTTGTAAGTGAGGTGAATATATAACTTATCTAACAAGGATAATTTTGAAGGTGAAAAGAAAAGATGTTAATAATTTCACTGGGACATCACTTAATTTCAACTGGGCTACTTAAACTGGGACTGCTCGGGTAAGCTATAATCCATGGTCACCCTAGATATAAAAGATGGTCATAGACCATCATATAACACAGGCAAAGATAAATGCTAATGAATGAATGATACATTCATTAGCATTAAATTGTGCTACAGAGAAGAAATAATCACTGAAAATTTGCCCAAGGGACTTTAAAAAGCAAAACCTTTGGCAGAATGAAGCCCCATTTGCCTCCCATCATATTGGCCAGAGGATGTTTGATAGAAATTAGAATGTGAGAAGCAGAAGTTGAGACTGTACTCATACCTGTGTATCTCCACGGAATACCAAGGCTGCCTCTGAACCAGGATGAATCCCGCAATATGCATGGCCAGGCTGAGAAGAATGTTGAAAATCACAGAGAGTAGCAGAGGTGGAGAGATCAGCCGTCCTGCAGGTCTGAAAGGCACCAGCTTGGGGTAGGCACCATTCAGATTCACTATAAAATACATTCAAATTTTGTATTTATGAGAGCAGGAAAACATATTCTTGATCAGAAGAATGGCGTAAGTTCATTGGCCCATACATCTGAGGAAATGGACAAATTGGAGTACATCACAAACTGAGGGAATAAAACAATTAATGGATTCAAATTCAAGTCATGTAAAGAATTCTTAAAAGAGCAGACAGAACTACAAGACGTCATTTTTGGCTTAATAAATAGGGAAAAACCATTAAGTTACAGAGTAGGGAGGGATGAAATGTGAAACCGCTTGTGGGAAAATAAATTGATGCAAACCTTCTGCAGGGCAATTTGGTGATAAATATGAAGAGACAAAAATGTTTATAACTTTTGACATAGTTACTCTACTTTTGGAAATTTATCCTAAGCTAAAAAAGTTAATCAGAGATGTGAAAAAATGTTCACTACGGCATCGTTTACAATAAGTTATGGTACATCTATACAATGGAACAACATGTGGTCACTACAGAGCAATGCTTTAAAACACTTAATGACAAATAATAGGTGATATCCAGCAAAATGGTGAAGTAGGCAGCTCCAAGTTCCCACATCTCCACAGAAATCTCAAAATACAAGCAGAAACTGTCAGAAATCTGAAAATCTGAACAACAGAAAAGTTTACTGCAACCAAGTGAACACTGAATGAAGAAAAAGACGTCTTTAGGATCACAGGAAAGTTGGGTGGCATTTCTACTTGCACTTGATCCCCCCCCTGCTCAGCTCAGTGGCAATTCTGAAGATAGCCTGCATTCCCAGGGGGAACTCTGGTCCCTGGTTACAAAAGGAACATAGCAGGCCTTATTTACAAATTGTTATATTTGTCTGTTCCAACCCATCTGGGAACTACCTGAAGGACTGATGCAGGCACTTATCTCTGTTCCACCTGACAAAGAACTCACTCTGGGCAGAAAAGCAGTGCACATTGCTTGAAAACATTATAAGGCTAACAGATGCAGTTGCCTAGGGCAAAAAATTACAGTTGATACATAAAATAATCATCTACAGCCTGGAAGAAAAGCTAAGGAAATTTTCTTGGAGGAATTAGGATAGTCTAAATCATCTGTGTATGCTGGGAAATATAGAATGCTATGTAAATGCCCAGGGCAAGAGCTATGTGCATCCCAGGGCAAGGTATATGCTCAGTAAAGACCAGAGAAGACCCAAAACTTTCAGCTTTGGATGATCTCCAGACTCAGTGTAAGCCTGGCTAAGTGCTGAATAAGTACTTCAGCACAGAAATAATCTGTAAGGACTGGAGAAGGTTTTGTTTGTTTGTTTGTTTGTTCGTTTTTTCCCTCCTAGAGGTCAAGTAAATCTCTATCAAAACGTTAACTGAACAAAAGCTGAAGAAACAGAGACATCTGTGATCTCACATGAAAACTAGTACAGTCTTTCCAAAAAAGCTTTGGAAAGTCACTAAACAAATGGACAATTACAGCCTTCAACAAACAGTGAAACAAAAAATTCAAACCCTAAAATAGGAGAAGAATCTAATTTTCAGAGTTAAAGCATTATAATATTCAACAGAACAAAACAAATGGACAAAATTTGTCCCCGAGGAAGCACAGATATTAGACTTATTAGGTAAAGACTTTAAAACAATTATCTTCAATATGCGAAATAACTAAAGGAAACCATGGGCAAAGAACTAAAGGAAATTAGGAAAACAATGTATGATCAAAATAAGAATGTAGTAAAAAGATAAAAATTATAAAAAGTAGTCAAAAGAAATTCTGAAGCTGAAAAGTACTGTAAGTTAAGTGAAAAATTTATTAAGTGGGTTCACCAGCAAACTTGAGCAGGCAGAAGAAAGAATTAGTGAACTTGAAGGTAGGACAGTTGAAAATATCCAACCTGAGGAACAGAAAAAAAATAATAAAGAAAATGAACGGAGCCTAAGGGGCATGTATAACACAAACAAGCAGACCAACATGCACATTGTGGGAGTATCAGAAGGAGAGAAGAGAAAGATACAAAAAGAATATTTGAAGAATAATAGCAGAAAACTTTCCAAATTTGGTGAAAGGCATAAATCTGCATATCCAAGAAGTATGAGTAATTACAACAGGTTAAATCCAATGAGATTTACACCAAGACATCATATTTGAACTATTAAAAAAATAATAAAGACAAAGAATCTTGAAAGCAATGAGGGAGAAGTGACACATCACCTATGAGGGATCTTCAGTAAGATTAGTGCCAATTTCAGAAACCACGGAAGTCAGAAGTCAAGCAATAACATTTAAGATGCTGAAAGAAAAAAAAAAAAAAAACATTGACTAAGAATTGTATACCTGGCAAAACTGTCCTTCAAAAATGAGGGAGAAGTTAAGACACCCCCAGATAAACACAAGCTGAAAGAGTTTGTTATCAGTAACCCTACCCTAAAAGAAATGCTAAAGGACTCAGATTGAAATGAAAGAATACTAGATAGCTACTCAAATACTTATGTAGAAATAATGATGCCCAGTAAAGGTAACTATACAACAAATATAAATGCTGATATTTGTGTATTTTTGGTTGCAATTTCACTTTACATATCCATGTTATTTAGTACACAATGGAAAAAGATGTAATTTGTAACATCAACAATATAAAAGGGGAGATAAAGCTGCAAAGGAGCAGTTGTTTTCATGCTATAAAAGTGAAAGTGTTAATTCAAACTACGTTGTTATAAATTTAGAATGTTTCATGTCTTCTCCACAATTATATTTTATG
The DNA here is from genome assembly GCF_049350105.2 of Macaca mulatta. Classification (NCBI taxonomy): domain Eukaryota; kingdom Metazoa; phylum Chordata; class Mammalia; order Primates; family Cercopithecidae; genus Macaca; species Macaca mulatta. The sequence continues at coordinate 5,341,311 of NC_133407.1, read as the reverse complement.
TAATTAAAAAACCCACTGATAACATCATATTCAAGGGTAAAAGACTGAGAACCTTTGCCTTAAGATCAGAACAAGGTAAAAATACCCTTGTCAGTATGGCTATTCAACAGTATGCTGGGAGTTCTACCCAGCATACATTAGACAAAAAAGAAATTAAGGTCAACTGGATGTTAGCAAGATGGCCAGTTAAAAGCCCTTAGTACTCATCTCTCCCACAAAGACAACCAAAACAACATACAACTATATTTTGATGAAAATAACTAAAGGAGAGTGTCAGAATACATCAAAGGAGTAGCAGAAACCCTGCAGAGCACAGAAAATCAGTATTGTCACATACTGCTTTCTGTCATAGTACTCCACATCCCAGGAAACATCTGGCATCCAACACCCCACTCCCTTGCCAGGATCAGCTTAGAACCAAGAGGATGTCTCCTTGCGGGGAAAAGGTAAGCAAGAGGACCCCAGCAGCCCCCATCAACACCCTGGACACCTACAGTCCTCACAAGCACTAAACCAGCTGAGGTAGCTGCCTGGAGCCCACACAGCTGTGCTACCCGAGTAGAAGCTAACAGTGTGCTCTTCCCTCTGTGGCCTACAAGGCTACTGCACTATGTCATCCTGAAATGTAAACTACTGCTGGAATGTGTCCTGCTCTGAGGGCAAGTGGCATAGCACCCTACCAGTCTTAAGGCTTAATGGCTGCTGGACTACTCCTGCCTGGTGCCCTGCCATCCCTGATCTGCTGCTACATCTTACTCGGTGGGCCAAGTTGCTATGCAGCTATTTTATTTACCCCTCTTAATCCCACTGCACCATGTCCTCTAGGGCCTGAACTGAACCTATACACTACCTCCAGGGGAAATGAGTGCCTTGGCAGAGCTGCTCCATTTGCCCTTCCCAGTCACCATTGCACCCTGCCCTACATGGCCTGAGGGGAAGCTGTACATTGCTTCCCAGAGAAACTGCCTTGATGAAACTGTTCAATCTACTCTCAGTCACTGCTGCACCCTGCCCCTAGGGACCTGAGTTGAACCTGTGCACTGCCTCTTGTAAGGCAGTGGAAGAAAAAGAGTACCATGGTAAAGCTGCTCCATATACCCTTCTGAGTCCCTGCTGTGCCCTGCCCCTTGGGGCTTGAGGTGACACTGTGCACTGCCTCCTAAAGAAACAATGCCTTGGCAAAGTGGTCCAACTACCCCTCCCAATTGCTGCTGCCCCCTGGCCCCATGCCTGAGCTGAAGCATAGTGTCCTGCCTTCTGGGAAAACGGTACTGTGGCTTCTCAGAGTAGTCATGCCTCCCCAGTGCCTGAGTTGAAGTAGTGCCCTGTCTCCCAGGAAATGGTGTGTTGGCCACCCAGAGCAGTCATACCTCACTTCCCCTACCCCTATACTTACCCCCAAGCCTGAGCAAAAGCAGTGCACTGCCTCCCAAGGAATCAAAGCTTTGGCTGAGCTGGGCAGTTGTGCATTCCAGGCCTGGGCTGACATAGTACTCCACATCCCAGGGAAAAGCACTGGCTGAGCAGAGACATCCCTTCCCCCAACAGGAAAATCAACTCTCGTTCCCTGCTTCCCTAGAGCTTGACTAGCTGGACTAGAGTCTGAACTGCTGAGGCACCTCCTTCTCAGGTAAGTGGAGTGATCACTGCTCTGCTCCCTGCCCCCTACTCCCCACCCCTCCAGGGCCCAAGTGATAGCTGTGTCATTTTGGGTTCTTTGCTGTCGCTGTACCCAGCTTCACAGAGTCTGGAATACCGCTATGCCCCATCATCCCAGGGTCCAAGGTCACCACTAGATGGTGCTTCATCCCCCAGGGAACTTCATTGCCATTATATCCTATTAGCCCTAGTTCCTGAATTGCAGCTGTACCCTGCTCCCTGGTCCCAAACCTCCAGAGCACTCCACCTCTCCAAGGAGAAAAATCCTGAACCTAGGACCCTAGCTTCACAGCCTCTCTGAGGTCTTCCCCCTATAACCCAGCACTACTGCAGCTGTTTATAGGCCATGCCAGATCTGACACCTAGAGGATCCCTCAGTCAAGACTCCCCATTGTCTATAAAATGGTTACTCAGGCACTCAGAGTCATTACTGGCACTAATCTTAGCTGAAAAAGCTGTACAAAGTCTATACTACTGCATCTTCTTGGAACCAGAGTTACCACAGTCTTCACAATTAGCACACTGAGACTCATCTGCAAGTGAAAGCCACTGTGTAAAGTTTGGAAGAGGTGATTGTTCTGCCAGGTGTAAAGACATTGATGCAGAAACAAAAAGGAAATATGAAAGAGCAAGAAAATATGATAGCAACAAAGAAACACAATAATTCTCCAGTAACTGACCCCAAATAAAAGGAAACTTACGAATTTCCTGAAAAGGAATTTATAATGATCTTAAGGAAACTCAGTGAGATACAGAGAATACAGATAGACAATTCAACAAAATTAGGAAAAGAGTTTAAATAATTTAAATGAGAAATTTAACAAAGAGATAAATATCATTTAAAAAGAACCAAACAGAAACCTTGGAGCTGAAGAATTTAATGAATGAAATGAAAAAACTTAATAGAGAGCTTTAATAGCAGACTAGAGCAAGTAGAAGAAAGAACCTCTGAATCTGGAGCTAGGTCTTTTGAAATTACCCTGAGGAAGTAAAGAAAAACACAATATAAAAGAACAAAGACAACCCGTAGGATTTATGGAACACCATGAAATGATCAAACATTAGCATTATGGGATTTCCAGATGGAGAAGAGACAAAGATAGAAACAATACATTTTATATAATAAAATAAGTGCTGAAAACCTTCTAAGTCCTATAAGAAATATGAAAATCCAGATATATGAATTTCAAAGGTCCCCAAAAGAATTCAACCCAAAGAGATTCTCACCATGGCACATTATAATAAATTGTCAAAAATAAAAGAAAAAGAATTTTAAAAGCAGTAAGAGAAAAGTGCCAAATCACAAATAAGGAAATCCCCATTAGATTATCAACCGATTTCTCAGCAAAATCCCTGCAGGACAGGACAGAGTGAGATGATATATTCAAGGTGCTGAAAGAAAATAAAAACTGGCAGCTGAAAATACTATACAAGTAAAGCTGTCCTTCAGAAGTGAAGGAGAAATAAAGTCTTAGAGAAGCAAAAGTTGAGAGAATTCATCACCACTAGATTTTCCTTGCAAGAAATGCTTGAGAGTTTTTCAAGTAGAAATGGAAGGACACTGTTAATATAAAAACATATGAAAGTATAAAATTCACGAATGAAAGTAAATATATAGTGCAATCCAGAATATCCCAATGCTTTTATGGTGCTCTATACATCTTATATATCTTTAGTATGAAGTCTAAAAGTCAAAACAGTCAAATATAATAGTAACTACAATACATTGTTAAGAAGTACATAAAATAAAAAGATGTAAATTGTGACAAAATATAAATTGGGGGAAGGATAAAAGTCTAGAGATTTGTATTTGACTGAGGTTCGCTGTTTACAGTGTAAAACAGTCCATTATAATTACAACATATTTTATGTAGCTTCATGGTAACCACAAAGCAAAAAGCTATAGCAAACACACAAACAATAAAGAGAAAGTAATCAAAACTCAGCACTAAGGAAAACCACCAAATCAAAGAGATTTAAAAAAAGAGAGGAATAAAAGATCTACAAAACAACCATAAAATAACAAAGTGGCAATAGTAAGTCCTTAATTATCAATAATTACTTTGAATGTAAATGGATTATTAAATTCTCCAATCAAAAGACATCGCATAGCTGAACAGATTTAAAAAAACAAGACTCAACTATACAATGCCTATGAAAGACTCACTTTATCCTCAAGGACACAAAAAAGCTGAAAATAAAGAGATAGAAGAAGATATTCTATGCAAATGCTAATCAAAAGAGAGCAAGATTGGTTATACTTATGTCAGATAAAGTAAACTTCAAGTCAAAAACTGTCACAAGAGACAATGTACCCAACACTGAAGCACCTAAATATATAAAACAAATATTAATGAACACAAAATGAGAAATAGCAAGACAATAATAGTAGGGGACTTCAATAACCCACTTTCAACAAGAGACAGATCAACTAGACAGAAAATTAACAAGAAAATATGGGAACTGAACTGTACATTAGACAAAATAGACCTAACAGATATATACAAAACTTTGTGTTCAATAACAGTAGAATACACATTATTTTCTAATGCACATGGAACATTTTCCAGTTTAAATCATATGGTAGGTCACAAAACAAGTACTAAAACATTTTTAAAAAATCAGTATCATATCAAGTATTGTTTCCAACCACAATAATATGAAACTATAAATCAATGACAGGAGGACCTTCAGAAACTATACAAATGCATGGTAATTAAACAAGGTGCTACTGAACAACCAATGAGTCAATGAAGAAATTAGAGAAATTTAAAAAAATTTAGAGAAACATGAAAATTGAAACAAACACAGTAAAACCTTTGGGATACAGCAAAACCAGTACTCAAAGGAAAGTTTACAGCAATAAATGCCTACATGAATAAAGAGGAAACAGCAAACAACAAGCTAATGTTGAACCTCAAGGAAGTAGAAGAACAACAACAAACTAAACCCAGTATTAGTAGAAAGAAAGAAATAATAAAGATAAAGCAGAAACAAATACAATAGACTTAAAAGCAATAGAAAAGATAAACAAAACAGAGTTGGTTTTCTGAGGAGATAGATAAAATCAACAAACCATAGCCAGAGTAACTAAGAAAAAAAGAGAGAAGACTAAAATAAATAAAATCAGAGGTAAAGGATACATCACAACTAATTACACAGAAATACAAAGAATCATAAGAGAGTATTATGAACAACTGTATGCCAACAAATTAGAAAATCTGGAATAAATGGATAAATTCCTGGACACATAAAACCTACCAAGAATGAATCATGAAGAAACAGAAAACATGAACAGACCAATAATTAGTAACAAGATTGAATTAGTAATAAAACTTTTCCAGTCAAAAAACGTACAGTACCTAATGGCTTCGCCACTGAATTCTACCAAACATTTAAAGAAGAACTAATATTGATTCTATTCAAACTATCCTTAAACATTGTAAAGGAGCATATACTTCCAAACTCATTCTATGAGTCCCCCACTACAAGGACACAATAAAAAGGGCCAATATTTCTAATAAACTTAGATGTGAAAAAAAAAATCCTCAGCAAAATACTAGCAAACTGAATTTAACAACACATTAAAAAGGTAATTCACCATGATCAAGTGGGATTCACCCCAAGACGCAAGGATGGCTCAACATATTCCAATCAATAAACATGACACATCACATCAATAGAATGAAGCACAAAAACTATATAATCATTTCAATAGAGTCATAAAAAGCATTTAGTAATATTCAAAATTCCCTTCTGCTAAAAACTCTGAACAAATTAAGCATAGAAGAAATGCACCTCAATGCAATAAAGGCCATGTATGACAAATCCACAACTAACATTATACTAAATGGGGAAAAGTTAAAAGCTTTTCCTCTAAAATCTGGAACAAGAAAAGGATGCCTACTTTTGCCACTTCTATTCAACACGGTACTGGAAGTCCTGGTCAGAGCAACCAGGTCCTAGGCAAGAGAAAAAAAGGAGACATCCAAATTGGGAAGGAGAAAGTCAAATTGTCCCTGTTTGGTGGTGGCATGCTCTTATACATAGAAAACCCTAAAGACTCCACCAGAGAACTAATAGAACTAATAAATAAATTCAGTAAATTTTTAGAACCCAAAATCAACATAGAAAAATCAGTAGCTTTTATATAGGCTAATAGTGAATTATCTGAAAAAGAAATAAAGAAGACAATGCCACTTTCAATAGCTACACCACAAAAAGTAAGATGTCTAGAAATAAATTTAACCAAGGAGGTGAAAAATCTCTATACTGGAAACTATAAAACACTGGTGAAAAAAAATGGAAGCTAACACAAATACAGAAAGACATCCCATGTTAATTGATTGGAAGAATTAATATTGTTGAAATATCCTTACTACCTAAAGCAATCTACAGATTCAATCCAATCTCTATCAAAACAGCAAAGAAATTTTTCACAGAAATTGGAAAAAAAATCCCAAAATGTACAGGGACCACAAAAGACCTTGAATAACCAAATCACTCTTCAGTAAAAAGAATAATGCCAGAGGCCTCACATATCCTTGATTTTAAAATATACTACAAAATTATGGTAACTAAAACAGCTTGGTATTGGTATAAAATAGACACATAAACCAATGGGACAGAATAGAGATTCCAGAAATAAATAAAAAATCTACAGTCAATTGATTTTTGGACAAAGGTGCAAAGAACACACATTAGGGAAAGCATTGTCTCCTCAATGAATGGTGCTGAGAAAATTGGTTATCGACATGCAGAAGAATGAATTAGACCCCAAACTCTCACCAAATATGAAAATTAACTCAAAGTGGATTAAAAACTTAAATGTAAAACTTGAAACTATAAAACTACCAAAAGAAAACATACAACAAATGCTTCATGGTTTTGATTTGGGCAAGAATTTTTTCCCTAAAACCCTAAAAGCATAGGCAACAAAAGCAAAAATAGACAAATGGGAATTACATAAAACTAAAAAGATTCTGCACAACAAAGGAAACAGTTAACAGATTGAAGAGACAACCTACATAATGGAATAAAATACTTCTAAACTATACAATATAATACAATAACCCCTGACAAGGGGTTAATATCCAGATTATATCAGGAACTCGAAAAATCTCAATAGCAAAAATAATAATAAAATAATTCAATTAAAAAATGGACAAAAGACCTGATTAGACATTTCTCAAAAAAAAAAAAATAGAAATAGGTATGCCATATGCCAACAGATATATGAAAAATGTTCAACATCATTAATATCAGGGAAATGCAAATCAAAACCACAGTGAGATATAATCTCATTCCAGTTAGAACAGCTATTACCAAAAAGACAAAAAATAATAAATATTAGTGGGAATGTAAAGAAAAGAGAACCCTTTGGTTCTCCTTTTTTGGTTTACATTTGACTGTTGGTCAAATGTAAATTAGTACAGCCATTAAAGAAAATAGCATGGAGGTTCCCTTAAAAATTAAAAATAGAACTACCATATGGTCTAGCAATCCCACTACTGGGTATATATCCAAAGAAAATAACATCAGTATGTCAAAGAAATATCTGCACTCCTGTGTTTATTGCAGCCCTATTCATAATAGCCAAAACATGGAATTGCCCTAAAGGTATATCAATAAGTGAATGACTAAAGAAAATGTGATATAGACAATGGAATACTATACAGCCTTAAAAAAGAAGGAAATGTTGTCGATTGCAACAACAAGAATGAAACTTGAGGACATTGTGCCAAGTGAAAGAAGCCAGACACAGAAGGACAAATTCCACATGACCTCACTTATTTGTAGAATCAAAAAAAGTTGATTTCATAGAAGCAGAGAGTAGAATAGTGGTTTCTTAAGGTTGGAAAGAATAGAGATAGAGAGGAGAAGGGGATGGAGAGAAGGCTGTCAGTATGTACAGTTATAGTTCAATAGAAGGAATAAGTTCTATTGTTCTATTGCATGGTAGGATGATTATCATTAACAATAGCATACTTTATATTTCAAAATTGTTAAAAAAGAGAATTCTGAATGTTCTCATTACAAAAAATGATAAATGTGTAAAGTGATAAATATGCTAGTCATCATGATTTTATTACTACACAACATACACACGTATTGAAATATCACACTATACCTCATAAATATGTACAAATATGTGTCAATTAAAAATAAGTTGTAACTTTTAAAAAGAAAAAGGAAATAAAGTCATCCAATTGGAAGAAAGGAGTAAAACCATCTCTATGCACTGATGACAAGAGCCTACATACTGAAAATCTTAAGAAACTCACAAGAAAGCTGATAAAATTGGTAATTGAATACAGCAATGTTTCAGGGCACAAGATCAACACAAAAACAATCATTGTGTTTCTATACACCAGCAGTGAACAATTCAAAGATAAACTTCAGAAAACAATTCTATTTCCAAAAAATGAACACCTAGAGATAAATTTGACCAAGAAAGAGAAAGACTTTTACACTGAAAACTACAAAACTTTGCTGAAAGAAGTCAAAGATGATGTAAATAAATGGAAAAACCCATTAAAATCTCATGTTAATGGACTGGAAGACTTAATATTATTAAGATGTCTGTACTATCCAAAGTGATCTACATATTTGATGCAATCTCTGTCAAAAATTAAAGTTATTTTTAGAGAAATGGATAAGCCAGTCCTCAAATTTATATGAAATTATATATAATTTCCCTAATCGTTTATAAAAATCTTGAAAAGATTTTATAATAAAATTATAAATAATTTTATTTATTATTATAATTATTATAAATATAAATAAATTATTTATAATTTTATTATATATAATTTCCCTAAATTGTTTATAAAAATCTTGAAAAGAAGAATAGCATTGAAGGACTCACACTTCCCAAATTCAAACTCACTAACACAACAGTAACCAAACCAGTTTGGTGCTAACATGAGAAAATACATGTAGACCAAGGGAATAGAATTGAGGGTCCAGCAATAAGCCCATATATCTATGGCCAATTGATTTCAAAATGCATATTGACACCATTTACTGAAGGAAAGAATAGTCTCTTCGACAAGCTGGGACAACCAGATTTCCACATACAAAGTAAGGAAGTTGGACCCCTACTTCATACCACATGTAAAAATTAACACAAAAAATGGATCAATGACCTAAATGTAAGAGTTAACAATGTAATATACTTAGAAGAAACTTAGGGATACATATTTAAACCTTGGATTTGGCAATGGATTCTTAGATATAACACCAAATGCATGAACAAACAGACAAACAAATAAATAAATAGGACTTCATTAAAATTAAAAACTTGGACATTATTTAAAAAGTGAAAAGACAACATATAGGAGAAAATATTTGTGATTTTATGTCTCATGAGGGTTTAATACCCACAATATATGAAGAACTGCTAGAACTCAAAACGCAGAAGACAAAAATTCAATTAGGAAACGGTCAAAGGACGTGAATAAACATTTCTCCAAAGAAGACATGTAAATGACTGATGAGCACATGCCTATATGTTCAATATTATTAGTCATTAGAGAAATGCAAGTCAAAATCATGATAAGATATCACTCCAAACCTATTAGGATGGTTAAAATAATCTTTGACCATTAAATAACAAGAGCTGATGAGGCTGTGAAGCAATTAGACCCCTTATATGTTGCTAGTGAGAATGTAAAATGATGCAGTCATTAGGAAAATAGTTTGGTGGTTCCTTGAAAAGTTAAATATATGATTAACATATGACCCAGATTCCACTTTATACCCAAAAGAATTGAAAACAGGGACTCAAAAAGATATTTTATGCAAATGTTCATTGCAGTATTATTCACAATAGCCAACAAGTGGGAGCACCCAAGTCCATCAACAAATAAATGGACAGATAAAATGTGGTATACACATATAATAGAATATTATTCAGCTATAAAAATGAATTAAATTCTGATGCATGTTACAAAATGGATTATGCTAAATTAAAGAAACCAGATACAATGGTACAAACTGCCTGACTTCATTTATATGAAATATATTGAATAGGCAAATTCATAGAGACAAAAAATAGATTAGAGTTAACCATGGGTCAGAGGGAGAAAAGATGGGGAGTTATTGCTTAATGGATAGAGTATCTGTTTGAGGTGATTAAAAACTTTTGAAAATATATAGTGGTGATGATTGCAAACATTGTGAATGTAATTCATGTCCCTAAATTATACACATAAAAAATAAAAATGACAAATTTTATGTTATATAATTTTACCACAAGAAAAAAATTAAGATATTTATTGATATTTTAAAAGCGGTTCTATGGGTAAATGAAAAATAAGATGCACTATATAGAAGACATAATTTTAATTTATTAATTTATATAGAAAAAAGACTGGACAGAAATACATTAAAATGCTTTAATTGGTTAGCTCTGGATATTAAGATAAAAATAGGTTTTTCTCTGTTATATCTTACAATGTTTTCCATCTTTCACAGTGAATATATGTTAATAACATACACTTAATATATGTTAAACAGAAAAGAATCAAGTTGTTTAACAAAAAAATAGAGAAAATCCTGAGGGCACTTGTTATGGAGAAGAGAACAATCACAGAAGAAATAAGAGCTGTTTCCAAATTCTTTCAAATGGAATTTTCTGTTTGAAAGAAATTTCAAACAGAAGGACTGTTGTGGAGAAAAAATCAAACTCTTCTGTGACACCTCAAATGGCAAAACTGGGATGGATGAAAGTTACACATTTAGAGATAAATTTGACTTCCTGTGAAGGGGAAGTCTGCTAAGAAAGTTAACAAAGGCTGTATGAGGTTGTTCTTTCAATAGATTTAACAAATATTTAACAAGCTCCTTTAATATGTCAGAAGTATTGGGATTATAGCATGGATCAATACAGACTAAATGTTGATCTCATGAAACACACATTCTGCATGGGGAGAAGCAGGCAAAAAGCTAACGAAAACAAAGATAAATATCGTAACTTCAGATTGAGGAAAGTATTGTGAAAACATAAAGCAGAGTTGTGTGATAGAGAACTGGTTTGTTCACTATTAAAGTGATCTCTCTGAAGAAGTGACATTTGAGCTCAAATATGAATAATGAAAAAAAAATCAAAGACATATAAAGATCCAAGGGGAGAGTATTTTAAGCAAAAGGAATAGCCAATGCAAAGGCAGTGAGTTGACCAAAGCTTGGCAATGTATCAGAGACAGTAAGACCAGTGCAGCAGGCACATCAGTGACTGGCAACGTGGTTAGAGGTGAAGTTGATGAAGTAGTCAGGAGCCCAATCATGTAAGGACTTGAATTGAGTCAAAATGGGAAGCCATTGGAGCATTTTAAGCGAGAGAATAAATAATAAAATTTGTATTTAAAAACAACACTCTTACTATTGTGTAAATGGGAGTGAGGATAGGGCCGCAATAGTGGAAGCAAGATGAGCTATAAAGTTGTTACACTAATGCACAAAAGAGCTGGCATTGCTTAGTGACTACTGATGGTGGCTACATTGAAAATGGAGGTGGGGAATCAGAGTACATTTTGGAGGCAGCGCTAATAGAAATTTCGAATGTATGGGATGTGATGGGTGAAGAAAAGAGAAAAATAAAGGATGACTCTAGTTCTTTGACTTGAACAACTAGGTAGATAGTGTGATTCCAGTAGAATGTAAGCTCCATGAGGAAAGAAATCTTGTTTTGTTTCACTGATGTATTGTTCCAAGTTCCTAGATCAGTAAGTAGCACAAACTAGGGGCTCACTGAGTACATAATGATTATACTGAATATCAGATCTGGGGGAATTAAGAGTTCTGTTTGAGAATGTGAAGTTTAAGTCCTATTAAATGTCCATAGTTAGATGCAGAGTAGCTACATTTCCAGAACTTTGGATGGATATCAAGGCTGGAGATATAAATTTGGGATTCATCAGCAGGTAGATAATATTAAAGTCATGGGGCTGGCTGAGATTACTTATGGAGATGGTATAGGCTGAAAAGACAGAGGATCCAAGAACAAGACTTGAAAGATTATGAAAGAGAACAAGTAAAGGAGCAGGGATCAGCGAAAGAGATAGGGAAGCTGTATTCATTAAGGTGGTAGGTAATCCAGGAATGTGTGTAGAAAGAAAGTCAAAAGAAACCTCTGGAGGAAAGAGAGTGCTGCTGAGAAATAACAAACAGAGAAGGGACCCCTGTTGCTGATAGCAAGCAAGTCATTGGTGGACCCTATAGAGCAGTGTCAGGGAGGTGCAGTTGAACTATAGAGAGGGGTTGCTCCACTTCCCAAGTTCTTTTCAGGATTTAAACAAGTTTTTAAAATAAATTGGCATGATAGCTGTTAAGATTATGATGACAAGATATAAAGATTATGATAAGAAGATATAAAGACCATGAGGCAAGTAGAAGAGGCAATTAAAGACTTGCATCATTGTAATGCATCATTAATGTACACAGTCAAACAATGGTGGCTGTAGCTGGTTCATATGGGCTCATGACGGCAAATTGCTGCTAAATTTCAAGGCAGTTATGCAAAACACCCATTATTAAAAATAAATTTTATAAATGTGCAATTAATAATATATGGTATAAACACAAAGATAGTGAATACTCAAAACTGATAACTCTGTCATTATTTTGCTACATTTTAGTATTATCAATATTATTGAGGTTAATAATGAAGACTAAACTTAAAAATGTGTCAAATCTCAAAGTTAAAAAGGATATCCAGGAATTGAACTCAGCTCTGCATCAAGTGGACGTAATAGACATCTACAGAACTCTCCACCCCAAATCAACAGAATATACATTCTTCTCAGCACCACATCACACTTATTCCAAAACTGACCACATAGTTGGAAGTAAAGCACTCCTCAGCAAATGTAAAAGAACAGAAATCATAACAAACTGTCTTTCAGACCACAGTGAAATCAAATTAGAACTCAGGATTAAGAAACTCACTCAAAACCGCTCAACTACATGGAAACTGAACAACCTGCTCCTGAATGACTACTGGGTACATAAAGAAATGAAGGCAGAAATAAAGATGCTCTTTGAAACCAATGAGAACTAAGACACAACATACCAGAATCTCTGGGACACATTTAAAGCAGTGTATGAGGGAAATTTATAGCACTAAATGCCCACAAGAGAAAGCAAGAAAGATCTAAAATTGACACCCTAACATCACAATTAAAAGAACTAGAGAAGCAAGGGCAAACACATTCAAAAGCTAGCAGAAGGCAAGAAATAACTAAGATCAGAGCAGAACTGAAGGAGACAGAGACATAAAAAACCCTTCAAAAAATCAATGAATCCAGGAGCTTGTTTTTTGAAAAGATCAACAAAATTGATAGACTGCTAGCAAGACTAATAAAGAAGAAAAGAGAGAAGTATCAAATAGATGCAATAAAAAATGATAAAGGGGATATCACCACCGACCCCACAGAAATACAAACTATCATCAGAGAATACTATAAACACCTCTACGCAAATAAACTAGAAAATCTAGAAGAAATGGATAAATTCCTGGACACATACACCCTCCCAAGACTAAACCAGGAAGAAGTTGAATACCTGAACAGACATAACAGGCTCTGAAATTGAGGCAATAATTAATAGCCTACCAACCAAAAAAAGTCCAGGACCAGACGGATTCACAGCCGAATTCTACCAGAGGTACAAGGAGAAGCTGGTACCATTCCTTCTGAAACTATTCCAATCAATAGAAAAAGAGGGAATCCTCCCTAACTCATTTTATGAGGCCAGCATCATCCTGATACCAAAGCCTGGCAGAGACACAACAAAACAAGAGAATTTTAGACCAATATCCCTGATGAACATCGATGCAAAAATCCTCAATATAATACTGGCAAACCAAATCCAGCAGCACATCAAAAAGCTTATCCACCATGATTAAGTAGGCTTCGTCCCTGGGATGCAAGGCTGGTTCAAGATATGCAAATCAATAAACGTAATCCATCACATAAACAGAACCAACGAGAAAAACCACATGATTATCTCAATAGATGCAGAAAGGGCCTTTGACAAAATTCAACAGCCCTTCATGCTAAAAACTCTCAATAAACTAGATACTGATGGAACGTATCTCAAAATAATAAAAACTATTTATGACAAACCCACAGCCAATATCATACTGAATGGGCAAAAACTGGAAGCATTTCCTTTGAAACCTGGCAAAAGACAGGGATACCCTCTCTCTCCACTCCTATTCAACATAGTGTTGGAAGTTCTGGCCAGGGCAATCAGGCAGGAGAAAGACATAAAGGGTATACGACAGGGAAAGAGGAAGTCAAATTGTTTCTGTTTGCAGATGACATGATTGTATATTTAGAAAACAACATCGTCTCAGCCCAAAATCTCCTTGAGCTGATAAGCAACTTCAGCAAAGTCTCAGGATACAAAATCAATGTGCAAAATCACAAGCATTCTTATACACGAATAACAGACAAACAGAGAACCAAATCATGACTGAACTCCCATTCACAATTGCTTCAAAGAGAATAAAATACGTAGGAATCCAACTTACCAGGGATGTGAAGGACCTCTTCAAGGAGAACTATAAACCACTGCTCAACAAAATAAAAGAGGACACAAACAAATGGAAAAACATTTCATGCTCATGGATAGGAAAAATCAATATTGTGAAAATGGCCATACTGCCCAAAGTAATTTATAGATTCAATGCCATCCCCATCAAGCTACCAATGACTTTCTTCACAGAATTGGAAAAAATTACTTTAAAGTTCATATGGAACCAAAAAGGAGCCCGCATTACCAAGACAATCCTAAGCCAAAAGAGCAAAGGTGGAGGCATCACGCTACCTGACTTCAAACTATACTACAAGGCTACAGTAACCAAAACAGCATGGTACTGGTACCAAAACAAGAGATATAGACCAATGGAACAGAACAGAGCCCTCAGAAATAATACCACATATCTACAACCATCTGATCTTTGATAAACCTGACAAAAACAAGAAAAGGAGAAAGGATTCCCTATTTAATAAGTGATGCTGGGAAAACTGGCTAGCCATATGTAGAAAGCTGAAACTGGATCCCTTCCTTACACCTTATACAAAAATTAACTCAAGATGGATTAAAGACTTAAATGTTAGATCTAAAACTATAAAAACCCTAGAAGAAAACCTAGGTAATACCATTCAGGACATAGGCATGGGCAAGGACTTCATATCTAAAACACCAAAAGCAATGACAATAAAAGCCAAAATTAACAAATGAGATCTAATTAAACTAAAGAGCTTCTGCACAGCAAAATAAACTACCATCAGAGTGAACAGGCAACCTACAGAATGGGAGAAAATATTTGCAATCTACTCATCTGACAAAGGGCTAATATCCAGAATCCATAAATAACTCAAACAAATTTACAAGGAAAAAAAAAAAAACATCAAAAAGTGGGCAAAGGATATGAACAGACACTTCTCAAAAGCAGACATTTATGCAGCCAACAGACACATGGAAAACTGCTCATCATCACTAGCCATCAGAGAAATGCAAATCAAAACGACAATGAGATAGCATCTCACACCAATTAGAATGGCGATCATTAAAAAGTCAGGAAACAACAGGTGCCAGAGAGGATGTGGAGAAATAGGAACACTTTTACACTGTTGGTGGGACTGTAAACTAGTTCAACCATTGTGGAAGACAGTGTGGCGATTCCTCAAGGACCTAGAACTAGAAATACCATTTGACCCAGTCATCCTATTAATGGGTATATACCCAAAGGATTATAAATCATGCTTCGTGCCTGTTGTGGGGTGGAGGGAGGGGTTTATACCCAAAGGATTATAAATCATGCTTCAGGCCTGTCGTGGGGTGGAGGGAGGGGGAGGGATAGCATTAGGAGACATACCTAATGTAAATGACGAGTTAATGGGTATAGCACACCAACATGGCACATGTATACATATGTAATACACCTGCACGCTGTGCACATGTACCCTAGAACTTAAAGTATAATACAAAAAAAAAAGTGTCACATCTGTAGCCATTACATTGTGAATATTTTTAAACTGAGGAAATATTCTTCCAGCATTCAAGAACTAATATGATTCAACAGGTAAGTTTCCCACATCACTGATGAATGGTTGAAGTTTTGACATAAGTCTTTGTTCTTTTGTTTTTGTCTTACTAGTCCAGCTAAAGGAAAATCTCAACCAACATTCATGTTGGAACTAATTCAGTCATCAATTGTAACTATAGATTGATTATTGACACAAGTGTTTGGCGAAACTCAATGAAAGCATTTTGTGACAATCAATTGGCTAAATGAAATTTGCAATAAAGAGTATTGTATATTTGGCTGAGCACAGTGGCTCACACCTGTAATCTCAGCACTTTGGCAAGTGGATCACTTGAGGTTGGGAGTTCGAGACCAGCCTGCCCAACAAGGTGAAACCCCGTCTCCATCAAAAATACAAAAAGTAGCCAGGCGTGGTGGCATGCACCTGTAATTCCACGTAATTGGGAGGCTGAGGCATGAGAATCACTTGAACCTGGGAACCAGATATTGCAGTGGGCCAAAATCATGCCACTGCACTCCAGCCTTCGTGACGGAGTGAGACTCTGTCTCAAAAAAAAAAAAAAAAAGTATTGTATATTTTATTATTGTTTGCAAATTGCTCACTACACATTTCTTTTCAGTAAAGTTACTTGTTTCCGTGTGTGTGTGTGTGTGTGTGTGTGTGTATGTATGTTTTCTATATATAAATATGTTTCCAAATATATAGGGGTATTTGTGCATATATATTTATATATATAATATATATTTTTATATATTGTATATATTTACATATACACACATATATATGTTTCCCATTTATATATATATTTCCATTATATATATAGAAACAAGTAAATATATATTATATGTATATTCAAACTTTTTTGGAGAGCAACTTGTTAAACGTTTGCAAGTGTACCACTGCCTCCCACTGAACAACTGCATAAGGCCAAAATTCAAATTCATGCCCCTGGATGTTAGAATCTGGCTAATGGAAATGGAATGGTAATAGAATTAGGGATGAGAATGAAGAAAGTGGGTATACACAACTGTTCGGGAAGTTTAAGAATACAGGAGGCAGTCGCTAGCAGTAGATTCAAGGTTGGGAGTTCGAGACCAGCCTGTCCAACATAGTGAAACCCCGTCTCTACCAAAAATACAAAAATTAGCCAGGCGTGGTGGTGTGCACCTGTAATTCCATGTACTCGGGAGGCTGAGACATAAGAATCACTGGAACCTGGGAGCCAGATGTTGCAGTGGGCTGAGATCAAAGAAGAATTTATAAAAGAAAGAAGATAAGAGAATGTATTATATGCTATCATTGGGAATGATCTAGTAAACAAGAGAAAGGTTGATAATAATGGAGAAATACATTATTAAAGGAATAAAATCCTTGAGAAGGTTGGAGGAAATAGGAGTAAAAGCATCAATGGAACTACTACAAACCTATTAGAATAGGCAAAATCCAGAGCACTAACAAAACTAAATGCTGGTGAGTATGTGAAGCAACAAGGACTCGAAATCACTGGTAGTGGAAATGCAAACTAGTATAGCTGTTTGGAAAGACAGTTTAGCGGTTTCTTACAAAACAAAACTTATTCTTACTACATAATCCTTTACCCAGTGGAAACGAAAACTTATTTACACTCAAAAATCTGCACATGGATGTTTATAGCAGCTTTATTTACAGTTGCCCAAACTAGGAAGCAACCAAGATATCCTTCAGTAGGCATATAAATAAATAAACTGTGGTACATCCAGACAATGGAGTATTGTTTAGCACTAAAAAGGAATGAACTATCAAACTATGAGAAGACATAGTGGAACCTTAAATGCATGTTACTAAGTGAAGAAAAGCCCATCTGAAAAGCCTATATACGATTCCAACTACATAACATTCTAGAAAAGCCAAAACTACTGAGACAGTAAAAGATCACAGTGGTTGCTAAGAGCTTTGAGGAAGATGGGAAGATGACTAGGCAGAGCAAAGAGGATTTTTAGGGCAGTGAAAATACTCTGTGTGATAATATAATGATGGATATATGTCATTGTACATATGTTCAAACCCATAAAATGTGCAAGACCAGGAATGAACTGTAATGTAAGCTATGGACTTTGGATAATAATGATGTTATTATTAATTGTTTCTCACGAAATACTTTCATTGAGTTTTGCCAAACTCTTGTGTCCGTAATCAACCTATGATTGCAATTGATGATTAAATTAGTTCCAACATGAATGTTGGTTGGGATTTTCCTTTAGCTGAGCTAATAAGACCAAAGCAAAACAACAAAGACATGTCAAAAACTTCAATCATTCATCAATGGAAGTTCATCAGTTACAGCAAATATACCACTTTGTGGGGAATGTTGATAGTAGCAGAGGCTATGCATGTGTCGGGGAAGGAAGTACGTGGGAAATCTCTGTACCTTCCTCTCATTTTTGTTGTGAATCTAAGTCAGCCCTAAAAAAGAATAAAGTCATAAATAAAAAAATTTTCCATTGCAGGGAAATTAGGGAGACAATCTGTATATTCATTAGAAGGTGGAGGGTAAGAGAGATACAATGGCAAGATTACCTTTAAGCTTCATTCTAAATCCTGAGGGGCTAAGATTTAGATATGAGAAATATAAAAGCCATTTGGCTTCTATAAATTGGGCACATTTTAACTATAACTATATCTAAAAGCATTCTGAAGTTAGTGTTCCTGATTTTCAAGCTGCTTTTTTCATTTTAAGTGTTTAGTGACCATTTATAGAAGTTCCAAATTTTGCAGAAAACAGCAAAATAACGAGCAAGCTTTTCTTTTGCTAATACTTTCTTGCAATACTCAAAAATGAGGATTCTATTTCCTCTCTGTGTATATATTTGGGAATAAGTTACACGTCACTGCTGCTGTTGCAGCTGCTGTTCCTCACGGTAGACAAAGTTTTCCAAGGCAGAGGGAGGCCAGCTGAGGGTAGCACCTCTGGTAAGAAAGCTTTAAAATGTCTTACTTGTTACACCAATAAGAGTTGTAATGGCCAGATCCTGGAACAGAAACTGGTAATTTGAAAGGCTGTTTGTCTCCTGAAAATGAAAAGAAAGCAGATCAAAAAAGTTGTGACCTTCGGGATGAAATTAGATGCTGATTACATTTATTTTCTCACTGCGACATAGGGTTCTTCAAGTAAATTACTGTGGAGATGCTGTGGTCAGGGCCTGGTTGAGTTGGTGAGTGATGGTGTTGGTGGAAGTAATCAAAGCCAAACCTGTGAAACCCTCTCTATCTAGGAGGCCTATCATCATGTACTTTCAGGGTGAGATTGTTCGTGCATCCGTATTACTTTGTTGAGGAGGACGTCTTCCCCTACCAGATTCATCTCTGCTCTCTTTTCTACTTGTTAACAGAAAAAACAGGATTTCATCTCACACAATAAAAGAATACATCCCCAAGTGACAAATGTGTGGTAACCTTACATAAATTTTACTGATGGAAAATAAGAATAAGTAAACCCACTATTTGCATTCTTGAATGTTTTTAGACAAAATGTTAGAAAATCCTAGCAAAGCATCTTAATACTCTTGAGGAAAAAGTGTTCAGGTCTTACTGATTTTAAGAAACTCACTTTCTTGCTCCCCACCCCTTAGTGGAAAGGAGATAATGTTCAATGTTGAATTCTACCTTTGAGAATAATTTGGGAATTCTAAAATAGAGCCCAATTTCTATAAATAGCCTATCCTTCTCTAGCCCGTTTATCAGTGAGTAGGAAAAGGCATATATATCTTTTCCTACTCACTGATATATATATTTCAGATATATATATCTGAAAGCAATAGGACTAAAACCTTTAACCCAGGAAAAAGAAGGCAGTATATAAAGATGAATCTGGATATCTGCCACACAGATATCCAGATGAAATTTCTTTTATTGGTGTTGGTTAATAGGATAATCTCACATGTTGAGTTCACAGATGATGGGCATGTTTTTTTCTCCTCTTATACCTTGTTAAATAACAAAAGTGATCACAAGACCTATGTATTTTTTGTGGTATGACATGCCAGTTTTCACATCCCTATATTCAGGGAACCAGTGGCATGCTGGCTTATACTAACACTTAAAAGTCAATTGCTAAATTTTCAGAGATGTTGTGAGCCGGTTGTTAAATAAAGCCGATATAAAAACTTAAATTATACAAGCGTACCATTAAATAAATTATACTAAAGCCAAAGTTAATAAATACTCAAAGCTCAGCACTTTCTAAATATTTTTCTACATTTTACTGTATTCTGTGCCCTTGAGGTTATTTACAACTTTTGTATCTATATGGGGCAAGTAGAATCATATGCTACTGTACATCTTTCCCCACTTCATGTTCAGTGACAATGGACAGACAGCTTGAAACTGGTTTTGGTAAAGTATTGACACCACTGAAATGGGCATAAATTAATAATCAGGTCTTTTTTCATGCTAAATGAAGCATTTAGCAGCACCCTGATGCAGAGAACCATTTCTTTATTGAGTGGTAGACTAGGGTAGAGCCACATTGGAATTAAGAAGATAAAGACCTTGTCCAATCAGGTAAAAGTAGCAGCAAGAGAAAAAGCAATATATTCAGTTGTGATCCTCAGCTATTACTAGATAAAAGGTTTCTATATCAGAGAATTGACATCAGCAACCTTTCCTGTGCAAATCTATTTCTGATTTACTTAAAAAATTCTTAAGGATATTTTTGGAGGGGCTATTGTTGCGCAGATATCCTATTTGTACTCTTTCTTTGAGACGCATTGTAAATTGAGAGTGCATTGCTACTCGTTTTAGTTCACACTAACCAAGAGGCTAAGTCCCAAGTCATACCCAGTAGAGCAGCAGAACACCAACATACTGAATCATGCTGTACAGAGCCATGTACTTAAACATGCAAAAGGAGGTAACGAGAGCTGCACGTCCTTCCCTGTGTAAGAAAACAGATGATAAAGACGTGAAAGTAATGAAAAGACATAAGGTCAGTCATTCTGTGCTGTTCAGCAAAGCTCAGGAGAAAAAAATTCCAAAGTCATTATACAACTGTTTGTCTGAAAATGGACATCCCTGAGCTCGTGGATGCAGGCTGTCAGTAAACTAAACAACCCAATTTTCAAGAAGGCCAATTCCAGGCCAAGGTCCAAGGTCCTTGAACTGGTGATGGAGTCCAGATTTACCGTTGCTCTTGTCCTTTCAGCAGGCAATGTTTTAACTCCTAAACTCAGTGGAGCTAGTGCCAGATCTCCTACCTACTCACTAACGTGATGCAGAAGATCATTTCCCTTGTCTCAGTTTCTTCATCTGTGAACTAATGGATTTAAATAAAATTGCAGATTCAGGGGTTATTTTCATACAGGAGCTTCAGGAGCTTGGCAAACATTTGATTCAAATTTCATTTTGGCAGTCCCAACTTTTTCTAAAATTGGACTGAAACAATATACACACTCAAATTAGTCATATATCAAATTGAAATGGGCTGGAAAGGATGAGCATTTTCATCTCTGTTATCGTTGATTGATTGAGTAAATAGTACACATTTAAAGCATGAAATAGATGACATATGAAATGTCACTTTTAACTTCTATTTCATTCGGGGAAGAATAGAGTTTAAGTTACACTTTTTAAATTTAAATTATACTTTTTTTTTTTTTCCAACAGGGTCTTGCTCAGTCACCCAGGCTGGAGTGTAGTGGCATGATCTCAGCTCACTGCAACCTCCGCCTCCAAGGTTCAAGTGATTCTCCTGCCTCAGCCTCCTGAGTAGCTGGGACCACAGGCATGCGCCACCAGGTCTAACTAAATTTTTTTGTATGTTTAGTAGAGACTGGATTTCACCATGTTGGCCAGGTTGGTCTCGAACTCCTGACCTCAAGTGATGCACCCACCTCAGCCTCCCAAAGTGCTGGGATTACAGGCATCAGCCACCACACCCAGCCTAGATCATACTTCTTTAAGTTTAAACTCATGCCCATTATGGTGTCCTGGGGTGTTAAAACCTGATCCTCAAACCAGGTTTTTTTCTGTATCAGAGTTTTGCCATGACATTTCCTCTGCCCAGAGGCAGTTTCTCCTTATCGCTTAGAGAGGTTCTCTAAGGTTCTCTGCCCAGAGGCAGTTTCTCCTTATCGCTTAGAGAGGTTCTCTAAGCAATAAAGAGAGGTTCTCCTAAGGGAGGTTTTCCCGTACCACCCCATCTGAAGCAGCTGCTTCCACCTATACAGCCATCTTATTCCCTTTACCCTTTTTATTTCCTGGACAGCACCTATCAAAATCAGTAAGTATCATCTTTATCTCCCTTAGTTTCTGGCACTAAATGCCTACTCACTAAATATTTGTCAAATGCATGAATAAATAAAAAATTGGGAGGACCTAGCCAAATTATTATTTTCATGTGGTGGAAATAGTATATCTGTAGATAAAATACACTTGAATAAAATTAATTCTAAAATAATGTCTAACCTCATATGGTTGTATGAGCTTGGGCACATCAGTTAAATTTTCTGAACTTCAATTTTTTTATTTGTTAAAAAAAAAAAATAGCCATTCCTGCATTTCCAGGCTGTTTTGAAGTGTGAGGTGGTAGGCATTACAGCATTTTAAAACTAGAAACACATGTCAGTTACAATAATCAAGAGCAGCCACCATGCTCACTATCTCTAGCATTCAAATATAATGGCGCAGAAGTACATTTTTGGCAGGGTGGCAGGGAGAGCATCAAAGCAAATTTTAGTGAGAGCAGCAAAAGCCAATAAAGATTTTCAAAACATTATTTTTCAAATAAAGATTGAAAGGAGATAGCTACATTTGAAAAATGAGGATGATTGACACTTTCAAAGCCATAACAAGTTCCAGATTCCAATCTTCTAAAATTAACCTAATCAGTGAATTCGCTGGAAATGCCACTGCTCTCCCAATGTTACTTTTAACTTCTGGAAAACCCATTTGGAAGTAGGATGCTTGGCTGCATTCTTCTACAAAGCACCCTCCCCACCCAGGGACACCAAGTTTCTCTGGTCTTTCCCAGGCAGAACAATGTGATTTGTACCAGAAGTCAAGAGAGAGAAAGCAATGTTTGAGGAAGTGCCTACTTACTTGATAAGGTGAGGTACGCACTCAATGTTTGGAGTTTTGGAAGTGAAAGGTGAGGCCACAGATGCCTCCTGCTCTGATAAAGAGATGCCCACATGAGCCATTTTCAGAGCCTGAAAGCAAAGAATCAGCTTACTTCCCACGTAGACTCACATATGTCTCTACTAAAGCCTCATAAGGAAAGGCCAGTTAAGCTGGCCACAAGGTGCTTTGTGTGCCCAAACTCTAACCAAGAGACTTAACCTTGCCTGGAACATAAAAGATGGTATTAGGATACCTAGCCAAAGAAATGAGAAACCTAGAACCAAATTCTACCCCATGTAGCCTAAACTAACCATTGAATCAACATGTGACTTTGGTCAAAAGCCTCCCAATGCAACAGTTTATCCATCAAGAGGAATGGAAATGATATATACGCCAGGAGTACTACCTCTAAAGGGCTTGAGTATAATTGAATGTGAGATTATGGCCACACACACTGGCAGCTACTTACCCCACAGTCATTGGCTCCGTCACCACACATACCTACAAAGTAACTAAGAGGGAACCACATTAATTGTAGATGAGATCAAAGCTATCTTGCTAATTTCTCTAATTAAAAAAAAAAACAAAGTAACCATCACTACTCAGGGTTCAAACTCATTATTTAAGGGAAATTTCCTAAGAGTCTAGTTTGACTGAAAACAGTGTGATTCAGCAGTTTATACAATGGATTTAGAGATTCAGAACATGATTCCTTTACTGTAAGTGTTTCATGTAGACACTGCACATCACTGCGTAGGGAGAGCTTTCTCAGCTGTCAGACAGAGGCACTCACAATTCTATGATGTAAGCATGGCATGGCAGAGAGGGCACAGGATTTGAAACCAGATCTAGATTTTGACCTGGTCATCTTACCATTTTCACTATTATTATTCCCATCATTATTATTATTTTGCCTATAAAGGGCTATGAGTATTAAATGAGGTGCTGTATGGGAAAGTACAAAGTCTAAAATGATAACAAGTCATAGTTGTTTGTGCTGTTAATACTAGCATGAGAGGAAATCCACCCTGTCAACAGTCACTCAACTCAAGTATGTAATGTCAGGCCTAGAAGTTGAAGAAAGAAAACACATCCCTGTTTCAGAATGGCTTTCTGAGGCTGGGTGAACACTCTCTTGAATCATTGACAAGGATTATGGATAGCCAGCTTTTTAAATTATGAGCATTCTGACAGCATGCATAGAACATGCTATACTTTTCTTCCACACTGCCATATGGAAGTAACTCGTTGACTCTCTAGGTTTCAGTCATGTTGAAGAGACAGGGCTTTCTGAACTGAGAAGCTAGCCTGATAACAGAATCAAATGAATAGGAGGGCAGAGTAGAAACGAGTAGGAGTTGGAGTCATGTTGTTGTGACATGGGGACCAAAGTGGAGAAAGGCTCTGGTACTCTGTGGGGTTCTATTAACAGGAAACAAAGGGTCCCGAATGACAGTCACTTCATTTGGACTGCCCATTCTGTCTAGGAATGGAGACCCTTTGTGTTAGGAGAGAAGAATTTTTCTGATTTAGGATGGAAAAATGCTTTGGCACACAAATATTTTAGTCTTTTTAGTGTTACGTGAATCTCATATGAATGTCCCTATATCATCATTGTGATGAGAGCATATGCAAATAAAGTCTAAATACTCATTGTCCCCCCAGGAGCTGAGCTCAAGCCACCTTTCCATTCGTATTTCTCCCCATACTCTTTCAGGCCCCTTAGGTTCTAGTCCAGTGATTCTCAATATTGAATGCAAAATTGACTTATGTGAAAAAACAATACTGATTTTTCAAGCCCCGTATAAACAACTGAATCAGGATCTCTGAATGGTGAGATCCCTTGGTATTGCTATTTTTCCAAAGCTCCTAAGTGATTATCTCATGCAGCCAGACTAAGGACCAGTGCCCTTGCCAAACCGAGTGACTCCCTGTACCTCTTCCACTCCCCCTGACTGTTATGCCTCCATGCAGTTCATGCCACCTGCACTGGCAAAGAACCTACTCCAGTTTCTGAAATTCTTCCACCAGACTGGACTTCTGCCCGGGAGACATTCTTGCAAAGATGGTCCCATTGATCAGTATCTGTAAGGAACCCAAAATGGAGATTTTTTTTTTTAATCAAGTCAGCTGGTTGTACATGAAATAATTAATAACACTCAGAATGTTGACTGCATCATGACACTTACGATGAAGAAAAAAAAAGTTTCCAATGAACCTTCCTTTGGATTTTAAAACAAACATTGAGGTTCTGGTCATCAGATAAATGATCAGTGAAAAACAAAAATCAGTAAAGATAATTACTTAACAAAAAATATTTTATGAAAATGATGACCTACAGGAATTTACCTCAGCTGTCATGGGGAATGTGGTCCTGAAAAATCTTGAGCTTAATGGAACCTTAAACTGCAAAACAGCAAGATACATAGTTATCTTGAGGGATAACTATGTATCTAAAACTTACCTCCCCCCACTAAAGCTTTAAGTTCAACCCTCTTGAGTACTGAGGTCATCTATCAAAAAACAAATGGCATTCCCTTATTCTTGGTCTGCCTTCCTGTATAATTGCAGGATTTCCACTATACTTTGAGACCCCTTACCATGGCAATATAGTGACAGCCACCCAAAATCATCTTTATAATTCAAGAAATCACTGATACTTCAATCATATAGATGGTGGAAAATTGACTAGTCAAGTTTATTTATTTCAAACCTAGTAGGAAACAAGACAATAGTATCTTCTGCAAAAATATCCGTCTCTCTTAAGAGACAGAGAACTCCTTGAGTATATTTTTCCTGTTTCAAGATTTGAAATAATGTAGGACCATGCTCTGTAAGTGACGTCATCAGCATTTTCACAGGGAGACTGTCACCCTCTTAGAACTTACCTTTGGCAGTAGGCTGCTAAAATGTTGACTTATAACATGAAAGGATTTTCCAGTTAGGGCAAAATGGTAACTTCCTTCTCTGCCATTATCAGAGACTTCATCCCTGATGTTAATGTAATTGTCCTACAAAGCAAGACACAGTGATTTTAGACTCTTTCATTTGACAGAGTGGTTAGAACCACAAGCATATCTGAGAGAAGATAATGAAGACAGACCAGGATCTATCTGTAAAAGTCACTCTGATTCCTCAGAGAAGCATTTTCTCTTTGCTGGATCAATCTTTGCACATCACAGACAACTAGTGAATAGGAGCATAACACTTACTCATGTCCTGTTTTCATCGTGATTTGATCTTGGTGAGTCCCAGAGAAGAGCACATT
Organism: Macaca mulatta; assembly: GCF_049350105.2. Classification (NCBI taxonomy): domain Eukaryota; kingdom Metazoa; phylum Chordata; class Mammalia; order Primates; family Cercopithecidae; genus Macaca; species Macaca mulatta. The sequence goes on along the minus strand of NC_133407.1, from coordinate 5,315,229 downwards.
TCACACATTTCAAGTGTAAAATACAAAAGCACTGCAGCTTAACAAATTTCTCCCTGAAATGAGAACTTACTATTTTTTTTCCTTAGGGAACTAATATTGTTCTACAAGGACACAATGGAGACAGAATACTGACAAGGCTGGAGATAAATGAATGAAACGTTTTTCTGAAAACATAGTCTGATTTTCTGAGACACACAGTAGCATCTCTCCCAAAGACTAGATCCCCTTTGAACCCAGTGGGGTGATTGACAAGCAAGGGGAAAGGGAGAAAATAGATTCAGCTCCACTCACTATATTCTTTCTCATATAGGGCCAACCATTTTTTTTAAGTTTAAAAGATGGATTATTTCCAGCACACAAGAAAGCACTATACCTTCAAGCTCAGTATGAAAAGTATGGAAAAACCAATGTAATTGAGTTCATTCAACAGCATGAGTGCTAGACATTTGGAAGCATATGTTGACTCTCGGTCAAAGCTGTTCAGTCACCAACACTGCAAGACATGTTGGTAATGTGGCAGAATGTCTGTGTTCAGGAGTACCTGATTCCCATACGTAATGTGTTTCTTCTCTTCTACCAATGTCCAAGATATAGATGCTGATGAGGACCCATTGGTTTCATTTGCCTCAATGAGAATGACTTTCTGGTTTTCAGAAACCATTCCAGATTTTCTGGCCACTGTTACTGCAGTCTGAAGATTGTCACCTAGAGGAAGGGAGGAGTATCTCAAGATGAGATTGACGAGACTGAATTAATTCATGCAGAGCCTTGAAAATCAGAGCAGGGAGTTCAGTCCTTATTTCAGGTATGAAGAGAAATGATCTCTAATATCTTTTTCAGCCCTGACCTTCTGTGACTCCATGATCCCTTTTCCCCTTCTTACTGCTTCTCATCAGGTTACTTCATGATCCACCAGTGTATTTTTGCCAGACTGGGGGAGAAAATCAAAAAGCAAAATTCAAATCTATTTTCGTCATTTGTTAGCAGCTTTGCAAATGTTTAGGCAAATCCTCTGGTTTAGTAGAGTATCTGGTGGCTCCACTTCCAGGCAAAATGGAGTAAGCCCACTACGATCTATCTCTCCCACTGATTACAATGGAAAACTCTGAACAAAAACCAAGAAGCAACTCCCCAAGGACTTTGAAAAGTAAACAAAAGCAGGCAGATGGTGGAAGGCAGTCAAATTTGCAGAAGCAACCTACAAGGGGATGAGTTTCTCGACTTTTTTTCTCTTCCCTATTCCATATTTGACTGGCGCGTGGGCCTCAGTTAAAAAGCTGTTTGGGCAGCAGAACTCTAAAAGATGCCCAGTCTTTCTGGCCAGAAGAGCCAGGAAAAGGGACTCTTGTAGGCTAAAGGGCATGGGCGGAATCCTGGAAAGGAGAGAGCCAGACATGGGGACTAATTCAGTATGTGAATTACATAAGTCCCAAGTTCAGTCTAGAGCTGTGCATGTGTGGACCAGATCCAAAGAAAGATAACAAAAATTCCAGGAATTGAACTATGATATAAATCACCCCCCATTTGTGAGAGTAACCTCTGAGTGAGGCAGACCCAAACATCACAGCAAAAGATTTTATATTTAAGCTAAGATTGAAACTGCCACCTACAACAGGAAAGATAGAACTTACAGTTGATTGTTAGCCAGACAAACAAGAAAACCCTCAACATTCTCCAGAAGATTTTAACAGGATTCAAAGTTTCACAACATAATACTCAAAATGTTTGGGATATTCAATATGAAAAATCTGGAAAATCTGGCCAATTCTCAAGAAAAGCCACAACAGTTGCCAATCTATAGATAGTCTAGATGTTGGAAGTGTCAGATAATGGTTTTTAAAGCAGCTATTGTAAGACCCCTTCATGTGGTAACTGTTAATATTCTTGAAATGAAAGCTAGAAGTTCTCAACAAGAAAATATAAACTGTGGGAAAAAACCAAACGGATACTTTAGAATTAAAAAATATAATACCTGAAATTTAAAAAAGAAAAATCACTCAATGTATTCAATAGCAGAATAGATCAATGGAAATTACACAACCTGAAGAGCAGAGAGAAAAAAATCATTTTCGTGAACAGACTCAAAGATACCAAAATAATTCATATTCATGTCATTAGAGTCCAAGAAGATGAGGAAAAAAGTTGAAAAAGAAAAAAAAATTGACAAAATCATAGGATAAATTTTCCCAAGTATGATAAAAGACCTAAATGTACAGATTCAAGAAGTTCAGTGAATTCCAAACAAGATAAACTTAGTGAGAATCACAACCAGACACATAGTAATCAAACTGCTAAAAATCAAAGATAAACAAAAAAAGCAGTTAGAGAAAACCACATTACATATAAGAAAACAATAATTCAAATTATCACAGATTTCTCATAAAAAATACGCAGGGAAGAAAATAGTGGAACATCTTTGAAGTGCTGACTTCATCTTTCACTTTGAAGTGTCAATTCTAACTCCTAGAATAGCTGCTGAAAATATCCTTCAGGAATAAAGCAGAGATAAAGACTTTATCAGATGAAGGAAAATGAAGATAATTTGTTGACAGTGGACATGCTCAAAAAATAAACAACAACAACAAAAGCTACGGGGTTCTTTAGGTTGAAATGAAAGGAAATGATACCAGAGGTTAACTTACAACTTAAGGAATGAAAACATAGAAATGATAATGATCTGGGTAATTATAAAAGTCTAATTTTCTTTACTCACGTTCCTTAACTCTTCACTGTTGAAAGTAAAGACTAGCACATTACCTGGTGGGGGTTTTCGACATATGTCATACTTATGATAATAATAACATAAAGAAGAGAAAGCAAGAGACATTCCTGGTTATAAGGCTTCTTGAAAGGAGAAGTATGTACGTTGTGATGCCTACAGCAACCATTAAAAAATTAATCATATAATATCTGGCTGGCTATCCTTAACATAGCTTCTCCCAGGTTTCTACCAAAATATGCATGAAGATCCTCAAAAGAGCTGAAGTGGTGGGAAGGAGCTGCCTGAGGCTGGAAGGATACAGGGAGCCTTGAGTGCTCACAGGTTTCCTTCATGCTCCACAGCAGGCCCCTGACAGCCTGTCTGCTTTTTGCCCTCCACCACCTGTGAGAGATCCACCACCTGTGAGAGATCTACCACCTGTGAGAGATCCACCACCTGTGAGAGATCCACCACCTGTGAGAGATCTACCACCTGTGAGAGATCCACCACCTGTGAGAGATCCACCACCTGTGAGAGATCTACCACCTGTGAGAGATCCAGTTCTCGGGATAAACAGCCCAGGCCTCAACTCCAATCATCTGACAGAAAAATCTAACAACCTTTCCAAGAAATCCGAGACACTGGACAGGAAAAGATCAGGAAGAACAATCAGAGCACATGACTAGAGAAGTCATGTGCACTGGCCAAGCGCGGTGGCTCACACCTGTAATCTCAGCACGTTGGGAGGCCGAGGTAGGCAGATCACGAGATCGAGACCATCCTGGCCAACATGGTGAAACCCTGTCTCTACTAAAAATATAAAAATTAGCCAGGCGTGGTGGTGCGTGCCTGTAATCCCAGCTACTTGGGAGACTGAGGCAGGAGAATCCCTTGAACCAGGGAGGCAGAGGTTGCAGTGAGCCAAGAATGCACCACTGCACTCCAGCCCTAGTGACAGGGTGACACTCCATCTCAAAAATATGTATATAAAAAATAAATAAATAAATAAAGCACTGGCCGGGTGCGGTGGCTCATGCCTATAATCCGAGCACTTTGGGAGGCCAAGGCAGTAGGATCACCTGAAGTCAGGAGTTTGAGACCATCCTGGCCAACATGGTGAAACCCCGTCTCTACTAAAAATACAAAAATTAGCTGGGCATGGTGGTGCACACCTGTAGTCCCAGCTGCTTGGGAGGCTGAGGCAGGAGAATCACTTGAACCCAGGTGGCGGAGGTTGCAGTGAGCCGAGATCATGTCACTGCACTCCAGCCTGGTGACAGAGCGAGACTCCATCTAAAAAAATAAATAAAAATAAAAAATAAATAAGGAGAGCACTTAAGAAAACTCAAAACCCACCCCACACATGATTTAAGAACTGAACAATTCAAAAGGGGATTTGAAAAAGATAAAGAGCATTGTTGAGACCTGAGATTGTGGTTTGAACAAACTGGGTGCAAAAAAAAAAAAAAAAAAGTCTTAAAGCAAAATTATAAAACTATATAATCTAAAGCAAGGAACAGTGGTGCATGCCTGCAGTTCCAGTTACTGAGGAGGCTTAGACAGGAGGATCGCTTGAGCCCAGGAGTTCAAGGCTGAAGTGAGCTATGATCCTGCCACTGCATTGTAGCTTGGGCAACAGAGCAAGACTCTGTCTCTAAAAAATAAATAAATAAATAAATAAATAAATAAATAAATAAATAAGACAACTACAAGAAAAACGGACAGACTGAGAGGAGAGATAACAATGGAAATTCCAGAAGTAAAAATGGACAGAGACCAGAGGCAAAAATTAAATAAACAATAGGAAAATTTTTTCTCGCAGGAAGAAAGATTAAAAGGTGCTCTCCATGTTTCTCCCACTCCTATCTCTTCTTAATTCTGGGGAACTCTGGTTCTAATCACTGGTTTCCAGAGATTGATTTGAAAGCCTTGGGTCACAGAAAGAAGCAACAAGAAACTCTCATCAACTCAAAACTTTTTAAGTGAATGAATCATCATAAAATTGGTCCATTCAGAGAATAGAGTTGAGTCCATTAAGTTATTGTCACAAGGGGTTGCGTATTTGGTGATTCAGTTATATAAACCAATGCTCTTGCTATGAATATAATACTTTTCATAATCTGTTTTATCATATGTATAACATTCAAAGTGACAGATATTATGACTTAATAAAGATGTCAAAAATGGTAAAAAATAAAATAAATAAAAGTTTTTCTAAAAGTGCTGTCCGTGTTCCAGACTAAGTTAATGAAACAAGGGAAACATGAAGGCAAACATTTCTAAATTCCAAAGTTAAAAAGTTTATGTGCAGAAAAGAATAAGTTACTTATAATGGACTCTCACTGGACTTGTCATGAGCAGTATCAGAAGCCAGAAGGCAAAGGAATAGCCTCTACATACAGATCATTAAGAAAAAAGAACAATAATTCAGGAATCTTTTATCTGAGCAAGATGTCATTCACGTGTCAGAGCAATGAAAGATATTCAAGCATGTGTAAGAAATCAAATAGCACCCCTCCATTCCATCCAAGGGCAATATTTGAGGGAAAACAATTGTAAACAAGCAAGGAAAGAAATAGAGCAGAAATTTCAATATGAGAAAAGAGGAAGTAAAGAGAGAGGGTGGAGAAGGATGAACACTTGTACAGAAATCTAAGTTAAGGATAGATTATGAGAATGTGTCATCTAAGTGCTAAATAAAGATTTTTGAAACAGAAGGGTCATAGTGTAAGGGAAATCCTAATCAATAGTAAATGAACTCAGCAACTTCAAAAAGTTGGACTGGGTTGTTAGAAAAGGAGAAAGTAAAAACAGTCCAAGACACTCTTGGATTGTGGGGAGTAGAACAGGGGACAGAGAAGTACAAAAGAAGAAATAAAAGTATTCTAGAGTTTGCAGCTATAGAATTGGGTTCAGGGGAAGTGGGAACAGAAAGTGCGTGCTTTGATGGGGAAATAATGTATCTTCGAGACATAAATGATAGAGTTAAAAGCATCTGACTATAAGAGCAGGCAGAAGAAAGGCAACACACTGCAAAAATATGAACATGAATTCATTAGGAAATCATTTATTCACCTCTAGTCTCTTTCCCAATTAAAAAATTATAGCATCAGCATGAAATTTCATTAATAAAGTCACACTTGATTTCATTAAGAAATTTCACACATTTCTCTTGTGTGATTTATTCTCATTGCTATCTTGTTTGTATGATCTGGAGCTGGGATTGGGAGTACAGAGGACAGCATTTTCTTTAATTTCTAGAATCGTGGATTTTATGATTGATGAGCCTTCAGCATATTTATAGACCCCATCAACTGAGGATGCTTCTTCTTCTAGCATTTGGCAATAAAAATCACCTTTGCCTGGCTCATGTCTTCTTGTCATTCAGGTCTTATTTCAAATGTCACTTCTCGGAGAGGCCTCTCTTAACCAACTCCTCTCAAACAGATGGCCAAACACACTTTCCCGCATTATCCTATTTGTGTACCTCAAAACGCTGATACTATTTGACTGGTTGGTTGATTTTCTCTCATTCCACTGACATGGAAACTCTGGGAAAGCAGTAATTGTGCCTTTTTGTTGCCCATCTCCAGCACCTGGAATGGTGTCTGGCCCAGAGTAGGTTGTCAACAATATTTATTAAATGAGTGAATCGTGTCTATTTCCACATCAAATTCTTACTGTTTTCACCATATACTTTGTTCTATACCTGTGATCATTACAGTCCTTATCTGGGCTGAGATGAGCTCTTCCAAGACAGGTTTTGTCTCTTCCTTCAATCGATTCTCCAAGATCAGCAGCCCCAGAAATATCAGGTCTGATTCGACCGTCTCCCTGAAAATACATATATAGATGTATGGAACAGAAATAACACACATTGTAGCTTTTTTTTTTTTTTTTTTTTTGAGACAGAGTCTCGCTCTGTCATCCAGGCTGGAGGACAGTGGTTCAAGTGATTCTCCTGCCTCAGCTTCCCAAGTAGCTAGGATTATAGGTGCCCACCACCACGCCCGGCTAATTTTTGTATTTTTAATAGAGGCAGGGTTTCACCATGTTGGTCAGGCTGGTCTTGAACTCCTGAATTCAAGGCCTTGGCCTCCCAAAGTGCTGGAATTACAGGCGTGAGCCACTGCACCCAGCCACATGATAGCTTTCCTACAGGAAGTAAAACAAAAAGAAAAAGACCTCTGTCGTAGTGGTTCCATTCACTCATTCAAGCACTGTTAGGTGCTGATTAGGGACCAGGAGTGATTCAGAAAGAGGACAGGAGGGGACACAAAGGCTCTGGAGACGTTTACTCTAACTGAATGAAGAGGAAGAGGAAGAGAGTGTTTGTTAAGCAAAAGCTTTGCTTTAACCTTTGCAGAAAATGAGCTGAAAGCCCGTAAGGGTCTCCTCCATCTGTTGTGGCTAGTCTGATTTTCATTGCCTCACCTGTTACCCACAAAGGGGAGCTTTAGCTCTGGCACAAAGCATGAAAAATAAGGGAGGTACAAAGAAAAATAAAATAAAATGCCAGTTTCTCCAGCAGCCAAGTCTATAATCAATATTATTTTAGCCCCAGGAGATATGAGGTCATAATCTCAACAAACAGGCCTCTCTATTCAGGTCAAGCTCATCCCTTTCTTTCTCCCCTAGCTGGTAGCAATGATCTTCTGCATCAAGTGTGAATGTTTCTGCAAATAGGTGCAGTCTTCAAGGCTCCTATCCACCCCACAAATATTTTCAGGGGTATTCTACAGAACTGAGTGCAGGGGAATCCATTTGAGAACAGGAGTTCAAAGATTCTTCCATGATTTATTTATCTTAGACACAGATAGAGAACAAGACACCAGCACTGCCTAACTCTGGCTGAAACACAGATGAAAGCGGCACCCACTCAGACTCCTTGCCTGTCTCCGTAGGGGGTCTCACATCAGCTACGGTCATGAACTAGCATTAGTGGTGCTCCCAGGAAACTGCTAAAGCCTCCACGGAGAAACGGGAAGTGGACGCAGTCTGAACGACTCACCTCAGAGCAGGCTTGAAAGGATGGCATTTCCCATTTTCTGAACCTGTCATTTAAATCTCTCTATGATCTGGTTCCAAACTATCTTTCCAGCTTCAGCCATCACTAAATTCCTCACCCACCCTCATTTCCAGCCAAGCTGAACCACTAGCCATGGGTTTTCTCTCAACCATCTCTAGACACTTGCTTTAGACTGCTGTAAGACATGTGTCTTTATTTCCTAGAAAAGGTTGTAATTTCCCTATGATCTGCTACTGAAACCCTCCTGACACTCGGAGCCTAATGCCACGTCCCCCACAAAGGCTTCCTCAGATAGAAATCATTGCTCCCGGCTAGGCGCAGTGGCTCATGCCTGTAATCCCAGCACTTTGGGAGGCCGAGGCGGGTGGATCACCTGAGGTCAGGAGTTCGAGACCAGCCTGACCAACATGGAGAAGCCCTGCCTCTACTAAAAATACAAAATTAGCCGGGCATGGTGCCAGGTGCCTGTAATCCCAGCTACTCGGGAGGCTGAGGCAGGAGAATCGCTTGAATCCAGGAAGTGGAGGTTGCAGTGAGCCAAGATCATGCCATTGCACTTCAGCCTGGGCAATAAGAACGAAACCCTGTCTCAAAATAATAATAATAATAATAATAATAATTGCTCCCTTGGCATATTACTTGTATTTCAGTGTAACTCACATTTTATTTGCCCATGTTTTATTCTTGGCCTTCTGCTTTGTCACACTGTCTCAGCTCCTCGCGAACAATACCACGTGACTCAGGGTGTTCACCAACACCCACGTGCAAGTGCTCAGCAAATGTGAAACGCTCTGAGGCCTGTTGGGACCATTTTTTGCCAGGTAACCTACGGAGATTCCTCATCCAGAAATTCTGCTGAGTTCAAGGAACAGCACTGAGGAAAAGTGGAACAGAATATGCAGAGACTGCAGTAGCAGAGACTATAGTAGCCTCTCACTCCAGATTTTACATCCAACTGGGAGGTAGAATTTAGACATGGCTCATCTCAGTTGAGTGGAAGGCTGGGAAAAGTATGATAACAGATGTCCAAATCAGAGTCCCATAGAGTCAGAGGAGGGTACAATCATTTCTGGGTGGAGTGATTGGAGAGGCTTCCTGTAGAATATGATATTTAATCTGGTGTTTGAAAGATAACTTGGTTGATGCCTGATTGAGGTCTTACAGGGTAAATGCACGTGGTAGCAATAACTACTTAAACATACCCTTAGAATGACCCTCTATGGCAGATGCACCTAAATGTATGTTTCAAGCTAGGAAATCTGGCCATGGCCAACCCAGAGATTTGTTCCTTGTCTCTGAGGAACTTCTGAGCCCCCGTCCCATCTAGTGGAACATATGCCAGGCCATACAGGGAGCTGAGGCCCTGAGATGTGAGTTGGATGAAGGTTGCTAGGTGGAGGTCATTCAGGAGTCAAGTGAGAACGCTATGCGAACTGCATGATGTGTGCAGGCAGCGGTGGTTTTCCCGCACAGCTCACCACCGCTGGAGGATAGGAAGGCAGACACGTTGTCCACTTTGCTGCCACTGGACTGTTTCCATATGTAAGGTGGTTCTCCTGTCCAGCCCGCTGTTACTGAACTCTCTCCCATGTAGGTGAGCCCCTAATAAAACCCCATGTCTCATTTGCTGGCTCTGGGTCTCTTCTTCAACCTCTTGAACCTGGTGCCTTCCCTACTGAAGTCAATGGGGGTTTGGCACAACAGGTCTTCCAATCTTTCTCATGATCCTGGTACTCAGGTCCCAGGTCTTGGTTATTTCTGCAGATGACATGACCTGAGCCTACCACGAAGTGCCAGATTAGGCCAAGAAAATGGCTGTGGGGTCAAACATCTGCCATAGCCTATGGCCTGCCTTGGCACTAGTATTTCTAGCTCCTCTGGCTTATGGCCTTTGCATGGTTCAAGGCACAATAATCAGGAGACTGGAGTTCTAATGTCAGCCCTCTACCACTGCCTTGCGGTGCGAGCATGACTAAATTACTTTCTTTGCCTGGTAACCAGGTTCATCTTTGCACCTCCAAAGTCTCTGCTAGTTCTAACATTACATGAGTTTTCCTTTCATAAGCATTTAATCTGAATAAAAAAAAAATTAAAAGGAGTAATTCCTTAAGGGGTCTTAAGCTTTGCAACTTGGAATGGCATTCTATCTCTTCCAGCTTCCTGCACAGACATTATGCCTCCTCCTGAAGTATCTAAAAATAATAAAGAATAAGTGTAATATATACAAAGCATTGTCACCCCTGCGATTACATTTCATGTTCTTAAAATCCATGTGATTTTTAAAAAATGACATTGCATAAAGTGGGCCAATAACCTTTGAAGAGATTATGATACCAATGCTGGAAGTACCCTGAGTAACCATACACACACACTCACACACACACACACACAAAACAACAGCAAGAATCTTCCATCCTAATCAGGAATTTGCAAAGAATAATTAAATTAATTTAGCTATGTGGCTGGGCATGGTGGCTCATGCCTGTAATCCCAACACTTTGGGAGGCCAAAGCAGGTGGATTACTTGAGGTTGGGAGTTTGAGACCAGCCTGGCCAACATGGTGAAACCCCATCTCTACTAAAAAACAAAAATTAGCTAGCCATGGTAGTGGACACCTGTAATCCCAGCTACTCAGGAGGCTGGGGCAGGAGAATCACCTGAACCCGGGAGGCAGAGGTTGCAGTGAGCCGAGATCATGCCGCTGCACTCCAGTCTAGGCAATAGAGTGAGACTCTGTCTCAAAAAAAAAAAAAAAAAAAAAATTAATTTGGCTATGTGTGTACATGGTAGTGATGTGCTTTATGACAGGAGAGGCAAAATGATGACCTAAGATCAAATTCTATTAGAGAATTTGTGATTTGTGTTTAGACCATACAAGAATTTAAAAAGTCAGAATTTCAGTACCTTTAACTGGGACATGTACTCTGCTGTGTGCCACAGCCCTCACTATTCCCCGTTGCTCATCTGTCTCCACAATAAGTGCTTTGTTACGTGCATGCGTTTCAAAACCATGAGTTAGCAACTTGTAAATATGCAAATATCGTATCATAACAATCAGAAGCAGCAGCATGGTAGCCAGACTCTTACCATAGCCCTTGGCAACAGCCTCTCAGGAAACTAAGTTCAATTCCCAATTCTGCTCTGTCCCTTCCCTTCCCTGGACCCAAGTTTTCTCTCCTTCAAAATGTGATATCCAATCTCAAAGTTTACTTTTAGCTCCCTCACTTGAATGACCTTGAACTGAGTTGATCAAATTGCAACAAATATGCAGAGTTGTTGCAGCCAAAGTTTCAGGGGTCACATTAAACTGGCCCCGCGGGAAGAGCGGTTCGACAAGCCCAGGAAACGAACACAATGAGCCACTTCCCACTCTGGGCCTCATTTTACCCATTCACAAAGTGAGAGGGTTGGGTCACAGCAGTCATTCTCAGCAGGGACAGCACTCCCTCTAGAGGACATTGTGGATTTTTTTTTTTTTTTTTTTTTTTTGGCATCTACGCAAGACTCTGAAAAGATCAATGCACGATGAATAATTATCCCGCATCCCACATGCCTTTTGAATATCTTACTGGACACTCATGGACACTGAAAAATTATTGTACTTTCCTAAGTCATTTTAGGCTTACCTTGTATATAGTTTACTATTATTATAATATACTGTACTATTATGGCATATATAATATTAACTATGTTATATTAAGCAATTACAAAATTGTTTATTAAAATTTCCCTAGCTTTTCCCCCTAGTTTATATGTGTTACATATAAACACAAAGTATTTTTCACACTTATAATATTTTGTTGAATTCTGCAGAAATGGAACTACCTGTACTATGTAAATTGGGAGGAGACTGTACTGTTTTCTTCCGGTTTTACCCAGACTTGTTATAACCACTTCACAGCCATCTCAATGGCAGCGAGACTGAGGTATCTGAGTCTGCAATACATAACACACCTGTATCGGTCTGTATTTGGAGATGCTGCAGCCTCAATTATTCTATACACAGGTACAAGCAACTTGTTACTTCATTTTGTGTTAGTGGAGTCAGCTGAATAGTTATTAAACTATCACCTTTGTGAAACATTATATGTTTTGCTTTTATTTTTACTGTATAATAGGTCACTATATATTTTTACAAAGAATATGTGCAGATATATGTGAACTTTATTTTAGAATATTAAGAGTTAAAAAATATAGTTACAAGAGAGTGTTGACTTTGATTAGATTGAAACAAATAGGTTAGACTTTCCAAATGTATAATCCTAAATATAAAAATGAGCCTGGATTAGCTCCACAACAGCATAAGCAGTGGTGGCTGACATTAAGTGTTAGAAATGATATGAAAGGTGAAATAAACATGATACCTGAAAAGAGTGGAATTTAAAAAAATAAAATTGAACTTATAAATACTGCTGTTTTTGAGCTGTTAAGCATCTCTATTTTAACCTTAAAATGTAAAATTGAATCTATAGGCTAAAATCTTTCTCTAGTATGGAAATTTTCCTTGTTTTTTTGTAGATGTTACCAGGATTATATCGCCCAAGCTGTATTTATTTGTTTCATTAAGCTGTGTATTTCCTATCAAACATTTTTTCAGGTAAATGTTATGTTTCATAACTCCCAACCAATCCACCAACTATAGTTTTTTTAAATGGGGACATGACCACAATTTCAAATTCTGAAATGCTGATTATATTCCTATGTCTATTTTCACAAAGCTGTAAAAATCACATCATATTATACATCTTATATGACTATTTCTCATAAAATCCCCCAGTGAGTGTTCACATTATCTGTGGGATTTAGGCAGGGCAGGGATTACTATATCTCTACTTACCAGTGTTCAGAGACATGTTATGCACACAAATTCAGCAAGCTATATTGCTCTGTCCACCACCCAGAACCCCTGAGTCCATCCCAGTCTAATGCACTTGCCATTCCAACCTGGCACATCTTTCCATCAAACCTTTCTGCTTTGTCAAAATCATCCCCATTTACCTCGTCAAGGCGGTGGTGTGGTGGTCATTTTCCAGCTTCTTGTAGGCCAGTGCTATGACTCGAAAGCCCTGTGTCGTGTAAATCTGAAGCTCACTAACAAAACTAGTGGGTACTGTTTAGAAAGAAACACAGGGTTAGTATGCAGTATTTACTGAGGCAGTACTGTCAAGGAAATTCTTTACAAACATCCAACTTTTGCCCAAGAAAGCACACCTCTACAAAGATATGTGAACAAGCCAGTGAAAATTCTGAACACAACTACATTGTCAGGGTTGACCTCTTCAGACGTAGTGAAGCTAAAATGAGAATGAAGCATTTGAAAAAAGAAAAAAAGATAGAAAAAGTGTAGAATTCTTTTTTCTTCAGTTTAACCAACAAACATTTATTGAAAATCTACTATCTGCCAGGCATTGGCTGTGCAGAGATTAAATCACAAGCTCTGCACCCAGAAATAAGACTTCACATCTACAACTATCAGATGTTTGACAAATCTGACAAAAACAAGCATGGGGAAAGTCTTCTCTATTCAATAAATGGTCCTGGAATAACTGGCTAGCCATATGCAGAAGATTGAAACTGGACCCCTTCCTTACACCATATACAAAAATTAACTCAACCTGGATTAAAGACTTTTAAAACCTAAAACTATAAAAGCCTGGAAGACAGCCTAGGATAGACATTCTGGATATAGGCACGGGCAAAGATTTCATGACAAAGATGCCAAAAACAATTGCAACAAAAGCAAAAATTGACAAATGGGATTGAATTAAACTAAAGAGCTTCTGCACAGCAAAAGAAACTGTCAACAGAGTAAACATACAACCTACAGAACAGGAGAAAATTTTTGCAAACTATGTATCCAACAAAGGTCTAATATCCAGCATCTATAAGAAACTTAAAGAAAATTTATAAGACAAAAAAACCCCAAAAAATCCTTCTTAAAAAGTGGACAAAGGACATTAACACTTTTCAAAAGAAGACATACATGAGACCAACAATCATGTGAAAAGAAAAAAGCTCAACATCACTGATCATTAAAGAAACGCAAATCAAAACCACAATGAGATACCATCTCACACCAGTCAGAATGGTGATTATTAAAAAGTCAAAAAACAGCAGATGCTAGTGAGGTTGTGGAGAGAAAGAAGTGCTTATACACTGTTGGTGGGAGTGTAAATTAGTTGAACCACTGTGGAAGACAATACAGTGACACCCCAAAGTCCTAAAGACAGAGATACCATTTGGCCCAGCAATCCCATTACTGGGTATATAGCCAAAGGCAGGTAAATCATTCTATTAATAAAGATGCACATGCATATATATGTTTATTGCAGCACTATTCACAATACCAAAGACATGGAATCAACCTAAATGCCCATCAATGGTAAACTGGATATAGAAAATGTGGTATATATACATGATGGAATACTATGCAGCCATAAAAAAGAATGAGATCACATCCTTTGCAGGGACCTGGATGGAGCCGGAGGCCATTATCCTTAGCAAGCTAACATAGGAACAGAAAACCAAACTTATATGTGGGAGTTAAATAATGAGAACACATGGGCATGTAGAGGGGAACGACACATACTGGGGCCTATTCCGGGGGAGGGTGGGAAGAGGTAGAGGATCAGGAAAAATAACTAATGGGTACTAGGCTTAATACCTGGACAATGAATTAATCTGTACAAGAAACCCCCATGACTCAAGTTTACCTGTGTAACAAACCTGCACATGTACCACTGAACTTAAAATATAGGCTAAAAAAAAGAATGAAATTGAAAAAAACTCACAAGTTCTACTCTAAGGATTTCTGTCTAATTGAGTTACAGCCAGCAGAGTAACAATGCAATCAAATGAGATCATTGCTATCATCCAGGCCATTGCAGCATGCTGTGGCAAGCGTCTGGTGGTGTATATACCAGCCTGGGAGGAGGTGGTTCAGTAAAGGCAGCATTCTGGGGCTGAGGGAGAATCATGAGCTTAGTCATGGAGGCATGAGAGTAAGCTGTGAAGATTAGTTCAGCTCAGGAAAAGCACAGGATGAGGAGTGGTAAGGTCCATCTGGAAAGGTCACTGGGAGTTCAAACCTGAAAGCCTTACATGTGATCCTAAAGAAATTTGAGATTATCCTGGAGCCTATGAGAGCAACTAAAAGAATCATGAGGTAAAGAGTCTGGTCACAGTACAGAGGGCAAATCAGAGTTGGGGAGACTGGAGGCAGACGGTCAATCCACCAACTATTGAAGTGATCAAGAATGATGAAGGCATGAGCAGATGCAGTGAAGGACCATGGATTAGCAACTGACAAGACAGAGGCACTAAGCGGGAGTAAGAAATCAGGGATGATACCTAAATGGGGTGGGGGTGGGGGATGGTGGTATCATGCACCAAATAGGAAACTGGGGAATACAGGAAATGAGAAAGACAAGCTTGGCTTTCGTATTGCATTTGGAATGCCAGTGAGCCACCCAATTGGTGATGACCCATAGGCAATTGGATTAATAGATCAAACGCTGTGGGAACATATTTATCTGGAGATACAGATTTGCCAGGTGTAATCCAAGTCAAGTTACAGACCTGTCTCAGGTTGGCAAAAGCTGGCCACCCTCTCTGGTGCACCTTTCATGAATGCCAGTCGGTCACCTCCCATCTCTTGGACAATGACTGTCATTCTTTGCAGAGCTGATGAGAATGGGAACTGATGCAGTATTGCGATTCCTTCCACTGGGACCTGGTTGAGGGATGGGGAAAGGAGAGGAACCTGCTGATATAGCTTCTGGCTACTGGGAATTAACCACTCCTTCCGTAGTCTTTATTTTAATAAATAAGGGGGAAGGTCTCACCCATTTTCACACCTGAAATTCAAAGACACATCTGTGACCTGTCAAAACCTGGGGGCCCGAAGAGAGTTTCTCTTTGAGTTTGGGTGTTGTGGGGTGAAGAGCAAGCAGGGCTTACCTGGCTGGCTGTTCTGCAGGGCTTAACCACCGTGGCATGTGCCGGCACTCCCTTGATGCTGAAATCGTCCCCAGAAAAAGCCATTTCCTGTTTCACAAATAGGATATTTCATTGCAGAGATACATTTACTGTTTGCCCACTGATACTATGTTTGAACCCTCCCCTTGAGAAAACCCTCAGACCACCTCAATGTGTTTTCCGTGTCTCTTCCCTCAGAGGTGAACCAGATTTATTCTGCCACACACACACAAAAATAATAATAATGCATTGAAAATGCTGCACAACTTGAAGGGCAGACACTTTTGAATTATTCATGCAATTTGTCTTGTTTTCTCTGTTGGAATGCTCTGTGTAAAGGCTCGTTCTCCATTTCTAAAGAGCCTAGCTTGAAAGTCATGAACATGAAAGGCCAGACTTCTTTTGTGTGAAGCAAGCACCTTCTGTTGTTCTTTTCCTGCACTTCACGGTTCTTCTTGCCCTTGCATGTCTGAATAATTTGGATGGATGGTCCTCAGGGCTGGGGTAGGGCAGGGCAGAGACTGTGATATACATGGTTAATAATCAGTAATTGCTATAATAACGACCCTAAATTATAGTCAAAGGGGCCTTTTGCCCAAAGACAACGCAGTGCTTTGTAATCATCTCATTGAGTGGCTGACAAGGTCCCAGAGAGGAAACTGCAATCCCTATTTAAAGATACGGAATCGGTAACCCAGAAAAGATGGAGGCTTGGCAAAGTTACATCAGATTGCTATGAAATAATGCTCCAGGAGATTTGGAAGGGACTCTGAAGATGGTCTCTTTCAGTGGTGCTCCCAGTGTGCCACCAGAGGCGAGCGCCACATGTAGCGCAGGGAGAAAGGAAGGGATTATGGCTAAGTAGTCGGGGATGCATGTCCCTTAATCCTCATCTTTAGACCCCACCTTTTATTTCATCTGGAGTGACTCCAGCTATTCAGTCTTTACAGTGTTTCTGGAGAATGTTTCCTTTTACAAAAAGATTCCAGATTGTTTGTCTTGTTTTGTGTTATGCGAACACCACTGGTCTAATTCATTTTATGGTCATGAGAGCCAAGGCCCCAACATGAGAGACAGATTAACGGGATTCAGCAGCCAGTTAGAGCAGAGCCAAAACTAGAATCAGAAAAGCCAGATTCCTGAACTACACGCTGGCTCTTAAATCTAGTTTAGAGTCTCAACAAAAGCTCTTTAGTGGTTTTCCTTTTTGTTGTTTCTAGTCTTGAAAATAAAATCAATACTAAATTAATAGAAGTAAGACTTATAGTCACCATGAGTCTATGAGTTATCCTGAGCGCTGGAGAAAGCAATGTTTTCTGATTCCCATATTCTGGAAAATCTTTGAAACCAGACAATGCTCAGAGAACAGTACAGAGAGATGAGAAATAATTACATAATAATGACAATTCTATTAATATGATTGAACCTTTAATATTTGCCAGGCACAGCACCAAGGATTTTTTTAATGCATCAACTCATTTAATCCTCACAATAGTCTCATTATGTAGATGCTATTATTAGCTTCATTGCACAGATGAAGAAACCAGGCTTAGATGAGTTTGCCCTTCACTACCAAATGTACTCCACATTGGACACCTCACCTTTTATACGAATTACATAGCTCTGATATTGCCTATGTTGCTCTGGCATTGAAGAAGCTTCTCAGGTTCTCTGAAGAGCAGAGGCTTACCCAGGTGGTGGCTTCAAACATTTTGAGGTCCAGAGGGTCTCCCTGGATGGTCCCATCAAGAAGGATCAGAGAGTGGCAGCTGGCCATCGCCGCACACAGTGGGCCCCATGGCAAAGCCTGGCCTGAGGCAAAGCTGTGAACTTCCTGAAAGCTTAAGGAGAAAAAGAAATGGGTTTCCATTCTATCTCCTCATGCCAAAACAGAGCATCTTGGAGGTGAACAAACATCTTTATAAAACATAATTTAATATGCTTTGTTGCATTAATAGCCACTCTCCAATCCTCCCACATTAATTGCTTCATTCAGCCAAGTAAGTTCACTGAGTATGAGAAAGGTCTCTGAGGTTTTATTTTGTTCGATTTTTTTTTTTTTTTTTCCGGATACAGGGTCTCACTCTATCACTCCGTCACCCAGGCTGGAGGAGGACAGTAGCGTGATCTCGATTCACTGCAACCTCTGCTTCCCAGGTTCAAGCGATTCTCCTGCCTCAGCCTCCTGAGTAGCTGGAATTACAGACAGCCACCAACATGCCAAGCTAATTTTTTGTATTTTCAGAAAAGATGGGGTTTCACCATGTTGGCCAGGCTGGTCTTGAACTCCCGACCTCAGGTAACACACCCGCCTCGGCCTCCCAAAGTGCTGGGATTACAGGTGTGAGCCACCGTGCCTGGCTAAAAACATTTTTCCAAAGAACATTGCATCCCCCTCTTCCACCCTGGCCTCTTGTGTCCCTATCCCAACCATTATCCCCACCATTTCATTTTAGATGAGAACACAGTCTCATCTAAAAAGCTATTAAAATACAACTCAAATGGTACAGGCAGGGTGCCTTCACTGATTCAGAGTGGGGGCCATTAAGTTCAGCTCTGGCATCACAAGAAGAATGTCGCCTGCAGCTTGGTTAGTCACAGCCCCTTCTCAAATGTGCAGCACAGATGTTGGTTCTCAAAGCAGCTTATGCCGTTTGGAGGACGTCTGAATGGTGGAAGCTTCATCCTACGTGGGGGCAAAATCTGCTCCTGGGAGCCAGTGACAGTCCACTTGCTCCCGCTCCTCCACATGCCAACTTCTTTCAAACTTACGGATCAACTCTGCCGTTCCCCTTCACCTCCCTCCCTCTGGTGTTGCACAGGAACCTCTAGTAGTTCCTCTAGTAACAGTTTTATCAGGCCTCCCTCTCACTTTCCTTATTCTTCTTTTTTGGAAAAGTTCCTATTTGTCATTGTCTGATCCTGGAGACCACATTTCAAGACAGACAATTACTTCTGATAATATGGACCCTGCATTTATTTAAAGATAACCTTAAATTGCTCTAGCCCTTTGCTTTGAAAGCAAACATATCGCAATGTTAACTCACAATTCAGCCACATGGCTTCCTGGCTTTTGCATTCAAGTTTCCTTTTGTCACACTAAGAGTTCAAAAATGTCCTGGCTTTGTATTGACCCTGTTAGTTATATTCATTATTATGTGTTAAGAGAGCAACTCATCTTGGTGGGTTTACCGCATACCCGATGGTATTTTAGTAAATATCTAAAAGGAAGAGACCACCAGCAGTAGAGTTAACACAGAAACTTAAACTCACACTGAAAAGCAAAATACAGATCAGAAAAAAAAAATCTTATTTTTACTATGAGACGTACACTGTCACTAGTCTGTAATTCTGAGTATATAATTCTGCATTCCAGAGGATTGGGCCAGACTCTGGTTAGCACAGCAAATACATAAAGCTCTCTATCAATCCTGTCGGTGCATTTTTATCTGAGTATTTCTGGTTATCAATCCCCGATAGCCTTTAATAGTTCTTAAAGTATCTGGCACAACAATCAGGGCTTTTTGGAAAAGAAGAAATATCAGAGATGAGCTCACGTTTGACGAGAAGGCATTTAATAGCCTCTAAGTCAGGTGCTCACTTCTTACCTAGAATTAATTCTGTTTTGTTTCATTTTATTAATTAAATTTGCCATTTTTTATTTTAATTTGTTGTTTTAATCATTGGACTTCAACTTTGATCTGCAGGCAGGCAGGCAGGCAGGAGAGAAGGAAGGAAGGAAGGAAGGGAGGGAGGGAGGGAGGGAGGAAAGGGAGGGAGGGAGGGATCATTTACCCTCCCTGATATGTTATCAATAACATATCAATTGTTATTACTTCAATGTAACAAGTCACTTTTAGAAACAGAAAGTTTCCAAAGTTTTATGAATAATATGGTGTCAATTCAGTAAGTGGAACATTCAAAAGACAGAACATATTGAGTTCATTTTAGATGAGCAATTACTGTGCACCTACTATCTGTGCCTGGTACAGAGCTACAGCACTAGAGATGCAAATCTAAAGAAGAACAAGACTGCTCTTAAGATGCACACATATTTGAAGAAATGTACACATATTTTGTAGAAGCTGAAACAGAAAAACACTAATGAACCATGAGACGAAGTATATATCTAAATCTACCCTCTAGGAAAAATGAAAAGAACTTTAGAGTTTAACACTTTAAGAGGCTTCTTCTGTACACTAAAGTGGTTAGAAGCACAAGGATCACTTTTTTAATCCAGGAATTAGACTTGTTTCTAAATGGTATTTTAATACCACAAGTATTAAACTATGTGTAATTAGCATATTTTATGGATAAATTACATGTCATCTCTATAATGCCAAAGAACCACCATGAACATTTCATGCACAAAATGCTTTGTGATTTAAGTTACAAGTGTTACAGGAGAAAACTTTCATTTTCAAAGGAAACATAAATGTCAAGTGCATCAGAGATTTCATGTTCTGATTCCCCAGGAGTTCGTAGTGAGTAGAAAAAGCAGGGAGAGATGCAAACTCAAACATGGCCACAAGAGGGCCACAGGAGAGGGCTGTGCAAATCTTGAACGCACCGTGCTGAGAACTGCCAAAACTGTCTTCACTTGCTAGGAAAAAGGAGTTTCAGCCCGGCGCAGTGGCTCACGCCTGTAATCCCAACACTTCAGGAGGCCGAGGTGGGCGCATCTGAGGTCAGGAGTTTGAGACCAGCCTGGCCAACATGGGGAAACCCTGTCCCTACTAAAAATACAAAAATTAGCCAGGCATGGTGGCAGGCACCTGTAATCCCAGCTACTCGGGAGACTGAGGCAGGAGAATTACTTGAACCCAGGAGGCGGAGGTTGCAATAAGCCAAGATCATGCCACTGCACTCCAGCCCGGGCGACAAGAGCGAAACTCCCTCTCAAAAAAGAAAGAAAAGAAAGAAAAAGAAAAAGGAGTTTCCAGCAGCCAGAAAGTAGAGTTCTTAAAACTGGAATACCAAGAAAAATGAGTACACTAGCTATGGTTCTACAAATGTTCCTCTTCCCTTCCTGAAGTTCAGGGTACAAAAGTCAGAGCAGTGTCCTTCCTCCTAGCACATCAAGAGGCTTCAGCTTGAACCAAGAATGTTACCTCCCTAAAGGACAGTATCCTGGTAATGTCTAAATTACTTATACTGCGTCAACTTCATGCTGGAAGCAAATTATATTTTAGCAAGGATTTGGATGCAGTGTCAAAGCTTCATCTCCCGGATTTGTGACTGGCATGGGACTGCATTGGGATGGGGGAAAATGGGTATGCTTTAGTGAGGCTTTGAAGAATTCAAGATGAGAAGTTAAAAGAAGATACTTTGGCAAAAGATGAGAAGTTAAAAGAAGATACTTTGGCAATCATTGTTCACCAAAGAAAAAGTCCAAATGTCTCCATTAGTAATTTCAAGAGAAAACACGGAATTCTGGGAAAAGAGACACTAGAATGCATTTAGTCCAAGGTACTCACCCATTCCTATCACAGGACACGACTCCCCAGAGGTCCAAGCCATCCCTTGTTAAGGTGCCTGTCTAAACAGAAACAAATGCTGCATTTACTCTGAAGATCCAGGCAAGGCGCGGTGGTTCATGCCTGTAATCCCAGCACTACGGGAGGCTGAGACAGGAGAATCACTTGAACTCAGGAGTTGGAGACCAGCCCAAACAACACAACGAAATCACCTCCCTACTTTAAAAAAAAAAACAAAAAAAAAAAATTCCAGGGTCCCCATAGTGAAGACTCCATAGTGCAGATAAATAAGGTATTTCTGTAATGAGAAAATGCTTCACAAACATATTAACAAGATCAAAACTTCAAGGAGGGGCACCATGAGGGGGTCTCTGGAGTGCCCGCTGGAAGCGTGATGAGCTTATGCCAGTTGTCTAACAAGCTGGAACTTAATCTTTTCCAACTTTAGTGTCCTCCATAATGACGACAAAAAAAGTATCTTCCTCACAACTTCAGAGGATTGTTTTGAGGATCTAATGGTAGCCTAAATGGATGGGAAAGTCCTCGATATAAAATGGGGGAGTCCTAGTTTCATAGCAGAAGTTTAAAATATGTCATTAAAATAAGGAATAGAGAGGAATTTTTACCTACAGGGCACTGTGTGTGAAAAGACTCGAAAGAAATGGTTTGCTATTTGGTAAAAAAAAAAAAAAAAAAAAAAAGTGTTGGTATTTCTCTCAGTGCAATATAATGGTTAAGAATTTAGGTTAGGTTTAAACACCAGTTGTATGACCAGAACAAATTAATCCCTCTAAATATAAGAGCTCTTATTCGTAACATGGTCATAATCTCAGAGAGTTGTGGTGAAGATTAAATGGGATAACATAAAGTGTTTCATTTAACATCTAGCATACAGTAAAAGCTAATAATAATCATAATTACTCATAATTATTGCTCATTTTTTATACAAATTCAGGTCACAATTATTTCTCCCACTCCTGTTTCTTTTTCCAAGTCTAAGGATATAATCTCATAAATAGAATGTTATTTCTTACGTTGCTAGTTTGATCACAAAATAATATTAAAATGGTGGTAAGAGTTATGTTGACTTTCTGTTCTTGGTAGATCTTTCTGATATTCCAATAATTATAAAATACAGCCCTGATCCCATTAATTCTCAACTATCGAAACCTTCAGTATACTGCTGAATGAATATAATTTCAGTTTGGGAAAATAAAAGAAGTCCTCAAAATGAATAGTAGTGATGACTGCAGAACAGTGAGAAGGTACTTAATGCCAGTGAACAGTACACTGAAAAATGACTAAAATAAATTTTATGTTATGTGTATTTTACATTTAAAAAGTAAATTTAAAAAAGAAGTCAACAACAGCAACAAAAGCCTTCAATAACTCTCCATTGCTTAAAATACATGTAAACACTTTCTAAGCCAGACATTGAAGGTCCACAGACAGCCTCTCCCATTACCAACAGCCTGCTCTAGTCAAAGCCACACTCTCTTGCTTTCCTGCCTCCATGCCTCTACCCACGCTCATCTGTTCACAATGCCCTGAAAGGCATTTCCGTCTTATTCTCTCACAGCTCCCACCTTCACCCCAGCATATGTGTGTACGGACTAAACAAATACAATAAAGAGATGGTAGAATAAGAGGCTGGTTGGGAATAACTGGCAAATAATCAAGGGTAGTTTTAGACAATAAACTACAGATGGGAAAATACAGCCAAAGTTTGATATGAGTCTCATAGTAAGGAACAGTTTAATAAACTCTTCCTTTGTTATTCATTCATTAATTCAGTCTTTATTGCACACTAACTCTCTGCCAGGCAATATTCTTAGCATCAAGCATACAGCAGTGACGAGAGTAAAGGGTTTAAATTTTGTTCTTTGTATGAAGGTTTTGACTGCAGAGAAAAGGGATGCTATTTTAATTGCTTGTCATAGGATATTGAAGTTGGAAGGACCCAAAAAGATTCTCCTATTTAGCACCCACTTCTTCTCTAAACCTTGGACTCTGTGAGCTTAAGAGACGTATCTTTGCCAGATCACGCATCTAACCAGGGATAAAATGAAGACAGCCACCCACATTCTATGTCTCCTGCCTTGCAAGAGGGTAAAAGCAGATACACACGATGACAGCAATGGTAAAAAATGATGATAACAATAAGGATGAAACACACATACCTTGTCAAAGCAGACCAGGTTTAACTGTCCACACACATTGATCCTCTGGGGGCTGATGCAGAAGATGCCGCTCTTCTTCAGCCTCCTCTGGGCATAGATAATGCCTGTGGTCAGAGCGGCAGGCAGAGCAGGAGGAACCGCAATTGTGATGACGTCAAGGGCTTTCCTCATCACCTCCTCTGGAGGTTCCTGGACGACAGTCACTCTTTAATTATTACAGACAAATCACTGACGAACAGCATATGATTCTTTGCTTTTTTATTTTTTTTGAGATGGAGTTTCACTCTTGTCACCCAGGCTGGAGTGCAGTGATGTGATCTCGGCTCATTGCAACCTCCACCCCCCGGGTTCAAGCGATTTTTCTGCCTCAGCCTCCCAAGTAGCTGGGATTACAGGCACCCGCCACCATGCCTGGCTAATTTTTGTAGTTTTAGTAGAGATGGGGTTTCACCATGTTGACCTCAGGTGATCCACCCGCCTTGGCCTCCCGAAGTGCAGGATTACAGGCGTGAGCCACTGTGCCCAGCCTTCCTTCTTTTTGTTTACTTCTTTAGGTCAAATTTCAAGAAATGATATCAGTGGGTTAAAGGCATGACCATGTTTATAGCTCTATCTTTCGCCAAATAGCAATTAAAAAAAAATGTGATTTATATTGTTACCAGCAAAGAATAATGTACTAGTCTGCCATGACCTCACGAAAACTGGGTGTCTGATTTTATTTAAAATCCCTCGTTCGATAGCTATAAAAATGCTACTTTATTGAAAATATATTCTCAGATTGAAAAGGAAAAATAGTATAAAGTGTGAGGAAAAGAGAAATACATTGATATACCAATCAATAAATAGTTTTATCCGACTATCCCATGAAGTCTGTCTGTTATTATGGACTTAGTGATCAGTTGCTGATTGGGATCTGGAAGTCCACACACAGGTTTCAGGGCTTGGCTTTGTTTCCCAGGTTTGTAAACCACATCCTAGATTAAAGCCAACATGTACAGTATGAAATATATATAGATGAGTATGTACACATTTAATAAAAGAGCAAAGACAGCTTACCCCACTGAGCACATAGACACACAGAGTATAGATCATCCCAACGGTGGCTGTTCCTACAAGGCACAGGAGGAACCTGATGGCATCCCTGTACAACTTAAAATTCATTGGCTTGGGGTAGAGAATGGATCTCACAAGGTCTCCCTTTGCAGTGTTGAATCCTGGAACAACAAACGCACACCGCACACTCTCAGGAGACCAACAGTATGGTCTCCTGTTAGTGCTCTTCCAAACCTCAACACCGCTTTTGTTTCTCTCTACTGATATTTGAACAGTGTTTAAGCTCAAAGGCAATTGAAAGATAGCTAGAAAAATCCATAAATGCTAGAACGGAAATCTCTATCTCAGAGCCCGGTACTCTCTCTGGCCTTCCTTTCCTCTACTTCCAATTTCAATGCATCCCGGAGATAGGAAAGCCCCGTACTGGGTGCACAGCACAGCTTTGCCAAATAGAATTTTATTTTAAGAAAATGACTCAAACGTGTGCATGCACGTGCATATCACTTGAATTAAAATTAAGTGGTCCAGTAAATACTGATGGACTCACTTTTCTAATACTTTGCAATGTTACATTTGCAGTTTCTAGCCCACCCTAGAAAGAACTTGGGATTCAGGATTAGAAGACCTGGGTTCTAGGTGCAGCTTCGTCAACTGCTGGCCATGGTATTTTAAAAAGTTCATTGAATTGTGTGGCCTCAGCCTATTCACAGGCATAGTAGAAGCAGTAAGCATCTCTGCTCTGCTTGTTTGATGTGGTGGAAAGAGTTTATATACTGCAAAGCACATAAACAATAATTAGTGTTATCAGTACTATCATTTTTACTAACAGGCATATGCCATAGTTCAATTGGTATTTAAAACATATGGATTTATATATATTTGGTGTGTTTTGTACCTATAGGTAAGACTTCTCCTTATCTATGGGTACAAAAAAAAAATGGAAAAAATGAGTAAGGCCTGCTATTTGATAGTACAAAGGGTGACTATAGTCAATAATAACTTAGTTGTATATTTTTAAATAACTTAACAAGTGTAATTGGATTGTTTGTAACTCAAACGACAAATGCTTGAGGGAAGAGATGCCCCATTCTCCGTGATGTGCTTATTTCACATTGCAGGCCTCTGTCAAAACAGCCCAGGTATCCCATAAGTATATATACAGCTGCTATATACCCACAAAAATTAAAAATTAAAAAAACCATGATTGTAAAGAAAAAACAGCTTCTCTTCACCTAATAAATTTAAGGCACTAGACAAACTGAGCAAAAATATATCATTAAAAATAAGAAAAAGGAGGTGATGCTAACCGGTCTGCAGTACCACTGCTCTCACGGTCCCAGAGCAAGCTGCCTTGGCCTGGATAACCTCTGTTCCACAGAAGAGGACATGCCGTTTGTAATCCGCTTCACTCTGTGTTTTCCAGGGCACAGAGCTATCCATCTTGGGTAACGGAGTTTTGGTGACTGGGATACTTTCTCCTACAGAAAACAAGCATGTTGTTTTGTGAGGCAGGATGACTTCCCTCATTTAAATCATGCCTGCACCCACTCATCATACAACAGACTTTTTTTTGTGTGCCTACCATGTGGCAGAGACAACCCTAGGTATTGGGGATACAAGCATAAACATAGTCTTTATTTCTAAGAGGTCTGTAGTTCAGAATAGGAGACAGATAAGTAAACAAATAAGTATAATACAGTATTATAAATACTATAGGTATTGTAAATCAAGCACAGATGTCAAGATAGCTGGAAATAACTATTTAGGGAACCTCAAGCTGTGCAGTCAAGAATATGGAGTGTAGAGTATAAAGGGCCATGAGAGCTATCTAGGAGTCAAAGCATGGAGAACTCTAAGTGTCCACAGATATGTCTAAAGGCACTGGTGGGCTGGGCACAGTGGCTCATGCCTATAACCCCAGTACTTTGGGAGGCCGAGGTAGGCAGATCACCTGAGGTCGGGAGTTCGAAACCAGCCTGACCAACATGGAGAAAC
Organism: Macaca mulatta; assembly: GCF_049350105.2. Lineage (NCBI taxonomy): Eukaryota > Metazoa > Chordata > Mammalia > Primates > Cercopithecidae > Macaca > Macaca mulatta. Next base: position 5,288,816 of record NC_133407.1, on the reverse strand, counting down.
CCCATTTTTTGTAAAAATACAAAAAATCAGTCAGGTGTGGTGGCTCATGCCTGTGATCCCAGCTACTCAGGAGGCTGAGACAGGAGAATCGCTTGAACCTGGGAGGCAGAGGCTGCAGGGAGCCAAGACTGTGCCACTGCACTCCAGCCTGGGCAACAAGAGTGAAACTCCATCTCAAAAATAAATAAATAAATAATAAAAATAAAATAAAGCCACTGGTGACTGAAGGAGGATGTGGAGAGATTTAACCACTTTAATCAGGAGAGTAACATCATATTTATGTATAAGAGAGAGCACTCTGTCCATAGCACAGGGAATGAATCAAAGTCTGGTGAGGTTGGAGGCTGGGTATCCAATTGGGAAATAATCACAGGAATCCCAGTGGCAAGGGATGAGGTCTGAACTATGACAGCCGGCAGTGGGAATAGAAAGGAAGCACTGCATTCGGGAAACAAGGAAGTGGCCGGATACAGTGGCTCACGCCTTTAATCCTAGCACTTTGGGAGGCAGTGACAGGCAGATCACTTGAGCCAGGAGTTCAAGACCAGCCTGGGCAACATGGTACAACCCTGTCTTTTCTAAAAATACAAAATTAGCTGAGCGTGGTGGTGCATGCCTATAATCCCAGCTACTCTGGAGGCTGAAGCACGAGAATCACTTGAGCCCGGCAGGCGGAGGTGGAAGTGAGCGGGCATCACACCACTGCACGGCAGCCTGGAAAACAGAGTGACACTCTGTCTCAAAAAAGGAAAGAAACAAGGAAGTAAGGAGCTACAAAACTTGAGAAAATGTATTGGCAGGTCATAGAGACAGAGAAATTTGCACTGCTTTTCTAGTTCCCGACCTGGGAGAATAAGCAGAGGCTCAACATTATTCCTCAACATAGGGATTCTAGGGGGAGGGAAAGAATTGTCTTTTGGCCACTGTAAGTTGCAGTTGCCTTGTAGAATGACCATGTTGAGATGCCTTGTAGGCAGTTTGAGATTTATTTGGATTTGAAGCTCAGAGGAGAGGCCTGGACTAGAGATATTTAGCCAGAACTCATCAGGTTTTAGATGATAATTAAAGTCATAGAAGCAGACAAGTTTACTTAGAGACCAAGTATACAGTGAGAAGAGGAAAGGCCAAGGATGCAGCCATGAGCAGCACCAATAATCCAGGAGATGGAGGAAGAGGAGCAGCAGAAGAAACTGAATGGGTATAGTCAGTGGTAGAAGAATTTGGAGAGAGAGAATTATCTTAGAAAGTTATAGGGAAGAGAGTTTTCAGAAAGAGAGCTGGTCAGAATAGTCAAATGGAACAGAGAGGACAATAAGTTGAGAAATTTAAAGAATCAGGCTGGGCACAGTGGCTCATGCCTGTAATCCGAGCACTTTTGGAGGCAGATCACTTGAGGTCAGGAGTTCCAGACCAGCCTGGCCAACATCGTAAAACGCCGCCTCTACTAAAAATACAAAAATTAGCCAGGTATGGTGGTGCACGTCTGTAATTCCAGCTACTTGATGGAGGCTGAGATGAGAGGATCGCTTGAACCCGGGAGGCAGAGACTGCAGTGAGCCAAGATCAAGCCACTGTACTCCAATCTGGGCAACAGAGTGAGTGAGACTCTGTCTCAAAAAGAAAGAAATTTAAAGAGTCCACTGGACTTGGCAATTGGGACTTTAGCAACTTTTACCAGTGCAGTGGGAGAGGCCTATTGCAGAGGCTTGAAGTGCTAATACAAGGTAATGAATGAAGCCGTGAAATAACTGTAGGTCTGTTCTGAGGAACAAGTTTCTAAAGTCTTCTACTGGTCTCTGCAGAGTGGTCAATAGAAAGTCAGAGTTGCATTACAGTATATTAAGGCTACTTTCGTTAGGAAAATGGTAGTTGGCACTGCAGAGTCCCAGCATTACAGGATTTTTAGGAATCTATGGATTTTTGAGGGAAAAGAACCTGCCTTGCCATGATCTGTGACACATTTATTCTTTGTCAGCTAACATAGGAGGGTGTGTACACTTGTCTCCATTACCTGTCTTTCTGGGCTGCCTGGGAGAAATGGATTTGATCTGAACTTGAATGGGAACCATGATACACCCATGAGAGTGCGTTCACAGCCTCCATGTAGTCACAGCCTCTCATTTCATCTCCGAGAAACACTCTATGATTCTTCTTTATCTTATAGAAGTATCAGCTGAACATCTCATCATTATGCTATGTCAGTGAGAAATCAAGGCAGTGTAATCTTAAGCAAGTCACCTCTCTGGACCTCAGTTGCCGTGCCTGTGATGTGAGATAACCTCACAGGTCCCACCCAGCTCCAGTATGCCATTTGTAAACGAACTACAGTGAGTCCGAAACACCCAGTGTGTATTTTGGAAGCAGCAGGTTTTTCCAAATGCTGCCTCATGAATTTCTTAACATTTTCAAGCCAGGCCAGGAAGAATTTGAATGACCCCTGTGGGTTTCAGGATGTCGCTGATGATTTTCAAACCCTCCAAGTTTATTTAAAAACATGTTTTATTTAAAATAAATAAACATAAAAGTCACAGACAATTCTGAAAGATCTAATGATCTCTACAATCTTTTTTTTTTTTTGAGACGGAGTCTCGCTCTGTCGCCCAGACTGGAGTGCAGTGGCGCGATCTCGGCTCACTGCAAGCTCCGCCTCCCGGGTTCACGCCATTCTCCTGCCTCAGCCTCCGGAGTAGCTGGGACTACAGGCGCCCACAACCGCGCCCGGCTAGTTTCTTTTTGTATTTTTAGTAGAGACGGGGTTTCACCGTGTTAGCCAGGATGGTCTCGATCTCCTGACCTCGTGATCCGCCCGCCTCGGCCTCCCAAAGTGCTGGGATTACAGGCTTGAGCCACCGCGCCCGGCCGATCTCTACAATCTTTTAAGGTAAATGAGAGGGTTATAATAATCTTTTGTTCAAAATACTAAACACTAAAAAACTTGTTATTGTATCAAACTTAACACATAGAAAGAGCTTTAATTTGAACCCACAGATCCATTCACAGCAGGACTGAGTAAGATTTGTGGAAACAGGAAGGTCCTATAGCAGACAATGCTTTACAGCCAGCCGTTGTCATTCAGGGAGAGGAGGAGTAGGGACCACAGTGGCGAGGAGCGTGGGCCAGGCCACGGAGGTTGCCAGCTGTGGAGATAGAACTGTACCTGTCAGCATGCCTTCATCCACCACACAGCTGCCTTCAATCAGAACGGCATCACATGGCATTAGCACTTTGTTCCCTGTCAAAATTAATAAATCTCCAGGCACCAGGACGTGTGATTCCAGCTCTTGAACTCCAGCTGAAAGTGGGAGGAGACAGAGTTGAGTCAGGTTATTTTCCCACAAAAACATAATCCAACATCTGCTTAACTTGGATATCAATGAAAAAGCAACCACGGCATTTTTTTTTTTTTTGGAGAAAGGAGAACATTCCTCAACATTGATTCAAACTTTGAAAACAAAAAGAAAAGAATGTAACAAAATAGCTACATAAAATAAAAATCTTTGTGTGGCAAAATAATAAGAAAAAACTAATGACAAATTCAGAAACAAATTTGAAACTTACATTACAGATAAAAGGTTAATATTCCCAGCTGAGCACAGTGGCTCATGCCTGCAATCCCAGCACTTTTGGAGCCTAATGCGGCAGAATCATTCGAGCTTAGGTGTTTGAGACCAACCTGGACAACACAGCAGGAGCCCCATCTTCACCAAAAAATAAAAAATAAAACAATTAGCCAGGCATGGTGACACACACCTGTACTCCCAGCTACTTGGGAGGCTTGAGGTGGGAAGACTACTTAAATTTGAGCTCAGGAGGTTGACACTGTAGTGGGTGATGATCGTGCCACTGCACTCCAGCCTGGGTGATAGGGCAAGACCCTGCCTCAAAAAAAAAAAAAAAATCCTAATAATGAGTTCCTTTTAAAAAGAGATCTCCAGCAAATAACTGTATAGCAAAATTGCTAGATATTATCACTTCATACACACACACATACACGTGGTGTGTTAAGTGTCTGCAAAGCTGTTCATTCTTACCCATGATAAGAGAAATGAAAGTCCTTCCCTCCTTCCTCATTGCCTGCCTGCCTTCCTTTACTTCTTTTCTTCCTTATTCAGTCTTAAAGCTATTAGGGCTGGTGTAAGATAGGCATCCCTGCACGGGGCTGGGTGGGGTGGGCTGGCAGCCTGCTCTGGGGTATTGGAGCCTAAGCAGGACGGAAGGGTGTTTCCATGACCTGGTACAGGGTGTCAGAGCTTGAGCAGGGACAGAAGGGCCCCCATGGTGGCAGTGGCCTGCTGTGGGATGTTGGGACCCAAGCAAGGTGAAAAGGGCGTCTACATAGGAGTGGGATGAGGGGCAGTGGGAGCATCAGTGGTGATGAAAGATTGGTTGCATCCAGGCAGAAATGGTACAATAAGTACAGTAGTCTCCCTTGATCTCCAGTTGCACTTTCCATGGTTTCAGTTACCTACAGTCAACTGCAGTCAGAAAATATTAAGTGGACAATCCCAGAAATAAACAATGTATAAGTTTTCCAACTGTGCACCATTCTGAGTAGAGTAATTAAATCTAGTGCTATGCGCTCCATCCCACCCGGAACAGAATCCATGCTATATACACTCCCTGCTTGTCAGTCACCTGACTATTACATTGCCTGTTGCAGTATCCCTGTGCTCATTTCAGGTTACCCTTATTTTACTACTTGTGCCCCAAAGCACAAGAGTAGTAATGCTCTCAATTCAGTTATGCCAAAGAGAAGCAGTAAAGTGCTTTCTTTAAGTGAAAAGGTGAACGTTCTTAACTTAAAGAAAACAAAACTGTATGCTGAGGTTGCTAAGATCTACAGTAAGAATGAATCAACTATCTGTGAAGTTGTGAAGAAGGAAAAAGAAATTTGTGCTAGTTGTGCATCGCACCTCAAACTGCAAACATTACAACCACAGTGTGAAGTGCTTAGATAAAATGGTAAAGGCATTAAATGTGTGGGTGGAAGACATGAACAGAAATGTGTTCCAAATGACAGTGATCAGACTCAGTACTACCCATGGTTTCAGGCATCCACCTAGGGTCGTGGAATGTATCCCCTGCAGATAAGAGGGGACTCCTGTAGATATAATGAGGTTAACTAGCCAGGTTTCTCACTGAAGAAAGGAAGTTACAAATAGAGAAAGAGATACAACTACAATAGACCCTGTGGTAGTAGAATCCAATGAAAAATATCAATATACTAGATAGACAGAAATAATATAGATGTAAATATATGTGATTATAAGAATATATAAATATGTTTGCTAGTCTTTTTGTTTATACACCAACAGTAATGAGCACACCCAGTGCCCAGATTTTGGCTTCTAAATTCCCTTTCTCACAATAAAAAGGCTTCCTTAGAGAAACGACTGAGTACAGGCTGGGCCAAGAAAAGTATAATGTAAGCTAGAACATCTTGTTGTGCCATTAAGTAAAGAAATGCTCAAAGAATGATGGGGACATATCACAAAACTATCAAAGCCAACTTTAAAGGGGTCTCACTGCCTAAATCTGTAACAATTTGAACATCAAAGTAAATAACGATAAGAAAGAACCATAACCATCAAATAAAATAGGGATTTATGAGTTCATAATGACTTAAGTAAATGAATAAATAAATAAGGAGAAGAGACAGATTTTCCTTGCAGCAAAATGGCAATTAATTAATGTAGAAGGAGAGATAACATTAGAAAAATCATCATTTGGCAACTATCAAGGTAATAATTAATTTGGCCAAGAAACACCAATGTATACTAAAACTAGAGGGTGAAAAATTGATGAAGATGGTTTATTTATATCATCTCAAAGTATCTCTCAACAAAATAACCATTAATTACAAAAAGGAAAAGAATAAATATGCAATGGAGAAACCTGGCAGACACCATTTAATTAAGTAATATAAGTTAGCATCACCAGTAATAGGACAAATTGAAATTATGCACCATCTGAGAGGAAGCAGTGAAAACACAGCATCATGTCTGTGATATTCCAGCCAAAAATGCATACCCTGAATTTAACTATGAGGAAACATCAGCAAATGCAAACTGAAGGACATTCTATAAAATAACCAGAGTCAGAAGAGTCAAAGTCACAGAATTCAACTAAAAATTGAAGATTAAAGAGACATAGCAAACAACAGCATTGTGTAATCCTGTATCTCTTTTCTATTAGAACATTATTGAGACGATTGGCAAAACATGAACAAGGTCTGACCATTAGTTGGGAGAAATGTGTCAATATTAATTTCCTGGTTGCACTGTCCTTCATGTAGGAAAATGTCTTCGTCTTTAAGAAATGCACAGTAGACCCCATCTATCCAAAAAAAAATAGCCAGGCATGGTGGCGCACACTGGAAGCTGAGGCGGGAGGATTACTTGAGCCCAGGAGATCGAGGCTGTAATGAGCTATGATTGCACCATTGTACTCAAGCTGGGCAACAGAGCAAGTCCTGCCTCAAAAAAAAAAAATGAATAAATAAAATAAAATAAAGAAAGAAAAAAAGAGAGAGAGAAAAGGAACACACACAAAAGGATGTGCAGGTGATGACCACGGAGCTACATGTCGGCAACTTATTCTCAAATAGTTCTAGAAAAGAAGTTATTTAAACTATTCTACAACTTTTTTGTAAGTTTTAAATTACTTTCTAAAAAAGAGAGTGAGACATATATATGAGATAACATTGCTCACCTTATGATTAGAAAAATGTGCAAAATTTCCAGCACATTCTATTGGCAAGGCTGGTAGGAATCAGTCACTGACACATTTCTGGTGCAAATGCAAACTGGCACAATCTCTACGGAGAGAAACTTTGGCAACATTTTTCTAGCAAAAGTACATATGCACTTATTTCCTAACCTAGCAATTTTACTTCTCAGAATCCGTGCCGAAGATATACTGGCGAAAATATGAAAAGACATATGTACAAAGCTTTTTATTACAGCACTATTTGTAGTAGTAAAAAACTGAGAAAATTTTTTTCAATAGAGGATTGACTGAATAAACAATGGTTCCTCCACACAAGAGAGTACCATGCAGCTGAAATAATGAATGAAGAATATCTATATATACTAAATGGTCCCTGAGAAACATAGTTACGTAGGTAAAATATACACAGTAGGAAATACAGTTAAATATGTTTGATATATCTCTATTCATCTAGAAGACAGCAGTATAAATATATAACCTGTTTTGTATATGTAATACAAAACTATGAATATTATATATAATCTGTTTATATTTTTAAATGTAAGAATAAATAAAAACCAAAATGATGATTCTAGAGAGAATGAAGACATAAGTCAGAAAGGAGAGGGATAGGAACCAGATTCCCTGGAATATCTTCTGTCCTATGGATTTGACTCTCAAACCATGTAGATATTTTCTATATCTATACAAAATAATACAAATAAAAATATGAAAAGCTAACACTAAAATCTAAAGCAAAAAGAGCGAAATAAACCTATCAAGTTGCTGGCATAACCAACAGAAAACTATTTTGAGTGACTTTAATGAACAATGTATAATGTGGCTGTACATTTCTAACAAGATGTCACAAATGGGAAAACAAAAATTCTAAAAACATCTTAAACTGTTTTTAGGAATTATATCAATGCTGAGTGCATTGGTTTGTCACTCTAAGGTTATTATATACAATGGGATAAAGCAAAAGAGTAATCTCTTCCTGTTTTTGAGAATCAGAACTTTGGGCATAGAGATAAGAGAAACACAAGTACAATGAATAAAGTAAAGTAAAAAGCCCATAGTTCTAAACTTGAATTGGAAATTATAAGGTCAGTATGACTATGAATTCTAAACTTGAATTGGAAATTATAAGGTCAGTATGACTATGAATTCTAAACTTGAATTGGAAGTTATGAGGTCAGTATGACCTCATAATGCATTTTATCTTAAAAAACTATTTCCTAAGTATGTTTTCTAAAAAGACCTAGAAACAATGACTAACGCCATTAAAATGAGTACTTGTAACATTCTCATTGAGGCTTATAGTACCATATCTGGTACTGCTACTTCACTGTCCATTTTTACGTATGGAGATGGCTTCTTTCTTTAAACCTCATAAGCCGAACTCTGCTAGCTTCAGACTTTTCTTCTGTAGTTTTCTTACCTCTCTCAGCCTTCATAGAATTAAAGAGTTAAGGCCTGACTCTGGATTAGGCTTTGTCTTACAGAAGTGTGACTGGTTTGAGCTTCTGCTCAGACCACTACAACTTCCTCCACATCAGCAGTAAGGCTGCTTCGCTTTTGATCATTTGTGTGTTCACTTTTGGAGGAGTGCTTCTCATCTCCTTCAACAACTCTTCCTTTGCATTCACAAAGGAAACTGGTGCAAGAGTCGCAGCTTTCAGTGCATCTCGGCTTTCAACATGTCTTCCGCACAAAGCTTAATCATTTCTAACTTTATTTGAAAATCAGAAACACGTAACTCTTCCTTTAGCTAGAACACTTTTTAGAAACCAGCGTAGGGTTATTTATCGATCTAATTTTAATACTGTTGGGTCTCGGGGAGCAGGGACGCCCGAGGAAAGAGAGAGAGAGATGGGAATGGCCAGTTGGGGAACATCTAACACTGATTAAGTTTGCTATCTTACATGAGCATGGTTCATAGTGCCCCAAAGCACTTAGCATAGTAATATCAAATATCACTGACCACAGACTGCCATAACAGATATAATCACAACGAAAAAGTCTGAAGCATTTCCAGAGTTACCAACACATGACACAGAGATACGAAGACAGCACATGCTTTTAGAAAAACGGCACGGATAGACTTGCTCAATGCAGGATTGTCAGAAATCTTCAGCTGGAAACAAAAAATGCAGTATCTTTGAAGCACAATCAAGCAAGGGGCAATAAAACAAAAGTGCTTGTATATGTATCATAAGTATATCTACACACGTACTTGACTCTATTGAGGAAATCTGAACATTGCCTGTCTAACTATTTTCAAATTATGAGGTTTTAAAAGATGTGATAAAGGAATTAAAAAGACTCTTTATATTTTAGAGCTATATGCTGAAATATTTTCAAATAAAATATAGTATCTGGGATAGTTCCAAAATAATGTAGGGTGGAGAGTTAATAGAACAGATGAAAAAGAGATTCAATAGGTTGATAATTATTTAATCTGTGTGACAGGTACATGAGGTTTTATTATAGTATTCTCTCTACTGTTATATATGTTCAAAGTGTTTTATCATAAAAAGTATGGACAAAAAAATGACCAATTATATTTTTAAAAGGTAAAAATTCACTTCCAGCCAAAAGAGAATAAAAAGGACAAGAATTATCTTCCCACTGGAAACAACTGTATAAAAGATATGAAAAAATGGGTTTTAGACACTGAACATCAAACAATGAAAGAGATGGGAAACAAATAAAGGTGTTCTACATTTGCCACGCTTACTGTCTTTAAAGAGTTTCCAAGCCACTAGGCAGAGAAGGAAAACCAGACCAAGTCCAGATGACTACTGAGTTCAGAACACAAAGATGAGCATCAATAGAGATCTTGGCAGCTTGAGTTCATAGCTGGGGAGGTAACTGTTCAGGGGAGAGCCAAAAAGATCTGCAGAGGGTCTCTCCTTAATGTGAAGCAAACTACTGATCAGCACATTTACATGATGGAACTACTAGCAAATGAACAACTGAACATTTACATTTTAAAATATCATTTACAATAGCATCAAAAATATGAATTACTTAAAAATAAATCTGAGAAAAAGTGTGTAAGACCCATACACTGAAAACTGCAAAACACTGCCAAAGAAATCAAAGACCTAAACAAAGGAAGCAGTGTTATATTCATAGAGCAAAAGATTGAAACATGTTACTATGTCAATTTTCCATAAATGTATCTATAGGTTCAGCACAATCCCAATAAAAATCCCAGCATTTTTTATGCCTACATCAAAAAGTCTGATAGAGCACAAATAGACAATCTAAGGTCACACCTCAAGGAACTAGAGAAACAAGAATAAACCAAACCCAAACCCAGCAGAAGAAAATAAATAACCAAGATCAGAGCAGAACTGAATGAAACTGAAACAAAACAAAACAAAAAAAGCCCACAAAAGATAAATAAAACAAAAAGCTGGTTCTTTGAAAAGATAAATAAAATTGATGGACCATTAGTGAGATTAACCAAGAAAAGAAGAGAGAAGATCCAAATAAGCTCAATAAGAAACAAAATGGGAGATATTACAGCTGATACCACAGAAACACAAAAGATCATTCAAGGATGCTATGAGCACCTTTATGCGAATAAACTAGAAAATCTAGAGGAGATGGATAAATTCCTGTAATTATACAACCCTCCTAGGTTAAACCAGGAAAAAATATAAACTGTGAACAGACCTATAACAAGCAGCAAGATTAAAGTGGTAATTAAAAAGTTACCAAGAAAAAAAAAGTCCAGGACCAGACAGATTCACAGGTGAATTCTATCAGACAGTCAAAGAAAAATTGGTATCAAACTTGTTGACACTATTCCACAGGAGAGAGAAAGAGGAAATCCTCCCTAAATCATTTTTTGAAGCCAGTATCACCCTAATACCAAAACCAGGGAAGAACATAACGAAAAAAGAAAACTACAGACCAATGTCCCTGATGAACATAGATGCAAAACTGCTCAAGAAAATACTAACTAACTGAATCCAGCAGCATATCAAAAAGATAATCCACCATGATCAAGTGGGTTTCATACCAAGAATGCAGGGATGATTTAACATCCACAAGTCAATGAATGTGATGCACCACATAAAGAAAATTTAAAACAAAATCACATGATCATCTCAACAGCCGCAGAAAAAGCATTTAACAAAATCCAGCATCCCTTTATTATTAAAACCCACAGCAAAATTGGCATAGAAGGGACATGCCTTAAGGTAATAAAAGCCATCTATGACAAATCCACAGCTAACATTATACTGAATGGGGAAAAGTTGAAAGCATTTCCCCTGAGAACTGGAACAAGACAAGGATGCCCACATTCACCACTTCTATCCAACATAATATTGGAAGTTCTAGCCAGAAAAATCAGACAAGAGAAGGAAATAAAGGGCATCCAAATCAGTAAAGAGGAAGTCAACCAGTCACTGTTCACCGATGATATGATAGTATACCAAGAAAACTCTAAAGGCTCATCCAAAAAGCTCCTAGAACTGGTTAATGAATTCAGCAAAGTTTCAGGAAACAAAATTAATGTATACAAATCGGTAGTTCTGCTATACATCAACAGTGACCAAGCTAAGAATCAAGTCAAGAATGTAACTCCTTTTATAATAGCTGCAAAATACGATAAAATACTTAGAAATATGCCTAAACAAAGAGGTGAAAGATCTCTGTAAGGAAAACTACAAAACTCTGCTGAAAGAAATTATAAATGATACAAACAAATGGAAATATGTCCCATGCTCATGGATGGGTAGAATCAATATTGTAAAAATGACCATACTGCTAAAATCAATCTACAAATTCAATGCAATTTCCATGAAAATACCACTATCATTCTTCACAGAATTAGAAAAAATAATCCTAAAATTCATATGGAACCAAAAAAGAATCTGCATAGCCAAAGCAAGATGAAACAAAAAGAACAAACCTGGAGGCATCACACTACCCAACTTCAAATGATAGTGTAAGGCCACAGTCACCAAAACAGCATGGTACTAGTATAAAAATAGGGATATAGACCAATGAAACACAATAGAGAACTTAGAAATAAAGCCAAATACTTACAGCCAACTGATCTTTGACAAAGAGAACAAAAACAACAAGTGGGAAAAGGTCACCCTAGTCAACAAATGGTGCTGGGATAATTGGCAAGCCACATGTAGAGAATGAAACTGAATCCTCTTCTCTCACCTTATACAAAAACCAACTCAAGACGGATCAAAGGCTTAAATCTAAGACTTGAAACCATAAAAATCCTAGAAGATAACATTGGAAAAACTCTTCTAGACATTGGCTTAGCCAAAGGCTTCATAACAAGAACCCAAAAGCAAACACACACACACACACAAAAAGATAAATACATGGTACTTAATTACTTAATTAAACTGAAAAGCTTCTGCACAGCAAAAGAAATAACCAGCAGAATAAACAGAACATCCACATAGTGGGAGAAAATCTTTGCAATCTATACTTCTGTTGAAGGACTAATACCCAGAATCTACAAGGAACTCAAATCAGCAAGAAAAAAACAAACAATGCCATCAAAAATTGGGCTAAGAACATGAATAGACAATTCTTGAAAGAAGATATAAAGATGACCAAGAAACATATGAAAAAGTGCTCAACATCAGTAATGATCAGGGAAATGCAAATCAAAACCACAATGCGATATCACCTTACTCCTGCAAGAATGGCCATAATCAAAAAATCAAAAATTAACAGATGTTCACAAGGATGTGGTGAAAAGGGAACACTCTTACACTGCTGGTGGCAATGTAAACTGGTAAAACCACTATGGAAAACAGTACGGAGATTCCTTCAAGAACTAAAAGTAGATCTACCCTTTGATCCAGCAATTCCACTCCTGAGTATCTACCCAGAGGAAAAGAAGTCATTATATGAAAAAAGATACTTGCATGTGCATGTCTAAAGCAGCACAATTTGTAACTGCAAAAATATGGAACAAGCCCAAATGGCCATCAATCTATGAGTGGATAAAGAAAATGTGGCATGTATATAACATGGAATAGCATACAGACATAAAAAATGAAATAATGGCATTTGCAGCAACCTGAATGAAATTGGAGACTGTTATTCTAAGTGAGGTAACTCAGAAATTGAAAACTAAACATCATATGTTCTCACGCATAAGTGGGAGCTAAGCTATGAGGATGCAAAGGCATAAGAATGACACAATGCACTTTGGGGGTTCAGGGCAAAGAGTGGGAGGGGAATGAAGGATAAGAGTACACACTGGGTACAGTGTACACTGCTTAGGTGATGGGTGCACCATAATTTCAGAAATCACCACTAAAGAACTTATTCATATACCAAAATAAATAAAAATAAATAAATAAATAAATTTTAACCAGGAAAACATTATACTCCCCTTAAAAATATTTTATTTCCTTTAATTGGTTGGTTACATCACTAGAGTATATTTTGAACTTTATATTCTACATATGTATATACTATAAACAAGCCTGAACTAGATACCAAAAAGAGTTACTAACACAAAAATACATACATATTTCCACAATTTAGAATATACTTACCAGTTTCAGTAATTGCATAACCTGTATCACTGCACTTAAGGCTGAACACTGGTAACCCAGCCAGATACACAGCATTTTTGTGTTTTTCAGAATGTATTACAAATTATTATTTTTTTAAAAAAAGAGCTACATTTTAAGTGTGTGCAGATGTGAATTTTGGCTTACAGAACTGTTTTTAATATTCATCTATGGTATTTTCTTGGCAAAGAAAATCAACATTTGTTCCCACTGCATGACTTTAATAGACAGATCAGTAGACATCCTAGGAATACTCTAAGGAAGCAACCCTAGGTTATGGAAAATATCTCATCAAACATTGACATCTTTGAATTTTATTTGTGACAATTGTTTATGTTATTGTACATTTCATATTAGTACTTAATAGGAATTCTAACAGATTTTTAAATGAGCTTCTAAAGATTTACAAACTGAAGTCTGTATTTCTATAAATTATTGTAATTCTAAAGAAATCCCAGCATTTTTTAAAGAAATTGACAGGTTGAGTTCAAAAGTCATATGGAAACCCGAAGGGCTCAATAGTGTCAAAATAACTCTAAAAAAGAAGAGCAAGGCTGTAGGACTAACATTACCCTATTTCAAGACTTATTAACTTATTAAGACCTATTAAAGCAACATTGTATGGTATTGATATAAAAACGCAAATACAAAAAAAGCAAAAAAATAAAATTGGGTAGGAAATCCAGAAACACATCCACCCACATGTGAACAATTGATTTTTGACAAAATGTGAAAAGTCAATTCAGTGGAGAAAAGATAATCTTTTCAACAAATGGTATTAGAACATTTGGATATCTGTTTGCAAAAAATGACCCTCAATCCAAAAAAAACAAAAGCCAAAATCAAAATGTAATATAGAACTACATGTAAAACCTAAAACTCTGAAAGACAATACAGAAAATCATGGTGACTTTGACAAAATATCTTAAAAATTACATCAAAAGCATGATCCACAGAAGAAAACATTGATAAACTAGACTTTAACAAAAATAAAAATGTCTGCTCTTGGAAAAACACTGTAAAGAGAATGGGAAGGTAAGTCATAGACTGAGAGAAAATATTTGCAAATCATTTATCTGATAAAGGACTTATATCCGTAATGTGGAATAAACTCAATTTTAATAATAAAAATAATCTAATAAGCAACAAACTTGAACAAATACTTCACCAAAAAAGATATATGATCAGCAAATAAGAATTTGAAAAGATATTCAATGCCATTAGTCATTAGGGAAATGCAAATTAAAACAAGGATGAAATACTACCACACACTAAAGTGGCCAAAATTAAAACGACTGGCCATACCAAATGCTGTCAAGAATGTGGAGCACTTAGAACTCTCACGCTGCTGGTGTAAAACGGTGCCACCACTTTGGACACAATATTGGCAGTTTCTTAAAATGTTAAATATCTATCTAGTACATGACCCAGCTGTTCCATAGCTAGGTATTTTCTCATAAGAAATGAAAGAGCATGTCTATACATGGCTTGTACCTAAATGATCATAACACCATTACTGGGAATCGCCAAAGACTGGAACCCAAATATGCATTGACAGGTGAGTGGATGAACGAACTAGTGTATCTGCACAATGAGATAGCCTCAGAAATAAAAGGAATGAATGATTGATGCACTTAATAAAATGGATAAATCCCAAAATAACTATGAACTTTGATCTCCCCCTAAATTAACCAAAAATGTATTATAAAAGACCCCAAAGAATACATACTGTAAAATGACATTTATGTATTAATATTGAGCCTGGAAATGAATCTACCGTGACAGAAAGCTGATAAATGATTGCCTGAGGGATGGGGGAGGTGGGAGGAAGCGGGAGAGAAAACAACTAGAAGCAGGAACAGGGTAACTTTTGGGAGTGATGAACCGTCATTATCTTGAGGATTATGATAGCTTCATGGGAATATACACATGCCAAACATATCAAATACTACACTATAAATATGTTAAGTTTACCAATGTCAATTCTACCCCAATAGTAGTTCTTAAGGTAAAAAAAAAAAAAAAAAAAAAAAAAAAAAAAAAATCTTAAGTTCCTCATCCCTTTGAACAAATGCCTAAGGAAAAATGAATATGAAGATGAGAATACCAGGAGCAATCAGAAACACAAATTTAAATTATTTTCTGATTCCATGTGAATAGCACATAGATCTAAAATAATGGAACTTACCTTTTCTCCCACACACAGAGACTGTAATGCTATTATGTGACTCGACTAGATGGTGGAGTTTTACAGATTGCTGAAAAAGAAGGGAAAATGGAAGAGTGTTATCTATTTGAGCACAGTTTCTAGGTATTATTAAGTAAGGTGCTAGGCTTCTTTAAAGATGGAACACTGTCTTATTGCCAATTGAATGGAATGTACTGCCTACAAACAAAGGACTACGTAGCTCATTATTTAATTGAAAAAGCATCCAATTCCTAGTGATTTTCACCCAGCAGGAAGTATGTTTTCTTCAGCAGAAAGGAATTTCCAGCATGCTCTTTCCACTCAGAAGAGTTTTTGACACTGAACTCCAGCCTGGGCAACACAGCAAGACTCCATCTCAAAAAATATATAAATAAATAAATATAAAAATCAATAAATGAATAAGGAGTTTGATGGTTCCTGCTACTTCCTCATAATATTTGTTGTTGTAATAAATGAAATATATGGGATGAGAGTGAATCAGTAAGAGAAATAAAAAACACAATTATATGAGATTCCACATTACTGGGAAACTATTGTGTAAAAGACCTCCTGCTTGATTCTGGGGGTTAAAAGTCCCAATCATTTAATGTGTTCATTTTGTCATCCTGATTTTGTCATTTAAGATACTTCCTAAATTCCCTAGCTTCAAATTATTTGCAAATCTGATAAATGTGTTCTAAAAATGATTAACAGAATAAGCCATTGTCAAAAAGACAGGTGTTTGGCTTTTGAGTAACTCATTCTTTTACTCATTTGTGCATTAATCAACAAACATTTATTGAGCAACCTTTAATATTTCAGGAATAGAATGAACAAAAGAGATATGGCTCTTAACACCAAGAAATTTACAATCTACTGAGAAAAGTAGGTTTTAATCAAGTAACTACATATATAAATGTATAATGACAATCAGGAATAAGAAGAAAAAATAAAGTACTTTTGGATCTTATATAGCAAAGGTTATTAATCAGGAGAAATCTCCCCTCAAGAAGTGACATTGAACCTAAGATCTGAGTAGGAGTTATTTAGTCAAGGGGTAAGGGCAAATCATGAAGATGAAAAAAAATTGGACAATTCCAGGTGGCATATCAAACTGTTCTGAGGTTAGAAAAAAAGAGTATGTGTCAGGAAACAAAAAGATCTAGTGCATCTGGAGGGCAGAAAGCAAGGGAGATGCTGGGTGAATCAAGGCAGGAGAAAGAAGTCAAAGCAGCAGTTACACGTACACGTGCAGCAGCAGTTCGTAGAGAGGGCCCGAGGAATGTCCCACAGGGGCTGAGCAGGTATACTGTTTTCATAATAGCACTAAGACGTTAATTGCCTTTTAGAATCTTATTCTCGCACAAGTGTACAGTGGAGATGTCCAGAGGCTGAGTGGTGTTTCATATCACAATAGACTAAATGCAGAAGCAGTTACAAAAATCCAATTGTCAGAAATTAAAAAAAAGAAGTACAATTATTAAAGTATTTAAATCAACTGATATAGAAATTTTTTAAAAGACTGCCACGGTCTGAATGTGACCCAAAATTCATGTATTGAAATCCTAACCCCCGAGATGATGATATTAGGAGGAGGGGCCTTTGAAAGGTGATTAGGTCATGAATAATTTTAGTGCCCTTATAAAAGAGGCCCAGGAGAGATGCCATGTCTCTTTCACCATGTGAGGATGCAGTAAGAAGGTGCCATCTCTGAACCAAGACGAGAGACCTCACCAGACACTGAATCTGCTGGCGTCTTGATCTTGAACTTTCCAGCCTCCGTAACTAAAGAAATAAATTCTGTTGCTTAGAAGCCAAAAAAAAAGAAAATCCAATTGTCGTCTATTAAACCAAACATAAAAGAGATTTGCAAAAATGTAAAATAATGCCGTTCTCCTCACTAAATTATTTTTATTTTGGAAAATACAGTTGTCTTTAAATATATATTTATATACAAATATGTTGTTATTATTTTAAAATAATAAATATTTTATGATTCTGAGTTTTAATTCTTAATTTGGTAAATACCAATAGATATAACCTACAAGATTTAAAACTCTTAGAGATCCTCAGTGATTTTTAAGAGTTTAAAGAGCTCTAGAAACTAAAAAGTTTGTGAGTCTCGAGGTAAAGCTTTAAAGTCTGCGATGAGATTTAGAAGTTTATTGTGGCCGGGCGCGGTGGCTCAAGCCTGTAATCCCAGCACTTTGGGAGGCCGAGACGGGTGGATCACGAGGTCAGGAGATCAAGACCATCCTGGCTAACATGGTGAAACCCCGTCTCTACTAAAAAATACAAAAAACTAGCCGGGCGAGGTGGCGGGCGCCTGTAATCCCAGCTACTCGGGAGGCTGAGGCAGGAGAATGGCATAAACCCGGGAGGCGGAGCTTGCAGTGAGCTGAGATCCGGCCACTGCACTCCAGCCTGGGCGACAGAGCGAGACTCCGTCTCAAAAAAAAAAAAAAAAAAAAAAAAAAAGAAGTTTATTGTAAGAGCAATGGGAATATTTTGAAGCATTTTAGTGATAAAAGCTTGTAAATAATCGTGTTCTGCAAGAATGATGTATGGAGGCCAGATGGGAGGTGATTGCAAGGTAGAAAACGATACTAACTCGAACCTTAATAGTGCTAGGGTGGAAAAAAGTGAATGATGCCAAGAGATATTTAGGAAGGAAAAATCAAAGGACTTCCTGTGTAATTGAAGGGGAAGAAGAAAGTTTCAAGGTTGGCAACCAGATTTCTGGCTTGTGCAATGGAATGGTCAGTAGTATCTGCTATCAAATCAGAAAAACCTAAGTGCAGATTTGAGGAGAAGAATCCTTGAGTTTTATGTTGAGAATGTTGAATTTAAGGTAATTTTTTGATATTAAGGTGGGGATATCAAATAGGTAGTTGAAGCTATGAGTCTGGAACTGAAAAGAGATATCTGGATTTGAGCTATACATACAAATTTGAAAGTCATTAGCATATGCCTTTGAAGTCATTGGCATGTACGGCTATAAAAATAATGAAGAATCTTTTATGTACTTGCATGAAAAGATCCTCAAGATATATTAATAGTAATTTTTTAAATAGCAAGTTAGAAAATAATGTAATTATGCTACCACTTAGATAAGAAAAAAAGAAAATACATATACTTGTATTTGCTGCGTTTGCCTAAAAACTTTTTTGGAAGATTACACAAGAAACTAATGTAAGCAGTTGGCCAAGTGGAGTAGGAGAGACAAATGGAGCCTTTACATTATATGCATTTTCCTGTTGTTTTGACTTTGGAACACTCATTTTTTAAAAGTCAGATAGAGAAGAACGAGCTATCAAAAGAGAAGGGAAAAGAGCAGCTGGAGAGGATGCAGAGTGTGCTGTCACTGAAGCCAAGGAAAAGAGTGCGTCAGAAAGAACAGAGCAGTTAACTGTGTCAAATCCAACTGAGAGGTTTAGCGAAATCTGTACTGCGGAAAAAAAAAAATCCACTGCAGGGGGACCATAACATTAGCAAGCAAAACACCAAGAACCCAATAAAAATTGATAAAGGACACAAAGAGTTCACAGTAAAAGAAATACAAATGGCCTAAAGTGTGAAGAAATGCTCAACTCATAATAGAAAACATGATTGGAGTTACTGAATTCTGTTTTCACTTATATTGGTAAAGATAAGAAAAACTTATCTACTGTTGTAAGGAATGTAAATTGGTATTACTTTTTTATATACAGAGAGATGAGGTCTCACTATGTTGCTCAGGCTGGTCTTGAACTCCTGGGTCTAAGCTATCCTGCCACTTCAGCCTCCCAAAATTCTGGGATTACAGGTGTGAGCCTCCATACCTGGCCAGTATTACTTTTTTTAAGAGGCATTTTGACAACATGCATTAAAATAGTGTACCTAGCTTATGACTAAGTAATTTCAATTGCAGAAATTTTCTATATATCAATACAGATATTTATAAGCATATATACTTGTTATATACATATGTATACATATGTAATATGTGTCATATGCATACATATATATAGATGTATGAAAAGATATATGTGCAAGGATGCTTTTGCAGCATTGTCTTAGTAGCAAAAGACTAGAAACAACCAAATGCATATCAATATTGGACTGTTAAAAATTATGATACATCTAGAGAAAATGTATTTGTGCAGATGCAGAAAGATATTTATATAGGATATAATAGGTAAGAAATTCAAGTGGAGGCTGGGCACGGTGGCTTATGCCTGTAATCCCAGCACTTTGGGAGGCCGAGGCGGGTGGATCACTGGAGGTCAGGAGATCGACACCATTCAGATCATCATGGTGAAACCCCGTCTCTACTAAAAATACAAAAATTAGCTGGGCGTGGTGGCACACGGCTATAATCCCAGCTACTTGGGAGGCTGAGGCAGGAGAATTGCTTGAACCTAGGAGGCAGAGTTTGCAGTGAGCCGAGATCGCCCCATTGCACTCCAGCCTGGGCGATGAAAGCAAAACTCCGTCTCAAAAATAAATAAATAAGTAAGTAAAATTCAAGTGCAGAACAGTGTACATAGAATATATTCATTCTGTTAAACAAATTAATGCATATGCATTTAATATTGCTGAAAGTATACAGAAAATAGGGTCCTAGTGGATGTATCTTGAAAGAGGACCTGAACACTCGGAAGTTTTCCCAACGGGAGGAAGCCTTAATTTTTATTCACACTCTTTTGTTCTGTTTGAATTTTATTTTTATCATAGCCACATATTGCCCTTTCTATTAAGGAAAAAAAAAAGCTAATTTTAAAAGAACTTTTTAAATTTTAAAATGATCTATGGGCTTTGGGATCACAGTGGCGACCTTAACAAGATTTGTTTAAATGGAGTCATGAGGGAGGAAGGCATGTCGGCATGACTGAAAAGTAAGAGGAAGATGAGTAACTAATGATAACAGAGACAAAGACTCTAGAAGTTTTACTGTGAATGGAAAAAGAGTGATATAGTAGTAGCTGAAGGCAGAAGCATGGTCAAGAGAAGAAACTGTTTTGTTTGAGTTTTGTTTTCAAGTTAGGAGAATTTGAGAATGTTAAATGTTGATGGGAAGGCTCTTGAGGAGAAGAGAGGAGTCACTCGTGGACTGCATAAGCACCCCAAGAAGGTGGAAGAGGATGGTCTCGCAGGCACGGCTGAGGGCACTTCCTCCACTAAAATGAGAGGTCAGGGCAGGAGGGGGCTGCAGAGATGAGTCATTTGGCACTCGGAAAGTGAGGAGTTGGGCAATTTTCTGTCTTACGGCTTCCGTCTTTTTTGTGAAATAAGTGATATCTGCTGAATTAACGAAAGAGTGGAATATGAGAAGACGGGCGTCGCAGACACCAGAAGACAGAGATGGTTTGAAACCCTCATTTCAGAGGACGGGAGGGCACCTCCATTAGAGATGAACAGAAGGCTTGCCCAGATGAGGTTGGAATTCGCAGATTTATAGTGCAACCAACCAATCTGTTCTATGTAATTTTTTTTTCCAACAGTATCTAGAAACCTGGTGTAGGCATAAAGAAAGCCAGGAGCTGGACTGCGGCCTTGACAAATGAGTACCAGCCAAACATAAATGGCAAAGGAGTTCATATTAAATAGACTCCTCCACCTTCCATCTCTCTTCCACATCTTCAAATCCCATCAGTATTCTCTACGTGCATTTTTTCACATATTCACAATTCATAAACCTTTGCATGTTGTTCTGGCTAATTAGTCTTAAGTAAATTAAAGAGAGAGGAAAAATAACTTCAAATGTCAGAGATTGGAATGGGAGGAAAGGGAAAGAACTAAATTGTTGAACACTGCTTACTGTGCTACATATTTATAAACTTGGTCTCATTTACTATGGAGTGGGAAGTGACTATTTCCTGATACTCCTTTCTAACAAATTTTTAATAAAGTCACTATTCTTCTCTTTCTGAAACCATAGAACTAATAGAGAAACTCACCTCTCTGAGATCATATACTGTCAAAGATATGGAAATTATGGACATGATTATGATGGCAAAAGCATATTCCTTATAGTCTTCACTAAACCACAAACAGACACTGAAGAGTTGAAATATATAAAATGGATTTAGAACCTGTTGGCAGACATAAAAACAGGAAAGCAAGCGAGATTTTTAGGCTTCACACTTAGCTCTTTATTTACTTGTTTTCATACTCATCTTCATGACATACATCATCCCACACAATAGTCTTATTATATTTATTCAGCAACTGACAAGTGCCAGACACTGCTCTAAGCAACTTTACTTGAATTTTCTCATTGAATTCCCACAATTACCTTATTAACCAGAAGTTACTTATCTCCATTGTAATGATAAAGAAACTGAACCTTAGATCTTGAGAAATACGTCCAAAGTCATGCGACCATGATTGCCACAGACCCAAGACTTAAACCCAGGCAATCTGACCCCAGAGCACTTACTTTTAATCACTGCCGCACTTTACAATTTACAAAGTAGTGTCTCATGTATTGACATGTTGACCATTACAATAGTTATTTAAGGAGTAGATGTTGTCATCTCCTGTTTACATTTACTGGCCTTCAGAAAGGTGAAGTATTAGTTCAGGTTTACAAAGTTAAAATACTTTCTAGTCTCTTCTTCTCTATGACATAACACCTGCCATATTTGAAGTCGTTAAGGAACTTGATTAATGGGTGAGTTGAAGACTGCATGTTCTTGTTAAGTAGAAAGCAGTAAGCTGCAAAAGAGCATCTAGAACACTGTGCGAGAGAGTAGCTGTTAACTTCAACAGCTGGAATTCAGCTTTGGTCAAAAAACATGTTGTGCCTTCACTGAAATTCCCCCTAGTTGGTTTCCTTCTGTCTAAAACAGAAATGGCAATCCTTTCTTCTGGTTAGAGAGGCAGCACACAGAAACATTCCCCATTGGTTTGTTTTACTTTCTTTCATGCCTGACAGCTTGCTGGAAATACTTTAAAAGCACCTTAAGTTTAGTAAGCTTTTCTAAGGCAAGGAGGAGTGGAGAGGGAGCACAGGGAAGCCAGAGTACAGCTAGAGGGCTATGGTTTGACAATAATCATTGTAAGGTGAAAAAATGAGGATCCCAGTGATAGGGTCCAAAAGGGAAATTTCATCTTATACCTTGAGATCTCCAGTACTAATAAGGCTGAATAAATGGGGTTTTTTCTTCCTACATTTTTAGGCACCAAGGAACTTGTATCTGTTACCTAACAAAAGGATTAGCTTAAAAAAATTGAGTTTCACGAAGTTGAAACAAGTTAAGCAGCACAGTATTAAAAAAGAAAAGAAACATTACATTCATCCAACCACTAAATGTTAAGTAAGTACAATGAGTTTCACACCCTGTCTTGCATATAGCAATCTGCAAAAGAACCACTTGAAGAAAAAGAGTAACCAAGAGATATGAGGATAATATGCTTGGCATACTTCCAAAATATATTCTATATTATAGTTACTTATTAACAAGTAGCACTCCTGATTATTTCAATGGAGTCAAACTTCTTTATTTTCTATCCAACACCAAGAGAAAATGCTGGAGAAATTACCTCCTTGATGAGCAGTTTCCAAATTGGTGTAACTTCAACATCGATAGTATTAGGCCCACATATTAACCTCCTATAGAAAGAAATCACATATCACTCCATCACAAATAATACAATTAAAACTCACTCCTCACCTATTCAGAAAAAAGTCTATTCCATGTTCAATTTCTCACTCGTGGGACCAACATAAGCCTCCCTTGTTATATACCATTCCCATCCTTCTCAAAATAATGGGAGGTGAGGGTTCCCAGTTGCAAAAACGATAAATATGACCATATTGCTTCTAGAACTATATTCTTCCCAAGGTCTAAATATTTTTCTAAATGGTATTTTGGGTATTTAATATTAAATATTGTCTCATTCAAGTAGTTTCAGGATTGGCATGTTCCCAACTCTGTCTCTCCTCAATTCCAGTTTTATTACTATAAGACCATGAGACAGTTAAGAGAAAATACCTTTATTGATAAGGAAATGCTGTTTCTACTTTCCTACCCCTATTTAGTAGTTCTGGAAAACTTCAGAACGTATTTTGATGTAGGTGGAAAGTTCTGTGATTTCAAAAATAACTCTACACGCATAACTATTCGGCTTTTTGATTCAGTGTCTCTAAAACTCAGAGATGTGTTTCTTTGATTATGCAGAGGAAAGACATTTACGAGTTACATTACTGTTGAAAACACTAACCGCTTTCTCTGTGTCTTCCACCTCGATGCTCAGATTAAATAGCTTGGTCAAATGTATGAGAGCAGTGCTTCTCAAACTTTAACATTTATATAGCTCACTTGGTAATATTGTTAAAATGAAGATTCTGATTCAACGGGATGAAAAGTGGTCTGAGATCATGCATTTCTAACAAGCTCCCAGCTGATGCAGATTCTGCTAGGCTCTACATCTCTTCAAAGTACTAGAAATGGGGAAGGGCGAAGCATGTGAATCATAGAAACTTAGAACAGCAAGGCCTTTAAAGAGTCCTTCTCCCCCTGTCTATGATTGGGAAACAAAGGTCCAGGGAGGAAAAGATATTTGTTCAAAGCCCACAGACTCTTGACATACCAGTGCCCTCCCTAAATCTCTCTTCTCTGCCTAATAATTCATTTGGAATTGTGGAGCTACACATCTTGCATGGTGTTCTACTGCTGCTCCATGGTTATTATTTAACTGCATTATCATGATCTAAGATGTATTTCTTGATTATAACCTAAACTGGCTCAACTTTATATTATAATAACCTTGAGAAACATTGTATGGAGTAGAAAGAGCACTACATCTGCAGCCAGGAGTGTGGGCCTCGAATTAGTTCTTCCGCTACTAATTCCCATCTGTGTGACCTTGTTCCAGCCATGAAATCTTTCTGAGTCTCAGATTTCTCGTTTGTTGTATGGAAATGGTGATAATGTCTGTTCTACCTGCCCCATAAGGTTGCTCTGAAGATGACGTAATATAATGTATGTGAAAGATTTAATTTAACAATTACTAAATAGAGCTGTACAATATTTTCTGATATTAATCCATTAAGATAACTATTTACTGAGCTGTCTATTTGGCTAACTGATAATAATCCTTTTGAGCTAGTATAGGCAATAACATGCATGGTACCTAATCTCTTGTTCTTCTCTTGTCAAGCCTGATCCAAATTTTTGATGTATCTTGGCAGAACTGAGCCAGTCTTCCAAAGAGCTAAAATAATAATAATGAAAAGAACATATTTAGCAATAATATTTTTGAGATAACATTTTTCTTCTTTGGCTGTACTCGCTAAAACAACTTACCCAATTTTCTGGAACTGTCCTTCTAAGTAGTTCCAAACATATCTTATTTTCTGCACTTTTATGCATCTCACCTGCAAAAGAAAAGTACTAAGAAAACCTCTAGTTTGAGGATCAGAGAATAAACAGCAACCAGTGGCTAAAGAAGCATTTGTTTAAAAAGCAAAGATAAAACTTTAACATACTTATTTAAGATTTTATCCTTTTCTAACTTATCCTTTGCTTTTCTATATACAAATGGTACTCTTTATTAGAAGTCATCATTTAATCAACATGTATCACGGACCTACTATATAGAAAAATATATATGAATAAAACTTAGTCTCTGCATTCTACTACTTTATAAACTAAGAAGGAAAAATTTCCAAAAAAAAAAAAAGACATAGAGTCCAATATGTATGTCAAAAAAATTAAAACATAATAAAATAAAAAATACGTTTTTGAAATGCTATAGACATAAACAGAGAGAAGATGATGGAAGGCAATATGATGGAGATGATGTATGAGTTACAGTGTTGAAGGATTAGAAGACTTTTACTCAGATGAGAAAATAGAAAGTATTTTAAAGAGATTGCTCACAAGTTAGTTTGGGGGAAGAAGGCCAGTGAGCATGCCTATTTGTAGAATGAAGAACGAAGCTAGAAAGACAAACTGAAACCGAAGTATTGATACCAGAGTTGAGAAGAAATTACTTAGACAGATAATGAGGTTACAGAAGTCCTCAGTAAAGTTTTCTTTTTAATGAAAAGCAGTGCCCAGTCATTTTTCTTTCTAACATAAAAAGACCCAACTATATGCAACCTATGAAGAATCATTTAACTAGTAATAACATACATAGGATGAAAATGAAAGAATGGAAGAAGACATTCCATGAAAATGGAAACCAGAAGAGATTAGAAATAGTTATACTTATGTCAGATAAGATACACTTTAAATTAAAACTATAAAAAGAGACAAAGAAGATCATTGCATAATGACAAAGGAGTCAATTCAGTAAGGGATTAACGCTCATATGTATGCACCCAACATGGGAGCACCTAAATATGTAAAGCAAATATTAATAAAACCAAAGGGAGAAATTGACTGCAACACAATGATAGTAGAGAATTTCAACACCTCACTCACAGCAAAGAACAGATCATCCAGACAGAAAATTAACAAAGAAATATCAAATCTAAACTACAATGTAGACCAAATGGACCTAACAGACACTTACAGAACATTCCATTCAACAGTTGCAGAATATACATTCTTCTCAACTGCTCATGGAACAGTATCCAGAATAGATTATACATTAGGTCACAAACAAGTCTTAACAAATTTTAAAAACTGAAATCATATCAAGTATTTTTTTCTGACTACAATAGTATAAAAGTAGAAATCAATAAAAGCAAGAAAAACTTCAGAAACTTTGCAAATACATACAAATTAAACAACATGCTCTTGAACAACCTTTGGTCAACAAAGAAATTAAAAGAGAAATTTCAAAATTTCTTGAGACAAATGAAAATGAAAACACAGCTTATCAAAAACCTATGGGATACAGAAAAAGCTGTTCTAAGAAGAACGCATATAGCAATAAATACCTCTATACAAAAAA
The DNA here is from genome assembly GCF_049350105.2 of Macaca mulatta. NCBI lineage: Eukaryota > Metazoa > Chordata > Mammalia > Primates > Cercopithecidae > Macaca > Macaca mulatta. Next base: position 5,262,452 of record NC_133407.1, on the reverse strand, counting down.
GAATGATCTCAAATAGACAATCTAACATTGCACCTCAGGGAAAAATGAGAACAAACTAAATCCAAAATTAATAGAAAGAAGGAAATAATAAAGATCAGAACAGAGGTAAATAAAACAAGAAAACAAAAGGTCAAAAAACCCAAAGAGCTGGATTTTTTAAAAGATAAACAAAATTAACAAACGTCTAGTCAGACTAAAGAAAAAAAGGGAAGACTCAAATAAAATCAGAAATGAAAAAAGAGACATTACAAATGATAACAAAGGAATACAAAAAACCCAGGAGATTATTATAAACAATTATATACCAACAAGTTTGATAAATCTAGAAGAAATGGAAAAATTCCTGGACACATGTAAGCTATCAAGATTGAATCATGAAAAAATAGAAAATGTGAACAGATGAATTAGCAGAGATTGAATCAGTGATAAAAGTCTTGCATCAAAGAAAAGCTCAGTACCTGATGGCTTCACTGCTGAATTCTACTAAACATTTAAAGAACACCAATTCTACTCAAACTATTGCAAAAAATTGAAGAGGGGAAAATATTTCCAAATTCATCTATGCTTCACCCTGATAACAAAACTAGAGAAGAGCAAAACAAAAAAGAAAACCATATGTCAATATTCCTGACAAACCTAGAAGCAAAAGTTGTCAACAAAATTAAAGTTAACAGCATATTTAAAAGATCATTTACCATGATCATGTGGAATTCATCCCGGGATACAAGGATGATTCAACATATACAAATGAATAAACATAAAATATCACATTAACAGAATGAAACACAAACACCATATGATCATTTGAACAAATACAGAAAAGCATCTGACAAAATTCAACATCATGATAAAAACTCAACAAAACAGATATAGAAGGAATGCATCTTAACACAAGAAAAGCCATGCAAATCAACAGCTAATATTATACAAAACTAGAAAATATTGTAAGTTTTTCCTGTAAGATCTAGAACAAGACAAGAATGCTTGTTTTCATCACTTTTATTCAACATATTACAGGAAGTCCTAGCCAGAGCAATTAGGCAAGAGAAAGAAGTAAAAGACATCAAAATTGGAAAAGAACTTAAGTTGCCCCTTTTGGCAGATGACATGATATCATATATAGAACATCCTAAAGCCTCCACACACACAAAAAAACTAATAAACAAATTCAGTAGAGTTACAGAATACAAAATCAATGTATAAAAATCAGCAGCATTTCTATAACTAATAGCAAACTATCTGAAAAAGAAATCAAGAAACTATCCCATTGGCAACGGCTACAAAAAAATAATAAAATACGTAGGAATAAATTTAACCAAGGTCTTGAAAAATCTCTACACTAAAATCTACAAAACATTATTGCAAGAAATTGAAGAAGACAAAAATAATTGAAAAGATATTCCATTCTCATGGATTGAAAGAACTAATCTTGTTAAAAATGCCCATACTGTCAAAAGCAATATACAGATTCAATTAAATTCCTATCAAAATACCAGTGATATTCTTCACAGGAATAAGAAAAACAATCCTAAAATTGGTATGAAACCACAAAAGACCCTGGATACCCAAAGCAAACAGAGCAAAAAGAGCAAAGCTAAAGGCATCACACCATCTGACTTCAAATTTCACTACAAAGCAATAGTAACTAAAACAGCACGGTGCTGGCAGAGAAATAGACATATAGACCAATGGGACCACATAGAGAAAACAGAAATGAATTCACACACTTGCAGGCAACTAGTTTTCAACAAAGGTGCCAAGAACACACAACGAATAAAGGATGGTCTCCTTAATAAATAATGCTGAGATAGGCCAGGCATGGTGGCTCATGCCTGTAATCCCAGCACTTTGGGAGGCTGAGACAGGTGGATCACTTGAGGTCAGGAATTTGAGACCAACCTGGCCAACATGGCAAAACCCCATCTCTACTAAAAGTACAAAAGTTAGCTGGGCATGGTGGTGGGTGCCTGTAATCCCAGCTACTCAGGAGGCTGAGGCAGGAGAATCGCTTGGACCTGGGAGGCTGAGGTTGCAGTGAGCCGAGACCCTGCCACTGTACTCCAGCCTGGGAGACAGGGCAAGACTCTGTCTCTCTCTCTCTCTCTCTCTCTCTCTCTCTCTGTCTCTCTCTGTCTCTCTCTCTCTCTCTCTCTCTCTCTCTCTATATATATATATATATATATATATATAAATCAAACTGAGAAACCTGGCAATCCACATGCAGAAGAATGAAGCTAGACCCCTATATCTTACCATACACAAAACTCAACTTGAAATAGATTAAAGACTTAAATGTAAGATGGGAAATGATAAAACTACTGAAAGAAAAATATAAGGTCTGACATGGCATTGATCTGGGCAAGGATTTTTTGGATAAGACTCCAAAAGTGCAAGCTACCCCAAAACAAAAATAGACAATTGAAATTACATCAAGCCAAAAGCTTCTATACAGCAAAGGAAATAACTAACCAAGTGAAAAGACAACCTACAGAATGGAAGAAAATATTTGCAAACTGTATATCTGACAAGGGGTTAATATCCAGAATATATAAGGAACTCAAAAAACTCAGTAGCAACAAAACAACTATTTGATAGAAAATGGGCAAAAGACCGAAACAGACATTTTTCAAAAGAAGACATACAAATGGCTCACAGATAAATGAAAACATGCTTAATATCACTGGTCATCAGGGAAATGAACGTGAAAACCACAGTGAGCTATCACCTCACTCCAGTTAAAATGCTATTATCAAAAAGACAAAAAAAAAAATGACAAATGCTAGCGAGGATATAAAGAGAAGAAACTCTTGTACACTGTTAGTGGGAATATAAATTAGTACAGTCATTATGAAAAACAGTATACAGGCTCCTTATAAAATTAAAAATAAACCATCATATGATCCCTTAATCCCAATAGTAGGTATATATCTAAAGGAAAAGAAATCAGTATGTCAGACAAATATCTGCACTCTCATGTTTATTGCAGTAATATTCACAATAGCCAAGATATGGATTAACCTAAGGGTCTATCAATGGATGAATGGATAAAGAAACTGTACATATACATTTTCTTTGTGGAATGTTATTTGGCCTTAAAAAGAAGGAGATTCTGTCAGTTTTGACAACATGGATGAACCCTGAAGAGATGTTAAATGAAATAAGCAAGACACATAAGGCAAATACTGCAGGATCTGACTCATTTGTGAAATCTAAAACAGCTGATGTCGTACAAGTAGAGAGCAGAATATTGGGTATCAGAGGCTGGGGGGAACAGCATAGACAATGGGATGGAGGAAGGTTGGTCAACAGTACAAAGTTACAGTTAGAGAGAAGGAATAAATTTTGTTGTTCTTTTGCAGAGCAGGGTGACTATGTTTAGTAATATTGTACTGTACTGGGTCCCACCCTCAAGGATTCTGTTTTGTCTGCAGTGCATTCTGGGCATAAATATTTTTAATTTTCCTCAGGTAATTTTAATGTTCAGCCAAAGTTGAGGAACAGTATCTAGAGCTTCCTTCTGTAGCTACTCTGCTAAATCGCTATTTGAGAACTTCAACTAAATTTTTCTGCCCTTCAGTTTCCCCATGAATACATTTAGGCAATTGGACAGATTATGTCTATGTTCTACCTCAGCTTCTCTCTAGATATTCTATGCTCAAGAATGTTATCATCATTATAACCATTAGATACATTTTAAAACTGGAAAGACCATATAGCTGGCACAAAATAAGTGCTCAATACATTTTTTATTAAATAAATGAGTGAAAGCTTTGCAAAACCACATCAACCAGAAATGCAGTTTAAATCCCTTAGCTCCAAGGTCTAGGTTACCAAAAATGAATGTTAACTCTATGCCATAGGTGTATGTGCATGTACACATGTGCACGTGCACGCACGCGTGCACACACACACACACATACACACACAGAGAGGCATTCAAACTTACCAAATAGCATGTAAAATGCTGTATTTTTTTTATTTTACAGAATGGATTTATTTCAGCAAGGTTGGTTGCAACATACTGCATTTAAAAAGTATATCTTATTTCCAATTTATAGTGAATTGCCAGTAGGAATGACACACAATCTCTAATTTGCAGATTTCACAATCTGCAAAGGAAATATTTGTAAATGACAGGCTCTAGGGCGTGTTAGCCATCATGACACATGTTGGAATCTCAAGCGTCTTGCCTCACAATTTGCTTTTCTCTTCAGTATTCTTTGCAATTTTGCAAATACAGCAGGATTGTAATCACAGCTACTATTTTGGGGGCATGTTAGGACTTTTCACATGTTATGTTTAGTCTTTTCCATCATCCTGTGCTAGGGCAGATATTATTTTCTTCTTCACTTTGCACCTGAAGTTCATTTTGCTTAAGTAACTTTCCAGGAATTCGAACTCTAGCCCATCTGGCTCCAAAGTTCAGTCTCTTAAAGGATATCATATTCAAGCTAGTCCCAAAGGAAAATCTGAAAATCCATTGACTTCAGGATTAAAGCTGTATAAAGTGATGGCTGCCTACTTATTAATTACATAAATGCAAAAATCTGTGTTAGAAAAATTTTAAAGGACAAATTGTGGTTCCAATGTGAGGCCCCGGATCAGTTTGAGAACCTCTTATCAAGAGGCAGAAACCACACACTGAGGTTGAAAAATGTGTAAAACATAATAGACATGAAACATCTGTAGATGAAGGCAGCAATAATGAGAAATAAAGAGGCTACTGGTAAGTTTTACCTCAGGCCAGAGGATAGAAAATTCCATTATCTTCCGACAGTTTCTTAAGCCATTCCTCACAGAATGAGAAGAATGGCTCCATCCTAGACCTTTTGAGCACATTTGCGATTCCCCCAGGAGAAACCGTCTCTGCTGGGAGTTTATCTGCTTCCCTATCACTCTCAGAGTCTCTGGAAGCTGGTAAGAGGATGTTAAGCACAATATTTGCAAGAGATGAGGTTGATTTGCCCATTTCCTGGAAATTCAGACCAGGAAACAGCAATTAGGAAACCAAATCTCTGCTGCGGGGTGAATTGCATCTTTCTGCTCAGGCATCAGGAAGATTTCCTCTCCCCGGGCTTTCTGCTTGTGATTTCTTGTTAGAACATGTTATAAGAGCAACTTGTTTAACAGGTTAAGCACTGGGTGTTAGCTTTGCCTGCAACTCTGCCAGATGGTCCTTAGCTTCTCCTCTTAGCCTATGTTTCCAAACCTGACATAGTTCTTTGCTGTAATCTTCAGACTTCCTTTAAACCAGTGATCTCCAACCTTTTTGGCACCAGGGACCGGTTTTGTGGAAGACAACTTTTTCGCGAATATTGGGGATGGGGTGATGGTTTCAGATCATCAGGCAATCGTTAGATTCTCATAAGGAGCACTGTAACCTAAATCCCTCACATGAGCAGTTCACAATATTAAGGATTTCACTCCTATGAGAATCTCATGCTGCTGCTGACCTGACAGGAGGCAGAACTCAGGCGGTAATGCTTGCTAGCTTGCCGGCAGCTCACCTCCTGCTGTGCGGCCTGGTTCCTAACAGTCCATGGACAGGGCACCGATCGGTGGCCTGGGGGTTGGGGACCCCTCCTTTAAATGCCCCTAAATGTTACCCTCTTGATAATGCTGTTATTGTCATCAAGGCTGAGCCCGTGACAGCTCCTCTGACTTTAATGAAAGTTTTGTTACTAGCATAGTTCATTGAAGTTCACAAATGACCTTAATACCCATCGTCTCATTGTATGTTCATAACAGCCCTGAGAAAGGCAAAGAGAGGGTATTACTTTTATTTTATAAATAAGAAACTCAAGACCAGAGAGGCAGTAACTAACCAAACTGCCTATGCCATAGCTGGTAAATGAAGGCAGTACACCTATCACAACTTTCCATTTCAAGACCCCTGCCCCTCCTGCAATTCTGTGCGTTGACTTGGCCATTTCTTCATTGATCTGTTCACTTATTTATTTGATGCTACTAAAGATGCTAGAATTTCAGAGCAATGAAACTATGAGAACATAGGCTATCTGGGAAGCTTACTTCTCCAGGTGAATGGACATCTAACAGATTAGGGCAACTATTATTTGGAGGTACCTGACCTCCTTTGTTTTTGTTTATTTGGGCAGTTAAGACAATTGGGCAGGTGGAGCACCGTAGCTCACCCCTGTAATCCCAGCACTTTGGGAGGCTGAGGTTGGTTGATCACCTGAGGTCCGGAGTTCAAGACCAGCCTGGTCAACATGGTGAAACTCCGTCTCTACTAAAAACACAAAAATTAGCTGGGTATGGTGGCAGGTGTCTGTAATCCCAGCTACTTGGGAGGCTGAGGCAGGAGAATTGCTTGAACCCGGGAGGTAGAGGTTGCAGTGAGCCACGACAGCGCCATTGCACTCCAGCCTGGGCAACAAGAATGAAACTCCATTTCAAAAAAAAAGACAACTGGGTGATAACAATTGACAATAGGAAAATTGCTCATAATTTACTTTTATTATTTTAAATAACTGACCTTGAGCTCATAAAACTAAACAGCTGACTACCCATACATAAATGTAAGAGAAAACATTCTGTCTTACAAAATGTTTTTAATATGAATGTTAACTAGTCATAATCCAAGCAGAACTAATTTAATAGGGTGAAGACGGAGCAACCCAAATACATTTGAATGACAAGAATTCAAATAAGGTCATATTTGCAGGCATAAGCAAACCTCCTGGGATATCCCTGGGTGATTACCTTTAATATAAGATTAACCCGGTTACATAGATTGTAATATAGGGCACAATACTATTAAAAGCTAATAGGTAAGAACTGGGCTGGGCAGTACATGCCTGTAATCCCAGCTATTAGGGAGGCTGAGGCAGGAGGATCACTTGAGCCCAGGAGTTTGAGGCTGCAGTGTATTATAATCATGTGCCTGTGAATAGCCACTGCAACATAGTGAGATCCTACCTCTAAGAAAGGAAAAGAAAACAGAACAAGTATGTATTGAGCATCTGCTATATACCTGGAACTACTTTAATCTTTGTATTTCTAAATTTATTGAATTTTATCAATTAATATTAGAAATAGACATTATTATCATCATCTTGTAGATGAGAAAACAGGCTCAGCAGAGTTAAGATCAATGGTTGCACTATTTAGAAGGATGAAGCTGAGATTTGAACTGTCTGGCTCCAAAGTTCACGTTTTAAATATACACTATCAAATGAGGATTGGCACCATGGAGGAGCTGCATTTAACTTTACACTTGAGGGGAAAAGGGTGAAATCTCTCCGGCATCAGCAGTAGCCATCCGTTGACTTACCTTTAGGTCTGGCTTTCTTATGGCTCTGTTTATGATATACTCCTCATCTGTAATGACAGGGTGGTCAGGAGTGAGACCAAATGCGCTGTTTAATGCTGACAGGTAGATCCATATTACCTTTTTCCAAGAGTAAATTTGGAATTCATCCTGAGGAGATAGACATCAAAAGCCCCATGAAGTTAAGAGAGGTCAGCAGGCTAAAATTCAACCTGAAAAACATCCTTTTAATATAATTCTGTAAGTGTTTGGAGTTCGTGAACATTCCAGACAGAATGGTTTGTCTCTGAAAGATGATGGATATAGAACCTTGAGGGAAAATGACCTGTCATCATTGATTGAGGAATCTGGATATGAAGATGAGGCACTGACACGTAACAAAGCTTGAGGGTCAGGAGGCTCATTCGCAGGTAAGAACTAGTTCACTGCATCACCTTTCAGCCCATGGCCTGATGACTATCCCCATCTTTCGAGGCTTAACTCAAATTCCACCCCCTACAGAACAGCCTCATTAACACCCTTCCACCAGGGGGAAAAAAAACAAAACCTGTCACTTTGTTAACTTCAAAAACATGTTAAGTGTCCCTCTCTTGTGGTCTTAATCACTTTTTGCCTGTATTCTCTTAGTTCTTCTAGACTACCTGGAATGTAGGGACCATGTTCTATTGTTCCTTATCCCCATTCATGTGGAGCACTGAGACCTGCTCAGTAAGAGTCCGAAGAATGGATGAAAAAGACTGAATCTATGTACTGAACCTGCCCAAGGTAATTGTCAAGATGTTAGCACAGGTGTGGTTGAAGAAGGCACCTTATTGCATGACCCTAATTAAAACTGCTTCCCTTTGCAGTTCACTGATTACTTCATCACAGAGTAAAATTAGAGGGAGAAGCACAGGATTGAGAAACAGATACCACAATGGTCCCTTAGAGACTGATCTGACAGTGGTTATTATCTGAACGGGTAAATACTAGACATAAAACCCACTCAGATGACTGATAAACCTCAGGATTTAAGAAGTATAAAAGAAAAAGTCAAACGTGGGAACAATGTGATGCTTGGGAAATGTAGGTCAGAGCTGGGAATTGTGTCCACCACCACACCCACTTTTGCTATGAAGAGTGCCCTAGCTGACTCTGCAAAAGGCAGGGAGGGGAAGATACAATCATTGTAGCTAATCTCTTATATTGGTCCTCCTAAGAGGAGACCATCTGGAAGCCTTTGCTCCTGCTGCCTCCTTGCCTGTAGTACATATTCTTCTCTCTTCTCCTTAAGTCTTTACATGGCTGGAGTCTACCATCCTTCAGGGTCCAGGTCAGAGTTCATGTCCTGAGAACCTCCCTAATTTCTCTGGGTGATCTCTCCTCTAAGTCATCAGTGTTCTCGAGATTCCCAACACATTTTACCCTTTGCCTATCCACCTTACCACTTCTCTTGGACTGTGGGTGAGAATTGTGTGTGACACATGTCTGTACTTCAGCCAGGCTTTGCACAGATTCTGTGTGCATATGTGTGTGTGTGTGTGTGTGTGTGTGAAAAAGGGAGAGAGAGAGACAGAGAGAGAGAGAGAGAGAGAGAGATGAAGAAGGGAAGGAAGCCAACAAAACCTTAATAGAAATTGGAATGTTAATTAATCAATTTTAAAAGCCAGTGAAATTGGCTGTTATCCTATGGATTTAAAAAAAAAAAAAGGTGACTAAGTCAATTCAAATTAAATTGTATGGAGTTAAGAATGATGAGCCTAAGAATGGTGGAAGGGAGCTAAATTTTCAATGACTAAGCCAGTGATCTGACAGACATGGTCTAGGTATGGTAGAGTAGGCAACCAACTCTCTTGAACAAACCTTGACACAGTTCAGCATTATATAGCTTTGCTTTTGATTTCATCAAAGCAGTTTTTAAATAAGAACTTCCCATTTCTAATAATAGTTAATATTTATTTCACACTTACTGTGTTCCTAGCACATAATGCCACATACGTATTATTTCATTTAATGTCAAAACCCCTATGGAATTGTTGCAGTTAATTATTCTCCCATTTAGTTGGCATGGAAAGAAAGACATACTTGGTAACTATTAGAGCAGGGACTTAACAGTCACATCCCCACTCTTGCTTGCCTCCTCGAGTCCCCTCCAACCTTCCACTTTATTCTACAGTTTTGCTAAAAAATATAATTTGATTGGACTGCCATTTTTATGTCGAGCCTGAACTGGGACTTCTAAAGAACATAGTTTCAATGACAAATTTGGTAAGAAAATGTATAATTTGTAGGTAAACAGGAACACAAATCATAAAAGAGCCATCAAGATCAGAGACCTCTGGCCACCAAGTAGGAAGACAGCAACTAATAATCATCTCCAGTGAATTAAAATAATATTAACAACTAATTTTCATATGATTATATAGCAGTTTGTAGAAATTTTGTTATGTTATCTTATTTTAGGCTTACAATTCTCTAATGTTGGTATTATAATTATCTCCATTTTGCAGATGAGAAAACTGATCATCAGCAAGGCTAAGAATTACTCAAGCTAGTCTGAAATTGGTAGTAGGAATAAAACTGAGACTTGAGTCCAGATCTTTCCATTCCAAATCTTGGCCCCTTCTCTTTATTTCAACAAGTTGTCCCATGGTGTCTATGGCTGGCATGTAAAAATCACCTTGAATTCCGCACCAAGTGACAAATAGTATCCAGTTTCTCACAATGTGCTCTCCTGACAGCATAGAACCTAATTCCTGAAGTCAAGCTGTCACCCTCTGGCCCTGTGTGACAACAGACAGACCTCCAGACGGTAGTGCCTAAAAGGGGAAAAGCAAAGTGTTCAAGTTCTCAAAGGCCATATTAACCCAGTGCACCAACTGTATGCCTTAGTCTAGGTGTGTATTAAAAACTGACATTCACCTATATACCTATATCTTCTTATAGTTCATAATATTACCAAATCAAAGGTGCTTGGATATATTTGCCTTTAAGCTCATTTCCTGTCATCCCCATTTACTCCTAACCCCAATAACTCATAATTCTGTATGATACAAAGTAGAATTATATAGAAAAAATAAAAGATAGGGCAGCTAGATGACCCTTTTGCTTAGAGTAGGGGAGTGACACTGACTTCTTTCTTATATATTACCCTGTTGAGGACTCTGTCAAATCACCCAGCTTTTTAAGGGGAAAAAAGCAAAGAAATGGAAGGAAAGTACACCAATGTGAAGTGGTCACTTCAAGCAAAATCATTGACTTCTCTTTTTTCATTCTGGGATTGTTGAATATGGAAAGAGCACAGGCTTCAGGCCTGAACTCAAATCCCAGCTCTAAACTGTCTTACAGCTGTCTGAAGCTAATTTTCTTTATTTAGAAAATGGAGATAATACCAAATTTCATGGATGTTTGAAGGATTAAATGAAATAATACATAATGTGTCTGATCCAAGGTTTGCCCCATAGCAGGGAGGCAATAGATGGTATGGTTCTGTGCCTCATTTTTCATAGCACGTTGTTTCTGAGATCTTTCTGTAAGTAGGAACTTACTCTCCCTTTGAGGAAATTCTAAAAGTCTCTCAATTTTTCCTTTGTGGAAAAGCAGCATCTTTACCTGGAAATGGCTTTTTCTACTTTAGTCTGTTTCCCAGCTCTCCTCAAAGCAGGTAATGATTTGTAAAATACCTAAATGTACCAGAGGAGCTACCATTTTAAATAATTGGTTTATAATGCAAATAATCCAAAGTGCTTGCCTGGCAAATCTGGACTTTTTGCAAACCTCAGGTCTCATTGAGAAGGCTTTACCTCCTCTTTATCAAAAATATTAACCAGATCAGTCCTTGAACTCTAAAAAAAATAGGTTTTACAAGAATTCCAGAGTGCATTTCAAAAGTCAAATGCACAAAAAGGACCAGTGTTTGACCTGGACTGAAAAACAGAGGAAGAAACCTGGACATTTTTTATTTCCTATGGCTTTGTACTTTCTGACCCTGGAAATGCCAGATAAACTTTTAGATTTGAATGAAGCAAGTTATCTCGTGATATGGCTTGGCTGTGTCCCCATCCAAATCTCATCTTGAATTATATTTCCCATAATCCCCACATGTCATGAGAGGGACCCAGTGGGAGGTAATTTAATCATGGGGGCAGTTACACTCATGCTGTTCTCATGATAGTGAGTGAGTTATCGCAGGATCTGATGGTTTTATAAAGGGCTTTCCCCTTTTTGCTTGGCATTTCTCCTTGCTGCCGGCATGTGAAGAAGGATGTGTTTGCTTCCCCTTCCACCATGATTGCAAGTTTCCTGAGGCCTCCCCAGCCATGCTGACCTGTGAGTCAAACCTCGTTCTTTTATAAATTATCCAGTCTCGGGTATGTCTTTATTAGCAGCGTGAGAAGAGACTAACACATCTTGCTTACCTAATTCTATCCTTTTACCATAAGAACCTCATCCCTTGAAATTTAAAAGCAATATAATGGTCACTTCAAGTTCAGGCCAATGCTGTGACTTCTCTTGTGTAGTTCACTACACAAAAAAATATAATTCTGAGCTTGCCTTAAGAAGAACCCATTTCAAAATTCCAATGAGACATCAGAAAATGAGTAATTTTCTCCTGGAGATGGATACGTTGCAATGCTAAAACGCTAAACTCTAGCTAAGGTGAAATACCTAGAGGATTATGGATAATGTAATAATAAATTTCTCAGGCTATTCTAAAACACTGCACTGCCTTTATAGGCCCATAACTTTGGTATAATTCTTTCATTTTTATATCTTTCATTTTTTTTCTTTCTCTTTCCCTCTCTTGGCCAGACTCGCTGATGCTCTTAACATACCGACCTCATATTCCCAATGTTTTTTAGCTTGGAAAAAAGATGACATTGGCTAGAATATAGGATTTAGTTATAAGATACATAAAGTTCTAAGTTTTGGAGAAATTCTCACAATAATTATTATCTCAGTATATGTTGTCCAAAAAAAAAGAGGAGGGAGGGACAACACAATGAGGTTATTAACAAAGCAAAGCCTATGTTTATGTTTGTATACAAAACAAGGAAATCTAGAAAACTCAGTATACACTTTTTGGAGAGACCAGGATTTGGGGCTTGCTCATTTTTGTAGTTGTTTTCTGAGGGGAAATGGAGCAGTGGATTAGCCGGTTCATTGACTGAAACTTCTGGAGATATAGTGTGTAGTAAAAAGTTGACTAATGCCCATGGAATGCCTGCATGCCAAGCAGTCTTTATTTCAGAACTTTACACATATCACATGCTTAGTCCTCACAAGGAGACAGGTATTATTACTAGCCCCAGTTAACAGAAAAAAAATGGAGGCAAAAAGAGGTTAAATAACCTGTCTGTTATGAATTGAGTTGTGTCCCCTCAAAATTCATGTGTTGAAGCCCTCACCCCCAATATATCTGGAGATAAATCCTTTAAGAAGGTAATTAATGTTGAAAGAGGCCATAAGGGGACACACTAATCCAACAGGACTAACGTCCATATGAGATGAAGAGACACCAGGAGTGCAAGAGCACAGAGAAGAGACCCCATGAAGACACAGTGAGAAGACAGCCTTCTTCAAGCCAGGAAGAGAGGCCTCACCAGAAACCAACTCTGCTGGCCCTAGATCTTGGACTTTCGGCTCCCAAAACTATGAAACAATAAATTTCCCTTGTTTCAGCAAAACCCAGTGTGTGGTATTCTGCTATAGAAGCCTAGCAGGCAAATACACTGCCCAAGGTCAAGAGCAGTGCTGGGAATCAAATCCAGGTGCTCAGAATCTAGAGTTTATTCTTAAACCACTTCACAACGCTGTCTCTGTAGAATCTGGTCACTGGACAGAGAGTAATTAGACCTCTAGTTCCAACTCTAGCTCAACTCTCATCTTACAGCTATGGGACCCAGAGAATTTTGTTTAATTTCTCTATGCCTCCATCTGTAACATGGGAGAAACATAATCTCTACTGGCAAGGACCAAATGAGACAACTATATGTAAATACCTAGAAAATTGTTAAATCATAATATAAATGGCCCTGTATTATAAAGGATAATAGCCTCAAAACGATTTATCTTAACATTGAGTCATTTCTCAGAGGTCAGCTCACAGAATCTCAGAGATTTCTGGCAAGATGTCTAATGAAAAACCAGACTGAAATGGGGCCGGGCAGGGGAGTGCGTAGGAGAGCAGGATTCGGAAGTAGGAATGTGTACCTGAAAGAAACATAATGCTATATTATTTTCCTCAACTGTGACATTCCACTTTAGTACCCTTGAGATGAAATTCTGGAAGAAACAGTGAGACTACTTATTACAGATTCGACTTAATTCAACTGATAAATTAATTAAGCCCTGCTGTGGCCATGTGCTAGGTGCCATGGGGAATGAAATGTAAACCACAATCACTGTCTTCAAAAAGCTTATAATCTAGACTGTCCAGGGGAAAAAAAAAAGGCTGAGAAGTTCCAGGAATAGAAAGCTTATAATTTTAAAGGCTCAAAAGCTATAAAAAGGAAAGCAGCATAGTGAGAAAAAAAAAGACTCAGGACTTAGAGAAAGACTTAGGTTTCAGTTCTTTGCCCCCACATTCCCTCTACCTGCGTCACTCTCCGTGTGCCTGCCCCAGCAGCCACTGTCACCTTTTAACTCTTATCCTTTGGTGCTCAGAAAGCCTTCCCTGACTGTTTTGACTGAGACAAATCTCTATTATATAATCCTACCATAACCATGAACCTTTCCTAAGGAGTACTTTTAAGAGGTGGATTTTTATATTTATTTGTGTAGTGATCTGACTAACTCCATGAGGTCAAGAACCCTGGTTTTATTAATCACACACACTCACACACTTGCCCATGAGCCAGCACTGTTGGCTGGCATGCAATGTGTGTTCCTCAAATGTAGGAAAGAGAGACAGAAGGAAGGAAAGCCTGGCTTTGATATTTACTGGGTTGTAAAGTCATTTGGTCTGTCTCTATCCTCATCTGTAAAATGGAGATGATAATGCCCATTTTCCAGGGTTGTTATGAGAATTAAATAATCAATGACATACTGCTTTATAAACTGTAAAGTGAATAGTATTTTAATATAAGGTAAAAAGCACTACAGCGGTCACAAATGAAAACCCAGAGCTAATGCAGGACAGGCGATTCACTCCCTCCCTTCTGAACTGGGGCAAAGAATGAATCAACAAAGACTTAACAGAGAAGGGGATATAGCTGAGGAATGAGGAGATTTTAGTAAGTAGAAACAACACCTACTTTTTACATTTACTTGAGAAAGAGAAAGCATGTGTGTGTGTTGACTCCTCACTAGCAAATCACTCTGTAAGGACAAGGATTTCCATCTGTGTTGCTCACAGTTATGTTCCCAGTGCCTGTGCCACTGTCTGATACGTGGTTTGTGTGTAGTAAATACTAACTCACTGAAAACAAAAGTGAATGAATGCATGCATGAATGGAGGGGAGAAGGAATTATCAGAAGAAACTTCATGGGTAAAAGCAGGCACAAAACCGTGTCTTGTTCCAGTAGAAAGTGGTCCTGCTGTGGGAAGCATGGGCTGAGAGACCGAGTTGCAGAGGAGGAGTTGGAAGGAGAGGAGGTAAGGGAGTCCGTGAACACAGATGCTGCCACCTGACAAGAATACTGGTATGCTGGCCAACTTTAAGATGACATTTGCGTGACTGATTTGCAGAGTTTCTAAGTTTTTGAACTAACGCTCCTAGCCCTGACATCTTTAATTGAAACTGAAGCGAAAATGCTCCCCATTAAAACATCAAACGGAAGTGCCTTGAGTCAGGCCAATTTGCTAATCATCACAAAGTTCTCCTCTGCACATCATGGGTCTTTGACAACATGTAACCTACAATGACAATGAAGGGAAAAATGTGTTTGTAATGACAATAAAGATGGAAGCTATGAAAATCATCAGGAGCATCTGAATTCAAAACAACGAATATAAATCATGTCATTTGCATAGAAATGTGACATTGCTACTGATATTGGTTAAAATTCAGAAGTAGATGAATAATGAACACAATGCCACTTTTTAAATTATAAAATAAAAACCTAATGACTTTTATCTTTCAGAAAAAATCTCTCGGAGTCCTTAATAAGAGAAGAAGAACTGAAAATAAACTGTGTACTGAAGACTTTCAGTCACAGTCTTTTTTTCTTTTTTTTTTAATGTCAAGAAATGACGGCCGGGCGCGGTGGCTCAAGCCTGTAATCCCAGCACTTTGGGAGGCCGAGGCGGGCGGATCACAAGGTCAGGAGATCCAGACCACAGTGAAACCCCGTCTCTACTAAAAATACAAAAAATTAGCCGGGCGCGGTGGCGGGCGCCTGTAGTCCCAGCTACTCAGGAGGCTGAGGCAGGAGAATGGCGGGAACCCGGGAGGCGGAGCTTGCAGTGAGCCGAGATCGCGCCACTGCACTCCAGCCTGGGCAACAGCGTGAGACTCCGTCTCAAAAAAAAAAAAAAAAAAAAAAAAAGAAATGACTACCTAATCAGTATCTGTGATAATGATCTGCAATCTTACCAGCATGAGATTGATGATAAATAGCAAGTACTGATTTTTTAATAACATGAAGAACAGATACGCAACACATTTTCAGGTAGGAGTCATCCAGTCCTCCTTAATGGAAAATCGTTATAGTCCAGCTATTGTAATATAATTCAAATAAAATCTTTTTAAGGTGTCATTTTAATGCAAATAACTTAGCAGGAAACTTTTAAACTATTGGTGCCCAAAGCTTATTTTTATCTAAGTCTCAGATAGTAAGAATGTTTGAAATAATTGAGTTCTTGTCTAATTACATGAAGACTAATTTAGAACCTCATTTATTTGGAGAGTCTCTGGCATAGCAGATCCATTTAAAATGACACACAAGAGCAGGTAATTAAAAATTAAAGTTGAAATCAAGATGAAAAAGGCAAGACCGAAGCTGGCTTAGACTGCTCTGATTAGCTGTAGAGGGGCAGTGAAATTTGACAGGGGCTTGATAGACTGTCAAAGATGCAAAGAAAGAGGCAGGATGATGGAATGCAGCTCCCAGGGGCACCAAAGCTTTTTTGAGTCTTTCCAGTATATGTCCACTTACAAAGCTGGCTACATGCAACTAGGAGAGATCATCTGGCTGAGTATGGAAGAGAGCTGGAGATTACCAGTCACAGAAAACCTTCCCTCATGTCCGTTGTCCCAGAAGGGAATGCCAGGCTCCTGGGTAATGAGGAAAAGGCACATTACCCAGATAAGCAAGACCACTAGACACGGGTGCCCCTTGTGCATAGCAAGCTCTTTTGTATACAACACTTTTGGAATGGCTTGAGCAATGACACACAGACACACAATCAAAATGGTCTTTGATCATGCATTTTAGTTTGCAAATTCCTTTTACATACACAACAGCCCTTCATTCTCACACTAGCCCCATTTTACAAGTGGTGAAATTGAGGTCCTGAAAAGTTACGTAACAAACCTAAAGTACTAGGACAAGAAATCAAAACGTTTGACTCCAAATCCCAAAACACATCATCTCCTCATGTAGTGACACTCTTTTTTTATTCGCTCTTAGTGGATTTTTTTCTCTTTCCTCCCTCTTCATTTTCCTCTTACCTATTTTCCTCCCTCTTCATTTTCCTCTTACCTATTTTCCTCCCTTCCTTTTCCATTTCCTTGCCCATTTCCTCTTATTCTTGTCTGTGCCATAACTCTGCCAGCAACTCAGAGCACAGCTCAGCTGAGCAGACCGTCTCAGATCTGGAGAGTTTGCTGACGGACCCTGAAAGGCAGAACGCGGTTCTGTTTCTACTGCAGCGAAAGCATTAGCCTCTGAGAACGAGGTGAGGGCACACAGATGTACTTGTAGAGTACAGTTAAACTATGTTCATGCCAGAAAACAATAGTCTGATAGATTCTTAAGTTCCCTTGGAGGGTTTGATCTATAAAAGGGCCCAAATGGAGTCTTCCATAGATACTCATGCCCCTGCTCTGAGCCCCGGAAAGCAAATTTTACCCCTGCCCCAGAAAGGCACTCAGGCTGTGTATGGGAGGGCCACTCATAACACTTCACTAAATCTGGATTCTTCTCTTTCAGATGATAAATATATACCGTCTGAGCCATCAATCAAATGTCTAGGTCTCTATTTCTCTCCCAAGGACCAAGTGAACAAACGAGCTCCCAAATGGAAGGAAAGAAAGCAGTTTTTCTCTAAATATGGCCCCTTACCAGAATCATTAGCATCACTTGAGAAC
Organism: Macaca mulatta; assembly: GCF_049350105.2. Lineage (NCBI taxonomy): Eukaryota > Metazoa > Chordata > Mammalia > Primates > Cercopithecidae > Macaca > Macaca mulatta. Next base: position 5,244,929 of record NC_133407.1, on the reverse strand, counting down.
CTGTCAAAATGCAATTTCTTGGGTCTCAATCCAAATCTAATGAACTAGAGTCTCTGGGACTAGGACCCAGCAAGCTGTTCTGATAGTCTCTCTAGATTATTCGGATGCCAACTGAAGTGTGGGAACCCTGGTCTAAATACAGTTCAGTGGAAAAGTCCTTGACTAGGAGCCAGGACTCTTGGGACTTAGTCCTAGTGAGGCCCCTCACTCACACGTGGGCTAGGGGAAATCGTGTCACCTCTCTAGCCCCGTTTCCTCCCCCATCAAATGAAGAAGTCTTATGTGGGGTGCCACGCACTCTTCTTTTGTACACATCCTGTGAGTCTTCAGGAAGGATGACACGAGGCATCAGCAAAGCACAGCTCCAGCTCAACATCACCAATATTACTTGCTCTTATTCCACAATAATCTCTTGCTTCCTTCAAGTCTTAAAGCTTATTCTCCAAGAATCTCTAGTGAAATTATAGTTGAACCCGAACTTGTGGGAAGATGCCCCAATTATCACTTGTATCAGCTAAGCTAGAACAAAGAACAAGTATTTCTTTTCTTTTCTTTGTTTTTTATTTTTATTTTTTGAGACAGAGTTTAGCTCTTGTTGACCAGGCTGGAGTGCAATGGCACGATCTCGGCTCACTGCAACCTCCGCTTCTTGGGTTCAAGAGAGTCTCCTGCCTCAGCCTCCCGAGTAGCTGGGATTACAGGCATGCGCTACCACGCCCGGCAATTTTGTACTTTTAGTAGAGACGGGGTTTTTCCATGTTGGTCAGGCTGGTCTCGAACTCCTGAGCTCAGGTCATCCACCCACCTTGGCCTCCCAAAGTGCTGGGATTACAGGTGTAAGCCACCACCCCTGGCCAGAAGAAGTATTTTTTGAAGGGACCAAGATCCAGAAATGAAAGGTGAGGCTGGTCCCAATGGAACAAGTCAACCGAGACCAACTTCCTCCAGTTCTCAGTTTCATGGGAGTTTAGCCTCATCTCTGTTAGATTTCAGATTGAAATGTAGATTTTTCTGGCCAGTTATAAGGCTTATTGCTATCCTCCTCTCTCACTGCATTAAATAGAATATGGACCTAGAGAGATGGTTATATATAAAAGGAAGCTAAACTCCCAACAGAGGTTGATGTATCAAGAATGTGGTTGTCATTCTGGGTCATTTGGACCGATGCATTCTTATAAACACTCAGTAAAAGTCAACCAGAAGAGAGTCCTCTAGAGACTGTCCTTTCACTGTCTTTAACAGAAACATCCACTTCGGCCCGTCAGCCACCACACAGTCACAGGGTCACTATCACATGCAGGAACTGGGGGTGCAGCAATTAACAACTTAGAAATGGTCACTTCCTTTGAGAAGCTGACAGTCCCGCAGGGATGATGCACGTTGTCTGAGTGCTATGAGTGCTGTGAGGAATTGGTATGCAAGCAAATACAGGGAAACCCACCCAAAGCCAGGGGCTTTTATGAACAGAGAGAGGCAATGACCTCAAGGGCAAGATGGCTGCATTTTTTACCCTAGTGTATCTGCAGAATGTGACACGCTGTCATCAATCAACTGGGACACACAGCATCCTCCTCAGAGGGATGCTCCCCACGCCTTCCCTTCTTTTCTTCAGGGGTCACTCCAGTGCAGGGAGTGGGTTATATCAGGAATCGAGAGGAAGGGTCAGTGGGAACCTAGTAGCCTATACCCTGACTTGACTACTTCACACTTCCTGTTATTTTTAGCTATTAACATGGTTGTTCCCTGCTCTAGCATTCACAAAACTCACAATTTTAAAAGAAATATATTGTGAAATAGCTCTTCTTAATCAAACCTTGCCATCCACAATTTTTTATTTAACTTATATTTTAAGATAGGGGTACACGTGCAGGTTTGTTATATAGGTAAACTTGCTTCACGGGGGTTTGTTGTACAGATTATTTTATCACCCATGTATTAAGCTTAGTACCCATTAATTGTTTTTCCTGATCCTCTCCCTCCTCCCACCCTCCATCTTCTGACAAACCCCAATATGTGTCGTTCCCTTCCATGTGTCCATGTGTTATTATTTAGCTCCCTCTTATAAGTGACAACATGAGGTATTTGATTTTCTGTTTCTGCATTAGTTTGCTAAGGATAATGGCTTCAGCTCCATCCATGTCCTGAAAAGGACATGATTTTGTTCTTTATTATGGCTACAGAGTATTCCATGGTGTACATGTACCACATTTTATTCATCCAGTCTATCATTGATGGGCATTTAGGTTTGTTCCATGTCTTTGCTATTGACCATACACAAATTATTGAATTCCTGCTAGATGCAAGGCTGTCTTGAAGCCTCCACCTGCTTCCTGTCTTGTGCACATCTCCCTCCAGTCATCTCAAAACACATGGTTCAAAAACAAAAGGGGGGTACCAGCTACATAACCAGGTACACACTTACTGTTGTCCTCAGCAACACAGTGTCTGCTTCTTGCAAGGAACATGGGACACAATGTGCCCATACATGCCACGCTGGTCTCCAGTAAAACACCAAGGGGAGGATTCCAAATGAGAAGATGGATCCGGCAAGGCAGAGACTTTTCCGGCAGCCTTGAGTCCGATAGCCAAATATCTCCTGGGACAGAATCAAAAAGATCCCAAATATTGGTTAGGCACAATAAGCAATAAATGAACAAATACTGATTTTAGTGATGGAAATGGAGGCAGAAGTGAAGGAGTTGAGGAGGGTGAGGAGAGGGCAGGGTGAGGGATGGACAGAGTGGAGAGGGAATCTCGACAAAGAAGTATAAGACATGATTCCAGGAAGCAAGGAAGTCCCAGTCTAACTAGAACACCAGTTTCAATCCTTTGAGCACCTTGCTACCCTGTGCCAAGCACCGTGCCAGGTGTTTAGATGTGTCGTCTTATTTAAGTCTCCCAAGCATCCCTGTGTTTTCCACGAAGTGAGATAATTATCCTCATTTCATACATGGTGAGACTCAGCTTAGAGTGGAGGAATGGGATGACCTGCCCAAGGCCACACAGCTAGAACGTTCCACTGCTAAGATTCCAACCCAGGTCTGTCAGCTGGCTAGCCGACGGCAGTACCAAGAGATTCCCTTGGCTGGCATCAGCAGACACAGGAGAGGGAGAGAAAAGAACCAGGCCTTGAGATCTGAGTCAGGATTGGGTGAAAGTATTTGACCATAAGAGGATTAACAAGCAAAGGCTAAGTTACCCTTGGGAGTTTGGGTTAGAGTTGTGCCTTCCCACGTTCCTTCCTCATTCAGTAACAAACAATTTTATGTCAAGGGGAAAAACACCAGAGGGACTATTTGGTTTACTTCAACTCATTCTACTGAGCACTGATGCATCATGAGAGGATATTATTAGACCCCAGAGGATATATACGAGACAAGAGTCTCACCTCTAATAAACGTATACTCTAGACAGACGTCTTCCTTCCAAGGAAATTCTGAGATAGAATAGAAAACGGCCCCTGAAGTTTATGATCTTGGTCCCACAGCTTTATCCCACAAAGTCATGGGTATACTTTATACTGGTTATGATGGCTAAAATTGAGAGGTAGTAGAGTGTCCTGATTAAAAGCACATTCTCTGGACCAAGACTCTTTGGATTCAGAGACTAGCTCTGCCACTTACTGGGCGTGTGATTTTTCGGTACATTGTCTGACCTCTTTATCCCTGTTTGTCTTCCACAAAATGGGATAGTAATACTACCCACGTGACAGGGTTATTGTCCTATGTAAGCATTTACTACGGCTGTTGCTGCTATTGCTTGATCATGTGTCCCTGAAATAGACCTGAAATTCTATCCCTCAGTTTATTGGCAGTTAGGTACAAGAATTCCTAGTGTCAATAGTTATGCTCTTGCTAGAATTGTCTCTTAGGATAACAAGGGAGCTGGAACATAAAACTTCTATCAACTTCTCTATCTCACCTGATAAAGATTACATTGCCAGGAAAGGTTCTGTGATGCTTGGCTGAAGGTTGCTTCTGTGTGTAAACATGAGGTTCCTTTCTATTATTAGCAACACATACAGGTGCTGAATGGCTTTCTTAGGCATTGTCCAAATTTGGCATAACCGATAAAATGTTCTCATTAACTCAGAAATGATCTCTTAACTAATTTTGCAAAGTAGAATGTAGATTCCGACATAAATACTCTTCTGCTCCAAGCTCAAGCTATTGCTGTCCAGATGCCAAGCCTGGAATGGCTCTGTCCCCTCATCACACTGGCAGCAATGCTCTCTTAGTCCCACACAGAGCAGTGTCCCAGTCTTAATTTCCTTACTTGCCCTGAGTACAGCTACCGTTCTTTCCCATGTGCTTTTTCTGTTTCAACACTTTGGCATAGATCAACTTCTACCTTCCTACCCAGCCATTTTTTCATCTTTTTAAAATATTATATTTAAAAGTTTCCTTGTATTGCCAGTCAGTTGAGCCCCCATGTAATATGCCTGAGTTACTCTGTTCTTACAGCAAAAACCTCTGTTACCATGCTTTCTTTTATGGGCTATGCAGTGAGGGCTGTCTATAGCTTCCAAAGTGTCTTTGTGATTACTGTCAAGATAAAGTAAACAGAAATTATTATCTTAATTCTCCATTAAGAAAACCAAAGTTCAAAGTTACTATAATATCCTAAATAGCAATAATAGTGATTATTAACAACTAATTATTGATAACAGTGCTAGCAGCTAACATTTATTGGGCACTTAATAGCCTTTCACTAAGCATATGATACATACTCTCCCACTTAGTTGAAAAATATTAAATTAGTTTCCCAAGCCACAAAGCTCATAACTAACTCAAAACTGGGCCTCCAGTCTAGACCTCTGCAGCATGTGGAAGATGATGTGGGCTGGCCATTTCTACTCCTATGCTCTTCTTTATTCTTTTATTTCAGTTCAATTTAACAAATGTTTGTTACATGTCCACCAAATGGCAGGCATGTGCCACTGAATTGTACTAAGATGAAGTGAATTGCATTGAAGGGACTATTAACAGATATTGGGTTTAAAATTGCAAAAATCAGCACAGTGCTGTTATTATCATCCCATAGCAATTCCCTTCCTACATTTATGGAGTACCTTCTATGTCCCTGGGTATGCTGGAGGGAAGTGTCCTTGCTACCCTGCACTCCATCCACTCTTACCTCCCACAGAAAGGGATCAGTTAGAAAAAAAAAAAGACTACTGGGAAAACGTCAAAAGAATATCACACAAATAGTCAAGTTCATGGCAGGCTACGTGCATTATGGATCGGCACACTGTCCCTTTCTTTATCCCTTCCCTACCCACACATTCTTCTTCCTCTGTCGATGGGCATCCAGGTCCTTTGCATCTCTCAGGGCTTAAACTTTGGTCCAGGTGTCCAGGCCTTGTCTCCTGCAGAGCTTCTATGCTCAAGGAGCCAAATTCTGCTCTTCGGAGCAATGTTTTAAACCATCTCAACTAATAGAACCTTCTCAGTATCTGTAGACCCTCTCCTCAAAGAAATACACACTTACACACAAACATCTTCATGGATATTTAGGGAGGATCCCATGGCCTAGAAAAGATCCTGCTCTAGAGGTTTCATGAGATTGAATCAAGGCTTGTCTTCCAGAGTTTACCCTCAGTACTTGAACTTAGGGCCTGACACCAAGTCAGCACTTAACGAATGTAGAAGTATGAAGACACAAGTGGGTGGAAATGCAGGTGAGGTGTCCGCTGGAGCAGAACACTCCTGTCCCCAAAGAAGCGCCAGAGGGCAATGTCACCACCTAGGGGCCTATTAGTCCTGAGAGTGGTTCTCAGCCTTCCAGTCCCAGAAACTACCAGCAGAACCATCTCTCACAGGGAATATTCCATTTAAGCAGATCTCAGAGACTAGGATTAACGAGAGAGAGAGATGTATGCTGCTGTCATACTAACCAGACAAATACATGGGTTGGTATGAAGAGTGCATTCTCTCCCCAGTGACACCATCTCCACCGTCATGACTGACCTGCTAACAGAGCCATGTGCAAGCACAGTACTTAAAACAGGTTCTGGAGTCTTCTTTGACCATCTCCCACCCTGGCTGGCACATGTCTTTTTTAAACACATTAATTCTTTTAATCGAAGTACAGTGCAATCTTTTTGGCCTAGAAGTCAGTTTGTCTCTTTAAGAAAATGTTGCATTTCTCTACAGGCTTCGTTAAATATTTGAAAAGTTTTAAAGTTTCCATTTTTAAAAGTTTACTTCCCTGAAGATAATCTCTTTTCCCTTATTTCTGAATTTGGGGTGTTAAGAGAATCCTTCACTGTTATTTCCAGGCCCTACACCCAATTGTTTTAAAGGAACACATTTAAATGGATTTACCTCGCTGCTTGCCCAACCCCAACATCTATTAAAATTCCTGCCTCTGTACAGTTTCTTCTGTGCCACTTTTTAATACTAAAGGAAGTTTTTCTAAGTTTCTTCGAAGTTAATTTGACTACTAGATTCAGGTGAAAAATTCTCAACGTGAATGACCTAATCTAGAAATCTTAAACTGGAGGCTCAAAAGGAGTGACCTGCAGACTCGTTTCTTGTTTACTTGTTAAGAATTTCTAAAAACTTTAAATTGGTCCCCCAGTTATTTTTACATAAAAATTATGATTTGTACTTTTTTCTTAAAATAAATTAAAATGGTGACAATATTGTTCCCACATTCTTGCACTGCAATAATCAGTTGGAAAGCAAAAAAAAGAAAAAAGAAAAAAAAAACACATGTATAATATAACCCAGGAAATAACCGAGATGCCATCCAGTGAGTGAGACGTACTGTGGTGTGTCCACACAATGAGATTTAATACAGCACTTCAAACGGTTGAGCTCCAGCAACACACATCAATATGGATGACTCTTAGTAATGGAATAGGAAGTGAAGAAAGTCAGTGCAAAGAATTGTAATAGCATTATAACCTTTTTATAAAGTTGAAAACAACTCGCATTTCAATTATTTGGGGGATATATCTAGTTAAAAGAAAACCATATAGGAAGGGAAGCAAGGGAATGATGAACACATGATTTAGTACAGTGGCTGCCTCTATTGGGGAAAGGCAGAGGAATGAGAGGCCACACTGTTACATGCAGACGATTGTCCAATCCTAGCTTTTGTTTGTGGTGATGGGTTCAGCACATTATTGTAAAGAACTAATTAAGTAGCTAACCAAATTAATGCAGCACAACATGGGCAAATAACATGAGTACATCATGAACCAAAGATTATGGACAATCTAACTGTGAGCACCTCAAGTCTTAGGGGAAAAAAAAGAAAAAAAGAACCGGCCAGAGCAAGTACCAGATGCCCCCTCTAAATGAGCAGGTGCCCTCTTATTGTCTGTGGTTCCTGCCTTGCTTTCTTTTGTCCGCAACACTGAGGCTATATGTTAGGTTCCATCGCACATCTCATGCCAGGCCTGCTCACTGGAGCTGCAGCCTCACCCTGTAAGCTAGTGGTTCTCAACCAAGGGAGAGTTTGTCTCCCAGGGAACGTTTGGCAACGTCTGGAGATATTTTTTGGTCACTCAATTCTCAATTGGGTGAGTTACTTCTGGCATCTGGTGGGCAGAGGCAGGAATGCTGCTACACACCCTACAATGCAGAGGACATTCCCCTACCTCCAAAAAGTTATCTGGCCCAAAGTAGTGCCAAGACTGATAAAAACCTGCTTTAGGCATTATTGTTTCCTCCCAACTAAACTAAGCAGATCTCTAGGTCCTAGTGCCTAGGATGACATCTTTAGCACCCAAAGAACTACAAAATTTTGATTTTGAAACCCATGGTAAAAGAGGATTGACAATACTAAATGACCAACAAAGTAGGTAGTGGTTGCAATGTAGCCCAACAAATCATTTCACAGATAAGGAAACTGGGGTACTAAGAGAGAAAGCAGATTGCCCATGTGATCTACCACCTGCCTTCCTCTCCTACTTCATCTTGGACTGCTCTCCCTCTGTATCACACTGTACCAGCCATGAGGACTCCTTCCATTTTGTTGAGTTCACCAAGCCCTTTCCTACCCCCATGGTCTTCCCATGGCTTGCTATATCTCATTCTTTCAGTCTCCTTTAAATATTTGCTTTTCAGAGAGGTCTCAGCCAACCACCCTATGTAATTTAGCCCCTAATCTCATGTGCCTTTTATAATACTTTCGTAGAATTTTCACAATTTGAAATTTGTTTGGTTTTTTTTTTTTTTTTTGAGATGGAGTCTTGCTCTGTTACCCAGGCTGGAGTGCAGTGGCGCAATCTCAGCTTACTGCAGCCTCTACCTCCTGGGTTCCAGTGATTCACCTGCCCCAGCCCCCTGAGTAGCTGGGATTACAGGTGCTCGCCACTGTGCCTGGCTAATTTTTGTGTTTTTAGTAGAGACAGGGTTTCATCATGTTGGCCAGGCTGGTCTCGAACTCCCGACCTCAGGTGATCCGCCCCCTCACCCTCCCAAAGTGCTGGGATTACAGGCGTGAACCACTGCGCCTGGCCTGCAATTTCTATTTTTTGCTTGCTTTTCTGTTTCCTCCTTTCTGCTCCCCTACAACTAGGCTTTAATTTATGTCATAGTAGGATCAATTCAAGTTTTTTCTTCCAATGTTGTTTACCCAGCACCACATACATTATCCGCATGTAGTGGGCACTCAATAAATATTTGCTGAATCAATCAATATATAAATGAGTGGCTATATTAAACGGAAGAAGAAAGGAAGGAGGCAAAGGTAGGAAAGGGAGGGAAGGAGGGATGAAGGGCAAGAAAGAAGCAGTGAAGGGAAATTAATAAACCCGTACTCTCTTTGTTCCTAGCACAAGAAAATTAACTGTATTCTCTCCTTGGATGCTAAAAATAAAATCAGTCCACTGAGGGGAGGAAGGAGAAAACATAGCAACTCTCAGATGCTGCTCTGTGCCTTTGGTCATTAGGAAATGTTAAACTAGTCACACCATTTGCATTACATCAAGTTAATCTCTAAGTCTATGTTTCTTGAATGAGTGCTAGGATTTTTGCTTTTTCTTTCTCTTTTTAGTCTGTCTCCAAGGGTTCAAAAGATGCTAAAGGTAAGACTGAGTTTTACATCTCTCTGTCTTCAACAGAGCCAAACCAAGAGCCTGCCCTGGAAGGGACAAACTGGTTAGATACCTGCTCTCCAGGCTCCTGCTCTAGACCAAAAAGTGTGTTCACAATCACTTGAGTGTGAATTGTGCTGACTCCCCAGTCTTGTACATTACTTTGCAAAAAAAAAAAAAAAAATTATTATTATTATTATTAAAAATAAAAAATAATAATATCCAACAATGACTACTGGCGTGCAGCCGAGGCCCATTTTCCATCAACAATGTTTACATCCATTCAGTGGTTACTGGAGGGGCCCTTGAGGGGATCCTGAGGGATGAAGTGAACTGGCCATAGCTGGCAGATAGTTGGGATGATACTTAATCAAATTCTCTTCCCAGCTTTGGAATGTCACTTCTCTCTCATTCCCAGCTTTGGAATATCACCTCTCTGGTCATTGACTCCCAGTTTCTCTTGCCACACTTTCTTTCTCATGATTGCTATGGGAAACAATAGAATGACACCTGGCCCAGGTGTCAGGCTCAAGAACCAAGGCAATGTTCGTTAACATGCTTCTGTGCTGCACCTCCAGCATGAAGTCTTTAAAGTATCTTTGCATCAGTTTTCACTACTATGTCTAAGACAATGGGTAAGGTATGTCTGCGAGAGATAAATCTTCCCCCTCAAGGAGCTGACAGAAGAGATGATGAATTTTAAAATAACTATAATTCAGGGCAAAAAATATTAAATGCCATATGAAAAGCACAAGGGAAAAATCAGTTTCAAATGATGAAGATCTCCCACTGAGACATTAATAGGAAAAACTTTCCAAAAGAATAATAAAATTTGTAATTGACTTGGAGAGAATTGGTAGAATTTTGATAGTTAGGAAAGGAGAGTAGGAAAGGCACTCCAAGTGGAGGAATTAGCCTTGAGCAAAGGTAGACTATACAAGGAATATATTTAAGGACAAAATGTCAGGGTAATGCCTTATAGGAGTTCAATGTACTCTAATGTTACAATTAACCTAATCGTGTATGGTTAGATAATACAACTTTGGTTGGGACTTTGGGATTCTAAGATGTGTATGCTACTCTAGCCATGGCTTTTGGAAACCAAGTTTGCTGAACCTTTAAAAACTGCACCTCCAGCCAAGCGCGGTGGCTCATGCCTGTAATCCCAGCATTTTGGGAGGCCGAGGAGGGCAGATCACCTGAGGTCAGGAGTTTGAGACCAGCCTGGCCAACATGGTGAAACCCCATCTCTACTAAAAATACAAAAATTAGCTGAGTGTGTTGGCTCACACCTGTAATCCCAACCACTTGGGAGGCTGAGGCAGGAGAATGGCGTGAACCCAGGAACAGGGGTTGCAGTGAGCCGAGATGGTGCCACTGCACTCCAGCCTGGGCCACAGAGTGAGACTCCATGTAAAAAATAATAATAAAAAAATAGAAAAATAGAAAAAAAAAAACTGGACCTCCATCTTTCCCCCTCCACAATCAGCAGGCGGACCCCTCATAATTACCCTAAAGTCAGCATTCCCAGAGAACGTTGGCAACAGAGGCCACTGCCTATGGCCATTGCAGCTGAGCAGCAGTCTAATTATGAAGTAGGCTCAGCAGATGTGTTTGGAGCTTTAGTTTCCTTTGACTAACCAGGGTTCCTTTTCTCAGCCCAGTATGCTGTCAGCTACTGCCTATGGAAACTCCTCCTTGTCACGCAGGTTGGCTGACAGAAAAGCAACTTATCCCACCGCCAGCTGCAGGCAGGAAGGTAAGACCCTGCCCTGTGGATAATTGCCCATACAAACTTGGGTTGAAGTTCATGAAAACTTACATTTTATGTAAATAATAACTTTGTATTATGTTCCAGTCACCCTAAATATATATTTTGTCATATGCTGCTTTAATTCTCACAATCCTTTAAGGAAGATAGTGTCAGCCATGGATCAGAATAAGGAAGGTAAGGTTTGGGGAGATTAAGAAATGTACCCACAGTCACCCAGCCGGTTGGTAAGAGAGCCAGGTCCTTCTTATTTAAATTCTTTCCACCCAACAAGGCTGCCTGTCATGAAGACACTCCCTCCTCCTCCTCCATAGCTCTCTGATATTCTCATCTGGCAGGTGTCACAAGCGACAGTGCATGAACACTTGTTGATTGTCCACATTTGAGCTAATGGATGTGCTGCCCAGACAGGTTCATAGGTTCCCCTTAAACAGGTTTTCACAAGCTTCAAACCATAGAGTAAGAGGAAATAGGCAAGAGGGACTCCACCCAATAGCCAGACAGTGGTTTCTACAGGCATCATCCTAATCTTCTGGTCCGGTAATCTTGGGCAAGAGGGATTTTCTAGGCTCTCATGTGATGAGGAAATTAAAACTTCTCTTTCTGATGATGTCTTTAGTATAACAATAAATAAATATTTTGTCTTTGTCTCCAGTTTCTGGCATAGAGCAACTGAAACCCTTGGAATGTTCTGAATAACAGGAGTGTATTTTGTCATTCAAAATGAGCCCCTTTCAGCCAGGTGGGGTGGCTCACGCCTGTAATCCCAGCACTTTGGGAGGCAGAGGCAGGTGGATCCCCTGAGGTCAGGAGTTTGAGATCAGCCTGGCCAACATGGAGAAACCCCATCTCTACTAAAAATTCCAAAAATTAGCCAGGCATAGTGGCAGGTGCCTGTAATCCCAGCTACTGAGGCAGCTGAGACAGGAGAATCACTTGAACCTGGGAAGTGGAGGTTGCAGTGAGCTGAGATCGCGCCATTGTACTCCAGCCTGGGCAACAAGAGTGAAACTCCGTCTCAAAAAAAAAAAAAAAAAAAAAAAAATCAAAATGATCCCCTTTCAACCATATTCAAGTTCATGCTAATGAGGTGACCTTCAGGATGGGGGCTGGTGGTCAGAGGAATCAACCATATCTTTAGATCATTGGAACTTTCAGTTTCACCCCCTGACCTCTAGGGAAAGGAAAAGGGCTAGAGACTGAGTTCCATTGCCAATGGCCAATGATTTAATCAATTATGCCTGGGGGAAGCTCCATAAAATCCCCTAAATGATGGTATTCACAGAGCTTCAGAGTTGACAAACACAACCATTTACCAGGAGGGTAGTGTGTACTCTCCCTCCATGGGGACAAAAGCTCCTATGCTAGAGAGTCTTCCAGACCTCACCCTATGTAGTGCTTCATCTGGTTATTCATTTGTGTCCTTCATAATAAGCCAATAATAGTAAGTGCTGTGGTTTGGATGTGGTTTGTCCCCACCAAAACTCACCTTGAAATCTGACCTCCAATACAGCTGTGTTGGGAGGTAGAACCTAGTGGTGGAGGTCTGGTGCAAGGGTGCAGATCCATTACGAATAGATTAATGCCCTCTCAGAGGGATGAGTTCTCTCTCTCATCAATTCCCACAAGAGTGGATTGTTAAAAAAGAAACTAGCTTCCTCAGTTTCTCTTTCTTGCTTTCTCTCTTGCCATGATCTTTTTTTCCCACACACACTTCCCTTCTGCATTCCATCACCAGTCAAAGCAGCATGAAGCACTCCCCAAATGTGGCTGCCAACTGTGAACTTTCCAGTCACTAGAATCATGAGCCAAATAAACCTCTTTTCTTTACAAAGTACTCAGCTTCAGATATCCTATTATAGCAATATGAAATGAACTAAGACAATGAGTAAAGTGTTTTCCAAAGTTCTAACAAATCATTGAACCTGAAACGGTGGGGGCATGGGAACCTCCCAACTTAATAGCCAAATCAGACAGAAGTGTGGGTAACCTGGGAACCCGTATTTGTGACTGGCATCTGAATGAGGACAGTCTTGTGGGACTGAGCCCTTAAATCTGTGGAGACTGACACTAACTCTGAGTAGTTAATGTCAGATTGAATTAAATTGTAGGACACCCATTTGGTGTCCAGAGAGCTGGAGAACTGGTTGGTGTCAGGAAGAGAAAAACTTCACATATTTAGTGTCAGAAGTATTGTGAATTAAAAACAGCTCAAAATCTGAGAGGTGTAAGACAATAAAAGCACACAGAGGTCAGTATCTGGGAATACCACCTTGTCTAGGCAGCCTATTTACTGCACAGTGTAAAGACTCAAGCCAGGGTAGCACAGGAGAAAGTCAACATATTTAAAGACAAAGCACTTGAGTTCAAATCCTGGTTCTGCCACTTATTAATTTTATTATCTACAAGTCACTGCCATATCTAAAAAATAAGAATACTAATGCCTACCTCACAAAACTGTTATGAGAATGAAATGGGATAACAGTTGTAAAAGAGTTATTCAAATATAAGTTGTTATTATTATGTGGGAAATTAGACTTCAGGCTGATTAATAACCTCTCAGTGATAGCCAGACGTGTTTGGCCCCTCCATATAAGTCAGATCTCAGCCTCCTTGACCACGCAGTCTAAAATAGCTACCCAGTCACTCTCTAGCACATCACCCTATTTTAGATCTGTCTGAGCCCTTATCTCTATCTGATTTTTTCTTATTTGTTTGTGTTTTTGCAATCTGTTAGAATGTAAGCTTCAAAAGAGCAGAACAGCTTCAGTTTGTCTTGTTGATTGCTGAATCCCTGGCACATAGTAGGCCAACAAATATTTTCTGAGTGAATGAATGGCTCAGATTTTATAGTAAGGATTCCATCTAAGGAAGAATATAAGAATAAGATTATATTGTTATTATTTTAAAATTCTTTGTTATTTTACTTTAAAGAGATGGGTTTTAGTTAGAGAGGGCTCCAGGGAAACCTCTGGAATGATAGCAATGTCCTGTCTTCTGACTTAGACAATGACCATACAGGTTTCACTTTAGTATTAAATTGGATGAGTATAATTTTTGCACATTTTTGTGGCACTTCAAAAAAAATGCTATGTACTCTCAAATGATTGAGATCCACTTTTACTTATAGAGATCACATCAATGCTAGTTGGTCATATGAGTCGTTGGACCCGTAGCAATAACTCTTAAGACATCAAGAGTGGCACCCCACAGCTTTGCAACCACTGGTATAGGAAAAAGCAAAAAGCAATGGCTGGGATTTCATCTAAACTCTGCTGCTGTTAAATAATCCCTTTCCCCTGTGATATGGTTTGGCTCTGTGTCTCCGCCCAAATCTCATCTAGAAGTGTAATCACCACAGGTGGAGGGAGGGACCTGGTGGGAGGTGATTGGATCATGAGGACAGTTTCCCTTATGCTATCTTGTGATAGCGAGTGAGTTCTCATGAGATCTGATGGTTTAAAAGTGTGGCACATCATTGTTCAATTCCCACCTATGAGTGAGAACATGCAGTGTTCGGTTTTCTGTTCTTGCGATAGTTTGCTGAGAATGATGGTTTCCTAGAACTTAATGTATAATAATAAAAAAAAAAAAAAAAGTGTGGCACTTCCTGACTGGGTGCAGTGGCTCATGCCTGTAATCCCAGCACTTTAGGGGGCCAACGAGGGCAGATCAACTGAGGTCAGGAGTTCAAGACTAGTTTGGGCAATGTGGTGAAACCCCATCTCTACTAAAAATACAAAAATTAGCTAGGCACAGTGGCACATGCCTGTAATCCCAGCTACTTGGGAAGCTGAGGCATGAGAATCACTTGAGCCTAGGAGGCAGAGGTTGCAGTGAGCTGAGATCATGACACTGCACTCCAGCCTGGGCAACAGAGTGAGGCTCCATATCAAAAAAAAGGCACATCCCCTCCCCACCACCCCGCCTTCCTGCTGCCATGTAAGACATGCTTTGCTTCCCCTTCACCTTCCATCACAATTGTGTTTCCCAAGGCCTCCCCGACCATGTGGAGCTGTGAGTCAATTAAACCTCTTTTCTTTATAAATTATCCAGTCTCAGGAAGTTGTGTATAGCAGCGTGAAATTGGACTAATACACCCTGTCTGGGCCTGTTTGTCCATCTGTAAGAGAGAGGGTTGAATTATATGATCTCTTGAGTCGCTCTCTACAGGTATTTCTCTAAAGAACTACCTGCAGTTCTTGTAGCAATAGGAACCTTCTGAACATCACACATGCCACAGCTTGCAACCCCCTTAGAGATGCACATCTAAGGTCATAACTCTCGTCCATTGAGATGCCTGCCTTCACTTCAAAGCTGTCCATGTAGTTCTCACTCAGGATTCAATATTCCTTTAAAGAAAAATAAAAAATGGAGTGAGTCATAGCTTCTTCTATGTTCTCACAGCACCTTGCATATACTGGTGTCAAAGCACTAGCCCATTGAACCCTGTCCCCACCACATACTAAGACATAGAACTGTTCTTTGTGTACTAATACCTAGCACAGGGACTTGAACACAATAAGGGCTCAATAAGTGAGGGAGGGAGGCAGGGAGGGATGGAAGGAGAAAGGAAGGAAGGAAGGAAGGAGGAAGGAAGGAGGAAGGAAGGAAGGAAGGAAGGAAGGAAGGAAGGAAGGAAGGAAAGAAGGAATAGAGGGAGGGAGGGAGGGAGGGAAGGAAGGGGAAGGAAGGAAGGAAGGAAATGGTTTCTGTTGCACCATTTGTGCAAATTGGTGCATGTTGTGCAGACTACCTGCTTAAGAACTGTCAGAGTGTCGTCTGGGAGAAGGAGCATGTCACATGGAGGACCCTCCATGCTTGGCCCCAGGAATGGGAGCTAGCCTGTGACTCTGGCTACTGTGCCACATTGATCAACCGAGCATCGGAATTATCCAGTGTGTGAAGACTATTTGATTCATTTCTATGAGTGTATTTAGAATCAAGCACAGCCTTGTGGAAGGTTTCTTGAAATTCTTAAGATGGCACCATCAAGCCATGATGCATGACTCAGGTTTTAACTGACAGAAAAGGGGCCCTGGATATGCTAGAGAATTTCAAGCCAATGGACAGAAGTGGAAATGGTGACATTAGAATATGTAAAGAGGAAATGAATGATTTGATAAGAATGGAAAATTGTTTGGGAGAATAGTGGGGCATAAGGAAGACCATAATTTCTACCTTTTTCAAATACCCTGGGATGCCACATCCAGCTGATGCAGGGGAAATTCAAGACATTAAATGCTGGGCAAGATAATTATAATGTTATCTCAGGGGGATTTTTTAATGCTTTTATTACTACAGAAGCAATGCATGCACATTTTACAAATCAGAAAATAAAAACACAAATAAAAACTTTATATTACCACACCCAGAGATCACCACAATTAACAACTCATTGCATATAATTTTTCTTCTACCAAAATGAAACCATGCCATACATGTTATTTTACAATCTGCTTTTTTATTCAATGGTCTCCATTTTTCCAGGTCAGTGAGTTTTAGCTCTCCTAATACCCAAACCATATTCAAATATCACCAATGGATCTACCGATATCCTCTACAACTGGTCTTTAAAAATTGACTTAGCAGGGCCGGGCACGGTGGCTCACACCTGCAATCCCAGCACTTTGGGAGGCTGAGGCAGGCGGATCATGAGGTCAGGAGATCGAGACCATCCTGGCTAACATGGTGAAACCCTGTCTCTACTAAAAATACAAAAATTAGACAGGCGTGGTGGCACATGCCTGTAATCCCAGCTACTCAGGAGGCTGAGGCAGGAGAATCGCTTGAACCCAGGATGCGGAGGTTGCAGTGAGCCGAGATCACGCCACTGCAATCCAGTCTGGGAAAGAGAGCAAGACTCCATTTCAAAAAAAAAAAAATTGACTTGGCATTATTCTACTATTCTACTTCCTAAACTAGATAGTTAATTATTGTATTCAACTTATAATTATCCATTAAGTTGTATATAAATATTTTACATACTTTTATATAGGCATACCATATAATATTAATATATACACTATACATAATATATAACAAGAATGTATTTCACAACAAAAGAAAGGGGTGAAATATCAGATATCTCATATAATTATCACTGAACTTTCGCCATTTGTTTTAATCCAGCTCCTTCCCTTTTCCATGATGATGATTTATGGAAGGGTCAGTCGTCATTGTGCAAGAGTGCTGATACACTAATAATGACACTTCCCACCAATTTCAGATGTTACACAAAAACAAGAGAGCTGCATTCTTTTCATGATTTGTTTATTCATTTGTTTGTTTAGGAATCATTACATTTATCCCACAGAGGAATGGTCACAGTAGCCAAATTTTTTGTTTATAAGGAGCTTTATTTTTGTTTTGTTACTTTGCATTCTAATAAAAATTTAGTTACAATTTTACGTCAATTTAAGTTTGGCTCTAAACCAACAAGAGATTTCCTTAGTACAGTGCTTTGAAATCTTTTTCATATAATAGCACCCATAGAAAACTTTGCTCAGTGCTGATTAGGCAAATGCGTAACTCTGTTTGAAGCGGGAAGGGACCCATATAAGCACTCCAGGGCCACCCATGGCACCCCAGTTGGGTTGTTCTTCCTTATCCTGCATTTGTAGCAACAAAATACCTTTCCCTTGTCCCATTTTCCTCAGTTTAGTCAGTGTCAAATTGGGCAAAGTGGCACCTAAAATGAATATGTCCTATAACTACTCACCATTCCCAGGGAAGCTTGCCCTGTGCTTTCTCACCCCTGTGCCTTTATCCAAGTGGGGTTTTTTTGTTTGTTTGTTTTGTTTGTTTTTGCTTTTATTTTTTGTTTCTCAAATCCTGTCTCAACCTCATTGCTTTTTCTCCTAGGGGAAAAAAAATTCTAGCAGTCTTTAAAAGTACTACTCAAATATAACTTTGTGAAACCTCCTCAGCCAGAACTAGTTATAGGTTCAAAACCAAACTCATTACCTGCACCCTCCTCTGTGTCTGAATTACCATCAGCACCACAGTTACACATCCAGTGGTACGATTCAGAAATCTGGACATTCCCTTTAACATTCTCCCCACGTTCCTTGTGCTCGCTTCGGCAGCACATATAATATTCTCCTCACGTTCCCTGAACAGCTGATGAGTCCAAGGTCTATTGATTGTCTTCCAGATATTTCTCAAATTGGTTTCCTTTGCTCCATCCATAATACTACTGCCTTATTGGTTCAACCTGTATTCTCAGTGGAATCACGGCAAGAGTCAATGGGTTCAGTTCCATCTCTGCCTGAGGTTGTCCACACTGCTGCAGAGTGATCTTCCCAAAACAGACATCTGACTTCACTTACCTACTAGTCACCAGCTGTCCTGGTTTGCCTGAGGGGTTTCTCAGGATGTTGCGATTTCAATGCTAATGTCCAGGAAGTTCAGGCAAACCAGGATGGTTAGGCGCATACTTAAAATCTTTACATCTCTTTAGAACAGCACATAAAGTTCTTCCTAATCTTCCCTACAATATCTTTTCAGCCTCAACTCTCTGTTCTCCTCGTCCCACCCCACCACACGCTCATATACACCCTGCACTCCAGCTTTGCCAAGGTACATTCAGTTCCCCAAACGGAATGTGCTTTGTCTCTTTACATCTCAGTACCTTTGTACATTGTCTCCTTTGCCTTATCTGGAATTGTTGTTAAACTTCTATTCATCCATCAAGATTCCTTTCAGTTAGCACTTTTTCAATGAAGCCATCCAGGAGTGGGTCGTAGCTTCTTCTGTGTTCTCACAGCACCTTGCATATACTGGTGTCAAAGCACTAGCCCATTGAACCCTGTCCCCACCAGATACTGAGACATATAACTGTTCTTTGTGTACTAATACCTAGCACAGGGACTTGAACACAATAAGGGCTCAATAAGTGAGGGAGGGAGGCAGGGAGGGATGGAAGGAGAAAGGAAGGAAGGAAGGAAGGAAGGAAGGAAGGAAGGAAGGAAGGAAGGAAGGAAGGAAGGAGGAAGGAAGGAAGGAGGAAGGAAGAAGGAAGGAACGAAGGAAGGAAAGAAGGAATAGAGGGATGGAGGGAGGGAGGGAAGGAAGGGGAAGGAAGGAAGGAAAGAAGGAAGGAAGAAAGGGAAGGAAGAAGGGAAACGAAGGAAGGGAAGGAAGGGAAGGAAGGAGGGAAGGAAGGGAGGGAGGGAGGGAAGGAAGGAAGGAAGGAAGGAAGGAAGGAAGGAAGGAAGGAAGGAAGGAAGAAGGAAGGATTGTTGATAGAATTCACCTAGATCACTTTGTCTTCTGTGTAACATTTGTGGTTGAGTTAGCTGAATTAAATGTATGCTTCTCCCACTAGAATGTGAGCTCCTTGAGGCAGAAACAGAGTTGTATCTACTTTGTATCTCAACAGCATCCAGGCTGCAGGGACTCATTATATTTGTTCAATTGACATGGTTTGGCTATTGTCTAAGGCTGAGAAAAGATGGATGACATGAAGGTCTTTGCTGGGGGATATGTCAAGAGGGGTTGCATGGATGTACAAATGTGCGTGGTCCAAATGTGTTCAGAGCTACTCCTTACTGGGTGTGACTGCCATGTATTTACCTTTACAGCAGTTACTGTTTCTCTTGGGGGAACCTCCTTATTGGTAACTGAAAAGTCAAAAGTGTAAAAAGCTGGAGTCTCCCACATAAACTAAGCCCTGGAAACAGTTGAAACAGCTTTACCCACTAGGTAATGAGTTATCTGGCCATTACGAGAAAATAATTCCTTGCTCAATGATCATATAGCCCCTATTTCCAATCCATAATAAATATTTATACTGATGTGCCTAAAGGTGAGACTGCCAACCATATGCATCAGAATCACAGGGGCACTTGTTAAAAGCAGATTCCTGAGTCATCACCCCAAATTTCTGAGGGTCAGGCCAGAGGACCAGGGCATTGCCAGCTTAGAGTGTTGGCTGATTCTTATCACAATGGCATTTAGGAACTGCCGACTGATACAGAAAAGGAGACTACTATTCAGACAGGTAATGCTTCTTCTTTCAAATAGTTAATGTAAAAATTAAAAAATGTTTTATGTAAAGTGCTTACATAATGCCTGACAAATGGCACCTGTTTGGTACTTATTAGGCAATGCTATTCCTATCTTTGAGTTCCCTGGTGACAACATGTCTTTTTCCTCTTTCTATTCACTGTGGCATTTTAGCATCTAGTATGCAAACTTACAGATAATAGGCCCCCAACAAACTGAATTACACCAAACTTTGATTGATGTTGAATAAGGTTGAAGGGAAAGCTAAAAACAAGATGCCATTTTTATGTACTAAATTGGTCAAGATCTTTGGCAAGTGCTGAAAGCTGACCAGAGGGCAGTTGCAAGGGCATTCTTGTACAAAATTGATAGAATCATTCATAAAGTGGCACAGACTTTCTGGAAAGCAGTTCAGCACATTTACCATCAAGAGCCTTAAAAGTGTTCATTCTTTTTGATGCAGTCATGCAATTATTATTTCCAGGAATCTATCTTAAGAAAATAATCTGAAATGAAAATTCTGTAGATATTTTTATATAAAAGAGTAAATCATGAACATGCATCAGAACAAACTCAACTATCTGACACCAGGGGAGTAGTTAAGTAAATCATGACAGCTTCTCAAAATTGAATAGTATTCAACCAACAAATTAATGTTAATAAATTTTAATGGCATAAGGAAATACTGTGTCAAGGTGAACAAAGGCATTTATAGTTTGAGTCCAATCATGTAGAAAAAAAAGTGTATAAGAAAAAACTTGAAGAAAATATTCCAAATATTAACAATGATAGAACCATGAGTAATGTTTATTTCCTGATACTTTTCTGTGCTTTCAAAACTTTACAAATAAAAATAAAGAAATATTTTTAAATAAGGTAAAAAAGAAAAACGTTTTTGGTATCTCTCAGCACTTTGAGAGGCCAAGAGGGAAGATTGCTTGAGGCCAAGAGTTCAAGAGCAGCCTGGGCTAAATAGCAAGACCTCATCTCTCAAATATATACATTTTTTAAGTAAATAAATAAATAAGTAAGATTTCTACTCTGGAAACAAGTAGTAGACTTACTTTTTCCAATTTCCTTCAATGACTTCAACTGAAATCCATGGAATTTATATAGAAAACAAACATAAGAAGGCTTAGAACAGTAGAAAGAAGGCAGACAGGCCAGAGATTCTAGGAATTAAGAAATGCATGACATATTTTGCCAGCATATGTTGCTCTAAAAAATAAAAAATTAAAAAAGCAATGAATGACATAGTGGAAAGTTTCCTGAATTTTTGCTCTGTTTCATACATCCCAGGCTTGGAGCAGAAGAAGGTGGCAATCCAGAAACAGAAGCAGACCAAAAAAAAGAAAGAAACCAAACAACACCAAAAAAGCCTACTCTCTCTAGCCAAAAGTCCAGAAGAGGGATGGCTGAATAAGACAGAAAACTTTAAGACAATAACCACTCTCCTGTGGGTAAACACCACAGAAAAAGCATGAGCTGGTCCCACCTAACCAGCAAAGACCAAATGGGGAGCCTAAACTTCCATCCTCACCAGACTGTAATGAGGTCCTTCAACCTCCCTGCAGGGATAGTGTTAGCGAAGGTCAAGTAGAAAGCTGGGACTTTCATCCCTACCAAATGGTAATGAACACCCCACTCTCTGTGGTATCAGTGGAGACCATGTGGAATCTGGGCCTCTACCCCAACCAGCATTAACAAGACTCCTCTCCATCTCCATGCTGGAAGGGATGTTGTCAGAGGAAGCCCAGTAGAGAGTCAGAACTTTCCTAACTACTCTTTTTCATTTAATCAGTGGAAACCATCTGGGGAACACTAGTGAGGCATTCCTAATTCTTAAAGCTAGAGAGGTACTGGTGGAAAACCAATGGAAAGTTTGAACTCCTACCTTTATCCACCAGTAATAAGGACCCCTTGCCATCTTCAAGTATCAATGGAGGTTGAGTAGGCCACCTAGACTTCTACCAACTGGGAGTAATGAGGCAGTGCCATATTCTTCCCTGATTGAAGTGATGTCAACAGAAGCTAACGATGACATTAAGTTTTAAATAAGATTCATAACACAAAACCCAAAAGTTTCAAGTTTTAATGTTTAAAATTACCATATGTCAATAACCAGGAAGATCTCAAACTGAAAGAAAAAAGGCAATCAATAGATGCCAATACCAAGGTAACAGAGAGATGTAGAATTATCTGATAAGGATTTTAAAGCAGCCATTATAAAACTACTATAGCAATTACATGCACACTTAAATGAAAAAAAAAAAGAATATCTCAGAAAGGTAATAGAAGATATGTAAAACCAAAAGAACATGTTAGAACTAAATAATACACTACTTGAAATTTTAAAACTCAGTGAATGGACTCAATAGCGAAATAGAGGGAAAGAGAAAACAATCAGTAAAATGAAAAATAGAACAAAAATAGTTCTCCAATATGAACTGCAGAGATAAAGTAGCCTTTAAAAATTTAAACAGCACCTCAGAGATCTGTGAGACTATGACAAGAGATCTGATTATCATGTCATTGTAATCCTAGAAGGAGAGGGGAGAGAGGAAATGACTAAAAACCTTAAAGAAATAATGGCTGAAAACATCTCAAGACATAAACCTACAAATTTGAGGAGATGAGTCAACCCCAAACAGAACAAACCTAAAGAAATCTACAAAAAGAAGCATAGTAGTCAAACCTGTAAAAAATAAAGACAAAAAAAAAAAGTTAAAACCAGCCAAAGAGTGATGATACCTACCTATATGGAGAAAAACAGTTTGAATGACTGCAGATTTCTCATTGAAAATCATGAAGGCTAGAAGGAAGTGGCATGACACATTCAGAGTGCTGGAAGAAAACTGTCAATGCGGAATCCCATATCTGGTGAAAATATCCTTCAGAAATGAAGGGAAATGAAGACATTCTCAGATGAAGGAAAACTTAAAAAATTTGTTGCCAGCACACCAACCAAATAAGAGAAGAAACCTTGGAATATCAAGAAGAAACAGAGAACATAATAAACAAAATGAAAATAAATACAATAGGCTTTTCTTTTCTTCTTATGTTTCCTAAATTATGTTTGAAGCAAAAATTATAACACTATTGGGTATGGTTCTAAATATATGCAGAACATTGAAGGCAATTATATAATAAAGGAGTGTAAAATGATAAAAAAGGTTGTTAAGTTTTCTAAACTTCCTCAATCTTGTAAAGAGATAACACTAGTAAACTGTGATAAGTTATGTGTATGTAAAATTTAATACTTGGAGTAACCACCAAAATAGCAATACAAAAAGATTCACTCAAAAACACTATACAAGTATCAAAATGGAATTCTAAAAACTGTTCAAGAAACTCATAGGAAGAAAAGAAAAAGAAAACACAGGGAAAAAGTCAGAGCAAACACTAAACAAAAAATAAAATTGCAGACATAATGCCTAACATATCACATTCAGTGTAAGTGGCGTAAGTATATCAATTAAAAGACAGTGATCATCACTGTGGATTTAAATATATGACTCAACTGTATGCTGTCTGTAAGAAATTTACTTCAAATATAACAATTTAGGCAAGTTGAAATTAAAAGATGTAAAAAGGTGTATCAGCTAAACATTAGTCGAGAGAAAAAAGGAGTGGCTATATTATCACATAAATGGACTTCAGAGTAAAGAAATTTACCAGAAACAGAGAGGGGCATTACATAACAATAAAAGTTTTAATCCAACAAGAAAATATGGAAATCCTAAGTGTGTATGCACCAAACAAGTCCGTGAGCAAATATGTTTATATATAGATATAGATATACATAATATATATAGATATAGATACACATATGTATATATCTATCTATGAATACATAGATATGTATGTATATATGTGTGTGTGTGTGTATATATATACCAAAAACTGCTAGAACTGAAAAGAGAAATTGGCAAATCCATTTATTATTATTATTATTTTTTTGAGACAGAGTCTCACTCTGTCTCACACCCGGGCTGGAGTGCAATGGTGCAATCTCAGCTCACTGCAACCTCTGCCTCCCAGGTTCAAGCGATTGTCCTGCCTCAGCCTCCTGAATAGCTGGGACTACAGGTGCCTGCCACCATGCCTGGCCAATTTTTGTATTTTTAGTAGAGATGGGGTTTCCCCATGTTAGCCAGGATGATTTCGAACTCCTGACCACAAGTGATCCACCTGCCTCAGCCTCTCAAAGTGCTGGAATTACAGGCATGAGCCACCACACCCAGCTGACAGCCAAAGACCTCAACATCCCTCTCTCAATAATTCATAGAACGACTAAGCAGAAAAGTAACAAGGATATACAAGATGTAAAGAACATCATCAACCAACAGAACTTAACTGATATTTATTGAACAATCTAGCCAACAATAACAGAACATACAATCTTTTCAAGTTTTCATGGAACGTACATTAAGATGGACCACATCCTGGGCCACAAAGCAGACCTCAACTAATTTAAAAGAATTAATTAAGGTCATATAACATCTTCTCCAACCAGAATAAAACTGGAAATCAACAACAGAAATTTAACAAGAAACTCTCCAAACCACTGGAAACTAAACAACACACTTTTGAATAATTCATGGGTCAAACGGGAGGTCTCAAGAAAAAAAACAAAAAAAAATACATTAAACTGAATGAAAACAAAGGCACAGTATATCAAAATTTGTATAATACACCCAAAGCAGTGCTGAAACTGAAATTTATAGCACTAACTGCATATATTAGAAAAAATGAAGTTTCCGATACAATAATCTAAGTTCCCCTCTCAAGAACCTAGAAGAAGAGCAAAATAGCCCAAGGTGAGCAGATCAAAGAAAATAATAAAGATAAAAACAGAAATCAATGCAATTGTGAATAGAAAATCAAACTGATATTTTAAAAGATCAGTAATATTGACAAACTACTGGCAAGACTGAGAAAAAAAAGAGAAGAGACAAATCACCAATATTATAAAATTTAAAAACAAGAAAAGAATAAGCAAAGATCATGAACAACTCTACACATATAAATTTGACAACTTAGATAAAATAAACCAGTTGCTTGAAAAACACAAACTATTACAACTCCCACTCAACGTGAAATAGATAATCTGATTAATCCTATTACTATTAAGAAAATTGAGTTTGTACTTCCTAAATTTTCAAAGAAGAAATCTCTGGGCCTAGATAGTTCCACTGAAAACAAAGTCTACCAAGTATTGAAAGAAAAAATAATATTATTACTATGCAATCTCCTCCAGAAAGTAGAAGAGGATGGACTATTTTCCAGTTCAGCTTATGAAGCTAGCATTATTCTGATAACAAATAAGACAAAGACAGTAAAAAAACAAAAAGTATAGACCAACATCCATCAGGAATATAGAAGCAAATTTCCTTAACAAAATACTTAGCAAATATAATTCAGCAACATGTGAAAACGCTTATATGCCATTACTAAGTAGGGTTTAATTCAGGGATGCAAAGCTGCTTCAACCACACACACAGAAAAATTAATCATCATTGATTTAGCAGACCACCATGTTAACAGACTAAAGAAGAAAAAAATCACATGATCATACCAAAGTAGAAAAAACATTTGACAAAAATTCATACCCATTCATGATTTTAAAACTCTTAAAAATATAAATAAGAGAATTTTGCCAACTTAATAAGGAGCATTTTAAAAAACTTACAGTAACATATGTAACGGTAAAAAACTGAATTTATTCCCAGTAATATCAGGAACAAGACAAGAATGTCCACTCTCACTACTCTTACTCAACATTGTTCTAGAATTTAAGGCTAGACAAGAAAAGGAAATAAAAGGCATACAGAAATAAAACTTACTCTGTTTACATATAATATCATTTCTCTGTAGAAAATACCCCAAAATCTACCAAAAGCAATCTCCTAGAATTAATGAGTGATTTTAGCAGTCACAGGATACCACATGGACATACATAAATTAATTGTATTTCTATATCCTGGTAGTAAACATATGGGTACTGAAATTTAAAATATGACTACAATCACTCAAAAGAAATGAACAATACATGTAAATTTAACAAAACACTTACAGAACTTATATGCCAAAAACTATAAAAAGCTTATGAAAAAAATGAAGGAAGATCTAAACAAACAGAGAGAGATACCATGTTTATGGTTTGGAAAGCTCAACATAGTAAAGATTTTAATTTTTGTCAAATTGATATCCAGATTCAATGCAATACCTATCAAAATCCCAGTAAGATTTTTCTGTATATAAACAGGATAATCCTAAAATTTATATTAAAAAGTCAGTAAACTATAATAGCTCAGACAATTTTGAAAAATAACGAAGTGAAAACAATCAGTCCACCCGATTTCAATACTTACCATATAACTGTACCATAATCCAGACTATATGGCATTGGCACATAGACTAATGGAGTAGAAGAGAAAACTGAGAAACAGACATACACAGATACACCCAACTGATTTTTGACACACGTGGGGAAAAGAAAGAGAGATAAGCCTGTAACTGTGTCTATATAGAAAGAAGTAGACACAAGAGACTCCATTTTGTTCTGTATTTGAGATGCTGTTAATCTGTGACCCTACCCCCAACCTTGTCCTTGCAAGAGACATGTGCTGTGGTGACTCAAGGTTTAATGGATTTTGGGCTGTGCAGGATGTGTCTTTGTTAAACAAGTGCCTGAAGGCAGCTTGCTGGTTAAAAGTCGTCACCATTCTCTTAATTTCAACTACGCAGGGACATGTACACGGCCAAAGGTCGCAGGGACCTCTGCCTAGGAAAACTAGGTATTGTCCAAGGTTTCTCCCCATGTGATAGGCTGAAACAATGCTGCTAAAAGGTTTATGGAGATGTTTGCATATGCATCTCAAGGCATAGCATTTTCCTTTAAACTTATTCATGTCACAGAGATTTTTGTTCATATGTCTTACTGCTGATTTCCTCCCTACAATGATCCTATTGTCCAGCCACTCCCTTATCTTTAAGATGGTAAAGATAATTATCAATAAATACTAAGGGAACTCAGAGACAGGTGCCGACGTGGGTCCTCCGTAAGCTGAGCGCCGGTCCCCTGGGCCCACTTTTTCTTTCTCTATACTTTGTCTCTGTGTCTCATTTCTTTTCTCAAGTCTCTCGTTCCACCTAACGAGAAACACCCACAGGTGTGGAGGGGCAGGCCACCCTTTCAGACACATATGCAAAAGCAAGAAAAAATAGACTTTTCAACAAATAGTGATCAAGCAATTGGATATCCATAGGCAAAAATACCCTCAACCCAAGTCTTATATCTTACAGAAATATTAACTCATAATGGATCATACATTTAAATATAAAACATAAAACTTTAAGAAGAAATGTTGGAGAAAATCTCAGGATGTATGGCTAGACAAAGAGTTCCTAGACTTGAAAACATCTTAGGGGCAAAAGACATGAAAAGTGTTATCCATAAAAGGAAAAATTGACAAATTGGACTTTGTCAAAATTAAAACTTTGCTTTGTGGAAGAGCCTACTGAGAAGAGGAAAAGAAAAACTACTGAATGAGAGAAAACATCTGTAAACCACACCTGGAAACAGCCGAAAAGATGTCCTGCAATGAGTGAATGGTTAAATCAACCACAGCACCATGGAATACTACTCAGGAATGAAAAGGAACAAACCATCCATACACAAAACAACCCAGATCAATTTCCAAAGGATTATGCTGGGGAAAAAAAAAAAAAATAGCCAACGTTAAAGGTTACGTACTATACAATTACATTTATGCAACATTCTTGAAACAACAAAATTATAGAAATAGAAAGTAGATGGTTATTGGGACTTAAGGAGGAGATACAGGTGGGAAGGAAAGAGACATAGCTATAAAAAAACAAAACGAAGTTTCCTCGTGATGATGGAAACATTCTGTGTCTTGACTGTATCAAAGCACTGTCCTGATTGTGATATTGTATGTAGTTTTGCAAGACATTGGCAATGGGGGAAACTGGGTAAAGGGTACTCCGAATCTCCCTGTATTATTTCTTACAACTGCATGTGGATCTCCAAATATCTTTTTTAAGAAATAAATGAGCTGGAGTAGGTATCTCCAAGTGATTTTTTATATCTGAAATTCAACACTTTTCAAAGCCTAAGGATCCACTGGCTCTTGGTTATAAATGGCTGCACTATTTCCAGCAAGTGAAACTTCTTACAGGTCTGGACAAAAATGTTTATACTGGTTAGGTAAGGGTCCACATGACCTCAAAATGAAGACAGGTGAGTAACCAAATCACACAGATCCTACAGCTCTACATCTATTTGGAGATGGAAAAAACAGAGGGCAGGCAAGGAAAAGCTCATCACACAAAATTAATTGTTAATGGAAGAATCCACACATTAAAAAAAAAAAAAAAAACCTAGGCTTTAAACAGGGCCATAGCAGCTTGTAAATATCTATTGACTTCACTGACAGCCTGTGCATATCCTTAAATGCCACTCAGCCCAGGCCCTTTCAGCGCTTGTGGATGAAAGCTCTTGGACAATTCTAATAAGTAACATTTTACTAGGGGCAATAAAGGAAAGGTTAATAATAATAATAACAACAATATTAACAATATGAGACCAAGAAGGAAATGGAGCAGGAATCAACATTTTCTGTAATGTGCCAGATAGAAAATATTTTAAGCTTTGCGGGCCGTATTGTCTCTCACAACTACTCTGATCTGCTGCAAAAGCAGGCAGAAGCAATATGCAAACAAATGTAGGTGGCTGTTTTTCTTTCTTTTTCTTTTTCTTTCTTTTTTTTTTTTTTTTTGAGATGGAGTTTCGGTCTTGTGCCCCAGGCTGGAGCACCGCCTCCTCCGCCTGCCAGGTTCAAGTGATTCTCCTGCCTCAGCCTCCCGAGTAGCTGTGATTACAGGCATGCACCACCACGCCCAGCTAATTTTGTATTTTTAGTAGAGACAGGGTTTCTCCATGTTGGTCAGGCTAGTCTGGAACTCCCAGCCTCAGGTGATCCGCCTCCCAAAGTGCTGGGATTACAGCCGTGAGCCATGGTGCCCAGCCATAGGTGGCTAGTTTTCAACGAAATTTTACAAAAAGTCAGTGGGCCCTATTTCTCCATGAACCACAGTTTGCAGACCCCTGCCCTCAAGAAACGACATGCAGGAACACAACCTGTTCATGGCAAGAGTAACACCATCTTGAAGCGAAACCACCACAGTGGCCAGTTTGACGCCTATCTACCAATGCGTTCCTGCAGCAAGGTCAAGAAACTATGCCTGTGGCATGGACAATTTCTCATAAAGATGCTTATCTAACTTCCCTAGTGGCCATGAGTTTCACAAAAGGGTCTGAGACAAGATACATGCTCTACCCTAAAAGCTGGCTGGATAAAGAGTACTTTCTGGAGGGCTCAAGAATCCACCATCTCACAGCTGCCTAAGACATCGCTTCTGTGCCTAAGTCCCTATTAAACATTTCTTTCTGAGAAACTGGGTTTGTCAGCTTCTTTCTTCAGCCTCTCAGCACCCTGAGCCTTTGGAGATGGGTTTGCATATACCTGCTCACATGGAACACAACAAAAACATTTAGTCTTTGCACCTGTAGTGATAGTGCCTACTTAATGGGGTTATTGTGAATTGAAAATAAAGTATCACACGAAAACGCTTAGCCATGGGTATAGGACTTAGTAATTAGGCAATAAATGTTAACTATTATTATTATTAGGCATATTTGCTATTTTTTTGCTATTTTCAGTTGGCCACTTACTTTATACATGGACACTCTATGGGGCAATATTTCAATGTTGTTAAAGCTCAAAATTAATTTTTTTTCCTGCACTGAGACCTTGTATAAAAGTTCAGAAGGAAGATAATTGGATTTATCTCCCCATAAGGTTGAAAGCCTCCACAATCAAGCCTTTATTAAAGAACAAGTACTACAATTGTGGCCATAGAAGATAGAATCTGACACCAAGGTAATAGGAATTTTCACTTTTATTTATTCCTCATAGGGTAGGAACAGCAGGGTGAAGGTACATGGGAAATTTCTGAAATGAAATATGAAGCACCGCAGTTTGTTGCTGGAGCCTATTCACCCTGTAACATGTTCCACTTGGTCAGAATTGATCCTTTAAATAACATACTGCCTTTCTTGGAGATTCCTTGAACAAAGAGAAGCTTCATGACTTGTCTGTCACATAGTTCTTCCTCATACTTCTCTGTGATGGTGAACGGCAAATGTGGCAATTCTACGCATCAAAACCACATCCCTCATGACAACTGAGCCACTAATGAAGAGATGAGCTCCACCTTAGATCTCTATTCCTGAGAGGAGTATTGAAAGCCGAACTGGCCTCACAAATGTGTAGACCTCCAAAGGGTAGGATTTTAGGTCACTAAGGCTCTCTGCCAAAAACAAACAAACAAACAAACAAACACAACAACAACAACAAAAAACCTTCTAGCTTATACAAAACACAAGACAAGATTTATACACAGAAATGTTCACTGCAATATTACTAGTAATGCAAATAGAAGGCAATCAATGTATATCAGCAGGGCAATTATTAAATACTATTATATAGCCTTTAAAAGAATGTTTATTAAGATTTTAATAACCTGAGGGAAATATACGTAATTATATATGAAGAGAAACAACACAGAATCATGCAGTATGATGTTAAATTTAATTGGAAAAAAAGGTGGAACGCAAACAAAATAAGAGTGGAAGGTAAATATATCAAGCAAAATACTAATGGTATTTGCCGTGGGTGACGGCATCATTGTGGTTCTTCTTTTACATTATAATTTTCTATATTTTATACATTTTATTCATTGAACATGTTTCACTTTTAAAATCAGAAAAATAAATAATATGTTTTTCGAAAAGCCTTTTTCTACCCGCTCACAGATTATTTTACAAAGATATTATCTGCTCACAGATTACTTATGTGTGATTATTTCTCACAGATTATTAACCTGCTCGCAGACCATTTATCCGTGATTATTTCTTACAGATTATTAACCCCCTCACAGACCATTTCACAGAGACATTATCTCTGACAAAAAAAAATCACCTTCAGGGACCTGAAAACTTTAAACACTGTTTTTTCAGTTAGTTCACTGATTATATATTGACCATCAGATTGGAAATTCTGTTTGTTTGTTTCTTTGTTTGGCCCACCCCACCCCATTTTTCTCACTCCAAGTAACAGTATCCAATACCCCAATATTCTTCTGGCAAACCACACCCTTTGCTATTTGTAGCCGTGGTGCTTCATGCAGAGTTGACTCTGACTCCAACTCCAGGAGAGAGCTTGTGATGACAAGTTTGGTATTCTGATGGCCACACAAATAAATTTAAAAAGCAAAAATGATCCAGTCCGAGCCAGTGAGAAGAAAGAGTATTTGGCTAAGACTACTGAAAGAAAGGCAAGTTCTTTTTTCCACTGAAGTGGTACCTAGGGATGTGTAATCCTAGAGTTATCAGAGGGCTCCCTGTGAAGTATAACAATAAAACCCAGCTTGGAAGTTCTGTCCATGGCAATCAGGCAAGAGAAAGAAATAAAGGGTATTCAAATAGGAAAAGAGGAAGTCAAACTGTGTCTGCTTGCAGATGGCATGATCCTATATCTAGAAAACCCCATCTTCTCAGCCCAAAAGCTTCTCAACCTAATAAGCAACTTCAGCAAAGTCTCAGGATGCAAAATCAATGTGCAAAAATCAAAAGCATTCCTATACACCAACAATAGACAAGCAGAAAGCCAAATCACGAACTCCCATTCACAACTGCTACTAAGAGAATAAAATATTTAAGAATACAGCTAACAAGGGAAGTGAAGAATCTCTTCAAGGAGAATTACAAAACTCTGCTCAAGGAAATAAGAGAGGACACAAGCAAGTGGAAAAACATTCCATGCTCGTGGATAGGAAGAATCAATATCGTGAAAATGCCCATACTGCCCAAAGTAATTTATAGATTCAATGCTATTCCCATTAAATTGCCATTGACATTCTTCATAGAATTAGAAAAAACTACTTTAATATTCATATGGTACCAAAAAAAAAAAAAAAAAAAAAAAAAAAAAAAAGAGTCCACATAGCCAAGACAATCCTAAGCAAAAAGAACAAAGTTGGAGGCATCAGGTTACCTGACTTCAAACTATACCACAAGTCTACAGTAACCAAAACAGCATGGTACTGGTACAAAAACAGACACATAGACCAATGAAACAGAATAGAGATCTCAGGAAGTACACCACACATCTATGTCCACCTGATCTTTGACAAACCTGACAAAAACAAGCAATGGGGAAGGGATTCCCTACTTAATAAATGGTGCTGGGAAAACTGGCTAGCCATATGCAGAAAATTGAAACTGGACCCTGTCCTTACACCTTATACAAAAATTAACTCAGTGTGGATTAAAGACTTAAATGTAAAACCCAAAACTATAAAAATCCTAGAAGAAAATCTAGGCAATACCATTGAAAATATAGGTACAGGCAAAGATTTCATGACAAAAACTTCAAAAGCAATTGCAACAAAAGCAAAAATTCATAAATGGGAACTAATTAAGCTAAAGAGCTTCTGCACAACAAAAGAAACTATCATCAGAGTGAACACACAATTTACAGATTGAGTGAAAATTTCTGCAATCTATCTGACAAAGGTCTAATATCCAGAAACTATAAGGAAACTTGAACCTTTACAAGAAACAAACAACCCCATTGGCAAATGGGCACATGGAAAAGAATGCAGAAATCACTAAGAGTAAGTAAGCAACACTAAACAAATCTTGCCAAACCAGCATCATATACTCTTAACCAACTGGTTAGGACAATCATTAACACATAGTTCATCTGATTTTAAAAGGTCTTTCTTGAGGATTTTTGCTTCTGAATGTAGAATGCTACAAAGAACATCACACTCACCCTAACAACCAGGAAAAAATTGAGATAACCCACAAAGTCATAAATTTTCTTGAACCCCTCAGATAGCTAAGGTTTCAAGGCAATCAAGTAAACCAAATTCCAAAGAACAAGTTCTTTCAAAAAGAAACAGGTTAAAACAATGTTTTTACCTTTTGCAGCTCATGAGAGAAAGTGATGTTGGCCATACAAGTGATAAGAAGAAATTAGCTAAAATTTTAACAAATTTATAAACGCCAAGTTTGGACTACAACATCAGTTTAGCTTGAATATCTAAAAGTCTGAGACTCAGAAAGGGGCTGGCATCCACTCAGAAACTCTTCTTCCCAAGCATCAGTTGGTGCTCATCAGACAGACTGGGGGCAGAGGAGGACATCAGAGAGAGCTCCCTTTGGCAACATAGGTCTGAAAGAGGCAACTAATGGCTCCAGGAGACAGGCTCAAATTCCCTCTTACTTCTCTGGACTCTTCTCTCCTACTATTTAAACTTCTGGAATGAGATCGTAATTGGCAAAAGCCAATTACTTCTGTGTAAGAAATCATCTGCCAGGACACAAGCAAAAATCAATTGAGGCTGGATGAAGGTTAAAGGCAAAAACTTTTACCATTGACTATTCTGAAACCAGGATTCTACATTAAAATCAAATGCAATTAATAGCTAGTGGAGGAGAAGAAAGTCTTACCCAAGAAAACTACAAGTATAAGACAGATTTGGCTGCCACAGAGAGGGAGAATACGAATATTGAGAAAGCACTACTCCCCGAAGCTAAGATACAAAGGGATTGGCTAAGACTAAGTCTGGACAAGTGCAACAGATAACCCTATCTACCTCTACTGCAAGCCTAGCAGAGTCATACGCCCAGGAGGATACCACTGGGAGAGGAACAGGAGCACAAAGAGAGACCATTTCTGCAATACAGGCATGCAGAGATGACTAAAAACTGAAGGTGTATCCAGATGTTTTGATTTCAACACCTGTGATCCTAATCACGTCTATGCCCAAAAGATCAGAGATTTAAGACTTGTACAAAAACAGATCTGGAGGTTTTGTTTCTCACAAGTTCAAAATAAGCCCAGAGTATAAAATAACTGCTAAACTAATGAGTACTGTGTGGGGCTTGTGCAGCAGTACTAGTACTTGTATTAGTAATAACAGGCTACATCAAAAGCATAAAGTACACTGAGTTATGAGCAGAAGGTTTGAAGTCAATCTGCCTACGCTTAAGTTCTGTTTTTGCTGCTTCTTAGATGCCAGGTTTGGGTAAATTATATGGTTTCTCAGTGCCTCCTTTTGTAAGATTGAGGTTAACAACCCACTTGAGTCAGGAGAGAAGAGAGAAACTCTTGTAATACATGCACACATTTTAATTCATCTCATCAGAAATATATCAAATAAAGTCAATGTAACATGTTAAATATAAACATGAAATAAGATACAGTCTCAGATCTCTCCATCTACCCAAACTTAATTCTTGGATAGTATTGTCTTAGAACTGGCTTCAAAACATTAATCATTTTTCACAATATTATCTTCTAAGTACTGATTCTGAAACTAGAGTACCAGAGTTTCAAAATCCTTCAGCCATAGTTCCCCAAATAAGGCAACAGATTCTGGAAATGCTGAAGTGATTATAGTTTCAGCCAGGGCTCTGCGTGTGTACCCACTGAAATCAGAGTGTCCTGGCCTGGGAACATTATATTTCTCTGGAAAGCATTCAGGACATTTGGGCCTCCTCTCTATTCTTTCTCTGAGGGGTCATTTCAGGTACAGCTGTACTCATTGTCCATAAGAATAGCCTTAGGCTGAGGGAAAAGTTGAGGAGATGGTGTTCTGAGCTGCCTTTCAACTCTACCCAGCCTGTGGTTTCAGGCAGCTTACCAAGGTTTATATGAAGGGCACTCAGAAGTAGCTATTGGCCATTTAGTTGAGTCAACCTAATCTCTCTAGTCTTTACACAGCCTTGAAATGGGCACCCAAAATGAATCTCTTCTGGATCCATCAGCAAATGACCAATTCCCTCACCAAAGTGCCAACTCAAGTTCCTGTGCTCTGTCTTCCATGGGCCTGAAGACCCTATACGGTTCAGCATTGGTTAATCATTGGCCAATAGATTTACTCCTTATTTCTTTATTTATGAGTAATTGACACAACTGCCATAAATTGCCAGTTCCCATTGATATAATGTTTCCAGATACGTTTTTCTTTCATTGACCAAAAAACTCACAGCACTTTGAAAACAAATTATTACTTAAATTTCTTAAGATGTTTCACAGTGGTTTTATCTGTTTTAAAAAGGTTTGAATTGTGTGTGTGTGTGTGTGTGTTTTGGAAAGGACCCCAAGAAATCATCTGTATTGAGCCCTGGTTCAATCCACTATGGAATTATTATTGAAACTGGCCCAATTGTCCCATAGAAGTGATCTTTACAGTCTTTTAAAATAAAAATACTAAAATTGACCCAGGTCTTGAAGATTAAAATTTACATTTGGCCCTCCCTCAGGAAACCCACCCTAGGACTCCTGAATAGTATCAAGTAACTGAAACTCACCAGATCATCACATTCAGACAGTGAGAAACCAGGTCCCTCATCCCTCATGATTTCCTTACTCCTCCCTAATTCCTGTTTACCCAATATAGTTACATTCCTTTCCTGCTACATAAACCCCAATTGTTGTCAGTCAGGAGATGGATTTGAGACTGAAGTGCCATCTCCTCAGTGGCAGCACCCAAATAAAATCCATCTTCCCTGGTAATACTTGCTGTCTCAGTGATTGGCTTTCTATGCAGCCAGCAGCAGGACCTAGACTGAAACCCTGGTGTTTGAGTAACATTATCTCCACCTTGTAAATAGGCCAATGTTAAAGAGAGGTGAAGTGGTCTAGGCCAATGTTAAAGAGAGGTGAAGTGCTCTAGGGTTGTAAGAATAAATCATGTTAGAACCAACACAACATGCTGGTCTAACCAACACAACATGCTGGTCATACTGGTAATGTTGTGTTTCTTTCGATTACACCCTGATGTTTTTTCTACCATCAACAACTAAAGTAGCACATCCAAAATTTAACAAAAACAATAGGCAACAAACCATTATTTAAGGCAAGGACTTAAGCCATAGCCTGCCATTTACTTTGCCAAATGAACCTGGTAATGTCACTTAATCTCCCTATGCCTAAATTTTCGTATTCATAAAAGACAGATGATAATTCCTTAGTGGGTTGCTGAGAGGATTAAATACATTACTATGTGCAAAGTTCTTAGTCCAGAACTTGGCTCAGATCAATCGCCATTTAAGTATTTGCTCTTACTATTGCCATCCCTACTCTCAACTTGTTCCTACTTTTCTTTTGGGGATTAAATGGCATTATCATCTTTCCTCATTGGACAAGCTAAGAACCTTAGAGATATCCTTAATAACTACTCATCCTGTTACCTCTTCTTTCTTACCTCCCAGTCTTTGGATTATGAAGTCTTCTTCATTCTACCATCTAAATATCTATTAAATCTACTTTTTACTCAGCATCCTCTCTGACAAGGCTATATAGTTTAGTCCTATTCCTCTCACCTGGACTATTTCAAATACCTCCTCACTGGTCTCTCTTTCAACCAACTTTGCTCACTCCATGATGTAACATCCTTTAAAGTATCCTACCATATTACTCCCTGCTTCAAAACTTCCAGTGGCTTCCACATTGTGTCAGCCAGGCTGGCATCACAATCATTCTGACCAAGTCCAGCTCCACCATCAAAGATTCAAATTTAGTAGGTCTAGAATGGGACCTAGGAATCTATTTTGTGTGTTTCTACAGATCAATATTTGAGAATCATTGGAAAGGATATTCATTAGAATGTCTTATGAAGTTCTTCAAAATCTTACTCCCACCTCCAGGGAAATGAAATGTCATCTTTCCCCTTGAAGTTTTCCTTGACTGAATTTTTCCTTCTTCTGTGTTCCCACAGCTCTGTATGCATAGCTTTCAAAATGATACCTGTTATATCACACTTTCATTATATTTGTACCCCTGGGTCCCCAACTTGCAGGGACAACCTCATGGGCACACAACCTGTGCGGTCACACAGGGCCCTATGCTCAGAAGGGCCCTACACTCAGAAGGTCCCTACCCTTGGCTTAATGCTCTGCTATCACCATCCCGAAATTCTTAATAATTGTTGAACAAGGGACACCTCATTTTCACTTTGCACTGGGTCCTGCAAATTATGTACTCAGCACTGCCACTCGATTGTGAGCTCCTTGAAAACAGAAGCTATTTGCTATTCTTTCAAATTCCTCCTTAGCACAGAGGACTCCTGGCAAAAAGTAGAGGTTTCTTAAATATTTGTTGAGTTTATACATGAATAAATGAAAAGATAAAGTATCTCATAGAAAAATAGTATAATATGGCTAATTAACTCGGAAGAATAAGCTTTTTTTATTCTTGGGGGAGAGAGGAACTAACTGATAAAATCCTGAGACTATTAACCATTGACCACTCCAAATAAATAACATAACATTTTCTAGGTTTATTTTTAAATTACTCAAACCACTCCTACTTTTGAGCCCTGCTGCCTCCCTGTTCTCAGAATGCAAAATTGCAGTTAATGGAGCTTGCAATTATGCTATCATGCCCTGAGTTTTTGTGCCAGGCACTGTGTTAAATTCTGAGTGTAATGGGAAGGGGAAAGGAGAAGCCAAGAAAATGTGAAATGAGCAGGGTCACTGTCTTCAAGAAGCAATTAAATTTCACTCCTCTAAAATTTATATCAAAGATGAGTTGACTTCATGGGAGTTCTGCAGCAATGAATCGAGAATAAAGACATTAGACTTGGCCAGTGGCCCAGCTTCCTGAACATTTCAAATGACAAAATGTCTCAGCCTGAACACAATTCCCCCACTATGAGATCTGTGGGGTCACTAGTTAACATGGGCAACTGCCTCAGAGGTGCTCATGGAGCATAATAAACAAGTGGCTATTGAGGTGGGGGAGGTGCTTTTGCTCCCGGGTGTTAGAGAAGAAAAGACGAACATCGGCTATCAAAGTGAGCCAAATAATTGGTGGAAAAAAATGTTCCTAGCTCCTGCTGGAGGCATGACAGGACTCCCAATGTGGCAACGACCACACACCACCCGCTGCCACGTTACGTGTCCGTTGCTAGGTTCTCCAACATGACACGGAAGTCCAAAAAGAGTTTATCGCGCTTTTCTACTACTAGTTTTTAGTTACCCACTGCTGGTTGGTATAATACCAGTTACAAAATCAAGAGATTCTAGTTGAAAACATATAAATGCCAATAAACATATAAAGATGTGTTCAGCTTCAAATCAAGGAAATGTAAAAATAATACAACCACAGAATATCGATTTTGTATACTGAATGAGCCAAAGTTAAAAAGACTGATAATTTTCAATGTTGGCATGAATGGAGGAGAAAGCAAGTACTCTCAAAAAAGATTGCTGGTCTGATTATAAATTGGTACAACTACAACTTCTGAAGGGTAATTTGGCAAGATGTGTTAATCCAAATTTAAAATGCATGCCCCCTTTAAGGCAGTAATAATAATTCTAGGCCTTTATCTTAAGGAAATAATCTGAAAAATAAATAAAAACCTAAGTACAAAGTTGCTCATCACAACCAAAAAAAAAAAAAAAAATTAGACATAATACACGTGCAACATGGGAAACCTGCTGATACAGTACAATTCATCCAAACACAACTTGAACATTGACATAGTTATGTGACACTCTAATTATCAAATATATATATATATATCCATAAGGCATTTGTAGGTATAATGGAAAGGTTAGTTCTTCTTTTTAAAGTAGAGATAGAATCATTCCATTTTTGTTAAAAAATACATATTGACCAGGTGTGGAGGCTCACTCTTATAATTCCAGCACTCTGGGAGGACAAGGCAGGTGGATCTCTTGGGTCCAGGAGTTTGAGACCAGCCTGGGCAACATGGTGAAACCCCATCTCTACATAAAATACTAGAAAATTAACCAGGCATTGTGGCATGCGCCCGTGGTCCTAGCTTCTCAGGAGGCTGATGTGGGAGGATCACCTGTGCCTGGGAGACTGAGGCTGTGGTGAGCTACGATTACACCATTGCACTCCAACCCAGACAGAGATCCTTTCTCCGAAAAAAACTAACATTAAAAAATACATATTTATGAGTATGTGTATGCATTTTTTAAGAATATGAATTTTAAATCAATACAATAATTTTGTTTTGCCATGATGCAAACAAATGGATGATATCCAAAAACAATATTCATATTGTTTTTTAACATGTAGGGGGACAAAGGGAGATAGTGATGTCCTGGTAAATATTTAACAGCTGGCCTTCCGGTGGGCCAGGGTGGAAGTCCCGTTGTAGTATTTACAGATTTCTGTGGCATAAATGTCACCAACATTATTTATTTCAAGCTACTAATGTGATGTCACTGAGTTAGGAGTTGGGAAGAAATGGAAAGAAATACAGTTGCACCATGCTGTGTAATACCACTACCTCGTATTTCCATGACACAGATAAATTAGATGCAAATAATCTCAAAAGTATAGATAAGTATGAAGATAGAGCAAAATAGAAAGTGAATTTTAGGTTTTTGTTTGTTTGTTTGTTTGTTTTGAGACAGTCTCACTCTATCCCCCCAGCTTGACTGCAGTGATACGATGTCAGCTCACTGCAGCCTCAACCTCCTGGACCAAAGCAAGCCTCCCCGCTGAGCCTCTCAAGTAGCTGGGACTACAGGTGCATATCACCACGCCCAGACACTTTTTTTGTATTTTTGTAGACAGGGTTTCACTATGTTGCCCAGGCTGGTCTGAAACTCCTGGGCTCAAGCAATCTGCACACCTCAGCCTCCCAAAGTGCTGGGATTACAGGCGTGAGCCACGGCGCCCAGCCTGCATTTCTTATTGACATGTCTGGTGGTAAACTCATGAAGCATATTTACTTCATTATTTAGATCCTTATTTGTCATTGCAATATTTTACAATAAACATATGTTACCTTTATAATCAGAAAAGAATTCAAAGGGTTTTTTTTTTTTTTTTTTTGGTTTTATTTGTTAAGGCCTAGGGAAAAATATCAGGGGATATTAATTTTTAAGTCTCACTGGAACAAAACACTTCCCCAAAAGACTGATTGTGTTAAGGTGTAACTAAAGAGCAATGTTAGAATCAATTAAGCCATATGATACCTTTGCTCAGTCATGGTATAAGGAAACGGTTGTAAATTCCTTCAAAATAGAAATACAAAATGTCACGACTCAAAGAGATTTGTGCTCCCAGGCATTCTCATACTCACACTTCACAAACAAGGAAACTGAAAGGTTGGTGTTTTCCCAAAGTATGCACAAGGTAAGTAGAATATAACCCAGCTCCTCTCCATTTATAAGTAGTCTCTACGGCCTATGAATAAAAGTACACATTCTTGGCCAGGTGCAGCGGCTCATGACCATAATCCCAGTACTTTGGGAGGCCGAGGCAGGTGGATCACAAGGTCAAGAGATCGAGACCATCCTGGCCAACACGGTGAAACCCCGTCTCTACTAAAAAATACAAAAAAACTAGCCAGGCGAGGTGGCGGGCGCCTGTAGTCCCAGCTACTCAGGAGGCTGAGGCAGGAGAATGGCATAAACCCGGGAGGCGGAGCTTGCAGTGAGCTGAGATCCGGCCACCGCACTCCAGCCTGGGCGACAGAGCAAGACTTCATCTCCAAAAAAAAAAATACAAAAATTAGCTGGGCGTGGTGGCATGCACTGGCAGCCCCAGCTACTCAGGAGACTGAGGCAGGAGAATCACTTGAACCCGGGAGGCAGAGGTTGCAGTGAGCTGAGATCACGCCACTGCACTCCAGCCTGGCAACAGGGCAAGACTCTGTCTAAAAAAAAGAAAATAAAAAAAAAGTACATATTCCTTTTGGTATAACTGAATGGCAAGAGATGACCTCATTTTTATGGGGTAGTATTTATTCAATTGGTTAACTGCTAAGGCCCTGGCTCTTCCTACCTTTATTTAGATAATAGCAGCTCACACTTTGCCAGAACTGTATCTTCTCAAAACACGTTCATATGGATTATCCCCACTGATCTTCATGAGAGCTCTGAGTCTGGTAGGGGTAAGAAAGACCAGTCCTATTTTACAGGTATAAAAACCGAGGCTAGAGCAGGTAAGCAGCTAGCCCAAGGCCGGTGAGAGCCAGGCCTCCTGTCCTGTCCCAGTGCTCTCCAGGAGTTTCCTCCTCAAAGCCTTTCTGAGGCAGTCATTTAGGTGAACATTCCCTGAAGGGCGCTTTCTCACCTTTCCTTCCTTCTCCCTCCAAAAGCCTCTTTCTTCCTTTGGCTCCTGTCTCATTTCGCACTTAAAGATATTACTTTCAGGTCACCTAGGGTTGCTTTTTAGCTCCTGTTTGCTTTTGTTTATTATTATTATTTATTTATTTATTTATTTTTATCTACTTATTTTTGAGACAGCGTCTCTCTCTGTCGCCAGGCTGGAGTGCAGTGGCGCAATCTCGGCTCACTGCAACCTCTGTCTCCCGGGTTTGCGCCATTCTCCTGCCTCAGCCTCCCAAGTAGCTGGGACTACAGGTGCACACCAGGCTGCCCAGCTAATTTTTGTATTTTTAGTAGAGATGGGGTTTCACCATGTCGGCCAGGATGATCTCGATCTCTTGATCTCGTGATCCACCTGCCTTGGTCTCCCAAAGTGCTGGGATTACAGGCATTAGCCACCGCGCCCAGACTGTTTTTGGTTTTTTAACTCTAAAATGAAAGATAATCCTAGGCATCTTTAGCCCTCAGAATATTCTTCTTCTTTATTTGACATGAAGTCTAAACCCTAGAATGTTGTTTTCTCTTGAAATTTGAAGTAATTTCCACCACAAGAGAAATTACATTTGCAAAGTTTCAAGTAAAGTATATTATAAAGCACAAGCCTAAACACTTTGGTGTGACACATTTCTAGACCTGGAAGTCAGAGGAAACAGGCTTATTTAAGATACTCAAATTATCTTGAAGAAAATAGAAACTCAAATTATCTATAACAGAACAGATCCTAAGGAATATAAGAAGACTGGATGTTGATGTTCTCCTTAGCTTTGTTTTATGAAGGAAGGAAATGTGTTTTCTTATGGGTGCAATGTTCTCTGGAAGAACTGGAAGAGGTATCAGTGCGCTATGCTCAGGTCCAGAGACAAAAGACTATCAACTTAAACACCACTGTGTGGTGCCTCAGCGCCTGGACTTACTGGTTGATGCAACCTTCGGAAAATTCTGTGTGCATCAATTTCCTCATCTTTCAAGTAAGAATCACAGCATCTACCTCATAGGGTTGTGATGAAAACTAAATTAGCTAGTGGCCAAGAAAATGCGGTGTATACTAAAAATCACTACAAAATATGTAGAATATATGTATACATATAGTTTGATAATTTTTAAAGTTTACTGCTCTGGGCAAGGGATGGAGGAGTGAGTTAAAAAGGAACAGAACGTCAGACACAGCAACAGGCAGGTGGCCAGGTTTCTGTAGGCACAAGAGGATGGAGAGCTCAGGAGTGCATACTAATTGCTGCACCTCTGCTGAGAGTACTGGCCAAATGACTGCCCACCAGAAAACACAGTGTCCCTTTCCATATTAAAAGCCCTCTGCTAACTGGGCTTCCAGCTGCATACGAAACTAGGTGGACTTCCTCATGCATCTGATGGTGCCGTTATGAAGATGGACTGTTAATGAATTGCTTTGGTGGAATATGTACGCTAGAGAAGAGGTAACAGTTTCCCTACAACCATGAACGTCTTCTGGAAAATAAATGATTCTTATTGGCACTTGAAAGACAAATTGTCCAAGAGCAGAAAGGGGTGTACTGAAAAAGAGTGAGTGTATTTCTAAATGAGAGAGAGAGAAAAAAAAATGTTTCAGAGGAA
Organism: Macaca mulatta; assembly: GCF_049350105.2. NCBI lineage: Eukaryota > Metazoa > Chordata > Mammalia > Primates > Cercopithecidae > Macaca > Macaca mulatta. The sequence continues at coordinate 5,202,251 of NC_133407.1, read as the reverse complement.
GGAGCCTCTGCCTTCTGGTGAAGAGTATTCAAGATGAAGATAAACTTTTCAACTTAATATCGACAGTAATGAAATATTCACTTCCTAAAGAAAACTCTTTAAAGAAACAAAGACGATATCCAGTGTGGGCTAGCAAGTCATTTCTGGTGACATTTGTGGAGGGGCTAAAGGCAATTCATTGGGCAGTCAAATCTGAATGAAGTAAAGGATATGGTTAAGAAAGGCACCTGAATTAATGTGCCTTTTACTTCTTTATAATTCTTTCAGCTTTGATAGCAGAAGGGATCTACTCTTGAAAGTCCAAAAAATGTTGTTGCTATAGGAACAGGTAAGCAGATTAGACTTGAAAGACCAGTTTAGGAACAAAGAATTTAATAGTCAGGGCTAAAGCAATTAACCAAGAAAAACATTTTAAGTAAATATCTTTCAGGTTTGTTATTTACATATTAATTCCAGGAAGACGAAATGTTATTATTGAATGAGAGCATCACATTTTAACATTTTAATTACATCATTACTGGCATAAAAGACTATGCTTACACAATCAGCAGAAAGACCTTATTAAACAGAAGTACACATTTCTGACTCTCTCTTGATTACATTGTCATTGAGAAATACAGTTTTAAGTTCATCCTGAGCATGAGTCATCTTGGATTTTCCTATAGTTCTCGAGATAGGAGTGCATCTAAAACAAAGGAGATAACAAACTACCGAAAGTTTTCTGTAACCAATCTCTATAATGAGGAAGCCACAAAAGTAAAATTCTAGAAGAAAATAGAAATGTGTATAGGCTGATAATTGTGAATAGTGCATGTCTTCCCTGCCCAACAGACTCAGTGAACAAGGTATGTGAGAAGAGAAGGTTGAAGACCTAGTGGCACTTCTGCTTCTTCCTATCAGGGAATACCCTGCTGCTCACATTAGGGATTTCCTAACATTGTTCGGTGTTTGGAACGGAACTGGCTATACCACTGAGGCTCAAACAAGAATCATAAAGTGGCACGGTGCTTCTCTCCTCTCTGTTTTCTTTCAAAAGAAAACATTATTGACAAGATAAATACAATATTTTCATTCTGGCAAATTTCTGCTGTCAGAGGTTATATTTACAGGATAGAGAGATTTCTTAAACATGACCTTTTCTCATGTAATGCCAGAGTGAAATTGCAGAGAAGTCTGTGTGTGTGGTGTGTGGTGTGTGTGTGGTGTGTGTGTGTGTGTGTGTGTGTGTGTCTCGCAGGCTGAGGAGTGGGATGGGAAGAAGGGAATGTGGCTAGAATCTTACCATCTCATTCTCTTCTCCTTCATTGAGCAGAGCGTGCTGGCCCTTCTCAAAGTGTCCCATGAAAAAGTGATTCCACACCTCCTTCCTGACCTTGCTGGGCAGATGCTTCCAGGACGAACCCCAACTCGCCGAGCCACTGAGCCACCGCACCTCCTCAGCTGACTAAAAGAGTTAATGATCCTCCAGGTTAAAACTCCTCCTTGAGCACACACCTTCTCTCAACAAACGACAATACTTGGCAAACTGAACTCCTCCCACAAGTCACCCTCTGCTAGGAGGAATTTCTGGCTGCTCCCTGCTTATTGCGTCCTCTCAGAGCAGCTGTCTCAAAGGAGGCTGCTCCCATGCCGATCTTTTTGTGCCCAACTTACAGGGAAAGAACTCATTGCCTGCCCAGTGCCTGCCAGCCTCAGACTTCTGACTGCAAATCCAACAGGACAATACAGAGTTGGCAGGACCCTTCTCAGGAGCCAGGAGCAGATGCAAGAACTCCCAGGTCACTGCTGTATTCAGAGGACCTAAGGAATTGGGTTGAGAGGAAGGGCACAGAGCCGCAGATTTTCTCTGATGAATGAAGGCTTCAATCCATAGCTTTCTAATAGTACTCTCATTCAGTTTGCTTACAAAAGGTACAAATTATCACTCATCCTCTTCAAAAGGTATTTGTAATCACATTTCCTGGTATATGCAAAAAACATTCTATTTAAAGTGTATGTGAAATTAAGTTTACTTTTTTGAAACACATGTAGAAAAAGAACAAAGGTAACATCAAACATCACTAAAATACTGATATTTCAACACTTAAGGAAGTCTAGAACTAAAATATTCAAATGACTACATGGTCAAACTCTTTTTTAAAATTTTCTTACACATTTATTCAATAACCATTGCCTGAGCACAGGGACTACCTAAAAAAGTTAAGTCATATTTGCTATCCTCGTGTTGATGTAGGGATTCACACTTCCAAACAAACATGATAGAAAGTGGATTGTTATTATAAGAGCCGGAACAGAAGCCTAAGATAACTGTTAGAAGTCCCAGTGTGGTGTAGAGAAACACACCGCTACCCTAGCTCCGGCAAAATACCTGTATTCCAGCTGCTTGTCTGCACTGGCCTTGCTATGTGACCATTTAACTATAGGAACTGGCTCTTCTTCTCTGGCACCACCCAACAGGACTGTTGAGAGAATGGAGTGAGATCTTTGTGAAAGTACATGGTACGGCATCGATCAAGTGCTGTTAGGATTGTTAAACTAACAGTAGGTGGTAGCACACAGTGGTTAAGGTCATATGCACTAAAGTCGGAAGGCCTGAGTTCAAATTTGGACTGTACTACGTGGTCGTTGTGCTACCTTGGGATATAATGAGTTATACAAACTCCATTAGCCTCTATTTGCTCACATGTAACATAAAGATGATGATAATCGAGCATATGTCCTCAAACAGATTTTTAAGAAAGAGTGCCTGGGGAATAATAGGTATTCAACAAAAGATAGTTATTTTTACCTTCACCATGCCCACTGTCTCTCCCTCAAGCTACAATGGCAATGATATCTCCAACCTGACCCAAATAGCCCTAATGTGACCAAGATCAATGTGTGCATGTGTATGTATGTGTATGTTGTATGTTAAAACCTTGAGCAAATAGTAAAGCATAAGATAAACATAAAAAGTAAGCTAAGTAAACCCATTGTAATAGTAATTACAAAATATATATGTATGTATGTGTATGTGTGTGTGTGTGTGTATACATACATATAGTTCTCTTGGTTTCAAAAATTTGCTACCACAATTTAACCAAATAAATGAAAACAAAATTAACATTTTATCACAAGGTCAAAATATAAGGAGTGCAGGGTTTCTTTTCGGGGGGGGCAATAAAAATGTTCTAGAACTACTGATGGCTTCACAAATTTGTGAATATACTAAACCTCATTGAAATGTATACTTTAAAAGGGTGAATTTTATGAAATGTGAATTATATCTCAATGAAAAGATATAATAAATTTTAAAATTATACTTCAATAAAAAATTATAACTCAAAAAACCTAACTGAACATTTAACAGCCTTACTAGGCAGTAATTATATATTCAGTACAGAAAAAAACATAAAACATGCATATTCCAAATTTCATCTCAACTGATGGAGGTTGAGGAGTGTTAGTATGTGACGTGGCGAAACTATATCAGTGCTCCTGGGCACGTGAGAGAGAAGGAATTCATTCTCCTGTTTATCACTGGCAATATTTGCACTGTTTTCTTTTGGCTGGGCTCCTGAATACCCTTGGTAACTCATGCACCATTGTGAGACTGAGATGAGTGTGTAACTGATTAAGAGCTAGAGAAACTGTACACAAACTTACCCCATCAAATAAATCAGGTCATGCTGTTACAATATTTAAGCCAAACTTGAAAAGGAAAATATGTAAGTCCCTATGAACATTAAAAGATTTTATAAAAATCAGGTGTCCGTGGAAAATTATTATCCACAACCCAGTTCAGTAGAGCTGAGGACTCCAGTAGTGACAGAGTTTCCTCAGGCTCCTTGGGAGTTCTATTGGTAAAACATCTAGATTTGATCTATGGCAACACTACTTATGGACAGCACTCACCCTCATTTAGTGCTTTTGGTCTACAAACATAAGCATATCCAGAAACAGGGGTAGGTTGTGTGGGAAAGCAAGGAAAACGTTTACCGAACACTTCCAGATATGAGGCACAATTCTAAACAGTTTACACTCACTGTTGCGTGCAATCCTGACAAAAGCCTCTGTGGTTGATACTCTTCTGATCATTCTTATTTGACAGACAAGGAAACACAGGTGCAGATATTAAGTAATTCGAACCATTAGTAAGTGACAGAATGAGTATTCAGACCTAGGCAATGCAGCTCTCCCAATTCATGATCCTAGTTACGGGACTAATACCTCTTCTCCACATTTATTTGGCACAACCAAAGTGCTCTGCAAAAAGGCTTGCATGTATATGACCAGAAAAGCCTCTCTGTGAAGGAAGCATTTTGAGAAAGGCCTTGGAAAGAGTCAAAAAAGGCTTCAACAGGTAGAGATGCTGAGGCTCGAACAAAGAGTGAGGCCACAGGAAAGAGCGTTTGAAGCAAGGGAGTCATCAGAGGGAGAAACACATGGTCATGCTGAGAGCAAGTCCATCAGCCCCACTGCAGCATGGGATGCATGAAGGAAGAAGAGGGGAGTGACATGTGGCAGGGACATACGGACCAACGCCATGCACGGAGGTCCTGAATGCCAGGCTGAGTCTGAGCTTAGTGCACAGAGTGACAATAACATGGAAGGCAAACTGAACTCCATAAATATCCCTATGGTTCCTGATCAGCCTGTGCGCTCATATTGTAGGAATCAGGTGCCAAAGCAACTCGGTCCTTCTACGCAATACTGTATTTATGTAGACAGTTTTCTTGAACCTTCTAAGTTAGTCTTCTATTTCTCTTTGGAACATTGTTTGAAAAGGTATTCTTGAATTCAGCCTCTCTTTCCTTAATTGTGCCTGTTCGATATTTCTATTCTATACTCTGTGTGCCTCACAGGTTGTGATGTGGCTTAGTAAGAACAGCAGATGAGGATTTGGTGTGGTCTACATTCTAATCTTGACATTTTCCTGAAGGATTCCATTCACTAATTCATTTAACACGAGTTTAATTAACTTCAGTATACCCAGATCTGTAACAGATGAAGAATAGACATATAATAAATTATGCTCCCAAAAAGTTAAGTCCATTAAGAAACAAGACCAACACCAAAATATAAATTCCATATAATATGCTAATTACACAAGAGTGACAGAGGAAGTTCAAGTAGAGAGTTAGGCCAGGAAACCCTCACAAAGATAGGAGTTTTATGCTGGCCTAGATAAATACAGCATTATTAACAAAGGAGACAGAGAACAATGGCACAGATGAGGGCTCTCACACAGCCCATTCTGGGGGCTATAAATTACACACATATAGTGATACCTTAGAATTGAGAGGAATGTCCAAGACGAAAAGTTTCTTCGTTCGTTCTCTGATTCTCTCCCTGAACTGATTTTTTCTCAAATACTCTCTCCCAAATAAGAATGGGAACGGAAAATAAAAAGGATCAATACTTAGCTACCTCTGCTGACGCGGCATCTTGGTTTGCTTTTGATTATCTTAGGAGCATGCCTGTTGCTCTGAGCAGTTCTCAACCTCTGTGAGCGTCTAGAATAGATGTTCAATGGAAATAATGGCAGGACCGGTTTCTCTGCCAGGACCGTGGGGATGCTGATGCTTACTTGTCTGGCCCATTTAGATTGTGTAATGATAAATGGTAATAATGTTTCATTATATGTTAATTTCTGTCTTTCATCTGAGAACTCACAGCATATTACAAATATTATTTTTTGCAACATCTCTGTGAACTGGGGAGGTGAGTAACATCATTGCCCCTGTTTGAAAGCTGTAGGAACTGAGTCATAAAGAGGTCACAAAGAGCTGTTCAAGGTCATGTGTCTTTAGCACGGAGAGGAACCCGAAACAAGTGCAGTATCTCTGCTTTGTCATCATTGGCAATACACTGGCTCAATCTTCCTCCTCAGTCCTCATTACACAAATCTTGTATTTGTAAAGTACTTGAAACCTTTTGTTATAGAACTTTATCTGAACTCAAGGCTTTACAGTTATTAATAATTATCCTAATCTGCTCTAAAATAGTCTGTGGTAGCAAGCAAAGATGCGATATCCCAAAGAGGAATTACCTGCCTCAAGGTGGTGGTGCAAAGTCTAACTGAATTAATTAATGTTTGTAAAACATTTAGCAACCCTTAAATTAACAGGTCTAATACAAAGATCCAGGGACTCCCCATTAATTACAGAAGAAAAGAGCAGGCTGACGCCGTCTCTGCTTCTCAGAGGACTTCCTCTCAAATATCCCTGTTCAGCACCGGGTCTGTTCTCCTCCCAGTGCCTTGGGGCGGCCTGTTGTTTCACTTTCAGAAGAGCCCTCTTGGCTTTCGGTTATTTCCAAAAATAAGAAATTAAAAGCTCCTCTCTGGAGGTAAGGCAGCTCACCTTCTGTGAAGCTTACCTCAGTTGACAGCTGTTATAACAATTCCAGGTCATTAAGGACAACCTATACAAACAAAATCCAAAAGAGAGAGTCCCCAGGCAGAAGCTTCATGTCAGTGTACTTCATTTTGAGAACTTTTAACTCCAAAATTTGAATATACAAAACAATACAAGTTAGGGGGCGATTATTAACAATCAGAGACTATTAGAATTAGACTGGGCCTTAGAAATTACTAAGTTACCCTCATTGTTTCTCAAGTGAGAAAAAAGTTACCAGATGACTGTGTAATGATTTGTCCAAGATCACAATATGTGAAAGCTAAAATTCTCAAGTCTTATATATGATATACTTCACACAACATCATATTACTACTCACTTTTTTTTTTTTTTTTAAAGACAGGGTCTCACTCTGTCACCCAGGCTGGAGAGCAGAGGTGCAATCATGGCTCACTACAGCCTCAACCTTGTAGGCCCAAAGGATCCTGCCAGCTCAGCCTCTCAAGTAGTTGGGACTATAGACAGGAGCCACCATGCCAAACTAATTTTTGTTTTTGTTTTCTGTAAAGACAAAAAACATGTTGCCCAGGTTGGTCTTGAACCCTGAGCAAAAGCCATCCACCCACCTCTGTCTCCCAAAGTGCTGGGATGACAGGTGTCAGCCACCATGCCCGGCTGCTACTCACTTTTTGTAAAGGGATTAGAATAGGATACTTTGACACAGTATCTCTAGAATATTTAAGAGGAACTTTTTTGCTAAGTATAGATTTAAATAGAACTTTTCCAGAACCCACCAATTGTGTAAAGCCATGGCCATGTCACTGAATTGTAGAGCATATCCCATTACTGAGGTACGATCCAGAGGGCTTAGGACATAGCATTGGGCCCACCCACCGGGGTGAAAATCTGTGCTTGGGGAGATGATGATATTATATTGCAGGTACTTCCAAAGGAAATTTAATCTACCAGGCAATTGAAGCTCATAGCAATTTTTGCTCACAGCTCAGGGGAACAGTTGGCCAAGAGGGAAGGAGAGAAAGGCCGTAAGACAGAAGCAGAAATGTTCCCAACAAGCAGTTAGAGTCCAGCAATGGGGCAGGTGATACTTGGAAATCCGGACAGGAAGCTGGCTCCATGGGGTCTGTCCTCTAGTGGCTAAGCTCCAGTCAGAAACCTCGGGCCTGAGGCGGTGTTCCAATTCCGGGTGGGAGCCTGGCCTGGGAAAGGCTTCTTTACTCCTAGAAAAATCTGGGGCTCAAGGCAGGCTGCCAGGCAGGAACTTGGGAACAGTAGTACCCACAGGGGACCTCAGGCTTAGGAATGAGGCAAGAGCCCAATGAACAGAATGAGGGCACTGTCTCTGGGCAGACTAACCAAGAGTGTGGCTGGGTGCTGAGCTGCAGAGAGCAAGGCTGGGCTGGATTCCGTGCCCCTGCCATGGGCCTGGGATGACCCAGGAACTGGGCTGAGGCCCCTGGGGAAAATCAAGAACAGGTTCCTGCTGGGGATGAAGGAAGTGGCAAGGCTGGGGCTCCACTGGGCCTCTCTGTTTGCCATTCTTCCAAAAGTCCACATTAGGATTATTTACGCTGGTTACCTCTTTCATCAGCAAGTAAGATGCTCCACAAAAGCGGGGAGACTCTCAAGTGGATAAATCAGTGTTATTTTGAGAGGGGGGCGAAACTGAAATTATTGACAAAAGAAGTTCAGAGCTCTTATTTGTGTATTGTACATGTCGTTCAATGTGCTAAGCAAATTGGTAATGGGGAATGTTATTTACTAATGGAAAAAAGAAAGTAGTAAGATAGAACTAACGCACCTCCTAGTACTCAGACCCTCTTCCAATTCGTGTGGCATCAGAAGGGATCTCTGAGGTTTCTTAGCTCTCCCGCAATCCATCAACCCTGCCAAAGCACTTCAAATAAACAATCTAAATAAAACTGTGCTTACCATGCAAATGTAACCTTAAGCTCCCCAGCTTCCAATCTAATCTCTGTCCCGATGGAGGTCTTTAGGGGCTGTCACTGTCTTTTCACATCCCTCTTTTTTGCATACCCCTATGAAACACGCAACCGGACTACCTATGTCTACCATGGGAACATCACTGTACTTCTCCCTTCGCTGGAAATGGAGTCCAATCCTCTCCTCCTTTCATCCAGCCTTTCTCTGGCACCAGGGTACTTTGCTGTTGGCTAGCTGCATGCTTTGTTGGTTGCTCTGTTTTTTCACATCTCATTGACCCTAGAGTATGTGGCAGAGAATAGCAGTAGTTCCTCACCAGTGGTGTGTATCAGTCACCCCGGAAGCTCTCCTGGACCCCACATACTCTGGTCCCGACCCACACCTACCAAACCTGAATCCCTGGGGTAGAAACAAACAAACAAACAAACAAACAAACAAACAAACACCCTGCATTTTGATGAGTATTGGTTATGTTGTACTTATACTACTTTAAAATAAAAAGGAAAATAAAAGAATAAAGTAGATCTACTGTTATAGGAAGATGTCCGTGATATATTAACTGCAAGTTGTTATAGAATGCTATCATTACATGATTAAATGTATTATATTATTAAATGCATTCATCAGGCATTTTTGTAAAAATGGGAAATATCTGTGTGTGTGATGTAATATACAGGTGGATATTTAAACAAAAGAGTCTATAGACTAGGGATTTTAGCCACTGTTTCCTGTTCTCCTTGCCATTTACCTCGCAAGCCCTAGATACAGTGAAACCAATTTCAAATATAGAATCACACCAGTTGGCCGGGCGCAGTGGCTCACACCTGTAATTCCAGCACTCTGGGAGGCCAAGGTGGCAGATCACGAGGTCAGGAGTTCGAGACCATCCTGGCTAACACGGTGAAACCCCATCTCTCCTAAAAATACAAAAAATTAGCCGGGTGTGGTGGTGGGCACCCATAGTCCCAGCTACTCAGGAGGCTGAGGCAGGAGAATCACTTGAACCTGCAAGGCAGAGGTAGCAGTGAGCCAAGATGGTGCCACTGCACTCCAGCCTGGTGACAGAGTGAGACTCCATCTCAAACAAAAATAATAATAAAAATTAAAAAATCATAGTGGTTATATTATGGCTCGATCATTGGATAGCCATGAAAAATTTGGCAAGTTGCTAAATTACCCTAAGCTTCAATGTTTTCATCTTTGAAATGAGATACAATCCCATTACTCCATGACACGGTATTATTGGAAGAACAAATAAGATTGTATACATGCCCAGTCTCGTGTCAGACAAATTATAAGACATTTTTTAGGGAAAAAATAGTATTGGAAGTTGAATGGTACTTGAGAATTTTTTTCTTCCCAAAAAAATATGAAATGGGGAAAAACACAATCGAGCAGTTTTATATTAATCTTTCTTATTTAAGAACAGGAAAGATTATACCTGGTTTCCCGGAGGATTGCTTGAGGAGTGTCAGCCCATCAGGACAAGGGAATGCAGAGAAGGCCTGGCTAACCCACAGACCTCACCAGCATGGTCTACCTGCCAAAATGAGAGAAAATGAGAGCCAGAAACTCAGGGACCCAATTCTCCCCTCCTAGACCTAGTATCCTTATATTAAACTGCTACTTCCAGTGTTAAGAACTCCACAGAAACCAAAGTACCCACAAATAATAAGAACTGTTTGCCTAAGAGTAAATGATCACCACACATTGATTTCATCCACTTTAGCCAGGTGAGGTGGCACACGGCTGTAATCCTGGCTACTCACGAAGCTGAACTGAAAGAATTGCTTGAGCTTGGAAGGTCGAGGCTGCAGTGTGCTGTGATTGTGTAATTGCGCCACTGCACTCGAGCCTGGGCGATAGACCGAGACTATCTCAAAAAAAAAGTTTGCTTTGTAACCCACAGAATATATGCCTAAAATGTTGTTTTCTTATTTTATTTTATTTATTTATTTTTTTGACACGGAGTCTCACTCTGTCGCCCAGGCTGGAGTGCAGTGGCACGATCTCGGCTCACTGCAAGCTCCACTTCCCGGGTTCATGCCATTCTCCTGCCTCTGCCTCCCGAGTAGCTGGGACTACAGGAGCCCGCCACCGCGCCTGGCTAATTTTTTTGTATTTTTAGTAGAGACGAGGTTTCACCGTGTTCGCCAGGATAGTCTCGATCTCCTGACCTCGTGATCTGCCCGCCTCAGCCTCCCAAAGTGCTGGGATTACAGGAAGTGAGCCACCGTGCCTGGCCCTTATTTTATTTTTTTAAGATCATTTATAAACTATTTCTTGTTAGGAAAAATATTTATTTCTTAATTATTTATTATAATTATTATTATATTTATTTCTTAATTATTTATCATCTGAACAATGTATGACATGCTAATATCAAAGAGCACTGGAAGGAGATTTACAACCAACCTCTGGCAACCTTACTGTCTAACTTGGGGTAACCCCTGCTGTTCAAATGAGAGAAAATGAGAGCCAGAAAAGTTACCTTCTACTACTTCTAAGTTAGCATTAGAAGTTGAACAGTACTTGAGAAATTTTTTCTTCCCTAAAAAATATAAAATGGAGAAAAACACAATTAAACAGCATTATATTCATCTTTCTTATTTTTAGAATAAGAAAGATTATGCCTGGTTTACTGAAGGATTGCTTGAAGAGTATCAGTCTATCAGAACAATAGCATTCAGAAAAGGCCTGGCTAACCCAGAGGCCTTGCCACCCTCGTCTACCTGCCTAGTTGGGCCTTGCTGGAAGCACTTGTGGCTGCCACCTACAGGCCTGCTTCCAGCCTATACGCCTTGTGGCAAAAGCTGCATGGCATTTGGCAGACTGGAAAATCATGCAAATATTCATGATCTGGCCAAAATCCCTAAATGAGGGTGAGCAAGCTGTTAAGAGAAATTCAACTGTATCCTATTAAATGCATTTGCAGGAACTTATGAAGATGTTTATCTCAAGGAACAGGAGATTTGGGAAGTACAGGTTGGTCATCATGAAATATCTGACAGTTTATAGTGTAAGGTGGGATTGACACTAATCTAGTGATTCCAGGGTAAGAACTAGGGTTAACAAGTGGAAACTGCTGCCTAGTAATTAAGAGTAAAGGCTGCAGTCATCTTGGCTGTGGTGATGGTTTCACAGATACACCATGACGTATTTTATACTTTGGATATGTGCAGTGTATTTTATTTCAACTTCAGTAAAGTAGAAAAGAGTATAAGCTATAATGTCAGATAGTTTGGGCTCTATTGCTTAGCCACTTACTATCAGTGTGATCTAGAACAGAGATCCCCAACCCTTGGGCTGTGGACAGGTATTGCAGGAGGTGAGTGCAAGTGAGCCAGCAAAGCTTCATCTGTATTTATAAGCCACTCCCCATCACTCACATTACCCCCTGAGCTCCACCACCTGTCAGAGCAGCAGCAGCATTAGATTCTCATAGGAGTGTGAGCCCTATTGTGAACTACACATGAGAAGGATCTAGTTGCATGTTCCTTATGAGACTCTAATGCCTGATGATCTGTCGCTGTTTTCCGTCACTTCCAGATGGCACCGTCTGGTTACAGGTAAACAAGCTCAGGGCTCCCACTGATTCTACATTCTGTTGAGTTGTAGAATTATTTCCTTATATATTACAATGTAATCATAAGAGAAATAAAGTGCACAATAAATGTAATGAGTTTGAATCATCCTGAAACCACCACCTCCCTCCCCAACAGTACATGAAAAATGTGTCTTCCATGAAACTTGTTCCTTGTACCAAAAGGGTTGACGACTGCTGATCTAGAACACATTCTTCAACCTCTAATACATCTCCTGGAGTCAATATGAAGTTAGGTGAGATAATGCATATAAAGTGCTTAGCATGGAATCAACATGTGGCAATCATTTACTGTTAGGCAAACAATTACTGTTATTTTGAGGTACTTTTTCGTTGGCATTCTTAAAATCGGAAGGAGTAGTTTAATATACGGCTACTGGGCATAGAAGGGGAGAATTGGGGCCCTGAATTTCTGGACCCTTTGAAAGGACATCAAAGAGCACTGGAAGGAGAGAGATTCACAGCCAACCTCTGGCAACCTCACTCTCTAACTTGGGGCAACCCCTGCTGCTCAATTAAGAGAAAATGAGAGCCAGGTAATCTTGGCATTAGAAGGAGCTTTTTGAGACTGGCTGGTCTTACTTCCACCCAGTGGTCCCAGTCTAGCCATGAGATGTTCCTGCTTTCCTCATGTCCCTGCTCTCAGTCCCTCTGCAGAGAGCTCCTTCCCCAGTCAGCACTCTGCTGGCATCTGACAGCCAGGGGGCTTGCATACCAAACACTATTAAGTAGTTAAGTGTTTAAAAACAGGTTGTGAGAAACACATTCATTTCCTGTTTCTTGCTGCCTTACTATGTGATGTTGAACAAGTCATTCCACTGCTCTGAGCCTCAGCTGACTAATCTGTATAATGGGACTGATATTACTGTCCTACTCTTGTGATATTGTAAAGTGCTTGTTTCTGCTCAGCACAGAGTTAAGTGCTCCATTAATGCCAGGTCATGAGATTATCATGCACATCATGAGAGGTAGTAGGTAAAATTGGTAGATATAGAATGCAGTGCCCAAGTCCTCAACTCACGAACCTGTGCAGCTACTGACAGGAGAAGGCCAAAGGGCTTTCTTTCTCCCTAGATAATTCAGGTACATTTTAGACAATGGTTCTCCAGCGCTAATGTACCTGCCTTTGTTCTCCTAACCTACTGGGTTTGCTACCTCCCGAAATTCCACTTTCCCTTATTGAATTTAATACCTCAGTAATTATCCTTAAATTTGGATCTCCAGGTTTTTCTTTGCTTTGATCTTTTTAGCCCCATGATAGAACGGATGGTCTCCAGCTTATACCTTCCTCAGATGCGAGCATTTCATATGTCCAAGCAGCAGCTGGCCTGCCTCCTACTCAGTGTACCAGTGACCTATAGGCCCTATATTCTGCCTTCAAGAATCTGTGACTGCTCCTGGGTACGCAGCCTGGAACCTTCTTTGCTGGGGCCTCTCAACCCCTGGAACATGTTAGGCATCACAAGAGCCTGGCACCACTTTCCCTCTCTCCCTAAAACATCACACACATACGCAAACACAAACTCACACACACACTATTGGAGCATGAGCCCTGGTCACACTTCCATTAGATCCAATGGTAACAGTTGCCTCATCATTCCTTTCCACTACATTCTTCACCCCTTTCACTTACTTCGGAAGGTCTGTTGCTAATATCTTCAGTCCTTTTGGTCAAGGCCCTGTCTCTGACCCCAAATGTCACTCACAAAGCCTAATGTTGTGGTTAACAATATTTGCAATTACTACTAAAATATTTGATGGCACACATATGTTAAAAATGAAAAGAAGTTTTCTGGAAGATTATTTGTTAATATTTATCAAAGAGGTTATCTGTATAATAATCATACCTAACATGAATGTTTGCCATGTACCAAACACTGTTGTTAACTCTTATTTTCCTATCTTCAACTCTAGAAAACAGAGACTTGCGTTACTACCACTTTATCCCACTTTTGGAATTCTCATAAGTGAATCATCTCAGATTCATTCAAATTGTATGTATACAAAAATGTATCACAGCATGGTTCAAATTGAGTTATATCCATATAATGGAATATTATGCAACCATTAAATATCAGAACATTCAGGAATGTTTAATATTTTGAAAAGGATAATTAAATATTAAATAAAAACAATATATGCATATTTTTATACAACATGAGCCCGATATTATCCATGGGCACATAAACCAAAAAAGAAAACAAACAGAGAGAGATGTGACAAAATCCTGACAGTGAATATCTCTGAGGGAGAATTCCTTGCTTTATTCCCTTGTCTCTGTCATTCAATTTTCCACAATAAACATGCTTTAGTGTTATCAACAGAAAAGGTAAATGTATTAAAAATATATTTTGCTATAGCACAATGTAGTTAAGTTTCGCTTAATTTCTGCTGGAGCCCAAGTGTCCTGCTCATCCTCGGGAGCTTCACAGTCTCTCCGATGCAGTCCACGGATGTGAATTAACATTATTTCCAAAGAAGAGGACCCAGAAATGTAAGGAAGTTTAAATTTACTCCAATGTACAGAAAATATCCAAATAAAGCAACCTATGGTCACTTAGTGCCAAGAAATGAATCCTCATTAAGGACCCACCAAACTTCCTGCACTGCCCTTAGAAATGGAAATTTAGCTACCATGTGTTAGGTTTTCTCTTTTCCACCAGGATGTTTTCTTCTTCCAGGATTTTTTATCTCAGCGATATCCTTGGTTTCTTTCCTCCCCACCAGCCCTTGTCTCTCCCAAATCTAGTCGGTCCTGGTTCTGTTTAAATCCTGCCTGGAGGTGCCTCCAAACAGACTCCCCTTCTGACCTGTGAGCCCGAACAGAACTGCATGTTTGTGCCTTTGGTAAAACTGGGCCACCTGAAGCACCACCACTTTCTTTCTTTTCTTTTTTTTTTTTTTTAGATGGAGTTTCACTCTTGTTGCCCAGACTGGAGTGCAATGGCGCAATCTCAGCTCACTGCAACCTCCATCTCCCGTGTTCAAGCAATTCTCCTGCCTCAGCCTCCCAAGAAGCTGGGATTACAGGTATGAGCCACCACACCCGGCTAATTTTTTGTATTTTTAGTAGAGACAGGGTTTCACCATGTTGGCCAGGCTGGTCTTGAACTCCTGACCTCAGGTGATCTGCCTGCCTCGGCCTCCCAAAGTGCTGGGATTACAGGCATGAGCCACCACGCCCAACCCAAGCACCACCACTTTCTTTTAACTACCAAAGAACTTTGGCAAACAGTTGATTCCAGGAAAAAAGCTGTTTCTTTCTCTAGGGGGAAAATGTAACAAATGCAAAATCTTTCATCTAACTGCAGTAAAAAATAGACACTTCTCTTCCATTTTAGTCATTATTTCTAGACATATTGAAAGGAGTATGGATGTCTAGTCTCCCATAATCTGGACCTAAAGCCAGGCTCTAGAATGGGTTAGGAGAGCATGTGCAAGACTGTGAAGGTTGTTCATCTACAAAATAGGGCTAATAACTTTGAGGACTGTTGAAAGAATAAAAATTGTACATAAATGATAACATAAGTATACATAAACCTAGCACTCAGATCTTTGTTTCTAATGCCATTCTCCAATAAAAGGAACCAAAGCTCCTTGGAAAAATGGCTGAATCTAGGACTGAGGACACAAATATACAAGATGAGCCTCTTGTAGTGCCAGAACATACAAAAGTGCTTAAAAAATTAATGAGGATGGGTCAAATGGGTACAGGAGAAATGAAGGAGCTCCCAATGGCCAAAGTTGGAACTATCTGAACAACAAAAAAAATCAGTACTGTTTTATAACCCAAAGTATAAATAAATATTTGTGAACCCACACTGATATAAATAAGTTATAGAATAAATAAACAAATGAGCGAGAAGAGAGAAATCTCTCATGCAGAAGAATTCAAACAATTTATGTAGATACTACACGCTTGCTAATTATAGGCTATTCATAGGGATTTCCTTCCAAAGAGTACAGTATAGAAAAGAAGGAAGAGAGAAGCTTTGCAGTGGAGAGATTTGACTGACACTACGCCAACCAGCCAGGTGATCAAGGTCAACGTCCACAGTGGCAAGTCATGCTGAGAGTATGTTATCCTTAATATAACGGGATAGGAATGGCACTTTGCCTCTGTGCACTTCCTTCCGAAAGCCCAGAATTCTAGTCTAATAGTGAGAAAAACGTTAGACAAATCCCAATAAAGCGACACGCTACAAAATACCAGTCTAGTAGTCCTTAAAATTGACAAGGTCATCAAAAGCAAAAGTAGTTTGAGAAACTGTCACAGCCAAGACGAGCCTAAGGAGAAATGACAACTAAATGCAACCTGGTGTCCTGGGTGAGATCATGGACAGGATAAAAAGCATCAGATAAAAACTAAGGAATTTTGAATAAATGACGAACTCTAGTTAATAACAACATAGCAGTATTGGGTTTTTGTTCTGGTTTTTGTTGTTGTTATTGTTGTTTTTGGTATTTTTTTGTTTTTTTGTTTTGAGAGAGGATCTCGCTCTGTCACCCAGGCAACCATAGCTCACTGCATCTTCAACCTCCCGGGCTCAAGCAGTTCTCCCATATCAGCCCCCAAGTAACTGGAATGACAGATGCACACCACCGTGCTCGGCTAATTAAAAAAAAAAAAAATTATGTGTGTGTGCAGACAGGGTCTTGCTACGCTTCCAGGCTGGTCTTGAACTCCTAAGCTCAAGCAATCCTCCCACCTCAGGCTTCCAAAGTGCTGGGATTACAGGTATGATCCACTTCACCCGGCCTGTATTGGTTACTTAATTGTGATAAATAAACCATACTAATGTAAGATATTAACAATGAGGAAAATTGGGTGTGGGGTATGTGAGAACTCTCTGTGCTATCATCACAGTCTTTCAATAAACCTAACACTATTCAAAAATGAGAGTTTATTTTTTAAAAATTACACATACAAATATGCTTTACCAGCAGGGCATGGTGGTTCATGCCTGTAATCCCAGCACTTTGGAAGACTTGAGCCCAGGAGTTCGAGACCAGCCTGGGCAACAAAGCAAGACCTATCTAAAAAATAAAAAATTTAAAATTAGCCAGGCGTGGTGGCACACACCTGTAATCCTGGCTACTCGGGAGGCTGAACTGGGAGGATTGCTTGAGCCTAGGAGGTCGAGGCTGCAATGAGCTGCGATTGTGTAATTGCACCACTGCACTCGAGCCTGGGCAATACATCAAGACTCTGTCTCAAAAAAACAAAGTTTGCTTAGTAAACCACATAACATATGCCTAAATTGTTGTTTTCTTATGTTTTAAGATTATTTATAGGTTATTTCTTATTAGGAAGAGTATTTTATTTCTTAATTATTTATCATTAGAACAATGTATGACATGCTAATTATAAATTATATACTAGCAAAATCTCAATGCATTTTTATTGATTTTTTTTTTTATACTTGACAAATGGGAAGGGGAAACTATCAGGTGACGTGAACAGAATGGAAGGATAAAGGACTGGAATAAAAGGCCTCATACCACCACAGCGTTTACCTTTATTTTCTCCTCATACGATTAAACTCAGCCTCTTAGCATATCCTATTCTTGAGTAAAGCAGGGAGGCAGCGTCACAGCAGTGAAATCCACAGGCTCTGAGTTCTCACAGACCAGAGCTTGCATCCTGGTTCTCTAACACGTACCAGTTGTGTGGTCAGGGGAAATAATTTATCTCTACAAACTTCAGGCTCTTCATATGGGACCAAAGGGTAATAATATCTCCCCTTAGGACGGTTGCTAATATTAAATGAGATGACGTATATACAATGCTTAGCACAGTGTATATATAAACTCAACAATTGGTAGCTATTATTATTATTAAAGGGGTGTAAAATTTGGCCAGACATGATTGTAAAAGCAAAGTAGAAAATCAATATCTGGCCAGGTGCGGTGGCTCACACCTGTGATCCCAGCACTTTGGGAAGCCAAGGCGGGTGGGTCACCTGAGGTCAGGAGTTCAAGACCAGCCTGGCCAACATGGCAAAACCCCATCTCTACTAAAAACACAAAAATCAGCCGGGCTTGGTGGTGCAGGCCTGTGATCACACCTATTCAAGAGGCTGAGGCAGGAGAATCCCTTGAACCTGGAAGGTGGAGGTTGCAGTTGCAGTTGCAGTTAGCCAAGATTGCCCTCTGCACTCCAGCCTGGGAGACAAAGACCTGTCTCAAGAAAAAGGCAGGGCAGGGCAGGGCAGGGCAGGGCAGGGCAGGAACGGGACGGGAAGGGACGGGACGGGACAGGACAGGAAGGGACGGGACCGGGAGGGGAGAGGAGGGGAGAGGAGGGGAGGGGAGGGGAGGGAAGGGAAGGGAAGGGAAGGGAAGGGAAGGGAAGGGAAGGGAAGGGAGATCCATGAGTTCAGAGAGAGATATAAATAAACAATTGAATAAATAAATGGGGAGAATAAATCTTCTGTACAGAATTCCAGATAATTTATGCACATAGGGCTCCTCAGACAGGGCTACACAACTCTGCACTCCTTAACCCTGGCTGCTGGTAGTGACTTCCTTCCACAATGCATGGTACGGGGGGTGAGGAGGAAGTAACCTCGCGGTGGAGAAACCCACCAAACACTGCTCAGTCAGATGAAGAAGGTTAATTTCAAAATTGATACATCATGCTGCTAGCATGGCGTGATGAGCATGGCACATTACCTCTTATGTTCTTCCTCCCTAAAACCTACAACTCCTGTCTATCCATGAGAAAAACATCAGACAAACCCCAATTGAAGGGCATTTTATAAAACACCTAATACCCCTCAAAGCTGTCAAGGTCAGCACAAACAAGCAAAATCTGAGGAAATGTCATGGTCTAGGTGAGCGCAAGGAGACATAACGCTTCAATCTAATGTGGTATCTTGAATGGAATCCTGGTACATGAAAAAGATATTAGGTCTGTGAAATAAAAAAATTTTAATAATAAAAGGACGTTAGGCAAAAGTAAGGAAGACTGAGTTATGGACTTTAGACTTCAGTTAATACTAACACATCAATATTGGTTTACTTGTTGTAATAAATGCACCATACCAATGTAAGATGTTGACCAAAGAGGAAGCTGCCCAAGCAGTCAGATGGCTTGGGCCAGGAGTTCAAGACCAGTCTCAACAACATGGTAAAACCCGCCTCTACAAAAAATACAAAATAACAATAATAGCCAGGCAACACGTGCCTGTAGTCCCAGCTACTCAGGAGGCTAAAGTGGGAGGATTGCTTGAGCCCCAGAGGCAGAGGTTGCAGTGAGTCGATATCATGCCACTGCACTCCAATCTGGGGGACAGAGTAAGACCCCATCTAAAAATATAGGGGAAACTGACTTTGTTTGGGATATATGGGAACTCTCTATCCTATCTTCATAATTTTTCTGTAACTCTAAAACTATTGTAAAATAAAAAGTTCATGTTTTAAAAAAGCAGTGGGAATAGAATGCTTGTTACAGTAATTGGGAACTACCTGTTTTAAAGCAGTCTTGTCTTTGTTTATTAATTTGTTAAAGTAATTGAAGTCTCCATGATAGCAATGTCAGAATTTAGATCTAGATGGATGGTATGAACTAGTTTAGGTTTAAAAAACAAACAGAACATCCTCAGTTTAGTGGGATGCCTCTGCCCCCTAGTGTCTTAACATTCAATCTGCGTTTAGTGGCAGAGGACAGCCTGCAAGCTTCAGTCACCTGATGTTTCAAGGTCTGGACAAGAGTGGAGACATTCTCAGAGCACCTGACCTACTAGGATCATATTCCAGTTCGTTCGTACACCCAGAACCTTTGCACCGCTGAGTGGTCCTTGAAGACACTGGTACACGCACGTGAGGGAACCAGCTGGTGGGAATGTAAAAGGCAGGAGAGCAGTTTGACATGTGACTAGGACGCCTTACAAATGTGTATAGACCAGGTGCAGTGTGACTCACACGTGTAATTCTAGCACTTTGGGAGGCTGAACTGGGCAGATCACTTGAGTTCAGGAGTTTGAGTCCAGCCTGGGCAATATGGCAAAATACCCTCTTTACAAAAAAAAATTTACAAAAATTAACTGGGCATGGTGTGCACGCCTGTGGTCCCAGTTAGTCGGGGCAGGGGATGGGGGTGGTGGGGAAGGGAATAAGGGCTGAGGAGGGAGGATGGTTTGAGTCTGGGAGGTGGAGGTTGCAGTGAGCCGAGATCACTGACATGGTTTAAATGTTCATGATATAATGTTTAGCAAAACTCTAAACAGTGTGTTCAAAACTTTAAGGAATACCACAGATGTACTTTAAGGAATACCACAGAGAGAGATATATATATCTATATATATATAATTATATAAAATATGTATAAATATATAAATATAAATATATATTTATATATAAATATATAATATATAAATATAAATATATAAATATATTATATTTATATAAATATAAAAATATAAATATAAATATTATATATTTATAAATAAATATATAAAAATATATTTATACATATATAAAAATATATAAATATAAATAAAATATATAAATAAAAAATATATATATAATTTTATATATATATATATATATATATAATTTGTATCTACTATGCTAGCAGCATCTGAGACATACATCTGTGGTCCCACCAGGACTTTGATCTCAGCCTTATCTCAGCCCTTTACCATCTGGTGGCAAATGACTCTCTGGAGCACCTTCCCAAGGCTCCTGGACCACAGGCAATTGGGAATGTGGCCTTGCCCAGTTCTTCTCACTGCCACTGCAACAGGCTGGCATGAGGGGCTCCTCAGTGAACCTCCTTCCCTGACTTCTCAGGTTTCCCCAGGAATCACAGTACAGTTTTTCTCCACTCGAGGTTCCCATCCCTACCACTCTAGAACTTCTAGCATCCCACAAGGTGTGGGGTCATCTCTGAGATTTACACCAGCACCCAAACCCAATCATAGTTACCAAATCTCTCCTCCCTCAGCTGTGGAATTTTATTGAATCCCAGCTCTTATATCATTCATTCTTCCAAAATCAATTATCTATAAAATAAAATTTAGCTTTTGTACACAAAAGTCAGACTTTCAAATTCAAAATCCTTTTTCTCCAGGTAAGGTCTCTTCTAGGACTTCAAAAATCTATTTAGAAAACTTAAGTGCTAATAATTGTTTTCTTTCTTTCTCTTTGCATTCCTGCTATAACCTTACCCTGAATGCACA
Organism: Macaca mulatta; assembly: GCF_049350105.2. Classification (NCBI taxonomy): domain Eukaryota; kingdom Metazoa; phylum Chordata; class Mammalia; order Primates; family Cercopithecidae; genus Macaca; species Macaca mulatta. The sequence continues at coordinate 5,181,161 of NC_133407.1, read as the reverse complement.
TAGAAAGGCCTTGTGGGTGGTTGAATGATGAGGGGAGGGAGGAGAGTAAACGGGAACTAATCTACATACACACACATGTATATATGTGCATATATGCATACATGTTTATATAAAGAATAGGGAAATTCATTCTACAAAAGTTTTAATGATTGTCTATGCATTATTTCTTCTTTTTAAATACGTTTCCATATTTTCCAAATTTCACAAACAAGTTTTATATAATCAGAAAAAGAAAATTATATATGGAAAAGAAACAGATAAGATGTCTGCCTCCGGCATCACCATCCACAGTGAAGGAAAGTAGGGAACACAAGCTTTCTGTTGGCCACATCTCATCTGCAGTTCCTGGTACTTGATCTTTGACCTTATTGATCACTCTCTCCTTGAAACACTTTTTCCTTAAATATTGGAACACCAAGCTGTCTTAAGCTCTTTTTGTAGTTCTCTATCCATCAAAAACCTAGATCTCAGCTAGGCACAGTGGCTTACTCCTGTAATCCCAGCACTTTGGGAGGACAAGGTGGGCAGATCACTTGAGGTCAGGAGTTCAAGTCCAGCCTGGCCAACATGGTGAAACCTTGTCTGTAATTAAAACACAAAAATCAGGCAGGTGTGGTGGTGTGCACCTGTAATCCTAGCTACTTGGGAGGCTGAGGCAGGAGAATCACTTGAACCCTGGAATGGGGGGAGGCTGCAGTGAGCCAAGATTGCGCCACTGCACTCCGGCCTGGGCGACAGAGTGAGATTCCATCAAAAAACAAACAAAACAAAAAAACCTAGATCTCAAGCCTGAGTCTGATTCTGTAATGGGACAAAACGTGTGTGTTGAAGGCGGGTGAGTGGGGAGAGGGGGGCAGTTGGTGAGTATGAAGCAAGAGGGTAATTTACACGTAGGAGTAATGTGACTCATTTGTAGCCAGTGGGCAGACTGTGGTAAAATAAAGATGACCATATATCCCCTTGAATCTGGAAGCCTCTATGACTATTTTGACCAGTAGAATATGGCACCAGTGACATTTAAGGCTCAGATCTTAAGACACTGGCAGCTTCCACTTTCTGTCACTTGGAATACTTTCTGTAGGAGTCCACTTTGTCAAAAGTGAACTAGTCTGAGAATACTCTGCTGTGAGGAAGCCCAAGCTAACCACATGGATGTGCCATTTGAAGAGAGACATAATAAAATGGTTGTCGTTCTAAGCCACTAAGTTTTGGGTTGTTAGTCACGCAGCAATAGATAATTGGAAGTTTCCCTCCTATAAAAGGGGTTAATACTATCCTTGTGGCTATATAAGAGGAGCTATAGTGAGAACTGCAGCCATATTAAACTTTAACTATCATCATGGAAGTTTCTAGAATTACTATGGAGGAAGAGGCTTTTCTGTATAGGAAAATACTTTGAAAAGCCCATTAGGAGTAGAAGGTGAGATCCTAGGGGATGAGTTGACAAAGAGAAATAAAAGATATAATCAAACCACTTTGAATTTGAATTGCGCAGGAATTTGGAGGTAGGAAAGAGCAGAGAATAGAGAAGCAAGTAGAAATAAGGGAACAGAAATGAAGGAGAGGCAAGAAATGTGGCCAGGGAACAGAGATCAAGTTTCAAAAATAACTGAAAGGCTTTTTAAAAACACAGGCATCTAACAAATTTGATGTTGATTGTATATCCATGGGGAAAATCTCTATTAGATTAGCAGCCCCTGGCGCAGTTTTTCTAATTAATTACTAAAATACCTGAAAATCCCTATGTCTCCAAAATGTCCATAAAGTTTGCTACTAGTATAGATAACTTTTGTGACATTTCTGTTTTGTTTTTAAATTCAGGTGGAAATTTTTTTAAGTATCTGAGTGCCACTCATAGGCTGACTTGGTACAGAAGAAGGATAACAGATGCCATTTCCTAAACTGAATTAATTTAGACATAGTGATTTTCAACCAGAGGTGATTTTGCCCCCCAAGGAATACCTGATAATTTCCTAAGGCACTTTTGATTGTCTTGACTGGGACAAGGACTGGGATGGGGCAGGGAAGAAGGACAGCAACTGGCACCAAGTGGGCAGAAGCCAGGGATGCTGTCAAGAATCTTGCAGTGCACAGCCTCGCCATCCACCAGGAAGAATCTTCCAGCCTAAAATGTCAATAGTGCCAAGATTGAGGAGTCCTGATTTAGAGGAAGTCAAAGATCCAAATCAAAGGTGTCCATGAGAGCCTAAGCTCCCTGCAGGAAGTACAGGAATCCTGAAGAAGACATTAGACTTTCCACGATCCATGGAATGTGGCTTGAATCCATCTTATGTAAATTATCGGGCAGAGGGTGATTCTAATTAACCTCTAGGTTACGGCATCAAATAAGAAAAACTAATCAGTTAAAGTTCTTAATTGCAAGTAACAGAAACTAACTCTGGAGAAACTGAACAGAAAAGGAAGGTATTAGGTAGTAGTGGGCAGCTCACAGAATCTCTGGAACAGTTGAAGGACCTGAGCTGGAGGCTAAGTAGAAAAAAACAACACTTCAAAGCATCCTACAGAATGGTCCATGAAGATATCGGTGCCTCCACCACTGGCACAGACACTGCTGGAATAAAGGAAGGATGAATGTTCTGGCAATCAAGATAGAATAGATGCTTCCAAATAAAGAAAGGAAAAAGAAGCAGGACCTCAAAGTTTCATTTTGAAAACATTTAATATCTTTCGGCCTTAACACGAGAAAGTGAAAACTCAGCCACGTAAGCTCAAAACCTCAGCGTCATTGTTGACTCCATAATAGTAATCCAAGTCAAAATACACTTGGATAAATACATTGCCCTCCTAACAGGCCTTCTGGTTTTAGTCTTCCACCTATAACCAACACTACATCCACTGGTAGAGTAACCTGCTATTTGGATTACGGTGCTTCCCTGCAAAGAAATTATGCATACATTACCTTTCAAAACAAATCCAAACATAATTTGACATCATTCACAGCACTCTGTGGTCTGTTCTGGACCTACACTCCAGTCTTCTCTCCCACTACTCATCTGGTCAAATGATTTGCTTATTGAGCCCTAAGCATACTTGGCAAATGGTTTTCTTTCTTCTGCACCTTTATTCTCACCATTCTCTCTTCTGAGATGCCTTTTCACCTTTTATCTATCTAAATCTCACATTCGTCCTTTAAAATCCAGCTCAAAACTCACAGAACACCTAACAATACCACCAACCTACTTTGTGATCTTGAGAAAATGATTACATTTCTCTGAACTTAAAAAGTACAAAGCGGAACATTGTATTTTGTATTCGTATTACACAATGTATACAATTAACATCGCATTTTTATTACATTTTGCTGAAAACTTTGTACTAGGAAACCCCATTGTCTACACTGTGCTCTAGTGGAACTGGAAGCTCTAAACCTGTAGTCCTGAGGCACCGGGAGGGTGAGTGCAAGAGCACGGTAATTCCGGTGACTTCTTTGCTAATGAAGTAGGACTCATTTTCAAGTCCACCCTTTATCAAACAGATCTCTATGTTGCAATCTAACATACAGAAGACTGTATCTCATGATAACCTTTTCTTCCAGTGCTTTCAAACAGTGAGGCTTTAACACTTACATGAAACAGTTCTGAAAATTAAAAACACTTCCATCTCTTTTATTCTCTCTGAACAGACAATATGTTTTAATGGAGCAAATTCTCAACTTTCAGACTGCAAATTCAAGTGCATAATAAATATTGCATTTCTTGGGCTGGGCGGGGTGGCTCACTCCTATAATCCCACCACTTTGGGAAGCCGAGGCAGGTGGATCACTTGAGGTCAGGAGTTCGAGACCATCCTGGCCAACATGGTGAAACCCTGTCTCTACTAAAAATACAAAAAGTAGCCGGGTGTGATGGTGTGTGCTTGTAATCCCAGCTACTCAGGAGGCTGAGGCAGGAGCATTACTTGAACTCAGGAGGCGGAGGTTGCAGTGGGACGAGATCAAATCATTGTACTCTAGCCTGGGCAACAGAGCGAGACTCCATCTCAAAAACATCTACATCTATATCTATCTATGTATCTATCTATCTATTGCATTTATTTAAATAGACTTAATTTTAACTGTACACCTTCATTTAGTTGGTTTCTGGGAAGCAATTGCTGCCATTTTGGTAGTTCTCTCAGTATGAAAAATAAAATTAAGTCATTCTCCCATTATAGAGAGTGTGGTGGTTAATTTTATGTGTCACCTTGACTGGATTAAGAGATAACATGACAGCTGGTAAAGCATTACTTCTGGGTGTATCCATGAGGATGTTTCTGAAAGAGACTGATTTTTGAAGCAGGGACTGAGTAAGGGAGATCTTCCCTCACTCAATGTGGGCAGGCACCATCCAGTCACCAAGTTCCTGGATAGAACAAAAAGGCAGAGGAAAGGAAAATACCCTCTGTCTCTCTCTTCCCCTCCCCCTCTCTCCCCCGGGAGCTGGGACACCCATCTTCTCCTATGCTTGGACATTCGAAGTCCACATTCTCCCCATTCCAACCAGAAACTGACACAAATACTATCCTGGCTGGGTTGTAGCCAGTTTTCTTAATGTATGTGCTGATTTCCTTAATTATTTCTTCCTATCTCTTCTGGCTATAGGATGGCTCCGTGGAATCCATTTTATTAACACCAACAATTAGTTGTTTCACACCCTGTGTGCAAGGCAGAAGAGTACGATCTGTCCGTTCTTGGAGATACCAGCTTCAAATTTGCCAACACCAGCAGCAATAATCAGGACAACACAGACAACCTGATATGTCCCTATAATCATGTTTTTGATAAAGTCTCCCTGGCCTGAGGCGTCAGCGATAGTCACTTGCTGGTCTCCAATTTCCACAGGGAGGTATCAATGGTAAGTAATATCACATTCACACTCAGCCTTCAGTTTATCCAACACCCAGGAATAGTGGAAGAAGCCCTTTCCCATCTCAGCAGCCTCCTTCTCGAATTTTTCAGTGGTTCTTTTTGATGCCACCACATGTGTAGATTGGATGGCTAGTAGTGGTGGACCTGCTCGAATCTACGTGTCCAATGGTGACAATGTTGATATGGGTCTTTTTCTTTCCCATTTTGGCTTTTAGGGGGTGGTTTTCATGACACCTGTGTTCTGGAAGCAAACCTGCGGCAATAGGAATCTATATGTATTGATATACATATACATATATTTCTATTCTTACTATAAGTAGTGCTTTTGGTGGCAGAGTTAGGCAGTCTAAACAACACTCTGTTTTCTGCTATTGCTCCCAGTTTTACCTGTGGTTAAGTTGGCCATATGACTAGGTTTTGGCCCACAGGATGTGGGGAGAAATGAAATAAGTCATTTCTATGCCAGCCCTTACAAATTATCTCAGACAATCCTCCGTGCTCTCCAAAGTGACCTTGGAAGCCACATGTTTCAGATGGAGTAGCTGGGAACAACCTGGGTCTTCAGTTTCCTGCCTTTGCAAGAGCTCCCAATGCACATCAGACTGCCATGTGAGAAGGAAATGACCCCGTATTGTGATTAAGTCCCTGAGATTTGGGGGTTTGCTTGCTCAAGCAGCGTATCCCATTCTGTCTCAACTGATACAATCACTGCATGCACACTACGTGTCAAGCACGACTCTGAGTGCCCATACATTAACTAATTTTATAACGAGATACACATATTAGCAAATATCATAACATCATGGTAACAGAATGATACAGAAGGACATGCCTAAAATGGCCATTGAACCCCAAATTTACCACACATGTCCTTCCAGTATTTCTTCTCCATTCTTTCTGCTTGTCTAAATCTCACCCTAAATTTCATTTCAGTTAAGGAACAAAGCGGCAAACGAGATACGTTAAAGTAAAAAGGAAGAAGTTCTAGTGTGTGTGTTTATTTTATATAAACATGTGAATCCAGTCTATTTGCTAAGAACTTCTTAAGAGCTGTGGAGTCCTAAAACCTCTCCTGCTGATAGAGCCTGGTAAATTGACTGCAGAAAGTGGATTAATTTTGCCTTCTCTAAACACAAGCACCACTGCTGTTTAGGTGGGCCTCCAAATGGGGAAAGAGTAGGTCCCGTTGTTCTAGTGGTGTTTGTGAGTTGGACCAGGATTATAGCAGTTGTCGTAGGATATAGCCTCAACTTGATTTATCTTGGCCCTTCCTACCACCAAGGATTCTTAGGACCATACAAAGTATGAGAGAAAAAGGAGACTGTCAACAGCTTGTGACAATGGGCAGCAAAGATGTGGGAGCTGGTCCCTTTGCAAGGCACACAATTTGACTCACTCTTACAGAGGAGGACGCTAGCAAGCTAGAAACTAGTTCGGTGTAGGCACCACTAAGAAGAATCACCATGCGAATTTCTCAAAGCCTAGTATATATATTTTTTTATTGTACAGGCCAAGTTACAGAATAGGATGAAGGTGGGGATTATGTTTTTAGTCTAAAACGGAAGCAAAGAGAAACAAACCAGAGTGTGAGCAAAAAATACCTCCAAGTAGGGGGAGAAAACCTCAGAACTGGGGGGGTGGGGAGGAAAGGGAAGGTACAATTTTGAACATGACATTGGCTTAAAAGATTATAAATTGTAAGAGGCATAGAAACTTCAAAAAAGAAAGAAAAAACTCAATTGCAAAAGCTTTTAATGATGGGAAGGTTGAAACAGAGTGAAGAAAAGCAGTGGTGTGCTGCTCAAACAATGGTGTAGGGGTAAGTGTTTAACAACGGGCTCTTCCAAAATCAGTGTGTTCATATGCACGTTTCTTATAAATTTTACTGTGAATAAATGCTTCATTACTATCAATCCTATCTATTTCAACAAAGAAGCTGCTCACATCACTAACCTATGAGTTTAGCTCTGACATGAATATGGGTTGTATTTTCCTGCACATTAGTGAATAAGAGAAAAGTGAAACAATGAAAACGTACATTAGGAAAATTTAAATTAATGAAGATGTGCAAGACTTCTTTACTGAATTAGATAATAGTTTTCAAATACTGAGAGAATATTTTCTCAATTCTCTATGTTATTCACAATGTAAAACCACAGACAGAATACACTTTAAAATTTAATCTGTAGTATTATTTTTTTCCATCACTTTCTTAAGATTAGATAATCAACAAAAAACAAATCAAGCCCTGATTTGTAGTGTGTGCTGATTTCTACAGTGGAAATACTGCCACCATAACTAGTTTCAAGCTATACCAGCAACATGTCCCTGAACACAGAGTTAGAAAGAGAGGCGCAGTAGTACCTCATTGTATGCATAGTGTTTCCACCATACAAACGTAATGGACGAAAAAACCAAGTGCATCGAAAATAGTTCTTTATGCTTAGTAGTCACAGGTAATCTCTGAAGTCCCCCAAATTTCTAGCACTCCTAATCCCTTCAAATCTGATGAATCTGATTATGTTTAGGTGGCATGAATTATTTAGGAGCCTGAAACCTCTCAAGAGAGTGTTAGGAAGGGACACTGAAGGGAAAACACTTACCTCTTCCTGCTCTCTAGGCATGTCTCTCCTCCCATTTTTGCTTCTCTGAGGCCCTCTCTTCTACTCCAGGCCTCCCAGCAAAACCTGGTTTTCTTATAAAACCAGAAGAGCCTTGAATTGCCAACATTTCTCCTGCTAACATCCCCAAGGCAAGGTTACAAAAGCTGGCTGTCTTTTCAATGAGGACAGAAGAGAGAAGTCTGGAAAACATAACATAAATCGAGAATGTATCTCACTTCAGGAGTTGGTACAGCTGAAGCAAGGCTTCAGTGTGAACACTGACAATGGGGCCACATGTTCGCAGCCAGTAACGTATTAGATTAGCAATCCCTGGCACAGTTTTTCTAATTGATACTAAAATACCCGAAAAGACTTTATCATATATATATAATATATACATATATACTTATATATTTATACTTTTCTTTTTCCTTTTTTTTTTTTTTGACAGAGTTTTGCTCTTGTGGCCCAGGCTGGAGTGCACTGGCATGATCTCAGCTCACTGCAACCTCCCCCTCCAGGGTTCAAATGATTCTCCTGCCTCAGCCTCCAGAGTAGCTGGGATTACAGGCACACACCACTACGCCCAGTTAATTTTTGTATTTTTAGTAGAGATGAGGTTTCACCATGTTGGCCAAAATGTTCTCCATCTCCTGACCTTGTGATCCGCCCGCCTCAGCCTCCCAAAGTATTGGGATTACAGGTGTGAGCCACCGCGCCCAGCCATATGTATACTTTTATATACATATATGCATATATAATATATACATGTATATACTTACAATATATACATATCTACTATATATAATAGATATACTATATTATATATACATATATACCATACTGTATATACATATATACACTGTATGTATATACATGTATATACTTATTATATATACATATAAGTATATACACATATATGTGTACATGTATATATGTATATACTTATAATATACATCTATATACTTACAATATATGTATATATTAATAATATATGTATATATTTTATATATAATATATATGTGTATAACAATGAAAACCCTCTAGCCAGAATCATAAAGGAATAATCACTCTGGAGTAGAATTAAAGGGCATAGTTATGGTCAATACATACTTTACTACATAAAAATAAAGGAGGGGCTGGGTGCGGTGGCTCAAGCGTGTAATCCCAGCACTTTGGGAGGCCAACGCAGGCAGATCACCTGAGATCAGGAGTTCGAGACCACTCTGGCCAACGTGGCGAAACCCCATCTCTACTAAAAATACAAAAATTAGCCAGGAGTGGTAGCGGGCACCTGTAATCCCAGCTACTTGGGAGGCTGAGGTAAGAGAATCGCTTGAACCCGGGAGGCAGAGGTTGCAGTGAGCCGAGATCGCACCACTGCACTCCAGCCTGGGCAACAGAGTGAGACTCCATCTCAAAAAACAAAAATAAAATAAAATAAATAAATAAATAGCAGGATGACAAGAAAAAACAAGATGATAGCTGTAAAAAATATTGTATCAAATAATAGAAGGAGATCTCATATATAGAGGAGTAGCCTAGTACCTGGCACACTAAATCAGTCTTTACTATGCATATAATCATAATAGTTGTTATAACAGAAAGATCCGAAGGAAGATTGTATCTCTGAATTTATTAAGGGACAAGAAAAAAAATCAGACAATAAGTTGGCATCTTCAGTATAATGAAAGAAGCTTGACCTCTAAGATACAAGCACAGTAAGCAATACAAATAAGTAAAGGAAATATTTCAAGTTTTATAATTCAAGAGTAAATCCTTAAAACTACTTAAAAAGCAGGAAAAGGCAAAAGTGTCACTGCAAAACAAAATGAAATTTCTGACATGCAGTAGATTCCAGAAAAGGTATAAAAATCTTTTTTTAAAAAATGTTAAACATAGAGGATTTCTAAACAACGATTAGAAGTACAATTTTAAAACTACAGCTAGTTCCAGGTGTGGCTGTATAAACTGATTCTTTCCTGCCCTTTCCCCACGCCATCACACTCACACATTCCATATCAGAGATAAATCATTACACACAATCTCCCCACAAAGAAGTCTGAATCCTCACCAGAAGCTGTGCATATGGCAAAGGGTAAATAAGTTTGCTGACCAGTTGACCTTAGAATAGGAAGATTTTCCTTGATTATCTAGGTAGGCTGATCAAATCACACGGATGCTTACATGTGGAAAGCAGAGGTGGAAGGGTTAGCATTAGAGTGATGTGGTGTTAGAAAGATTTGACCAGTCATTGCTGCCTTTGAAGACAGAAATGAGGCACAAGCAAAGAAATGTGGGCAGCCTCTCAAAAATGGAAAAGGAAAAATAAAAAAGGATTCTTCCCTAGAGACCCATTTCTTATTTCTGACCTTCAGAACTATAAGATCATAAATTCGTTCTGTTTTAAGCCACTAATTTGGGGTAATTTGTTATAGCAGCAATAGGAAATGAATACAAGCCGGAATAAATTCCACACAGCACACAAGGCTCTTTGCCTTTTATGCTCACCTTCTGCTCCTCGTCTCTATACTAAAGAGGCTGTCTTCTGTTGGGTCCATTTCATTTTTCTTCTGTATGCTTCTTTGCATCTTTTTTTTTAACAAAAAAAGATACATTTTAAAATGTTTATAATGTTAACTTTCAATACATGCAAAGTGAACAGAAAAGTATAATGAACTCTCATATACCCACTGCCCACCTTCCATGGTTATTAACCTTTTGTGATTCTTGCTTCATCTAACCCCTACCCACTTCCCATCCTCCTCATGTAATCATTCTTCATAGTTTTTTTAAAATGTAAAATGTACATACACAAATCTAAAATTTTAAATGAACAAATCTTCACTATCCCTTCTGACAAATGGATGTGTTCATGTAACCAAGACTGCTATCATGATATGGAACGTTTCCATGTTTCTAGAAAGTTCCCCAATGTTCCTCCCCGCTCTCCATATCTATTTTTCCTGGTCTAGAGTATCATATAAATGGATGCTCTAAATCAAGCTTGTCCATCCTGCAGCCTGCGGGCTGCATGTGGTCCAGGATGGCTTTGAATGCAGCTGAACACAAATTCACAAACTTTGTTACTGTTTCTTAAAACATTATCAGTTTTGACCAGGCACAGTGGCTCATGCCTGTAATCCCATCACTTTGGGAGGCCAAGGCAGGTGGCTGACTTGAGGTCAGGAATTTAAGACCAGACTGACCAACATGGTGAAACCCCATCTCTACTAAGAATACAAAAATATTAGCTGGGTGTGGTGGCAGGCACCTGTAATCCCAGCTACTCAGGAGACCAAGGCAGGAGAATCACTTGAACCCAGCGGGCAGAGGTTGCAGTGAGCTGAGATCACGTCATTGCACTCCAGCCTGGAGTGTTTGTAGGGTACAAAAAATTAGCCAGGCGAGGTGGCACGCACCTGTAATCCCAGCTACTCAAGAGACTGAGGCAGGAGAATCACTTGAACCCGGGAGGTGGAGGTTGCAGTGAGCCGAGATTGCACCACTGCACTCCAGCCTGGGCGACAAAGCGAGACTCTGTCTCAAAAAAAAAAAAAATTATATATATATATCCTCAGACTAGGGTTCCTAGGAAGCGACCGTAAATGTTTGTTCATGAGGATCATAACATGCTTTTCTGAGGGATGGGGAGAGTTTGATAATGATGATGGTGTAAATATGTGTAACTGCAGCTGATTGTTGGCTTCTCCAGGAAACCACAGAGGAAGAGTACAGTGTGAAGGAACTTGGAGATCTCCCAGGAAGAACTTTGCAAAAGCTTTTCTGTAAAAATGTAAATATAAAACTTATGAAATCAATTTTAAACATTTCCATTTCCATTCACATCTCTCATTACCTTCCTTTCTGAAAATTTCTGATTTGCTGGATAATTCTGAAAGGGTCCCTTTTCCTGCTAAGGTAAATATTTTGAGTTTTACCTGTGAATTGCTCAATTCCTAGCTGAACATAAAATTTTAGTCTAAAGTAGTAAAATTGTTTCACGACTTCTGGATCAGAAAAATATTTTAACATGTTTTTACAAGTAATTAATACACAAGTTCAGAGTACGAAAGGGTTTACAATATATGTAAGTCTCCCTCCCACTCATGAACCACTATCTTCAAGACCTTCCTTGACTCTGCCCTTCACTAGGACTTATCAGCTCCAGTGTTTCCGTGGGTTAGGCATGTAACATAAATGAGTAATGCAAGTGTGTCTGTTGTATAATGTCATATTAAATTGTATTCTTTCAACATCATATGATTTACTTGCATACTTGTGTTCTTTTGCCAAAAAAAAAAAAAAAACCCACTCTTTCTCCTTATTTTGGAAACGGCTGACCCTCTCAGTCCTTCATTTTCTCTCACTTTTGATATTGTAACCATCCAACAGGTTCTTCCTGCTCACTGCACAGACAAAATCCATTCACTGAGACCATGGCATTGCAATAGAAAAAGAGTTTAATTGATTCAAGGCCAGCCTACGCAGGAGAACTGGAGTTATCACTCAAATCACTCTCCCTGAGGGCTCTGAGGTTAGGGGGTTTTATGGACAATGTAGTGGGCAAGGGGGTAGGGAATGGGTGCTGCTGACTGGTTGGGGATGAAATAATAGGAGAACATTCCTCGTGTACTGAGTCCACCTCTGGGTGGGGCCACAGGATCACCTGAGTCATGAGTCATAAGTCTCTATGGGGTGAGTCTGAAAGATACCACAAAAAAAAACAGTCCTAGATTCTATAGTAATGATGTTATCTATAGGAGCAATTGGGGAAGTCACAAATCTTGTGACCTCTGGCCACATTGATTCCTGAGCAGTAAGGGACTATAGAAACTATACCTACATCTTAGCACAGTTCAGGCCCCTCTCATGATCCTATTCTCTTGGCCTTTCTTACAAAGGTGGTTTTTGGTCCCTGAGCAAGGAGGTAGTTAGCTTTAGGAAGCGACTATTATAATCCTTTCTTTCCAGTTAAACTATAAACTACATTCCTCCCCAAAGTTCAATTGGCTTAAGTCCAGGAATGACCAAGGACAGCTTGGAGGTCAGAAGGAAGATGGAGTCAACTATGTCAGATTCCTCTTGTCATAATTTTGCCAAGGCAGTTTCAATACAAGTAGTAGTTCCCTTTCCTCTTGATTTTTACTAAGAAAAGTAGAAGCACAAGCTTCATGATAAATAGCAATTGATGTGTTCAATTTCAGAAAGATGAGGGAGTTTGACCTACTGGAGAGGACATGAGTGCCCGAAGGATAAAAGTACTACTTGGCTCCTGGTTCCAAGACATTTTTTGTATATAAGAATTGAAGGTTGATGTTGTTAGGCGTCCTGATATTTTTATGATTTTTTTAAAATCGAAATTTCTTGATTTTTATTTTGGCAACAAATGTAGTTTTTGTTTTGTTTTGTTTTGAGATGGAGTCTCACTCTGTCACCCAGGCTGGTGATCTCACTCTGTCACCCAGACTGGTGATTTTTCTGCCTCAGCCTCCTGAATAGCTGGCTAATTTTTTTATTTTTAGTAGAGACATGGTTTCACCATATTGGCGAAGCTGGTCTCAAATACCTGACCTTGCAATCTGCCTGCCTCGGCCTCCTAAAATGCTGGGATTACAGGCATGAGCCACTGTGCCCGGCCCAAATGTAGTACTATTTTTAAAACACCGGATAGGCCAACACCATTCAAACAAAACAGGTCTGTGGGCTGAATTTGGTCCAATGGTGGCAGTTTTGTTATACAACAGTTTGCCCTCTTCTCATGGCAATACTATGTATATATGGGAGATTATTCGTTATCAGGACATACAGACCTAAAGCATAGGTTTTCATGGCTAGTATGGATGTAATTTATTGTCTAGTTTCTATACATGGACATTTATATTGATTCCAATCTTTTGCCATTTCATACAGTAGAGAAATAAACATCATCATGCATACATCTTTGCATATGTGGGAATGATTCCACAGGATAAATGCCTAGAAGTAGAATTGCAAAACAAGGGCTTCATAAAACATAATGATAACCACATATAAATGGTGATGGAGGTAAGTTTCTCCTTTTTTTGTGGTTAAAGTCTTTTATCCTTAATTTTTCTTTTTTGTTGTTGTTGTTCAAGTCTTTTGGTTTCTCTTATTTTCTAAAATAACAAGGAAGTAATGATTACAAAGACACTATTTGTACAACCCTACAATCCCAGGAAGATCTACAGTTTGCATAGGTGGGTATAGCAAGTTGCTAACTGGACCTGCCATTGAAATAGTCACCACAATAAACAAAGAGAATTCCAAGAGTCCTGCATTAGGGAATTGTACTGCCAGTGACTAGGTCTTCACTTGGTGGTATTGTGAGTGCATGGGTCCAGACTTATGATTCTGACAATTAAGGGAAAAGGAATTTTCTTTATGCTCTGTGTATTTGTGTATGTGTGTGGCATGGGTGGGTTGGGCGTGGGGTGGGTAGCGAGCAGGAGATGAAAGGTGCCTGAGGTAAAAAGGATGCACAGGACCCTTTGATTTTAGTCCCTAAAAATTGGCTTCATAACCTTTCACAGGCCACATCCCTTTTATGGGCTCTAGTTTCCCTTTAAAACATAAAAGGTTTGTGTTGGAAAGGAAAAGGAGTATTTAAAGCCACAAAGCCGACTTATATTACCTAAGGAGAGAATGCAGATAGAGAGGGAGAGGAGCTCAAGATGGCTGGCTGACATCTGGGCCTGCCCAACATTGAGAAATTTGGGAGGGGAGCCAGCAAAGGCGCCTGGGAGCAGCAGTTCCGGACAAAAAGGAGAACGTGACATCCAGAGAACCAAGAGAAAAAGTGGCTGAAGGAGTGCTCAGCACTGGCATCTCAGCTGAATGCTGCGGCAGGCTCAGGGGCCACAAACAATAGGGAGCTGATGGAGGCCTTGGCGAAGACCATTTCAACAAACTGATGGGCTTAAAATCAAGAAGAAAGTTTGTTTAAACAGCTAATGAACAAATCATTTTGACGCCTTTTATAAACCACACAAGCTTATTCCAAACCCGTTACTGGCCTAATTGATTGAAGTCCCTTTCCGACCTGATCCTCAGAGAGTCTAAGGGACTTGGCCTATCCACGACTCTTCCTCTTGCTTCTCACCTCCCAAGATTGCCCTCAGGATGTGAAAGTGCTTTCAAACAAAGATGCCCAACAAAGAAGCTGGGCAAATCTGCAAGAATTAGTTTGTATTAATCTATTACTGTATTTCACCTTGCACTCTCCTTCGTGCTTCGTGCTTCGTTTCCTTCGTGCTCCCTCAATATCCAACTCTTAATAAATTCATGGCTCCCGGTGAGCATTCACCACTTCTGATTCCACGCCTTTAACCCTTCCCGTCCCCGCCCAACTCTCGCTCCCTCCCCTGGCCAAATCTCCAACCCTCAAGGCTAATTCTGAATTCCAAACCGGAAGCAAGAGGGCGGGGCCACGTGACAGGCGATGGATTGCGCCAGTGCGTTCCCGATGCACTATGCGCATGCGCTAGTCCCCGCGGACCGTTCGTGCTGCCCTCCTAGAAAGGGTGAAGTGGTTGTTTCCGTGACGGACTGAGTACGGGTGCCTGTCAGGCTCTTGCGGAAGTCCATGCGCCATTGGGAGGGCCTGTGCCGCGGCTCTGTGCCCTTGCTGCTGAACGCCTCTTCCTGGGTCATTCCTGGACCGGGAGCCGGGCTGGGGCTCACACGGGGGCTCCCGCGTGGCCGTCTCGGCGCCTGCGTGACCTCCCCGCCGGCGGGATGTGGCGACTACGTCGGGCCGCTGTGGCCTGGTAAGTGCAGGCTCTAATCTGGCCCTGTTAATTCTGGGGCCTCTTGAGAGTGGGGTTGTCTTATCTCTATGTCCAAAATGTGCAGATAACTCTCAGGCCAGGCCGAGCGCAGTTGGAGAATTCCCAGATGTTCTTAAGGACCCAGAATGACAGGAGCCCTGCCTGGGCTGACGTTCGGAGCCGGCTTCAATTCTGGTCCTTGTCTCTGGCCCTATCCAACCCGAAAATTCTGGACGCCTCTCAATCTTGGCCTGTCTCTATTGTCCTTCTGTCTCTGCCCTTTACACTCTTGTGTCCTCAGTGTTCTGTCTTTCTCTGGTTGCCTTTTTTGCCTTTTTTCTGTCCTCTCCATGCCAGGTTTGGCTCTGTCCATGAGTCACCTCTCTCCACATTTCTTCTAACTCTCGCTGTCTTCTTTTTCTTCCATTTCCACGCCATGCGTACATTGCATCTTCAGGTACCTGGGCTCTTCTATCGGGTAAAGGGGCGTCCGTCTCTTTCCCTAGCCCGCTGATAGGAGTCAGAACTAGAGCAGTGACGCACACGGTGTCAGAGGTGGTGATTCGAGATGCCCTTTCAATAGCATTTTTTTTCAGTGTGTAGAGAGGGAGACTTGCTTTTTGATGCAAGGTTGTGAAAGTGGCACCACCGTTCAATCATTGTTGCTCTGGGCTGGTTTAATTCTAAAAAGAAAATCATAGAAATCTTTTCATTTCTGTGGGTTACTATATGCATTGTAATGAGTTTAAATTGGATTTTATAGGAAATTTTGTTCTAATATCCTTAGATACCTTCAAGCTTAGCTCATTGTTGAAGGCATTTGGTAGGAAGTAATATGCGTCAAGCAAAATTGGAAAAACGTGGTTTTCCTGAATTAACTTATAAACACTTGTCTTGAATTTTTTCCAGACCTTTTTAAGTGTTGTAGATAATTTACCGTGTTTATAAGGAATGGAATGTATTTGTTAGTTTTGTTTTGTTTTGTTTTATTTTGAGCCGGAGTCTCGCTCTGTCGTCCAGGCTGGAGTGCAGTGGCGCGATCTCCGCTCACTGCAACCTCCACCTCCCGGGTTCAAGCAATTCTCTAGTACCTGGGATTACAGGCGCCCATTACCACGCTTGGCTAATTTTTGTATTTTTAGTAGAGACAGAGTTTCACCATTTTGGCCAGGCTGGACTGGAACTCCTGACCTCATGTGATCCACCCTCCTCGGCCTCCCAAAGTGCTGGGATTACAGCCGTGAGCCACCGCGCCCGGCCCAATTTGTTTTATATACTGGAGTCCAAAATGCAGAACTAGACGAGATACAATAGTTAACGGTGTTAGTTAATTAGAATTATTGCCTGGGTATTTTTAATCTCACGGAATTTTAGTCTTTGAGTAAGTTCACAGCCCTTGGTATTAAAGTAAGTTATTTACAACCTTTGCATTTCTACTTCTCAATATTGAGCGGGGAAACGTATCTGATTTTCTTTAACTAAAAAGAGAAAAGCCTGCAGAAGACGGCATTCTCTGTTGGAGCGGTTAAGGTGTGTAGGAAGAACTACAAAGATGGAGTTTTAAAACCAACTGATTTGTAAGTGGTATTTATTTAATTGGATGTCATTGGGCTAAATTATTTCTAAAGTTACCATGGATACTATTGAGTCATGGCTTAAAAATGTCTCCTGGTGATGGCACAGTTTAGCTACCTAAAGAAGTAGAGATGTGGGAAGCCAGAAGCCCCAAACTCTGGAATCTGTCTTTTGCTATAGTTCCTTTGCATGTTGTGAAAGAATACAGTTAAATTCCTGCTCCCTAACAGATGAGAGCATAAGCATTTTTTTGACATACATATATAAATGCGTGCTCATGGACATGTGAAAAGATCAATACTAACATTTATTTGGGTGCAATAAATAATTTGTGTAAAATTATTTTTAAAAGAATTACATATCAGGAAATGATATATTGATTAAAAGTGATGGTCATTGAACAAGAGAGTAGTTGATTTCTAGGGGAAACCTATTTTGCATCATATTTGATTTTTAGTTTTGACTGAATATTGAAGTCTATATTCAAAATTCTTTTCCTTTAGAACTGTAAAGGCATTGCTACATTTTCTTCTAATGTAAGTGTTTGGTGCTGCTGAGAATTCTCATGACAATCTGTTTTTTTCGTCTTCATGATTATCTTGTTTTTCCCTTCACGGAACCTCTTAGGGTCTTTATCCGTTATCCTAAATTTCTCAAGGCTTGGACCAGATGTGGGTTTGGTTTTCTTTTCTTTTGCTACTCACGTGACTTGGCTCACTCAGTGGGCCTTTCCCTTTATCTTTCTTCATTTCTGAGAAGTTTTTTTCTCTTATTTTTTTATTTTCTTCCTTTCATTTTTCCTGTTCTTTTTCTTTCTAGACATCTCTTAGGTGGATAGTGGTCCTCTTAGATTGATCTGTTATGTCCGTGATTTCCAAAATAAGACCTTTACTCATCGTCTGTTAAAAGGAAAAGCATACATGTACCCTATGTATGTATGCACACTTTTTTATTTTTAAATTATATATGTATCTGTACCAATTATTTACATTGTAAGTCAACCCTAACATAATCTTAAAGGATAAGATACAAAACATACTGCATCTAGAAGCTTCAGTACTTTCTTCCTGAATTCCAGTAGATCCTGTTGTTCATCCCACGGGATGCCTTCCGCCCCCATCCTCCCGCTCCCTTTGGATACCACATTCCCACATCTCTGCATAACTTAACTTTCCTTTTATGTTTTTCACCTTTTTTCTTTGCTTTTTATGTCCTAGGAAATTTCCTTAATTCATTTTATGATTTTACTGTTGATTTTTTTTTAATACTGGCCATTGCAACTTTATTTATTTATTTATTTATTTAACACAGGGTCTTGCCATCTTGTCCAGGCTGGCCTCAAACTCCTGGGCTCAGGTGATCATCTCACCTTGGCCTCCCAAAATGCCGAGATTACAGGCGTGAGCCACCACATTAGGTGGCAACTTAAATTTTTTATTTTTATTTTTCCTTTTAGAGGGCACCTAGCACTGAGTATTGCAACTTTCATTTCCATGAACTTTTAAAAACATTTATTAAACTCTTAAAGACATGTTTAATTCTGTACACTTTCTATTGTTCTTTGATTGCTGTTTTTGAATAACAACAAGGAGTACGCATTGGCATTTTGATGGTATCCTCTTAATAGTCACAATAATAGTTCCCTTGGCATGCTGTATACCCTCAAGTCTTAAATGTTTTGTATGCAGCTATACATTGACAGTGGAATGGTCTTGCTCCAACTGGATCAGCAAGAACATAAAGAATCATTTAGCTGGTACAAAGCTGCGACTTGTGAATTCCCTGTTAACACCAAAGAGACGTGTGAGACTCATAGCGAAACTAAAGATGACTTGTGAGTTCCACACTGAGACCAAATAAGTCTTTATGATGGTGACAGAGAGTGGTGTCAATGGCTAAAGTTTTGGTCAATCTCTCTAAATTGAGGTGCTGACCAAAATGGGGAACTTAACTATATTAGACATAATTTTGAGAAACATGGGTATGTAGATGGTAATGGAGGAAATGGGTGTAGATGAGATTGCCTAGGGAGAGTGAGAAGTACGTTAGGTCTAAGCCCTGATGAGTTCCCAACGTTTCCAAGGTAGCTGAGGATACTGAAAATGAGTGGCCAGTGAGATAGAGGTAAAACTAGAGACTGCCCAAGGAAGAGGAAGTTTCAACAGTGAGGAGGTGTCAGCGTTGTCAGGAATTGCTGAGAGGTTAGATGAAACCAGAATTGAGCAAAATGGCCATTGGAAGCCTGCGGTGCCCTCAGTAAGAGCTGTTTCACTGAAGTGATAGAAATGGAAATCGGGCTGGGCACAGTGGCTCACTCCTGTAAATCCAGCACTTTGGGAGGCCAAGGTGGGCGGATCACCTGAGGTCAGGAGTTCGAGACCAGCCTGGCCAACGTGGTGAAACTCTGTCTCTACTAAAAATACAAAAATCCAGCACTTTGGGAGGCCAAGGTGGGCGGATCACCTGAGGTCAGGAGTTCGAGACCAGCCTGGCCAACGTGGTGAAACTCTGTCTCTACTAAAAATACAAAAATTAGTCGGGTGTGGTGACGGGTGCCTGTAATCCCAGCTACTCAGGAGGCTGAGGCAGGAGAATCGCTTGAGCCCCGGAGGTGGAGGTTGCAGTGAGCAGAGATCGAGCCATTGCACTCCAGCCTGGGTGACAGAGCAATACTCTGTTTCAAAGAAAAAAAAAAAAAGAAATGGAAATCGGGATGGTTTGGCTTTTATTTTAATAAAATAACTAGAGCAGGGAAATGGGGTACTTTTTTTTCCCTTTTAAGATGAGAGATAGCCGGGTGTGGTGGCTCACACCTGTAATCCCAGCACTTTGAAAGGGAGGATCGCTTGAGCTCAGGAGTTTGAGACCAGCCTGGGCAACATAGCAAGACCTTGTCTCTACTAAAATTAAAAAAAAAAATTAACTGGGCATGCTGGCACACACCTCTAGTCCCAGCTATGTGTGAGGCTGAGGCAGGAGGATCACACTTAGCCCAGATAGTCGGGGCTGCAGTGAGCCCTGATAATGCCATTGCACTCCAGCTTGGGCAACAGAGCAAGACTTTATCTCAAAAATAAATAAATAAATAAATAAATACCCTGTCTCACAAATAAATAATAAAGATGGGAGGAGAGATTTGACTTAAGATTCCTCAAAGGGCAGGAGGAAAGAGAATTCCAAACAGCGATTCACCTTTAATGGGAGGAAGATCGCTTAATTTTATGGATAGAAGAGGATTGGTGGAGATACAGTATGTGAACAGCTTTTATATGAGGAAGTTGAACATGTGTCATTGTAATAGGTTCCACTCTCTGTGAAGTAGAGGACAAGGTCATCTACTGAGAGTTGGGGGAGATCAAGAGAGATAAGGGGAGATCAGAAGAGCTTGGAGAACAAGAAATACTCCTAGCAGAGAATGGAAGAATGAATTGCTAAGAGAGATGAAGTAGGATTGTTAAGTAATTTTGAGGGCCTTGTTGAGATGTGCTTGCAGTTGGGTGTAATTTTCTCCAGTAGTGCTTTACTCCCTGGGTACAGGCATAGAGAAAAACAATAAGGCTTATGTAGGGTTTGTATTTTGTTGGACAAGTCAAACACAAAAGTCAGAGGACAAGGGAGTTTAGAGTATTTGCAAAAGAGTTATTGAAATGATGAACCATATAATCTAAGGTGGATAAGTGGGTGAATAGATAAGGAGCATGTGAATAGGTAAGGAGAAGAAAGAAATATTCCATTATTGATTGTTGACAGTGACTCTCTAATACAGCTATTATGCCATCTTAACTGATTAAGAAACTAAGGCTTTAGGAAATTCATAATTTGCCCTAACTGCACAGCTAGTAAGCAGTGAAAATGTGATTGGAACCAGAGTTCTTCTGACTCAGTAGACTAAATGGATGTAAGGATGTAGTTGAAAGAAGGGTGAGCTAAATGTTGTGGAACCATGAGCTCTTTCTCTGGTTGATATGCCTGTCTGTAAGTGATAACATGGGTCACCCTGGATAAACCCTTGTGATGATCAGTGACTTTCCTTTGTCCTTCCTCCTATGCCTAGTCTGCCATTCCCATATCCTTTCCTTTTCCCTTTTCCTTTCTCATTGCTGCCACCTAACTTTAGGCTCTTCCCCTTACATCTGGGTAACTGAAATAAGATCACCTTTTTGTTCCCCTTCTGATCCACCTTGACCTAACATTATCTTTACTATTTTCTTTAAATTACTGTTTCGTTAGTCTTATTCTACTCAGGAACTCTCTGTAGTTCCCCATTGCCTACAAAACAAAGTTGAGCCTCAGCCTTGTATTCAATGACTGTTCAATTGGATATTCAGTCCAGTTTTACTCCTCCTATGACCCTTCTATGCCAGCTCCTTGGGTCTTTTGCCCTTCATTGTCTTATCTCTGTGCTCTTCTTTCTCTTTTTTATTTTATTTTATTTTTTTACATTTTTGGTTTTATTTTTTGTTTCTTTTTTTTTGTTTTGTTTATTAAACCTCCATCACACTTCATCCTATAGAGTTTTGAACCAGAGCATGGTGCATTATCATCCAGGGGCTCTGGAGGAAGTGGCAGGGAATCCAAAATGTCACCTTCGCTTCTTATCTGGGGCCACATATATTTCTGCATCTGCTGCTTCCCACACTCTTGCCCACAAGTGTTGCTTGTGGAAATAATTTGAGATTTACTGTCTGGCTGACCCTAGTTTCAATCTCTTTTCCACCATTTGCTAGTCATTCTACCTTAGGCAAAATATAGTATTCAAAGAAAACTTCGGACAAGTTAAATTTGACGGAGTTCAATTGAGCAAAGAAAAGAAATTCCCAAATTGGGCAGTCTCCAGAATCACTGCAGATTCAGAGAGACTCCAGGGGTGCCTCATGGTCAGAACAAATTTATAGACAGAAAAGGTAAAGGGACATACAGGAATCGAAATTGAGACATAGAAACAGTGAGATTGGTTACAGCTCGGTGTTGACCGTATTTGAACGCAGTTTGAACACTCAGCGGTCTATGAGTGGTTGAAGTATGGCTGCTGGGATTGGCCAACACTCAGCTGTTACTACAGATGCATACTATGCAGTTAGGTTTTCAGTTTTGTCTTCCTATTAAGCTAGGTTAGAGTTTGTCCACAAGGATTCAAATATAAAAGTACGGAGTCCTTCTCAGGCCATGTTTAGTTCGCTTTAACAATTCCCCCCTTTTGGTCAGCCCCTCAATTTAGAGAGATTGACCAAAACTTTAGCCATTGACACCACTCTCTGTCACCATCATAAAGACTTATTTGGTCTCAGTGTGGAACTCACAAGTCATCTTTAGTTTCACTATGGAGTCTCACACGTCTTCTTTGGTGTTAATAGGGAATTCACAAGTCGCAGCTTTGTATCAGCTAAATGATTCTTTATGTTCTTGCTGATCCAGTTGGAGCAAGACCATTCCACTGTCAATGTATAGCTGCATACAAAACATTTAAGACTTGAGGGTATACAGTGCGCCAAGGTGACTATTCTTATGACTGTCAAGAGGATACCATGAAAATGCTAAGGTGTACTCTTTAAGTTCTTAAGAAATGAACTGAACCAAATTAGCCAAGTTAAGGTTCAGACAATATAAGCAGTTCAGCAGCATTAGGGTCTAATTGGTCAGAGTCTTCATGTGGAGTATGATAGTGCTTAAGGATCATAGTGCGCTATAAAGTAGCTTGACTTAAAGAGGTAATCATTTTCATTGTTACACTGGTAATACAAATCATAACTTGGAAACCTACTAGAAGAAATACAAAGATTAGAAACCCGTGGAAAACCCAAGTTTGCCATTCATCACTTAGGATGCCTGCAAACCAACTGTTAGTAGCTCCTATAAACATATCATGGGTTCCTTTCTCTTGAGAGATTCCTTTAATGTACTTGGTGGCAGTGTCTAAGGAAACAGCAGTATCAGCCACCTTTTTAATTAAGCTTTCTGTAGTAACAGAATCAGGGGAGAGATAAGTACAAAATTCAGTTTTGTTAAACACCATATAACATAGGCCTCCAGCTTGAGCAAAAAGATCTAAGACTGTATGATCTAACATTAAGTGTTTTTGTTGAATATGTATGTTGTCATGTCCCTTTCTGAGAGTAGCTTCTACCCATCTGAAACCCTGGGAGGTCTGACTGGCTACAAAATCCAAGATTTTTCCCAATACACAAATTAGCTTTGAATTTCGTACAAACGGTACTTCACTACCACCAAGAGTGAACCCCTAGGAACCCCACTGGAATCTTTCCCCAGTAGAAACTAGCTTATCCTTGTCCATTTCGAGGCTAGTGCTAATTTCATTTTTTGATCATTTTGGCCTCCAATCATAAGAGCTATCATGAGAATTTTCAGGGGAAGCAATTGGAAAGGCAGGAGCAGGCCAGCAAGGAGGCAGAACAGAATATGCAGATTCTCCACAGACCCAATATAGACCCTCAGGTTGGAAAAGGGGGCCACCTAGTTGTATTTGAGCAGGGATCATTCAGGTTTGTTCAACCATAAATCTGTGTAGCTCCTGAATATCATCCAGTAGGAAATTTACTTTTCTGTGGCCCCTTTATAGTGTGTTGTAAGGGTGTATAACCAAATCTAGTAAAAAGAGACACTACTGGATTGAATCTGGTTACATTATACAAGCAATATTTCGTACTAACATAAGTAATTCCCAGATCTTGAGTGTGTGATGCCTGCAAGCCCAGTATACATTTTGCAGACATCACTTAGATTGGTTTTTTATATTTAGTGTGATCAACTTATCAATTGAAAAAGAGTATTGTTTTTAGTGAGTGTAGGAAAGCAAGTACTAGTGATGTTTAGAGTATCAAGAATAGCTTTCCATTCTTCCCTTGGAGTTTCAGGGTGACTCACTGGGAAATGTGGAGGGGCACTGGCACCCATGGAATCGTTTCCTGATTTTTTGGAGTTAGCCCACAAACGCAATAATTACCCTAGAGCGTAAGCTCGAGCTGAAGCCATCCACTGACTATGGTCCCATGGATTTTTATGTAAGGAAAAGGAAAGGATTAGGGCAAAAAATGAGGAAAACAGAAAAACACATGAGGCTTTCATGGTGGCAGAGAAGTCTTGATCCGTGATCTTGAGAGAGCTACTGCAACTAGGATGCTGTCTGCTTCTGGGGAGAGATTTCCCTGGTCAACTTTTCCTTAAAGTCTCCAACACATGTACAGTTCCAGGAGTCTGAAGGGACCCTTTTGACCTGTGAGATGTGGACCCATGATTCAAAGCCCTGAAGCGTCACTGCACTCTGGGTAGTGAGAAGAACTTGGTATGGTCCCATCCAACGAGGTTCAAGAGTGATCTTCCTCTGATGTCATCTCCAGAAGGCCCAGTCTCCAGGTTCCAGACCATGGAGTTGATTGTCCTCAGTTGGTGGATGTCAAAACGCTTCCTTTACCTGGTGGAAGTATACTTTGGCATAATACATTAAAGTCTTGCAGTATTTAGTCATATCAGAGTTTAAGAGCAGGAGAAGCATGAGATGCTATTATTAGGGACATGGGCCTCCCAGTGACTATTTCATAAGGAGTCAATTTATATTTTCCAACAGGAGTGAATCTGATTGACATTAAAGACAAAAGGTAGTACCTTTGGCCAAGGCAACTCAATTGATTTAGTTAACTTGGCCAGTTTCAGTTTTCAGATGCCATTTCTCTTTCAACCTTTCCGAAAGACTGAGGGTTATAAGGACAATGGTAATGCCACTGTGTCAGTAACACCTTATTTAACTGCTTTATAACTTGCCCAGTAAAATGAGTTCCTCTATCACTGGAGATTTTTAGAGGGATCCCCCATAAAGGAAAAACATTGTCTTGATAATTTCTTAGCTGTGGTCACAGCATCAGCTTTCCTACATGGGAAGGCCTTTATCCAGGCAGAAAACATGCAAACTATTACAAGAACATACTGATACCCCATTGAGGGTGGTAACTGAATGAAGTCTATCTGTAAATGTTCAAATGGTCCATCAGGTGGGAGAAGTATACTACCTCAAGTTTTTCCAGGATTATGAGTTTGACAAGTCAAACATTGATTATAAACCATTTTAGCAATTTGGGACAGTCACCCCACCAGTACTTTTTCATAATTTGGATCATTTTGTCTGTTCCATGATGAGCTGTGGGGTGCAGAGCTTTCAGTAATGGAAGATTCAAGGAGGACCAGGTGGCCGTCCGGGCCCTCTGTGAGTCCTCCCTTCACGTTAAAGTTACATCCTTTTAGATACCAATTTTGTTTTTCCAAATCAGATGCATTGTACTGTTCATTAGGTCATCATAAGGAATTTGGCTTAATCTTATGGAGTTCATTCACATTGCATATATTGATGGTTTCAGCACTAGCTGATTTAGCATAAAAATCTGCTAAAGCATTTCCCTGATATTTGGGTTCATTTCTACAAGTATGAGCTTCAATCTTAATAACAGCAGTCTGCATTCATAACGGGATAGCAGAAAGGAGCTCATCTGTTTGGAGTCCATCATTGATGGGGATCCCACTAGAGGTGAGAAACCTTTGTAGTTTCCATATCGTACCAAAATCACGTACTACTCCAAAAGCGTATCTACTTTCCATAAATTTTTACTGACTTGTCCTTAGCTATATGACATGTTCAGGTAAGGGCAGAAAGCTCTACAGGTTGGGCTGACTTGAATTAAGAGTTCCCTTCTCTATTAACTCATTTTTGGTAGCAATAGCATATCTTGCCTGATTTTTTTTTTTTTTTCTGAGTTTTTGTCATAGGACCCATCAACAAAAAATAGTAATTTCAGGATGATCCAGTGGTGTATCTTGTATATCAACACGAGGGACCACTATTTCTGACACTACACTTACACAATTGTGGTCTTCACCATCATCAGGCAGAGATAACAGAGTGTCTGGGTTAAGTAGATTACAGCCTTTTAGATGAAGATTAGAAGGAGATAGGAGAAGTAATTCATAAGATGTTAGTCTACTTGCTGAAAAATTCTGGGTTTGATTGGAATTTAATAGACTTTCCACAGCATCTGGGACTTGCAAATTAAGTTCATTTTGTGAAACCAGATCTGATGAAGCTTCTACCAGCTTGGTGGCTGTGGCTACTGCTTTTAAACAATTAGGATATGCCTTAGAGACTGGGCCTAATTGCAGGCTGTCGTATGCAGTGGTCCTATGTTTAGCACCGTGTTCATGAGTAAGGACTCCTAATGCCTGATGGTAACACTCATGAACAAAGTGAAAGGTTTAGTGTAATTTGGAAGTCCTAAATCTGGGGGGCTGTTGTAAGGCCAACTTCATTTGGCTAAAAGTCTGCTTATGACGATCTTCCCAAAATAAAGGCTCTGGTACAGCATTTTTAGTGAGCTCATACAGTGGTGAAGCTATTTAGGAAAGAATTTGGAACCCAGGATCTGCAATATCCTGCAAGCCTAAGAAATGCTTTTGTCTTTTGGTTGCAGGTTGAGGAAAACTTTAAAAAGTTTTTATCCTCCCAGGTGAGAGGGAAATCCCTTCAGCAGCCAAGTCATGTCCCAAATAGTGGACTTTTTTTGAAAATTGAAGTTTTGGCCAGGCGTGGTGACTCACGTCTGTTATCCCAGCACTTTGGGAGGCTGAGGCGGGCAGATCACCTGAGGTCGGGAGTTCAAGGGCAGCCTGACCAACATGGAGAAACCTTGTCTCTACTAAAAATACAAACTTAGTTAGCCAGGTGTGGCGGCACATGCCTGTAATCCCAGCTACTTGGGAGGTGGAGGCAGGAGAATCGCTTGAACCCAGGAGGTGGAGGTTGAGGTGAGCCAAGATCGCGCCATTGCACTCCAGCCTGGGCAACAGAGCGAAACTCCTCCTCAAAAAAAAAAAAAAAAAAAAGGAAAAAAAGAAAACAAAGAAAGAAAGAAAAGAAAAGAAAATTGAAGTTTTTCCGTTGAAGCCTTGTGACCTTTATATCCAAGTTGCTGTAAAAGGTAAACAGAGTCAATTGCCGAGCACTGCTTAATAGGAGAGCATAACAATAAGTTATCTACATACTGAATGAGAGTAGAATTTTGAGGAAACTATAGTGTCATTAGGTCCTGATGCAGTGCCTGGGGAAAATATGAAGGGGCTTCAGTAAACCCTTGTGGTATTACATTCCAGGGGTATTGCTGATTTTTTCCAAGTAAAGGCAAACAAATACTGACTTTCTTTAAGGAATGCTCAAGAAGGCTGAGCCAAGATCTAGTACTGTGGACAACTTGGAATCAGTGGGTACATTAGGTTATAAAGTATTAGGATTTGGGACTACAGAAAATATTGGTATTACAATTTTATTTATTGCCTATAAATCTGGTACAAATCTCCAGCCTCATCTATTTGGTTTTTTAACTGGTAGGATTGGAGTGTTACGGGGCTGGTACATGGAATTATGAGTCCTTGTTTAATTAAATCTTCTACAATTGGTGAGAGCCCTTGAATTGCTTCAGGTTTTAGTGGATATTGGGGTAATTAGGCAAAGGTTAAGAATGATCTATTTGTACTTTTATAGGTTCTACACTTTTAATTCTTCCTATATCAGTTGGGGAAGAGGCCCATAAACATTTAGGTGTTTTCAAAAGATCAGGGATATTACAGGCTTGAGTTTCAATCTTATCAATTTCTGCCTGTAAACAGCATAACAATTCTGGTTCAGGAGAATCAGGAAACTCTTAAGATTATTTCTCTTTCTGAGGAAAATTGTATGTGCCCTTTTAGCTTTGAAAGTAAATCTTGCCCTAACAAGTTTACTGGAGCAGTATCACATAGTAAAAAAGTGTGGTTTTCTGAAATGGGGCCCAGAGTTACTTGGATGGGTTCAGATATGGGGGCCTCTTCAACTGGGTTTGAAACCCCTACCACAGAAATGACCTTTTTGCTCGTTTGGGATTTGTTGGCTTATTAAAGTGGGATTTATGGTAGCTAGAGTAGCCCTGGTATCCATGAGGACTGTACACGACTCCCTATTTCTTTTAACCTCTGTTTCCTCATGTTCCTTTACAGGTATTACGGGGAGCAATCCACCAGAGTCCCTTGGAGCCTCCTTAAAGTTGATTATTGTCAGGAGGACTAAGGTTTCCTGGGCTCCCTCTAGTGGTAAAACAGTGTGGCCTGGAGGGAGGTTTATCGGCGGACAATCCCTTTTCCAGCCCCGGTTGTTTGCAATACGGGCAGACATCTTGGGGTAAATAACTTCTTGTTCCAGGACCTCTTGATTGTGATTTAAAATGAGGACAAGATGGTCCCTTTGGTCCCGGTCCCTGTAACTGTTCTAAATGAAGGGGCATAAGCTTGTTAGCCTTTTGAGTTTTTTCTTGCCCTAGAGTCCTCTCAAAATGTTCGGCTAGGCTGGGCACGATGGCTCACGCCTGTAATCGCAGCACTTTGGGAGGCCGAGGTGGGCAGATCACGAGGTCAGGAGATCAGGACCATCCTGGCAAACACGGCGAAACCCGGACTGTACTACAAATACGAAAAAATCAGCCGGGCGAGGTGGCGGACGCCTGTAGTCCCAGCTACTCGGGAGGCTGAGGCAGGAGAATGGCGTGAACCCGGGAGGCGGAGCTTGCAGTGAGCTGAGATCCGGCCACTGCACTCCAGCCTGGGCAACAGAGCGAGACTCCGTCTCAAAAAAAAAAAAAATTCAGCTAAGGCCACCAATTCAGTCACATCTCTAACTTCCCATTGCAATTTATGGTTTTTAATTAAACTGCTACTGGAGTCCATTTATAAATAAAGCAGTTAATGCTGTTTCAGCCCCTGCAGGGAATACTCCTTGCTGTACTTTGAGTTCACAATGCTTCACAAACAATAAGTGAGTTCTGTAACCTGAAACTGGTTCCTCCTTTTTTGTTTTGTTTGTTTGTTGGCTTACAAGATTGTATGATGGACCAATTTTTTGTGGAAAAATTTTAGGAACTGAATGAAAAGATTTTCAGCAGTTTTTCTAGGTACTTTTGGTCCTTCTCGTGAGGAGCTTTTGGAGGGGCCTCTAATATCATCCTCCTCAGGTTTGGTCCGTTCTGCTGCTGCCATCCATTTCCGACCTTCACCAGCCCCCAGTATCATGTGAATAAATTGGTAAATTCAGGAAGTCCTGGATCCTAAGCTGCTATTAGCATTCTAAATTCCTCAGTAAATTTTTGAGGCTTCTCCCTTGGACCAGGGAAGTCCTTCACAATGGGGCTAAGCTCAGTTTTAGACTATGGAGTGAAAGTAGTTACAGCAGGTGAGGCCTGACTGATCAGAAGGTCTCACTTTGTAAGGCGTCTCTCTAACTTCCTTTTTTTTTAAATCATCTTCAGGGTAAAAGTGTAATTTAACAAAAAGATTAG
Source organism: Macaca mulatta (assembly GCF_049350105.2). Lineage (NCBI taxonomy): Eukaryota > Metazoa > Chordata > Mammalia > Primates > Cercopithecidae > Macaca > Macaca mulatta. The sequence goes on along the minus strand of NC_133407.1, from coordinate 5,151,967 downwards.
TGGACTCAGAATATGTGGGTAGAGACGGACAAAGAGAAGGAACAATTGAGATTAGGTCAGTCAGAGTACAGTCCTCTTTCTTCATCTCCTTGGGCTATTGCTTAAGCTTTTCATTTGCTTTTTGCAAAGAATCTTTTAAGGAGGCAAGTTTTGATTCACTTAGTCTTTTAGAGGCCTTTGCATATCCATGAAAGAATACATCCCACTATATTTGTGGGGGCTTTGATCCCCCTTTTTCTGATATGCCTTGCAAACAAACAATTTTATCCAAATTAAAACTTCTCCATTGTGGCCATCTTAATTCTAAGTTTTCTTTAGTGAGGTTAACACATTTTTTCTAAAAATGCACACATTCTGGGCCCATAATTTTTATACATAAAATTAGCTGGAGTCCCTGAAGATGGAGTCCCAGACTCCTTGGATTGAGACGATCCCATTATTAAATAAGGTACCTATCAGAGGTCTGAGGCCTCTAACTTAATCCAATCCAGTTACTTATCCAATCCAATTTGGTCTTGGATCCAGTCCAGGCTAAGTATTGCCCAAGTAAACTCAGAGAGCTCAAAACACAAGTTATTGGCACTCGGAATCCAAGAGAAAACTCACCTATGACCTCCAGTTACATTCAAGACACCAGTGAGTGCAGTGGGTTCAGCAGGTACCTCACGTGGTCACCTGGTGTTCCTGGGGGTTGCCGGAGTTTTTCTTCAAATCACACTTCTGACACTAGATCTGTTAAAAGAAAACTTCAGACAAGTTAACTTTGATGGAGTTTAATTGAGCAAAGAAAAGAAACACTGCAAATCAGGCAGCCTCCAGAATTGAATGCCATTTGAACACAGCAGTCTATTAGTGCTTGAAGTATGGCCACTGGGATTGACCAACACTCGGCTATTATTGCAGATGTATACTACTCAGTTAGGTGTTCAGTTTTGTCTGCCTATTATGCTAGATTATGTTTCATCCACTAGGACTCAAATATAGAAGTATGGAGTCCCTCTCAGGCCATATTTAGTTTGCTTTAACAATACTTAAAGAAAAAATTGTAAAATAAGGGTACTTACCTTACTGGATGCTTCTGAGACTTAATATTTACATAGTTACACTGTAGTGAAAACAGCTAGCGTAATGTCTGGTATGTATAGGAACACGAGATACCACTTTCCCCATACCATTCTTCTTTACAGCATTGCTTCTGTTTTCCTTGATTCCTTTTTTTTTTTTTTTTTGAAGATGGAGTCTCACTCTGTTGCCCAAGCTGGAGTGCAGTGGTGCGATCTCAGCTCACTGCAACCTCCGCCTCCTGGATTCAAGCAATTCTCCTGCCTCAGCCTCCTGAGTAGTTGAGATTACAGGCACACACCACCACACCCAGCTAATTTTTGTATTTTTAGTAGAGACGGAGTTTCACCATGTGCAGGTTGGTCTCAAACTCCTGACCTCAGGTGATCCGCCCACCTTGACCTCCCAAAGTGCTGGGATTACATGTGTGAGCCACCATGCCCAGCTTCCTTTTTCTTAAGAAGTTTCCAGTCCCATGTATTTAAAGGAATTAATATTTTTTAACTACTTAGAATCAAGACTGGCCCTGATTATTAGTAAGCAACTAATAGTAAGCAGGCAACTATATATGCAACTATGAGCATATGTTAAGATATGGTTGTTGGTAACCTTTCATTCTCTTCAGGAAGAAGAGGGTGGAGCTCTACAGTGAACGTGTACATTTAAATTCTATTCTCTTTGGGGCTTTTTTGCTACTTTCATTTTTCTGGGGATCCAGGTGCTTGAGTTGGGATTGATTAACTTCCTTAATTTCCACCCCTGTGCTGTCAGGATCAGGAGACATAGATGAAGGTGTTCTAAACTGCTAGAAATTTTGTTTTTGAAAGCAAAAGTTTGCATGCATTTTTTTTTTTCAACTTTTACTTACAGTGAATAGTAGTTAATAAAATAAGTCCCTGCCTTTTCTCTCTTTGGTTTCGATTCCTGAGACCAGGATCATAGCCCACATATTAGAGTGGAGTCCCACTGCTTTGGTTTGAATCCTGCCTTTATTTCTTATGTCAGTGTGACTTTGGGCAAGTTATTTAAGTCTTTGCACCACATTTTCCTCATAAAATGCAGATAATACTAGTACTTTCTACATAGGATTATTAGCAGGATTAAATGAGATAGCGCATGCTGTAACCATGTCTGGCACATAGTCAATGATTAGTGAATGTGAACTATTGTGTGACATTGTGGTTAGTCAGGTATGGGAGTATGTGTGTTTCCTTTAGTATATTGCTCTTTTCATGTGGTTTCCTTTGTACTGTTACCCTATCTGATCTTTCTTCCATATTCATTTTTCTTTCAGTGAGGTCTGCCAGTCTTTAGTGAAACACAGCTCTGGAATAAAAGGAAGTTTACCACTACAAAAACTGCATCTGGTTTCACGAAGTATTTATCATTCACATCATCCTACATTAAAGCTCCAACGACCTCAATTAAGGACATCATTTCAGCAGTTCTCTTCTCTGACAAACCTTCCTTTACGTAAACTGAAATTCTCTCCAATTAAATATGGCTACCAGCCTCGCAGGAATTTTTGGCCAGCAAGATTAGCTACGAGACTCTTAAAACTTCGCTATCTCATACTAGGATCTGCTGTTGGAGGTGGCTACACAGCCAAAAAGGTAAACTTAACATTCCTACTGGTTTTCCAATTATTGTATCATGATTAAGTTTCTATAGCATAAATCATTTTTCTTTTGTATAGTGGAATACAATTGGGTGTTTAAACATTTATTTTGTGTCTCTGCCATGGACTAGATTGTTTTAATGATGCTAATAGGAAGATACCTTTAGAATCTTACCTATAATTATAGGAAATTAAAATGGCCTAGTGGAAGGAGCACAGGGCTGGGAGTAGGAACACCTAGGTTTGATTGTGAGCTTTGACGTTTAGTAGCACAGATGTGAAAGTCAGGTGACATTCTCACATAAGCCCTTCTTGGCAGCTCTGGGACCAGAAGCAAGGCATCCTGTCTCCCAGTCTGTCTTCCTTCTACCCCACAGTACTGTTTAGAGCAAAATTATGAAACCTGTTTGAAATAAAAGTATATTCTGAATTTTTACATTTCCCATATTTAACAGAGGAGTGTTTACATGTTTTATGTGCTTGTTTGCTGAGGCCACTTAAATTTGTTTCTTAAAAGTTTTGAACATAATACATTGTTCTTAGTAGATTAATGTGTTTTTATTAAATAATTTTTCTTTACGTGTTTATTTGGCATGCAGAGCATCTGATTGACACACTTTTCTTATCTTTTAGACTTTTGATCAGTGGAAAGACATGATACCGGACCTTAGTGAATATAAATGGATTGTGCCTGACATTGTGTGGGAAATTGATGAGTATATCGATTTTGGTTTGTATCATGAACATTAAAATACTTTTTTTGGTCATCTCTTGAGGAAAGAGAAGTAGTTGTATTGAGATAGTTTCTTAACTTATGAACCTAATATATCACAGTTTTATTTTAATGATATATGTAATATAATATCAATGAAAAAATCTGAACAAAAGAAATACCCAGTAGTCCATCACTTTACCACAGCTGCCACTAACCATTTGGAGCATTTTCTTTTAATTATACTTATTATATGTGGTTAGTATCTTTTTAACTTATGGATTGATTGAGACAGGGTCTCACTCTGTCACTCAGGCTGAAGTGCGGTCTTGCAGTCATAACTCACTGCAGCCCTGAACTGGGCTCAAGCCCTCCTTCCGACTCAGCCTCCCTAGTAGCCGGGACTACATGCGTGTGCCACCATGCCTGACTCATTTTTCAATTTCTTGTAGAGATGGGGTCTCGCTGTGTTGCCCAGGCTAGTCTCAAATTCCTCAGCTCAAGGCTCTCACCTAGCCTCCCAAAGTGCTGAGATTACAAGCCTGAGTCACTATGCCTGGCTTAATTTTTTTCTTTTAATTGTTTTCTTTTCATGAACACTACCACAGAGTAAAATTTTAGTTCCCTTTTTAAAAATTATGTAATCATGGTGAATATACACTTTGGTATTTTGTCCTTTGCTACTTAACATATTTTGTCAGCATTTCCATGCTGCCGAGTAGCCTTTCTATTAATAATATCATTTTCTGCGTTATGTGATGTTGCCCAGAGCGTATTTATTGCGACCCACCTAACTAGCTCCTTTTGAATAGATACCTTGGTTATCTCTACTTTTTGTAGCCAAGTTATTTAAAAGTCTGTTAGTATCCAGAGTAATTTCTTTTCTTAGTTGGCCACTGCTCTCCCTTTTTCAATAGGTGGATGAGAAAAAAGTATATTGGATAGCTACGATTGCCAGTAATTCATGGTGATCTTTAAGAAATATATTGTCATCAAATTTTTTTTTTAATTTTGTCAGATTTCTTAGTTTAGGTGTATGTGGAGGTGGAATTTTTACTTGCACTTATTCACAGAATTTATAAAGATAAAACTGTTCTATGTTGACGAATGTATTTGCAAAAAAAGCACACTTTCAAATTGTTCTTCTGGGATTAATGAGGAGAGCTTTCAACTTGATGTATTTGCCAGTACCACAGCATAGTGACTGAGAGCCTATATTCTGGAGCTAGACTGCCTGGGTTGGAACCCAGGCTCCTCCACTTTCTTGCTGTGTACCTTAGTTTCTCATCTGCAAATGGGGTTGATAATAGTAGCTGTTTTGTAGGGTTGTCAGGAGGATTAAACAAGTTAATACTTTAGCCCTTTATAAGAATAGTATCTGACATATTTTCTTAGTTTCACACTCTGTATGTTTTGATCTTTTCCAGAGAAAATTAGAAAAGCCCTTCCTAATTCAGAAGACCTTGTAAAGTTAGCACCAGACTTTGACAAGATTGTTGAAAGCCTCAACTTATTGAAGGACTTTTTTACCTCAGGTAAGGAAGGAGCTGTTTGATCCAATTTAAAATTTTAAGAACCATGGAGGAAAAATACATGGATTATTTGTTTATTCCCATTTTTTTTTAAACTAAAATATTTAGTATCAATGAAAAACAGGACTTTTTTAAAAAAGATAAACACAAAATTTTGTTATGCGATGGTTTTAATTTTTGTTTAGCCCAGTAAAATGGCAATTCATAAGCACTTAAACATACTTGGCTTTTAGTGAGGGGGAAAAAATATCACTTGTTCTTGACAAGTAGATGAGACTTCCTATGTATTTGCTTTTCATAAGTGGTTGGACCAATTTGGTGGTTTTTAAATAAATTTAAGTATGATAGACCATAATGAGTAGCATTTATTAAGTTTAATCCTGGCATATTTGCCCAATTATTGCCCTATTGTAATATGAAATCTGAGATCTCAGACATCTTTGTTTGCTCATTTCTGTTAAATTTTACATTTGTATTTCCCCTTTTGCTGGTTTTTCACAGGTCACAAATTGGTTAGTGAAGTCATAGGAGCTTCTGACCTACTTCTCTTGTTAGGTGTGTAAACAGACATTTTTGCTGACCTTAACATGCCTTTTAAATGCTTCTAATAAACTAGTTGCAAATAAAATTGCAGACCAAATTTATAATACTGCTTATGCTGAATTTTAAAACCCCAGAACTATATTAGGCAAACTCTTTATCCTTTAGGTGGAAATAATAAAATAATTATTTTGTGATAAAACTAAAATTCTTAATTATGTATGTGTATGATAAGATTAAAGCTGTTAAAAGAAAATTTACTTAGCAAAAATATTTTCTTGAAATAGATCTAATTGTTTTTGATAACTGAAATGAAAAGTAATTTTAGTTTGTCTCATCTGCCCTGTCATGGTTGACATTTAAATTTGTTTTCCGGCCGGGCGCGGTGGCTCATGCCTGTAATCCCAGCATTTTGGGAGGCCAGGGCAGGCGGACCATGACCTCAGGAGATTGACACCATCCTGGCCAATACGGTGGAACCTCATCTCTACTAAAAATACAAAAAATTAGCCGGGCATGGTGGCATGCACCTGTAGTCCTAGCTACTCGGGAGGCTGAGGCAGGAGAATCGCTTGAACCTGGGAGGTGGAGATTGCAGTGAGCAGAGATTGCGCCACTGCACTCCAGCCTGGGGGACAGAGGGAGACTCTGCCTCAAAAAAAAAAAAAAAAAGAAAAAAAAATTGTTTTCCTACTATACATGGTCTGTATTGCCAGTGGTATGTGGCTGAACTGTAAGTACTCTCATGTAAAATAATCCTTACTAAAGATTGTCTTATTTTTTATTGTAATTTTCAGTTATATATTTTTAATTGTTAGGTTAAACATATGCTGTGATTGCTATAGTTAGTATTTTTTTATTTTCTGCACAGGTTGTCAGTCATGTTCCTTAAAATAAGAATAAAGGTGATTTGATTCTTTGAACCTGAATTGCTGTAAAAATCCATTCACCTTTTCATTGACTCAATGTAATGTGAAATTCAGCTTAGGCTGTTGACATCACTGGAGAATGTAAAGGGTTGCGTATTTATCTTTAAGGTTCACCAGGAGAAACGGCATTTAGAGCAACAGATCATGGATCTGAAAGTGACAAGCATTTTAGAAAGGTAAGTGTAAAAGAGAATTGTTCACGTAGGTAGTCTTGAAAGATTTTTTAAAGTTTTTACTTCTTTGGAAGATTTTTAAATGATAACATCTGAGGAGCAAATTCAAAAGCATCCAAATAGAGGTATTGTTACTAATCTTAGTGCAAAGTACAAGGTATTACGTGGCAGTTCTAGAAATATAATTGAGAAGCCCATTTCCTTCACGTATGTTCTGTGAAACATTAGTTTCAAGGGTTGTACCCAAGAAAGAGTTTTGTTGTTAAGTGTGTGGGGGGAGAAAGGCTGCTTTAGACAAAGCAAGCAGCCTTCTTTTCTTTCCCTAGGACTTCTCAGACTGTAATACATTCATGCGCATTGTGAATTTCCGAGGAGTCAAAGCATACAGTGTTTTCCCGAATTACTTACCAACAGAACCCTTTTGCTCATGGAACATCTTATAGGGACTAGATTTCACTTTGGGGAAACTATAAAGGGAATAGGAAGTGGGTAATTAGGAAATAAATCAATTCCCCAATATTGATAGTTAACAAAGTTATGTATGGGGTTATTTACGGTGTGTTATTTTCAATACATATTCATTAACAAAATCCATATGAAAGTTATAGGAGAATTGCTGAGGCAGAATAACATACTTTGCTCTGTATTTATAATGCTCATGTATTTACCTGATGTTTTCTGAGTCTTCACTTTTTTCATTCTTTTGGAATTGGTAAAATAACTGATTCCTTGAAAGTTTTTTTCTACATAATACCTAGATAAATAGATTTATAGAAAAAATACTGTATGAATGTTTTAACATTAAATATGGAACGTGTAATTTTTATATTGGAGGTTATTGTAGTTTTAATACATCGAGGAAATAATTTTATGTTTATTTTGGAAGCAGGAGGAAGAAATAATTTCTATAAATAGATTTTCATCTCTTTCCTTGTTCTTCAACTTTGAACTTTTTACATTATATTCCAAATTTTAATTATATTTCAAAAGATGTTTTTCTTTTGCCTTTTAATTTTATCTTTTGGAGAAAAATGTCTGTCAAAATGTATGTACGTGTATTTGTCTTTTGATTTGATCTTTTTTGACACTCTTTTGCATTGACATTATTTTAACCAAAGGACACTCTTTGATTGTTCTTGCTACTGGGGGAAAAAAAAAATAAGTAGAAATTAGCTTAATATTTGTGGCTTATTTTGAGTGAAGGCCTTAGCCCTTAAGGCAATTAAATTTAATGTGGAGAGAAGATCTAATCTAATGGGGAGAAGGAGCCTTTGTTACAGGTATGGTAGTATGGTTCTTTGAGTGACAAGATTTCTGTTTGCCAAATTGGTAATGGCCAGGTCTGTATGTCAGTTTTCTCTCTGATATGGCCTAGGATCACTTTGGTGAATGAAAAACCTGTTTAAGGGCCTGACTCAGATAATTCTCTTAAAACCCTACTAAGATTGTAAATGAATAATCAGTAATTGAACAGAAGCTCTGCAATAGAAAAGAAGCCAGATAATTATTTTTGGAAATTTAATTATATTTACAGATTTTATTTTATACAATAGACATGGAATTAAATTTATTACATTATGTTCTAATTTACTCTTTGCTTGTTTTAATTTGCTTGTTTGACAATAAATGTCCTTGTAAACTATTTCCTTTTGACTTTTTCTCAATTTGTGGTGCTTATTTTGCCCATTAAAGACTTATCAATTATTTTTTTTTCAACTATTTGTTATACCTACTGAATCTAGAGTTGTAATTAAGCTACTTTCATTACTGGTTAAGTCAAATTATAGCAAATGCTACTATAAAAATTTACTATCCAAAAATGTATCTCAAGTCCTAACTGATGGTTTCAAATTCTATTGTTAATAATATGCAGCATCGTGTTTGCAAAGTTTGGCTGTTACTTGTGATGCTTGAGAATGATGAGTCACTCAGCTAAGATGCAGATAAACTGACTGATTTTGAGACTTGTGTGCAAATTAATGGTTGAATGTAAGCATGCAAAGAGAGACCTTAGCTTAGCAGTACCCTTTTTGAAATCACTCTGACATCAAGTTTGAAAATGTGGGCAATAATCAGAGGTGGTAGGGTGGCCAGGCTTTAGCTGAATACTTTTTTAACTGGTTCAGTCTGAGGTCTGAAAGCCCCAGATTTAAAATACTATTTAGAGTTTGAAGCAGTCAAGTATTAGTTTAATGGTTGTCAGGTTTGTAACAAAGTTTCTGGCTAGACTTCTAGAAATGTAAAAGTATATGTGAATCAGCTTTTTAAGAAAGTAATAATAATTGAAAAACATTTCTACAACTAGAACTGAAGAAAAGAATTGTCCTTTCTAGTAGGAAAACACATCTGGAGAAGTGCTGGCAAAGAGCAGAACAGTTAGGACCATTCAAAGTCAACTGAAGTGGAAGTGACGGGGAGCTGAGGGGAGCACAAATAGTTTGACTTCAGTCAGACCAAGTAAACAACATGATGAACCGATAACCTGTGATTCCCAGCCTGGGGTTACTACTGGAGTTTTAGGTGTCCTGGAAAGTTATAATACCGGTCTTCAAAAAGTCTACAGAAAACATAGATTTCCACATAATGCTGCTGCACAGGCTAATGAATTATCAAGTTTCTTTGGTTTGGCCTGGATTTATATCCATTCAGTTTGTGGACACTAATGAATTATTTATGTCATGTTAATCAGAAGTTCTGATGTGATTTGATTAATGAAACATTTAAACAAATAGTAAAACCAACCATTTTTAACCTCGCCCTACTATCTTGAGGTATGACTGACATACGTTAAAACCACCTCTTAATAAATGCTTCTTGTTAATCAAAAATTTGAAAACGTATGTCCGCTGGAGGAAAAGAGACATAGCCCTTGATGTGCATTGAATATTATTGAGACTTGGAGACCTTCAGAACTACCTGAAGACAAATTGAAGTGCTGCCTATTTTAGAGAATTGGTGGACTAATTCAATTTGGGAGTCAGCAGATTTCTGTATATCAGTCATCATATATACAGGTGACAAGACCACTTAGTTCATTCCCTTTTTTAGATTCTGTAAGATTATTGTGTTCCAGTGAAATTGATTTGCAAAATGTGACATTTTATTTTCTGTGCTTTTGTTCTATGTTTCTGATTGGTTATAAGCATCTCACAGAAGTAAGGCCATTCGGAAGGCAACAAGCACATTTATAATTTGTAGAAAATATTTGAAGGACTTTTTCATGGCCCAAATCATGAAAAGTAGTAGTATTGTTTTAAGTATAATTATTAAATGATAATACATTAATGTTCTTTCTTGCAACATATTACTCTCATTTTATTTTTTTTTTTTTGAGACAGAGTCTCGCTCTGTTGCCCAGGTTGGAGTGCAGTGGTGCGATCTTGGCTCACTGCAACCTCCGCCTCCCAGGTTCAAGTGATTCTCCTGCCTCAGCCTGCCAAGTAGCTGGGATCACAGGCTCCCGCCACCACACCTGGCTAATTTTTATATTTTTAGTAGAGACAGGGTTTCACCAGGTTGGCCAGGATGGTCTTGATCTCTTGACCTCATGATCCGCCCACCTCGGCCTCCCAAAGTGTTGGGATTACAGGCGTGAGCCACCCGGCCCTCCGATTCTTAATTTTATGGTTTATGTTGTACCTCCCCAGATGAAGTGTCTCTTTTCTTTTTTCCTGCATGTTTAGTTTTCACTCATCCTTGTAGCACAGCTCAATTGTCACTTTATGAATCCTTCCATAACCTTCATAGCTCCATTAATTATACTCTTCTCAGTGTTTAAAACACTTGCCATATGAAACACTATTTACTTTTGCTTACATTCTTACCATTTAGTCGGCCATTTCTGTTACTAAATCTTTTTCTCAGAGCACCTGGGATAGTGTTGCATCTTAGTAAAACCACTTGATTGGTTTAACTCGGTAGAGGCTGATTAAAGTAAATAAATCTGGCTGATGCCAACAAAATTTTGGTCCCCTCAATTTTTTGCTCTGATTACCTGCAGATTCTCCCTGGCCTTCATATTTGGCAACCATTGAGGAGAACAAGGCTGTAAAAGTAGTTCATGTACTTGATATTCTGAATTGTAATTAAGCAGTGTGGCTTAAATAGGATTTGCTTTTCTGGGATTTCCTATGCAACAAATAATGTAGTAACTGGAAATCCAAGTTCAAGGCCCTGGCAGATTTGATGTCTTCTGAGGACCCTCGGCTTCATAGATGATGCTTTCTCCCTATATCCTCACATAGCAAAAGGGGTTAGGCAGCTCTGGCCTTTTTTTGTAAGGCCAGTAACTCCAGAAACCTCATGACCTCATCACCTCCCAAATGCCCCACCTCTCAATACTATCACATTTGTGAGGTTAGGTTTCAACATATGAAATTGTGGGGGACAAAAATTCAGACCATAGTATAGTATTTCAAGATTACTTAAAATCTTCTCTACCAAACTCATTAACTTTTAGGTTAGCACAGTATTTTCATTTGATATTTGGTTTCTAGAGTTATTACTGATTTTCTTGATCTGATGTTATAACTAAAAAAAAAACAGAACATTGTACGTGAAATGAGACTGAGATGTGAAATGAGACTGAGATAAGGAAGCTGACTCAGAGATGGAGATTAAAAAAAGAGATGAGAGATTGAGATCTGCAGTGTCAAACTGACAACAGCCAGGAGTCAGGAGACATTAAGAGACTACATCATCTTTGATTGTTAATGATTATTTATTGTTATTTATAAATACTACTGTATTTTATATATGATATATATTATTTTAAAAAGTATTTTTGTGCCATTTCTTGAAAGAAAAATTGCTAAGCTTGGGAAAACATGTATTGAAAAATGTGGTTTCTACATCTGAGGAGTGTATCTTGCACAGTAGGTGCATAGATTTCTTCCTCTTCCTGTTCCACGTGGCCTTAGCTTAGAGGCTGTGTGGCCATCACTTGGTATTTAGGGTAAGACTGGTGCACAAAATCAAAGACGGGTAACCTTGGTATAATTGTAGTATCATGTAAATAGCTTTTCTATGTCTAATTCTTGTTTTCTTCCTACTTTTTCAGAAGGTCAATTTCAGTTAATTTCAAGTATCTTTACATAATAGTGCTTCAGTAACAGGCGTGGAAGGAAAGTGACATGTCCCTAGAGCATTTTCTTGAAATCTAATAGATGATTGGAGTATTTACCATGCAGTTGTGTATATACATAAGCAGTGAATTCGAGATGAATTTTTAAGCTATACATAAAAAAGCACTGTGTGCCTCATAGACATGAGTAGGAAATGTGGAATGTGGCTGATCCAAAGGGAGTGAGTTATCTCGATTAATCACAGTCAGTTACAGATTGAACTCTTTGTTCTACTCTTTGCCTCCTTCTCACTATTGCACTTGACTAGTGTTTAAAAAGAAAGAAATGTGGAATATTTTCTCACTGCTTTGGGATTTTATAAATGAAAATACTAGTGGTATGTAAGTACAGCAGGTACACTACTGTATAAACCAACATAGGAAGCCTTCTTTAAAGGGAGTTGTTTGAGAAATTTGAACACTTGGATGATTTGAATAAAGGATTATGATAAATGACCAAATGAATGAAAATAAATCAGGTTACTCTTCTTTCTGCTTGATAAAGCAATTTTTTTTAAGGTAAAAATTATGAGAATGATGAGGGTAGTAGGTAGCATTGTCTTTCTTTGATAGATTTGTTAATGATCATAAAACTGATTTATTTAAAGACATGTCTTTGTATAACTATATTTTATACTTTTGTATCTGGAAACAGATACTGAATTTCAATTGTCATGTGGAAGAAATCAACTAGTTTTATCCTTTGATTTATAGTAAATCAACCAGTTTCATTTATTGTCTAATATTGGCAATGATCACAGCCTAATGTATCAAAACTAACAATAAAAATTCTCCAAATTATATCCAGATTTTAAGACACTTTCTAATTATATAAAATTAAATATTTTGGGCAGTCATTTTTTTTTTTAACTCTGAAACTATTTAGAAGTCCTACTTTAGAATATCTTAATAAATACCCATTTTCCTCTTTTTATTTTTGTAACTTGGGTAAAAATTGAGTCGATTGTTTTCCCAGAACGCTGTTCTTAAACAAATGGTTACCTCATTCATTAGAACTTTACTTTTTTTAGGATTTCTAATTAAGAAAACATTAGGCTTGTAACATTGTCAAATCTTGGTTGTCTTTCCTCCACATTTTTTGAGGTCAGTTATCTAATAGGCCAACAATTAAGCTATGTAGGAAATGACGTGTGTTTTAGTATGCCACATGTGAATATGCTGTATTAAAAATTGTGTCAATATACTATTTTATAATTATGAAGTGGAATGAATTTCAGAAATAGAAAGGGTGATTTTTTGTGCTTAGGTCCAAACTCTGTTTTGTTTTCATTTCAAATGTTCATAATAACTATATTGTCTCCATATCTTAATTGTGTTCTTTTATAGCACTTTTGTTTAGTAATTTGTATATGCTTGCCTGTATTCTCAGAGGCTGTTTCTATTTAATGTCATCAGAACAGCTCATAAAAAAGTAAAAATTCGGTCAGACTAGTTATTTGATGTTATATATGAAATCAAAACAGAACCTGAAATATTATCTTTTAATTTAAATAAAGAACCCTAAATTTTAATCAAAGGTATGGAGAGGCACATGGAATATATGACTTAATGTAAAACCTTGATTAACTTAATGCTGGAAACCTGTTTCTAGGGACCTTTACTTGAATCAGTGAAATATCAAGAAAAAAATATTTACGTAAGAATAATAATTTAATAATTAAGTAAGCTAGTATGATCTTCAATCAATCCTGAGAGAATCATGGTTGAGAATTAGAAAATTTTGACCAGTAAGATCAACACTGTTATAAAAAAAAAAAAAATCTGTATTTTTGTCCATATTTGGTGTATATCTGGCTCATTTCATTTAGCACTTAGTATTGCACTTTCCTTTTCACTTTTTAAACTGGGCTGTTTTATTTTTCTGAGACATCTAATTTACTGAGGAGGAAAATGGAAATGCAGTACAGAGCCCAAGGGTATGACAGCTCTAAATGAGTTTCCATTTCTGTTTTAAGTTAACCATCCCTCCCTATCTTACATCTGTTCCTTTGTTGCGCCCTTTGGTTTAACATTGTTCTCCTCCCCGATTTCCTCTTCTCCTCATTGTGAACTCATGGCAGGGTCTGCTTGGTGAGCTCATTCTCTTACAACAACAAATTCAAGAGCATGAAGAGGAAGCGCGCAGAGCCGCTGGCCAATATAGCACGAGCTATGCCCAACAGAAGCGCAAGGTGATGGATGGTTCAAGGGGGCTACCGATACATTCACACTAATCAGCCATTTCTGCCAAGATCATGTCGCCTTAATCCATTCATGGACTCCAAATACAAGAAATTGATTTGACAAAGTAAACATACAAAGATATATCATAAATATGGAACTTCTCTCGAGTGGGTAGTATAGGAAAAGCCAAAAGTAACAAATTCAAGCAGAGTTGTTTTAGTTTCTGAAAATTAGGTTATCTGTAGGGTTCCTGTATTTATATTTAGAATAAAATTAGGAATTGCTGTTTATGTGGTCCAGTTATTGAGTCACCCTAAGTTTGTAGGCATCTTACCTACCTACTTGCTCCCCAAGTTTTTATTTCCAAAGTGAAAAGGATTGTTGTAGATGACCAGTTTACACTAAAGAATAACATTTATTTATTTGTTTTAGCTAAAGTGTATGGATAGGAAACATTCATGTTCTTATAGAAGAAAGTTATTTTGACTTAACTTTTAGGCAAAAGCGCGTAGTTCTTATACACTTTGACAAACTCATTACGTACATTTTTCACGTTAATCAAAGTCAGCACAAATAAATTTTCACCTTGGACTACTGAAGGTTTGAACACTGGAAATTTGATATCATCCTGGTTGCTAAAGAACAAGTTCTAATAAAAACGTAAGTCTATACCAGTATGTGGCTTTTGGTGCAATCAGCAGGTCCATAAAAATATTATTTTGATGGTTAGGTAATCCCACCATGTAGATCCCAAAGTTCATGTTTGGAAGAGACTTTTAGGTCAAAGTGAAATAAATGTAATGAGTTTAAAATTATACTCTGAGATCTTGAAATCAGCTAATTATGTTACATCTTATTAGATCAGAAAAGTTTTGAAGTTATATACAAACCCTAGTCAGGAACAAAGATTCAGTCATATAATTCTTGTACATTCTGCTATTTAAATCAACCAATATTATAGATAATGATTTAGTACAGTAATTTTGCTGGCTAACCTTACCTCATTTGGTGGTGGTTAGGACTTCAGAGTACTCACCATAGTTTCATTTATTTTTTCAGCGTCACTTCCTGGCTTTTCTCAATTCCATGGCTGTGGAATCAATTCCTATACATATTTAGCTTTGGTGAGCAAAAACATAGGTAGAAAAAGAAAAGAAGTGGGTTTCCTACCTGGTTAAATTAAAGTAGCTGTGTTAAGCCGAGGAGGACTTATTTTGAACGGTACTTTAACAATCCCTGTTCTGTATACTGTGAATATATCATTTAAATAGCTTGACAAATTGGATGGTTAGGCTGAGCCACCCATACTTTAGTTTCGTTACAGAAAGAAGGGAGAAGAGCGAGTATGTTCTTATATGTTACTTAGAAATAAGAATGTAGCTGTAGTTACATGTTGTTCTTAAGTTTTTTTCATAAGACATCTTGAAATGTGTCCCATAGGCCTGCTATTTAACATTCTGAGATATGACTTAAGATTAATGATGAGCTTTTGAATCTGACAAATCAAGAGATATCTGTAATGAATACTGATTCATTTTCTCATTGCTGGAAGCTAATGTTCATTTTAAGCCTCCTTTACTAGCCTTTATTTGGGCTTAGAGATGTTATTCGTCTTTCTAATATGTATTGGGTTATCTGTTTAACCCTTTTATACCTCCCTTTCCCCATTTGTAAATTAGACACTGGCAAGACGTTTTACCCTGAGTAGAGCAGCAAACAGGGCCTGTTCCTGCCCACATTGTAGTTACCTTGAGGGGAAGAAAATGTGACTTTAAAAATAATTTATGCTCTTTTATAGTGAAATTATCCCTCTTACTCTCCGAAAGACTGTTACCTTACAGTATCCTCCACTCCTTTCCCCCTGTAGTTACTACAGAGATGACTTTTCAGTTCTTCACTCCCATAATGATCAAAATCCTGATTCACGAGATTTTTATCATTCCAGGCATGTGAGGTTTACTTGATGCACAAAACCACAGTACTTTTTGTTGTTTTTTAATTGTTTTTTCTCCCTTATCTTCTTGAAAGTCTAAGTAGATCATCATTTTGGGTATCTTATTAGTAGCAACTAAGAAATTTTCCCTATATCTTCTGAGCAAAAGATAAAAAAGAACTCAAGCAGAGACAGAAGATTAAAACTACCATTGGTAGTTTTGCCTCCTATGGATATGTTCACATACATCGAAATTTTTACAATGACCTTTTTATATATGTATTTCAGAATTTCAGAGTGGCCTCAATGGCTTAATAGGAAGAAATACTTGAAATTTTTAAATTAGGCTTGGTTTTGTGAGGAGCTAGTAAAGGTTTTTCTCTTTCAGCTTTAGCTTGTTTCTGCGGAGGATTCCGCTCTTTCTCCATCAGTTTCATAGCCCTGGAATTGTAGAAAAGCTCTGGTTTCAAGACCATTGATACCCATTTCTGTCAGGGTGAGTTTTAAATTTATTTCATGATGCAAACAATATATTGAACATCAGGACATGAACTTGCTCTTGTTGTAAGTCAATGAATTTTATCAGTAAATCACATCAAAATAAAATATACCCCATTTGCTAGTTAAGACCTAGAGTGACAGATTGAAAATAGCTTGTGTTATTCTCTTAAGAAAATATATAAAAATTATCATCTCATCAATCTTAAATGTTTGTTTTATAAATCTAAATGTTTTTATCTTGTTTCCTAGGAAATATTAGGTCTGATTTTTTACTTTACCACCAGTTGTCTTTTATTTTACTTTATTTTTTTTGAGACGGAGTTTTGCTCTTGTTGCTCAGGCTAGAGTGCAGTGGCACAATCTCAGCTCACTGTGACCTCTGCCTCCCGGGTTCAAGCGATTCTCCTGCCTCAGCCTTCCAAGTAGCTGGGATTACAGGCATGCGCCACCACATTGGGCTAATTTTGTATTTTTAGTAGAGACGGGGGTTTCTTCATGTTGGTCAGACTGATCTCGAACTCCCAACCTCAGGTGATTGGCCTGCCTCGGCCTCCCAAAGTACTGGGATTAGGCGTGAGCCACCGTGCCCGGCCAGCTGTCTTTTAATATAACATTGTGATTAATTGTGATGTTCCATTAAACTAAGCAGAGAGGAAACATGCTGGTAAACCATGTGTGAGTTATTCATTGTACCAGAAAGGCAAATGATACATTTAAATACTCCTAAAATTTAAATTTATAAACATCTTAACAGTTGTGATCATTAAATACTACTAATCTAGCATAGAAATTATATTTTTAATATTCTGCTAACCTTGTGTCATTTAAATTTTTTATATAACCTTTTTATTTTGCCAAATTAAATTAACCTTTTATAGCCCTTGGCTTATACTAAACATCCTAACTTTTTTGTTTAATTGTATTAGTTTTTAAGATATTGCCCCAGATGTCAAGTAATGCTGGATTTTCTATAATAATTTAGGATATATTGCCTGAAGTCAGTATTTACATTTAAAACTAAAACAATTTATACTAATACAGTTTATACATTTCATACTAATTTAGCTACAGTTGGATAAATATTTAATGGGACAGAGTAAATCAAAGTACCTTTTAAAATGAATTGGAAATTAAATCCGCGTAACAATTTTTTATGACCGCACTGTTACAGTGTGATGGCATGCCAAATGATCATAATGTGGAATTATTTGTTTCTTCATTGGCTTTCAAGATTCTGTTCTTTAGTTTGTGGACTCCTCTCCAACTTGCTTGTCTCCTCACAGTTTAGGAGACTGTTAATAATTCTTGTCCATCCTACATAAACACACACAGTCAAAATGAAAAAAAGCTTCTATCAGCAGGTCTGTGCTTGCTGTACAGGAATGGGAAAGCAATTGAAGTTTGCATTATCTTTTTTCTAATTACCAAATCATTTTTGGAGCTATTTAGGCATAGACTTTTAAGGGAAAAAAAAAATGTGCAAGGGTTGTCATCTATATTGTTGAAATAAAAAATTGAGGAAATTATGAGAAAGTATTTAGAAATAGAAATTAAAATCTTAACTCTTCATATTGTGGACAAGAGTTATTAATGTCTACCTGAATGAGCAAATCATTTAAAACTTTTTCATGTATATTTGCTGCCATGTTGTGTTGTGATTGCTCAAATAACCAATGAATGAAGATCAACAAGGATTTAAATGAAGAAGAATATGAATTTAACTATTTTCTCCTGTGAAATAAGTTCATATTTACAAGTTTTGATTTTCAGAAGTTAGACAATTATTTTTAAAGGCTGGGGATGACAACTTCTGCCTCTTACCAAGAAGTCAAAGCACAGTTATGTGAATTTGTCATAAATCACATCATTTTTATTATATTTGATTATTATATTTTGTATTTATAATTGTATTGTGACTACTTTAAAACCTGTTATATAATAAAATTGTTTGTTTTTTAATATTTTATTTTAGAATTACTAGCATTAATAACAATTTGAAGTAGTTTACACAATACCTGTGGGTTTTATTTTTGTTTTATATTCAAATTAATTTTAGTTGCTTTACTTGGCTTCATTGCTATGGATGCATTCTCTGTATTGTGAGTTAGCAGAGCTTTCCTTGAAACTGAATTTAAAAGCAAGCATTTGGCTCCACTTAAATCTCTGAAAATGCGCAACTTGTTCTTTGCATTTATTATATAATTCGCTACTTATGGTACAGAAATGGATACAATACAAAAATATTTCCTTATAAGATACACTGTGACCAATGAACTTTTTAAATAGCTGTCAACAGTAACATGTATTTGACTTTTCAAAACACATTTCTGGAGGGATATCAGTGCTTTATTTCCCCAAATATCTGAGTCCCTATGCTTTAGTACAAAACAGCTTCTGAAGAATTTAGTAACCATATGTGTTGATTTCTTGTTTTTCTAACTAGTCTTTCATAAGAAATTACTAGAATAGCAACAGAAAAATGATTGCCTTTTAAGGTTTTTGTTTCTCAATATAAAATTTTGGTGAACTATTTTTTTTGATAAATACAGATATTTTTACTTAAATCACTTGATTTAAAATTACTTTGATTAAATATGCATATGAAGTCAGTTTTTTTAACTCTCAATACTTATCAAAAAAATTTAACTTGTTGCACATTCTGTATAAACCTAATTCTATTCAACTAAAATTATTTTAAACATTTAGGTGTCAGACAAAGAGAAAATTGACCAACTTCAAGAAGAACTTCTGCACACTCAGGTAATCGTGATGACTAAGAAAATCTAGGGACTTTAAAAAATTATATTCGAATATAACTTTGGTGATTGGACATTTATTTTTTCAACAGAGCAAAATTTGGAATGTTAATGATAGAACCTTATTATCAATAGATGCAAAAGCTAATTGAGAAATAAGGAATAAAGATGGAACTAGATAAGTATGGAGTTAACTCATTTATATGTAAAAACCTATTTTGAGTGAATCTTATGCCCAAAAGGAAGAAAGTGGCTTGTCCTTTTAAACCATGCTTGCATTTTTACATTGATAAGCTAATACAGTTAAAGAAATTTGAGTTGAGTCTACCTCATCGTTCTAGTGAGCTCTCAGGAAGCTTTTACTTTGCTTCACAAGTCTGAAACCAGACAATGCTTATCTAAAGTTCTTTTTCTGGCACTACTTAGAAAAGCTATTTTCTTATAGTTGGTAATAAAATTATTATTTTAAGGACCTATTTTGTGCAGTGTAATGAGTGGATAACATTCTAGTACAAAATTACCCTATCACAGCCCAGCGCGGTGGCTCACGCCTGTAATCCCAGCACTTTGGGAGGCCGAGGCAGGTGGATCACGAGGTCAGGAGATTGAGACCATCTTGGCTAACATGGTGAAACCCCGTCTCTACTAAAAATACAGAAAATTAGCTACGCATGGTGGTGGGCACCTGTAGTCCCAGCTACTCGGGAGGCTGAGGCAGGAGAATGGTGTGAACCCAGGAGGCGGAGCTTGCAGTGAGCCCATATGGCAGCACTGCACTCCAGCCTGGGCAACAGAGCGAGAGTCTGTCTAAAAAAAAAAAAAAAATTATCCTATCACTCAATCATCAGTTTTTCTATGTAGGTAACACTGACATGCATTAATTAACTTATTTTTTAAAGTTCAAAGAGTTACTGTCAGCTGGGCATGGTGGCTCATGCCTGTAATCCCAGCACTTTGGGAGACTGAGGCAGGAGGATTGCTTGAGCCCAGGAGTTTGAGACCAGCTTGGGCAACCCAGAGAAACCCCATATCTACAAAAAAATTTTTAAAAATTAGCCAGGTGTGTGGTTTGTGCCTGTAGTCCTAGCAACTGGGAGGCTAAGGCGGGAGGATCACTTGAGCCCCAGGAGGTCAAGGTTACTGTGAGCCATGATTGCTCCCTGGCCAACAGAGCAAGACCCTGTCTGGAAGAAAAATAAAAAAAAAGAAGAAGAGTTTATCTTGGATCTCTTTTTTGTGAAAAAGTGGAACAACTACAAGTTGAGTATCTCTTATCTGAAATGCTTGGGGCCAGCATATTTTAGATTTCAGATTTTTGAATTAGGGATAGTCAATTTGTAGTATATGTTGAGTCACAGATTTCTTTGGTATCTATTTATTGCATCTCAAACCTCACTATACCCTAGACTCAACTGTGCTCTGAGTGGCACTATATATATGTTTTTAAGGCTTCCTAGCCAGGTGATTCCAGTCTGCAACCAGGGGTAAGAATCATTATTGGTCACAAAGCACAGCCTCTGGAGCACATTAGAAATGCACATTCTTGACCCCGTCCCATACCTACTGAAGAATCAGAAACTCGGAGTGAAACCCAGCAATCTGTTTTTAAAAGCCCTCAAGGTAATTCTGATGCATTCTAAAGTTTGAGAATTATTGTTCTAGAGCTTTGAGAGACAGCCAAATAGCACATCTCTTCAGGATGGCTACAGATTGGCTTCTGTACCACAGAATGTTTCCATCCCCAGAAAATGTAGACCCCGAAAATGATTTTGTGCTTACAAAGAAATGAGTCAGTGGAAATTCTACCCTCTTATATATCCCTTGATATAAACCCTTCAATTTGTGCAGCTGTAATTGGCAGCCACTAGGCACTGATAGACTGTATTATGGAGAATTCACTGGGTTTTCTGTATCGATGATGTCCAATAGAAATATGCAAGCCACCTGTGTAATTTTTAATTTTTACATTAAAAAATGGTAAAAAAGAAACGTGGAATTAGTTTTAATAATATATTTAACCTAGTCTATCCCAGATAGTATCATTTCAATATGTGATCAGTATAAAAAATATTAATGAGGTGTTTTACACTTACAGCACAATCTCACTTCAGACCAGCCACATTTCAGGTGCTTGATAACTACATGTGGCTAGTAGTTGCCGTATTAAACAACACAGATCTAATCCTTAGGTACTACCACAATTTTGTTATATATACTATTACTAAATATAAATGAATAAGTTTATGTAAAAATATGTTTATAGTAGAGTCTAGCTAGTAGTTCTGTCTCATACTATGTATGTGTTCAATTATGTATGTGTTCTTTTAATTTGGCTTGAGTTGGACTTTCTGTAAGGATAGAGCCATGATTTCCTGTTACTTACTTTGTTCTTGAAAGATTCCAATAAACTAAAACGAGTGTAAGGAATATTTTCTGTTATAAAAGGTATGATATTATAAGTTGGACATAAACATTCTGCTGTTTGTAGGAAGGGGTTATTTTTAATAGGTTTCTCTGTATTGTTAATGTTTTGAGAAGAAATAAAAGCTGGGAAGACAAATTAGAAAGGATCAAATTTATTTGAGAAGGAAAATGTGTAGCCAAGCAACTACTTGACAAAAAAAAAAAACCTGTTTAGACATATTAGTCTTCTTTAAAATTCTGTTTTTATATCATTATTTTGTGTGTGTGTGTCAAATAGTTCCTTGACTACACATTTTCCTTCTCAAGTAAATTTGATCCTTTCTGATTTGTCTTCCCAGCTTTTTTTGTCTTTGCCAGGCCGGAATGCAGTGGTGCAGTCTTGACTCACTACAACCTCTGCCTCCCGGGTTAGCGATTCTCCTGCCTTAGCTCCCTGAGTAGCTGGGACTACAGGCACCCACCACGACGCCCGGCTACTTTTTGTATTTTTTGTAGAGACAGGGTTTCACCATGTTGTCCAGGATGGTCTCGATCTCTTGGCCTTGTGATCTGCCCACATCGGCCTCCCAAAGTGCTGGGATTACAGGCATGAGCCTCTGTGCTCAGCTTATATCATTCTTTTAAATATTAATATATTATCTCTGGACACGGAAATACAACAAAACATAGAAGAGTTTGAGCCTCTGACAGACCTCTATTCCCAACCCTGCTTCTCTACTAGATGACCTTGGGCAGGCTGTCAGATATTCCTTGCTCTTTATTCCTAGTCTGTGTAATTCCTGCTTTATGGGGTTTTTGTGAAGGTTAAGGGAGTTAATGCGTTTGCAACACTTACTAAGGAGTCTGTCACATAATGCATGCTTGGGTACTGCTAGCTATTATTATTTTATAGCATCTTAATTAAAACATAAAATAATGCGAAGAAAGGGAAGAATTTGAATTTTTGTCAAATGGCCCTGTAATATGAAGACTTAAAATTTTGGTATAATAGGAAATATTCCCTTCTAGAATGTACTTAAGAACTGCTTGTTTAAATTCTTACATTTTTAGTATTTCAGAATAATTTTTTCATTGTGAGTAGCAAGGAATTTTCCAAATGAAATTCTTAATTATGATAGAAAATTACAATTATTTCCACTTTTTGTAAGAGATAATAATCATTGTTTATTTTATTCCCAATGTTTTCATAGATGCTTTTAAAATGTAATACATTTTAAATAGGAGCTATGACTTCCATATTTTGGAAGATTTTAATTTAGACTTTATACTATTTGATAACCCATCTTTTTCTTATATAGTTACACTTATTATTTTGTTGCAGTTAAAGTATCAGAGAATCTTGGAACGATTAGAAAAGGAGAACAAAGAATTGAGAAAATTAGTATTGCAGAAAGATGACAAAGGCATTCATCATAGAAAGCTTAAGGTATTCTACGTTTATCTTGTTTATTCTCAAAACTTTACTGCTTAGCATTGTGTGTTCATCAGTACCAGGTTTTAAGGAGCTGTGAAGTATGCTGTCGTCCTTTTCTTTCTAATCTAATGTCCTTGGAGGATGGAAGATCTCTTCCTATATTTAACACATTTTAAAAGTTGTAGTCTCCAAATGCTTGTTTTATACCATGCCCATAAAATCTTTACATGTTATTTCATGTGAATCAGTTTATTTTTCTGAAATATCTAGTTTATCTCTAGGTTTAACTTTTACATAAAATTTTATATAAAATCAGAATTGTTAATTGATGGACATGTAAGTGACTTATCATTATTGCTTTGCTTGTATGCCAGTGAATGATTAGACCACTTTCTTCAGTTTTTAAAAAATTAACACTTTTTTTCTAAGGAGAGCTTTCTTAGGCATTGTAAAGAATTTTTGAAAAAGTATGTGCTGGTATTGTTACCATCAGCACATTGGTGAACTTATTTATCAATAAATTGAGTCTTACTATTCCCCACCAAACTAAGCCATATGTGCTAAATTGAATTGAAACAATTATTTAACTTAAATCTCATATAAGTAAGCAGGGTTTATATGTAGCAAAACTACAGTAAATCATGGCATATACATTCTGTAGTCACAGTACAAAGATAATATTATAGTTCTAGCTTAACAAACATGCATTAGTAGCTTTGACTCTAAATCATGACTGCACAAAACAGATCGATAACATGACTGTTTACAAGTGGCACTTAGAACTGAGAAAAGTCATTTCCAAGTGCTAATATATGTAGAGTTTACCTCAGAAACAGTATTTTCTCTCATAAAATGCAGTGGCAATGAACATTTTTTATTTTTGGGTGGGTGGGTTGGCAATTGCTTGCCATTTAATTTTTTTAGGGATTAAGAAATGAAGGGAACCTTAAGCCATCATTTTGCTCCTGCCTTAGCATTAAAACTTATCCATAATGATTAAATGCTTGATGGTACTCCTTTTTTTCAGGCCTGTTTTTTTGTTGTTGTTGTTCATTCATTCATCAAATAATTACATGAAGCTTGTTACATGCAATACAAGGCACCACGTTCTATTCTGATTCTACAGCAAGAAACGATACAGGATATTTGCCCTTGCTACACTCGTATTTCAGCCTGCCCAGTTGTCAGTGGATACTTAACCACTCTTCCTGGTTTAACCATCTTCCTGGTTTATCCTTTATTCAGATGTTTGCTTGCACATGCTCTCTATCCTCTTCCCTCTTTCTCCCTCATGCATGCCTCAAACTTGGCAAAGAATAATGTCATTGTCAGTTGGTTACCTGACCACCTTTTTTTGCCTTTTTGGTGCTAATGGTCTTTCCTTGCATTCAGTATTAGCTCATCAGTATTAAGTAATAATTTCCATCTTATTTAATGAGAATGTTAGGAAATCCTGAATTAATTAACTTTATTAAATCATTATATCTAAATAAAATAAACTGAATGATAAATGGACTTTTAATCTGTACTATTTTAGTTTTTACTATGAAGATGTATTTATGTAATTTGAGAAATCAATACAATGATTGTGGAAATTTCAATTTGAATTTATCATTTTTTTCTCTTGACACATCTGTTATGTTTTTTCTGTACTTTCACTGTTTTATATTATAATTTTTTAAAATTTTTACAGAAATCTTTGATTGACATGTATTCTGAAGTTCTTGATGTTCTCTCTGACTATGATGCCAGTTATAATACACAAGATCATCTACCACGGGTATGTGAAAAATTGATAGTGAACTTGCCAATTAGCAAAAAAAGAAGCAGCTTAGCTTCTTAAAAATTATGTGTATATATGTACACATACACATATATATATACTGGATGTAGGCATTTATATTTTTGATATAATCTTACATGTTCCAAGTAATGTTTTAAGCAGTATTATTTGACTATTTTAGTTCATTATAAATATAAGTACATTATATTTATGAGTTACTATATGTGTTATGAAGGAAGATATTTGTGTTATATAGTCATAATATTTGTAATAAATACTGAACAGTGGATTAAATTAGCCATATGCGTGAAATTTAACCTTATAGAATTGAAAATGTGTTTGTAAAGAGTAAACTAGGTATGGAAAAGACTTACAGAAAGTTAACAACCTGGTTTTAGAAACAGTGGTTTAAATTAGCACAAGTTTTTAAAATAAAAATTGGGCTGTAAATAGTGGATCCAATTACTGTTTTGCTGTCCCTATTTTCCATGTGCATACATGTAGCAATCTTTTTTTATGGATTTTAAAACATTTTTTTCACCTGTACAAATTTTAAAAGACTAAAAAACCTCAGAGCAGCATTACAAATAGGTTTAAATTTTAATTTGGTATCAGAAAAATATGAGTAAGTGTTCTTTGTTTTGTGGGAAGGTTGTTGTGGTTGGAGATCAGAGCGCTGGGAAGACTAGTGTGTTGGAAATGATTGCCCAAGCTCGAATATTCCCGAGAGGATCGGGGGAGATGATGACACGTTCTCCAGTTAAGGTAAGAAAATAGGCCGTCTCAATGAGGTTCCTTAGGAGAGTAACTGCTTCAATGAGATCTGTTCATTGTGTTGAAATGAAGACTTTCAACCAAAGAAAGAATTGATACATAGCGTTTGGAATGATCCCTAGTGTGAAAATCAGTAGGAGGCACAGCCAGGAGGCCAGTGCGGCAGGAGGTGAGTGAGGGGAGAGTGGTAGGAGAGGATGTCAGAGACCCAGTTGGGAGGCCTTTGGATTTTATTCTGAGTAAGATAAGAGAGAAGTTAAGAAAATGAGAATATTGGAAGTGAAGTCAATGAATATAGATAATTTTCTAGTTTTATTGTGACAAAAGAGCAGAGAAATGAGGCAGTAGCAATTGAATGTTGTTGAATTAAGGGAAGGTTTTTAACCTGTTTCCTGTTTAGAAAACACGTGCAGCTCACCACCAGTGCTTGTTTAATTTTACGTAAACACCCTTTGAAGCTGAAGCAAATCTGACTAATTTTCAACGTGAAAATAAAATATAAAAACTGTTCTTAGAGTTATTTCTAAACAGTACTAACATCGGAATCATCTCAATCATCAGAAGGTCTGTTTTTTAAAAGTCAGATTTATCAGATGAATCTTTGGCCAACAACTTTTTGAGAATGATGTAAACATCACACATAGAAATTCTACGTTTTCTAGGATTTGACATTTTCAGCTATTGAAAATTACTATATTTTGTAAATGGAAATACTCCTACTAAAAACAGGATGCTTTCAATAGAATGATGTCTTTTGTTTCCAAAATCAGTATACTAGAGCTATGCGAAAATCATAATAAAAGCGAGATATTTTATGGCAGAGTCGTCTTGGGGCAAACACTGCAGCTGCAAGCGCTGCTGGCAAGTATTGTCGGAGCAAGTGGGAAAAGGGTTAAAGATTTCTATATGCTGATTATAATGATTTAATAAAGGGCGGAAATGATGCAGGAAAGAGGGAAAATTACAAGAGCAAAGTGGCTGAGGTGAAGGAGATTGCAGCTTGGTGTACTAGTCCATATCTAGGCACGCTGACAGTTTTTCCATGGTCATAGGAAGAAGGCATGGGGCTGCAGAGTCTTTCATTGAACAGATATTTATGGAATGCTTAATGTGTACCAGCAGCGTTCTGGGCAATATGTTGGTAAACAGCAACAACAAAGAAGATCCTTGCCATGATGGAGGGTATGTTCTAGCAGAGGGAGACAGATAATAGATAATAAATATAATACATGACTGTGTAGTATGTTGGAAGACAATAGTGTTGTACAAAAAGAAAAAGTAGAACCAGGCAAGGAGAATGGGGGTACCAGGGTATTCGTAGATTGCATTGATAAGGTGGCGTTTGAACCAAGATTTGCAGAAAGTGAGGGAGTAGTCATTTAGATATCCTGTGTTCAGCAAGGAGAATAGCTGATGCAAAGCCTCTGAGGTGGTTGTGTGGCTGTCATGTTCAAGGAATAACACAGAGGCCTGTGTGGCCAGGTCGGAGTGAAGAGCTAGCCATGGTCGGGGCGAATGATGACATTAGAGGAATAATGGAGAGCAGGGAGGAGCAGATCAATAAGGCCTTATAGGCCATTGTACAGACTTGCGTTTTATTTTAAGTAAAATGAGCCAGTGCAGGATTTCGAGCAAAGTAACAACAGTGCCTTTTAAAAGGCTACTCTTTTGAAAATAGTTATAGGCAAGATGTAGAACCAGGGAGTCCAGGCTACTGGAGTATCCAGGTGATTCTTGAGCTAGGGAAGTAGCAGTGAAAGTGATAAGAAATGGATAGATGATAAATGTATTTTGAAAGTAGAATTAACAGGATTTCTTGACGGGTTTGATACGGAGAAGGGAGAGAAGAAAAGCGATGGGGAGAGAGAGAGAATGTGTCAGTCATCAGTGATGGCTCCAGGGTTTGTAGCCTGAACAGATTGAAGGATGTAGTTTGCGTGGAAGTCTGTCAGTGGATCAAGTTTGGGGGAAGAAGATCAGGGGTTCAGTTTTGGACTTGCTGAGTGGTGATAACAAGCAGTTGGGTATAGCAGTTTAGACAGAGGTCTGGGCCAGAGACACACATTTAGGAGTCATGATCAACTATCTAAAAATAGTATTTAAAGTCATGATCTTACTGGAGAAGATCTTGAAGGGAGTGAGTAGAGATAGAGCAAGCAGTATATTCTGGGCACTCTGAACATTAAGATGTTGAAGGAAGAAAAAATAACAAACGAATGTGTGAAGGCACAACCGGTGTAGTAAGCAGGAAAGCAGGGCAGCTCAGTGCACACAAAGTGGGGTAAAGAAATATGGAGTAGGGGGGAGTGATAAGTGAGGTCACATGCTGCTGATCCATCAAGGAAGGTGAAGATAGAAACCAGTCATTGAGTTCACCAGTGGAGGCAAGAAAGGGGAATGTGTGGAAGTTTCCTTCTGATTTCTTCTGCTTACTCAGTGAAATACTAAGCCAAATGATCAGCTCTTAATTAGAAAGGAGAAGAGATTGAAGACTGAGGCAGGAAGAAAAAGTGAAGTCTTTTAAGAGATTCTGGTGACTCTAGGAGTGAATCAGTGGAGGAAGTCAAGTGATATTAGGATTGCTGAGTTGGACTGAAGTCCCTTTAAGTTCTGTGGACATACATTTTAAATGAATCTGTATGATTGTGTTTCGTTTTTTTCGTGTTCAGCTGGTGGGGGTAGGTGTACAGTAATTGGAAAATTGAAATTACCAAGAATTATGGCAAGAATAGTGGGAGAAAGACAGTGAGGCTGATGCTGAAATCTTCAAGAAATGAAATCTGTTTACAAGTGCAGCAGGACCTGGGCAGCCTAGTGTGATTCATCCAAATTGCACTTTTGTGGGTCTAGCTATGAATTGAACTGTGTTATGTGTTACTAGTTGTTCTGTGTGTGGTACTGCGTGAACGTACCAGACTTTACATACCCCTTTTACTATCGATGGGAATTTGGGGTACATCTAACCTAGAGAAAAAAACAAAATGGGCCTTAGACTACATCTCATATCATGTTCAATAATCAGTTGTAAAAACGTGGGAAAGAAACCCACCTTTTACATTGTTACTAGCACCCTAATTGTAGAGGCTGTGGATGATAGTTCAAGAAGGAATTAATTTTGTTTTGGCAGGCAGAGCGTGAACAGGCAGAGTGTGAACAGGCAGAGCGTGACCAGGCAGAGCGTGACCAGGCAGAGCGTGAACAGGCAGAGTGTGACCAGGCAGAGCGTGAACAGGCAGAGTGTGAACAGGCAGAGTGTGAACAGGTGTCCTTGAAACACATGAGGCTGGTCTCTTTCCGGTGTGTCGTTGGTCCCTTAGTGTTTACTGGAGCTTCTCTTTGACCAACCCTGAATTCCAGTGTTTTGTTTCCCTAGAGCAGTGAAAGTGCCAGAATCCCAACTTAGCATTTTAACCTCCTTAGCAGCTTCTTTCTGCTTGGTTTCTTAATATGTGAATGCCTGGAAAGGAAACTGTGCACAGGATGTAGGGTTTCGTTTTGGAGGTTTATTTCTGCAGTCTGTTTTTCTCTGGGATTGTGGCACGTTAAGACGTGACTGCTTGATAACTCTGAATTCCAGTCTTGTCTACTCAGCCCAGTGACACTGCTACACATTTTAAGTTTTTCTCTTGGGCCTTTGCCCTGTGCTACAAATCAGCAAATCCTCTGATGGAAAATAGCTACAGGAAAATCCTTCCAGCTTAGGCTGGCCACTATGGTTGCTTTCAAACAGCTGTTTATTGTTTTTTAATCTAGCCTGTTTAGCTAATCTCAGTAGAAGGAGTTGTATAGAAAAGTGGCAATTAGAAGTTTAGAAGTTTTTGTGAAACCACTGACTGTTAATATACATTGCTATAACATTTCTTGGCCAGGCACGTTGGCTCATGCCTATAATCCCAGCACTTTAGGAGGCCGAGGAGGGCGGATCACCTGGTCAGGAGTTCAGGACCAGCCTGGCCAACATGACGAAACCCTGTCTCTACTAAAAGTACAAAAATTAGCCAGGCATGGTGGTGGGTGTCTGTGATCCCAGCTACTCGGGAGGCTGAGGGAGGAGAATCACTTGAAACCAGGAGGCTGAGATTGCAGTGAGCCGAGATCACGCGACTACACCCCAGCCGGGTGACAGAATGAGACTCCGTCTCAAAACAAACAAAAAAACAAACAAAACAAAATTTCTTTCCCAAATATCACTCCTTGAGTGAAGCCTGTCATAGCTCCCTTATAGTCAGTTCCATTCTCTTCTGTGGCACTCTAGGTTTTGCCACTCTCTTCTGTTATGTCTGTGTATATTTCTCCCAGCATGTAGTGAGGTCTAAAACCGGGACAGTCAGCTCTGTGTTTCCCCACCTACAACACCTGACACATAGTTCCATCTCTATAGATGTTGAACGAATGAATTGTCCTTTACCTAAATTCAGCTTTGAAGTTAAATGCAAGGTTTCCTTTTAGTGTTTTAGAGAGATGATTTTGGGCTTAGTGCTGTGTATAACCTTGACTGGGGAAAGAAAGAGGCAGCAGCATTTTAGGTCATAAGAGATAAAAGGAACCAGCATTCTTGTTGGGAAATCGCAACATGTGTGACATATGTACAAACAGTACAAATACAAAATTATTGTCTTCTCAGAACTACCATGTTGACAACTTCAGGGGGTGCGCCGGCAATAGTGTGAAGAGACTCTTGGATTTGTGGAATGCAGTAGCCCTGTCTAGACCACGTAAGGGCTGTGGGAATTAATAGTAGTTGTAAGTGCATCATTACATCTCAGTTTTCTGTTACTATCAGGTGACTCTGAGTGAAGGTCCTCACCATGTGGCCTTATTTAAAGACAGTTCTCGGGAGTTTGATCTTACCAAAGAAGAAGATGTAAGTAAAATTCATCTAAGGTTGATATGTGTAATTTTATAACCTGGATGAGCTTATAAAAAACAATTACAGAATATTTGTGAATTAAGATTTTCTTAGAATTTTGTGTTTTCCATTAGCTTGCAGCATTAAGACATGAAATAGAACTTCGAATGAGAAAAAATGTGAAAGAAGGCTGTACTGTTAGCCCTGAGGTAAGGGTTACAATTCATTTCAGTGACATTTTATGGAAATTAAATGTTTATGATTTCAGATAAATCATAACTTGGTATCGATGTTTAGATTGCTGCTGTTCCAAGATATGTAGAGCTTTTTAAAAAAAAAAAAAAAAATCCAAATAATATATCATTTTGTGGGTAATTTTCCAGAATACTTACTTTTAGGATCAGAGAAAGAATACCATTTTTGTGAGCATCTTATCTGAATGGATGAGATACAGAATTTTCAGAATATATTTCACCAAAAAAATTCTTAACAAATTCCCCCCAAAATTTAACAGTATTTTATTTTTATTTTTCCTGAATAGACCATATCCTTAAATGTAAAAGGCCCTGGACTACAGAGGATGGTGCTTGTTGACTTACCAGGTGTGATTAATGTAAGTATATACAAAACATGTATTTTATTTTATTCCTATTGTGTGAAGCATTTATAATGACATTTAAAACCTTTTTCTTTAAGACTGTGACATCAGGCATGGCTCCTGACACAAAGGAAACTATTTTCAGTATCAGCAAAGCTTACATGCAGAATCCTAATGCCATCATACTATGTATTCAAGGTAAATCATATCAAAAGATTTTAGCATACTGATATATTTTCTTCTTTAGCAATCCAAGCTTTGCATTAGTTTGCGTTATGTAAACATACAAGATAAATGCATTTTTTGCCTTCTTTTCATATTTATTTTATTAGCAAATAAAATCGAAGTTGAAATTATTTTGATAAGTTTTACGTAAGCATCATTGAAATTTTTATTGGCTAGGATTTCTTTTTAGTAAATAACGTAAATGTATTAAAATCTTTCTTGCTATAATGTAGGCACAGGGGTATAATTTGTGCCAAGTTTTAAAAATCTACTTTACATCTTAAAATTCCACAGTGTCATTTTGTAATTTTTTTCAGACGGATCTG
The DNA here is from genome assembly GCF_049350105.2 of Macaca mulatta. Classification (NCBI taxonomy): domain Eukaryota; kingdom Metazoa; phylum Chordata; class Mammalia; order Primates; family Cercopithecidae; genus Macaca; species Macaca mulatta. The sequence goes on along the minus strand of NC_133407.1, from coordinate 5,120,512 downwards.
TGGATGCTGAGCGCAGTATTGTTACAGACTTGGTCAGTCAAATGGACCCTCATGGAAGGAGAACCATATTCGTTTTGACCAAAGTAGACCTGGCAGAGAAAAATGTAGCCAGTCCAAGCAGGGTGAGATCAAATTCTTTGTTGCAAGCATAGATTCTTTGTAAAAGCTCCAGCTGTGATAGGGATTGGTTATTTAAAAAAAAGCAAACAACAAAAAAACACCTTACAACTAAGATTTATTACAATGAAAAGATAAAGCAAAGTCACAAAAGGAAATGGTACATGGTATGAAATCTGAAGGAGATCAGGCTCACATTCCCACTAGTTCACTCCCAGGAGACTCACATAGGGCACATTTAATTCCTCCAACAACAAGCTGCTTGTTAGAGACTCAGCCCTTAAGGTTTTCATTGGAGGTTAGTCATTTCGGCACCCTCATGTACCAAAATTATTTCATACTCCCAAAAGGAAAGCCTATGTTATAATTAAACGACATTACTTGAGTAGTGAGCCACAGTTATATAGGGAAAGGTTTATATCAGTGTAGGGAACTGTTTACCATTTAAGTTTTCAGATACAAGCCAAAGGCAGGCAGGCCTTTTTAAGGATAGTAGTCTCAGGCCTGCTATGTTAACCCTTTTCTAGGTAGCCACCATAACCTCCGCTCTGCCTTATTTTTAAGGGTAAGGCCTGCCATGGCATTAATGGTTCTGATATGGAGAAGGGGAGAAGTGAGGTAGAAACAAATTTCTGTGGCCTCCTCCCCATCTTTCTTCATTCCTTTCATTTCTTTCAACTGTGGGATAGTGAGTTTATATTTCTTCTGAGATGCAACTGAAGCTTATTTCAGTCCTTTTTGTATAAAAGATTCAGCATTAGCTTAGGTGTAACTGATTCTCATCCCATTATTAATCTGAACGGGCTTCAGTGGGTAGAAACTCTAACATATGTGAAAGATCTCTGTGCAAATATGCATTTTTCTGGGTACATAGTCTATGTTTTTTTGTTTTGTTTTGTTTTGTTTTGTTTTGTTTTTTTGTCACATTTAGAAATGGATTTTTGATCCTAAAAGAGTTGAGAACCAGTGGATCCAAATATTAAAGAAGAAGGTGGGAGGGGAGGAAGGAATAAAAGAAGACAATCCAGCTTGGTCAGAATTTAGATATTTGAAGAAAGTATGGAAAAATAATAATAGCTACCATTTATTGAGTGCTTCCTGCCTGGCACTGTGCTAAGTATCATATTGTCCCATAATCTCATCAACCTTTTGGAAAAAATTAAGTTGTTTACTTAAGATCGCATAACTACTAGGCAGCAGAGCAGAAATTCAAACTAAGGTCTGTCTGACTTTGAAGAACTACACATCATTCCGGGTTTTTGATATGTGTGTTTTAATAATACATTTTCAATATAGTAAAATTAAATGTAGTTTTTTCAAATAGCAATGGAAAAACATTTTAAATGCTTTTGTGCAGATTTATCTATTTAACTATATACATGTATAGCATTATTTTGCTTTCTAAATTGTATATTATGCTTTTAAAACTATGTAAATTATATCTCACATTAATTTTTCCCACTTTTAAAAATAGATTCAGCAGATAATTGAAGGAAAGCTCTTCCCAATGAAAGCTTTAGGTTATTTTGCTGTTGTGACAGGAAAAGGTATGCAAAGATGGGTTATAATAACTTATTTTTAGTTTCTGTCATTTTCAAATAATACAGAGTAATTTTCTTGGTGAAAATTTGACCATCATTATTCCCCAGGGAACAGCTCTGAAAGCATTGAAGCTATAAGAGAATATGAAGAAGAGTTTTTTCAGAATTCGAAGCTCCTAAAGTAGGTATCTTGTTAAAACATTTAAACATTTTACAGTAAGAGAGTAGCTTAAATTAAACTGTTTTCACTTAAAAGATCAGGTTTTATAACTATTAGTTTTACATCGGATTTCTAGAATTTTTCCCAAATAGTGAACTGTATCTAATAAGCAAGTCCTTAGCTACTTTTTAACAGAATTGAGAGCAGTTTATCACATGGTACAATACATAGTGGCATGCTTCCTTGGATGTGGACACCGAAAGACAACAAAGATCTCTGCCTCTTACTTTATTTTACTTATAAAGTGGTTTTAGAAAATCGACGCTTTCATTTTTAAATATGTGTACATATTTCTCTTACAATATTAGGAAAGGTTGGAGTGGAGTTGTCAAAGAAGTATCCCTAGATAGATACTGACAGGAGATAAGATAAGCAAAAAGAGCTAAAGACCAGTTGTATTACTGTATACTAAGACTTTAAATGTTGAGTTTCTGGAAATAGAAAAGTATGTTTGTTCCTAGGTTAGTATGGTAAGTCAAGATAGTTCTTGCAAACCATAATCTTACGTGCTTTGGGGAGTACACTGACAACATATAGAGCTGTGCTGTCTAATATGGTATCACTAGTTTTGTGTAGTTATTAAAATTTAAATTAGTTGGAATTAAATTAATTTCTGGAAGATGGCTTTCTTCATGTTCTTTTTAAAGCATGGTGGCTCACGCCTGTAATCCCAGTACTTTGGGAGGCGAAGAGGGGCGGATCACTTGAGGTCAGGAGTTTGAGACCAGCCTGTCCAACATGGTGAAACCCCATCTCTACTAAAAATACAAAAAAAATTAGCTAGGCGTGGTGGTGCGCACCTGTAACCCCAACTACTCAGGAGGCTGAGGCGGGAGAATTGCTTGAACCCTGAGGGGGTGGGGGGCGGAGGTTTTAGTGACCCAGGATCACGCCACTGCACTCCAGCCTGTGTGACAGTGTGAAACTCCAGCTCAAAAACATAATAATAATAAAATAAAAGATAACATTAAATTTAAATTAGTAAAAATTCAATAAAATTAAAAATGCAGTTCCTCAGTTACACTAGCCACACATTTCAAGGGCACAATAACCCAGTGTGCCAGTAGCTACCATATTGGAATGTTTCCCTCATCACATTAATTTTATTGAATAGCATTGGTATAAAAGGTAAGAGTGGCTGTTAGCAAGCACATTCACAGACTTGGTGGTAATATGGTTATCGTTTTTGTCATTTTAATATACTTTAGCTCTTGTTTTTTTTTTTTTTTTAATAGGACAAGCATGCTAAAGGCACACCAAGTGACTACAAGAAATTTAAGCCTTGCAGTATCAGACTGCTTTTGGAAAATGGTACGAGAGTCCGTTGAACAACAGGCAGATAGTTTCAAAGGTAAGTTGGATTTTTTTAAAGAAGCAGACAACTTAAAACATTTTCTTAGCTGGCAGCCTTTGGCATCCATCCCATTCTGTACTTCTTTCCTTTAACAGTTGCTTGGTAGTTCATTTACAGTTAGACAATATCTGGAAAATAGAAGAATACAAACCTTCAGTTATACAAGAACGAAATTTTTCCTTTCAGAGGAAGCATCTCTAGGAACACATTTGCAGAGTTCAAACAGATGAGAACGTTTGCTAGTACTTGGAAGTACACAATAAATTATAGAGAATTCAGATTCACCCTGTTGAGGGCAAAGAGAGCAGATGTGTTGGGAAGCAGAGCACCCTGGACTTCATTTACATGGTACCATTTCCTGAATCAATGTCATGGTACCATTTCCTGAATCACTCTCCTGCTCAATGTCTTTTATCTGAAGGGAATATGTTTGCTTTCCCTTTTCCCATATGTAAATCCTACCTGATCCTACCTATTTATCCCAGTTGTCCGTCTGCAACCTTGTATTACTTTTATTTCCATTTTACAGAAGAGAAAACAGAAGACAGAGTAACTTACCCAAATAACTTACCCAGTGGCACACAGCATAGGTAGAACACCCGGGATTTGCCTGTTGGTGGTACAACTACTGCAAAGTCCATTCTCTCAGCAGCTCTATGATACTAAGCTACTTCAGCTGTGTGCTAATGGATTTAACATGGAGAAACTAGAATCAGGGAGAATAGTTTTGAAAGCTGTTGCAAAAATGAAATTCTGAGACGTTGAGATCCCAGAGTACTAAGGGGTGATAGGCACACTCTCAGAAATTCACTTAATACAGAGGACATGTATTTTAACCGCTTTAACAACTGCATCTGGAAAGAAGGAGAATCATCAAACTTGAACTTTTCCTTCTTCCTCAGCAACTCGTTTTAACCTTGAAACCGAGTGGAAGAACAACTATCCTCGCCTGCGGGAACTTGACCGGGTAATATTTGGATACTCATGTATTTTGTATGTATCTTAATTTAATGTTGTGTGCTGACTAAATTTATGTTGGGAGAAAAATCCGATGAGCTAAATTACTTTGGTTTTGACTATAACTACTAATTTGTAAGAATACATCTCTAGGAGCAGTTCTCTCTGACAATAATTTAAATTATTTATTATATAATATTAAAAACAGGGATTATAAGATGTCAAAACAAGTGTTGAAAATATTTTCTGAGAAGGTAATGAATATGCTTTAAAGGTTTTGTAGAATTTGTGTATTCATGTAATTTAGTGGGAGTTAAACATTGTTTTTCCTTGATTTTAAAATGCCCATTAGTTAATAAAACACAGCATTAATGTGTAATTACTGATGTACTAAATTAATATGTATTGATGCTTTCATATAACATGAACAAGTGTTATGTGAAAAACTGCATTCAACATTGAGAAGGTAGATATTTATGTCAGTTTCTTTGTCCTTATCTGGATAATGGCATTCCTTAAAAAAAGACACTAGAAGTGCATTTTTACTAGTCACGTGTATTTAAACCCAAATTCAGCCTAGTAGCCTGTCAAAAACCTCCTTTTGGTTATCTCTGAAAATCATGACGGGGTAAATTTACTGTCTTATGGAAATCTTACTTACTTGTATTTATATTGCCTAGAATGAACTGTTTGAAAAAGCTAAAAATGAAATCCTTGATGAAGTTATCAGTCTGAGCCAGGTTACACCAAAACATTGGTAAGTATTTGATATTAATCTCTTTTCTGAAAGACTTTACTGGCCGGGTGCGGTGGCTCAAGCCTGGAATCCCAGCACTTTGGGAGGCCGAGACGGGCAGATCATGAGGTCAGGAGTTCGAGACCATCCTGGTTAACACGGTGAAACCCTGTCTCTACTAAAAAATACAAAAAAGTAGCCGGGCGAGGTGGCGGGCGCCTGTAGTCCCAGCTACTCGGGAGGCTGAGGCAGGAGAATGGCGTGAATCCAGGAGGCGGAGCTTGCAGTGAGCTGAGATCCGGCCACTGCACTCCAGCCTGGGCGACAGAGCGAGACTCTGTCTCAAAAAAAAAAAAGAAAGACTTTACTATATGGGTTATAATGAAATACTAAAACTTAGATTGATAAAGCAGTGATTTATTATTACCTTGGCTCTTAGGCAAAAACACAATAATATTTTTTTTAGCAATATCCACTATTGTAGTCTAACCAGTTGAATTTCTGGAAGATGGTTTTCTTCATGTTCTTTTAAAATCTTGATTCTCTTTGCCTTTTCTTTATCTTATACTTAATAAATACATAATCATAATTTCTGTAAAGTCATTTAGGCAAAAGTTTCATCAAATTGTACTTTAGGTAAATATCAACCTGTCAAAATTGGTTTATAAAGGGAGATTAGTATATATTTTCAGCTTCTCCATTCTGAATAAGAACAGTTAGTGCTTTCTGTACCATGTGGTTAATATGTTATATACAAATCACATTTTGAACTTAATGCTATTAATATTTGAAATTTTTAAAAATAGCAAGTAAATGCACCCTTTTGAAAAATTTTTTATGTTAATCTTTTCTAAGGCAAGCTTACCTTCAGTTTATGTTTTATGTAAGTTTGGCCATTCCTAAATTCAGTGGAATGAGACATAGTAAAACAAGGTATTATAAATAACCTTGACATTTTTGTAGTCACATGTTAATTAACAAATTCCTCAGGCAGAAATTATCATTCTGATGAAGACTGGTATTTTTAAGAATTTATTCTTGGAGCACAACTATCCTCACTGCCATTCATTGTAAATATTTTCTGTACCTAGTCTATTCACTCAGTTAAAGGTTATCAAAAGTGAGCCTTGATAGTGGTATCTAGTCTGTACATTTAAATTCAGCATCACTAGTTTCCTCATCTCAGTGCCCTTTCTTCGTCAGTGGTGAAACCTCTTCTGTCTTCAAGTAGTCCACATTTGCCTGTTTTTAATCTCCATTCCTTCTCCAAAAAAAAGAGATCTGATTTTATCTGTTCTTGTTGATTAATCAAATATTATTATGACACAACTTATGTTTATTTGTATCTTAGCCCAGTTCCATGGCTTTGTGTCAGTCAGCTTTGAAGTTACAAAGAGATACATAGGTTTACAGATTAACTATAATACCAGTTGCCTTGCTAGATTGTATGAGGGTATTTAATGTATATAAAAGTGATATATAAACTGTAACAACTAATAATGCTGTTTATGGGGAGAAAATGTGGTCCTTCTATAAATTAATTTTTGGTATCATCAAATGGAAAGGTTAGTTTTGTTTGGACAGAGCAACCCTGAACTCAAAGTATTTCTTCACTAAAGTGAGCCTTGAAAATAAATGTAATTTATTTAATACAAAGGTAACGGAAGAGAATTGCCAAGGGACAGTGAACGCATACCACCAGATTGCCCATTGAAAAGGCAGGGGTCAGAACTAGGACATCTGGCTGCTAGAGATTTCTTTGCGTAAGCTGCTGGATCATATATGATTCTCTGTTTTTTCAGACTGTAGAGGCTGAAAAAATGTTATGCTAACACAAATATAAATCAGAATAGCAGGTCCAAGCCTTAGCTGTTCATGCCACATTGAATTCAAGTGCATTACACCCCAAATATTTTCCAAATATTTTATTATTGTGACATAGTTGATGTTGTCTTGAAGTTTCTGTTGGTATGTTTTTGTTGAATAATGCCTATGTGATATTTTAGGACAATGCCTAAAATGCTTACAATTATTTAAGTCATAAGACTGTTTAAATCTATATTTAGTTATCTAGAAACAGTGTTAAAAGCATTTTATGTCCTAACATGACAGTTTGTTATTTATTTGTAGACATTCCACTGTCCTTTGGTTAAGTTTTAGGAAGGTTATTAGGGGTATAGATTTGACATATAATACATTATAGTTGGAAATAGGCTCTCAGCATTTTTACGCCGTGCCTGGTTTTCAAGAATGAATCACTGACATTCAGCAGGAGGTATTGATATATCATTAACATCATGTGACCATCAATGTAGATATATCTTTTCTAGAAGGATAGCTAGCTAGCTTCACAGAAATACATTTTTTCAAAAAATGCTAGTATGGTACATTTTTAGAAATTCTCGGACTTCAGAAATCAAAGATTTGCAATGTCATAATTTGAGGTTTAAAACATGAATAAGTGTTAAGGCAGAGGCAGGAATATGGTAAGGGCCAGGAGATGAGAACAAGAAAGGCGACACAGGTAGCTGTGTACTGTGGCTTTAACATAAATGGGGGTAAGAGGCAGGAGATAAAACAGTTGATGTAAGCAAAATATTAAGTTTATTAGCCATATTCAGAAGCTTAGTATGTATTCCGGAAGCAGTGGGGGGAGGGTGGTCACTGAAGAGGATTAGGTCAGATTTGCATTTTAGAAAGGTCTTTGTAGTAGGCAAAATGGAATACGGGTGGAGAAGACTGTAAGCAAGGAGGCAGTTGGCTGTTGCAATAATTTAGGCAAGAGGTGTTTGTGGCTTAAACTTGGATAGTGAGTGGTAATACAGGTAGAGAAGAGACACTTGTGAGATACTTGAGAGGTCACGTAAAAGATAGAATTTACAGAATTTAGTGATTGTGTAGATAATGAAGAGTCTTAAATAAAGAGTATGTTTATGTTCAGTAATTACATTGCTGGGAATATATGCAAATAATGATATATTTGACAAAGATGAACACATAAAACCTTTCACCTTGGTTTTTTTAATAAATGTGAAGAAATGGAAAACAATTTATGTTTCCTATTTGGAATTATATAGTATTTGGTTTATATAGAGCAGATTGCTGCTCTATGGATAGAAGTAGCCTTTGAAAAGTATAGGATGTTGACATGGAAAACTAAATACAATATACTTTTAGATTTAAAAAAAGGATTTATAGAACACTATGTATAATTATGAACCATTTGTGTGAATACACCCACACAAACAGTTACATAGACATAATTTTTTAAATAATAAAGCCATAAATAGTGGTTGTCTTCTAAAAGGGGAACAATGGGATGCTTCTTACATTTTCTGTATTGGTTGAAATTATTATATGGAATATAATAGTCCTCTACTTTAAAATTAAAAAAAAATCCATTTAAAAAAGTATTTCTTTAATTAAAGTGGAATGTAGGTAAAGTTTCTGTAGATAAAGAAAGCAATAAAACTATTACCTTTATTATATTTTGTTAATTATATTTTGTATATTAGTAGAAGTTATCCCTGGTTGATGGTAAAACCTGGAATCCAGAAGTCACCTGTAATAACACAATATAGTCCAGGCGCGGGGCTCATGCCTGTAGTCCCAGCACTTTGGGAGGCCCCCATGGGCAGATCACTTGAGCTCAGGAGTTCAAGACCAACCTGGGCAACATGGTGAAAACCCTGTCTCTAATAAAAATACAAAAATTAGTCGGGCATGGTGGTGCACACTTGTAATCCCATCTACTTGGGTGGCTGAAACAGGAGAATCACTTGAACCCAGGAATTGGAAGTTGCAGTGAGCCAAGATTCGCCACTGCACTGCAGCCTGGATGACAGACTGAGACCCTGTCTGAAAACAAAACAAAACAAAAAACATAGAATATAGGCTAGGAAAATTGTTAGATGATAGCAGCAAGCAATAAGGTAGCAGATGGCATAACTAGATGGAGTAGCTTCACAGTATAAGGGTTTTTATATGAACATTGAGAACTGATGGTTCAGAAGAGAGACTGGGGTGAGGAGGACTTAGCTTCTACTTTCTAACTCTGAAGGCCTTTCAACTACTGAATAGCTTCCTCTGAGCAGAATCTGAGGATGGAGGACAGTCACTTTCCTTAAGGAAAGGTTTGGAGATAAAAAGAAAAGGAAAAGAGAATGAGAGTATGAAATGGTTTGTCATGGAACCGGGTATTGGGAGCACAACAGAAATTGTTGTGATGGAGGGAGCAGTGGGGGTCTGGAACAGAGGAGAGCCGCTTGGCGATGAAAGGCAGGAGAGGCTGGGCAAGGAGAATTGAAACAGCTGCCTCTGTGGATGTCAAAGCAGCAACCTCCCTTGAGAAAGTTGCCTTTAGCTTCTCGGGATTTGGTAGTCAGGATTTTAAAAAGGGTGTCAGGGATATGGATTCCTGGCCCAGAGACTCCAGGGAAAAATAACAGACTATGTCTCTTCTTCTGAAGCAGGATGAGACAAAAGCCCTGGAGGGCAGAGGCTGGATCCTGGTCTTCAGTTCAGCTTTCAGTTATCTTCTTGAGATTGTGTTTAAAGTGGTGTCTGAAGGGGAGGCCCTGATAGGCTGCTTTTCTTCATCTTGCTCCTTACACTCTCCCACTCTCTGTCATTAACTCAGTGACTAAATTGTCTTTGTTCTTTTGGGCCCCAGTTGTATATCCTCCTCAGACTCTGTTTTCTTTACTGTTGTAACTGAAAAGTGACCTGAAAGTTAGCAATAGGAAACCAGGATCTGTGTTCATTGATTCAGTAGACTTAATTTTACACAAAATGTTTAGTAAATAGTCTTGGAGGGTAGAAGATGTTGACTCGCCTCACCAGAGGAGTTCAGCTGGGCTTTTGGACAGCGGGATATTTCTGCTACCCTGAGATTTGTGTCTATATCCTAAAGGGTTGAGGTTACTACTCTTAAGAAGGATCCCCTGATAAGTAGAGTTTTGGTTTTTTTTTTTTTTAATGTATATTGTAGTATTCTATTATGGTGTAAGTTTATTACCCAAATAAATATTTTCTTGAGAGTTCAAATTAAAATAGTTGTATTTTTTTATTAGTCACCCGTATTCTTTTAAGATGTCTTTCATGGCAGAATTTTCAGCATGATTATGCATCTTTTACATTGTTACCTTAATCCTGAATTACTGAACGATTTTATCTAACAGCATTCTATGACATCTGTGATCTGATAAGTTGTCATGTTTATACCAAGAAGTTTTCAGTCTCGGACTCTCCCATAAACACATGAAGTATGTGTTAATACTAGGCAGATAAGTGTGCATGAAAAGATGCTCAAAATTATTAGTCATTAGAGAAATATAACATAAAACCACAATGACCACTACAAACTTACAAAAATGGCTAAAATTGTAAATGACAGACTATACCGAGTGATGGCAAGGGTGGAGAGGACCTAGAACTCTCATTCCCTGCTAATGGAAATGTAAAATGCGGCAAACATTTTGGAAAAAAACATTAAACATGTAATTACCATATGATCCAAACATTCCACTCTTAGGTATTTACCTAAGAGGAATGAAAGCATGTGTGCGTAAGAAGGACTTGTACTAGAATTCTCATAGCAACTTTATTTGTAATAGCCAAAAGCTGGAAACAGCCTAAGTGTCTGTGTACACAAGAATGGATAAACACGTTCATGCAACATAATACTACACAGAAATAAAAAGAAGTGAAATATTGCTAGATGCAGTGGCTCACACTTATAATCTCAACACTTTGGGAGGCCAAGGCAAGAGGATTGCTTGAGCCCAGGAGTTCAAGACCAGCATCAGCAACATAGTGAGACCCCCATCTCTACAAAATTTTAAAAAATTAGCCAGGCATAATGGCATCCTCCTATAGTACCAGCTACTCGGGAGGATGAGGTGGGAGGATGGCTTGAGCCCAGGAGGTTGAGGCTGCAGTGAGCCCTGATTGTGCCACTGCACTCCAGCCTGGGCAACTAAGCAAGACCCTGTCTCAAAAAAAAAAAAAAAAGTGAAATATTAATACATACAACAGCATGATGAACCTCAAAATAATTATGCTGAGTGGAAGAAGAAAGGCAAAAAAAGAGTATATGCCACATGATTGCATTTATATAAATATCTAGAAAATACAAACTAATCACAGTGACAGAAAGCAGTTCCAGTGGTGACAACTTTTGAGGATGATGGATGCGTTCATTATCTTGACTGCTGCGATTTACAGGTATATACACATGTGAAAACTTCTCAAAACTTTAAATATGTACAGTTTATTGTAAGCTAATGGTACTTCAGTCAAGCTGTTTTTAAAAACAATATTATATTTAGATTTGGTGTTTTTGATACTTTTTTATTTCAGGGAGGAAATCCTTCAGCAGTCTTTGTGGGAAAGAGTGTCAACTCATGTGATTGAAAACATCTACCTTCCGGCTGCCCAGACCATGAATTCAGGAACTTTTAATACCACAGTGGATATCAAGCTTAAACAGTGGACTGATAAGCAGCTTCCTAATAAAGCAGTAGAGGTTAGGATATAATTTAATTAAATGGGTAAGAAGCATTATCTGAAGGGAGTAGAAGCTGTGAATTTTGGACTTTATTCCCATCACAGCCTCTTTCTTTCTTTCTTTCGTTTGGGTCCTTATATCTCATTTATTCTTTACTCCTCATCTCTGTGTTGGGACTAACCTTGATGTTGCTACCAGTTACTACGGTTATAAAAATTTACTAATTGTTATGGTGTTGGCCTGAGGGTATTGGTACTTCTTCCAAAGACTGTATTTAACAAGCAAATTTTGCTTGAATGTGAAATATTTGCTTGAATGTGAAATATTTTGAACATTTCATCTGAGCTCAGTTCTACTTAAATTATCATTTTCTTAGTTAGGATCCTGACAGAAGATTAAACTAGGAATTATTTAAAAAAAAAAAAAAAAACTACCTTAAAGAATCTGTTTCCGCTACCATGTCTCTTGGCTTTATCACTTAATAGCTGTATGGTCCTTTGCCTAGTTGCTTAACTTTCCTATGTGTTTTTTTATCAATAAAATGGTGACAGTAATATTGCCTACCTCACAGGGTTGTTATAAGGATTAAATAAGTAATTGTATGTAAAGTACTTAGACAATGCCCATCCCATGATAACTGCTCAGGAAATGGACCTGCTGTTATTATGATCATCATAATCTGAATTGATCCGTCATGTACATCACCGCATAAACAGTGATTGTTGAAGCTAAGAGTCTGTGTCCTGTGCTGTGTGAGGTTGCTCACAAAATTGAAGTCCATGTTAAAAGTAATTTTGTTTTTCATACCTGTCTTAAAGGCAGTGTCAGTTTCTCGTTATTCAGATGTGATTTCACCCCTTTCCTATCTTGCTCCAGTCTTGACTCCCTTACCTCTGTTCTCAATTTCTTCAAGCCCCTTTCTAAGAACTCTAGCAGCCTCCCTGCCTAAGTTGCACATTGCTGAGCCCTGGCAGATCTTGACACATTTACCCCTGAAGAAATTAGAGAGTGGCTGCTCCCCCTTCACTAGTTCTCATTACTGGCACTGACATTTTTTCTGGGCCGTGTCCTGTGATAGGATATTTTCACATCCTAAGGTTCAAGCAGTGGAAGTGGTTATAAAAGCATCAATTTTTCATTCCACTGCTGCTTTCTGTCCCTCAGCATTAGGTGTCATGGAAAGAATGTAGATCTGGTGAGAAGGTCAGGAAACATGGATCTTAATACTCGCCCCACCACTCACTCCGTATTTTTGGACAGTCACTTCTTTATGTTTAAAATGAGAGAGGGCTAAAATTCAGCATTAAAAAGCCCACTTAGTTGTAAGTAGATTTTGTTCTCCATTGATTTTGTTCTTCATTATTTTTGACACTGTGCTCTTCCTTTCACTTTTCAGATCATTAGGAGTTAGCTATAATACAAAGCTGAATACTCTTCAGCTGTGTTTGAAAGTGTTGGCACATTGCTTCATGTCTTTGCTTAAAGACAAAGATACGAAGATGACTGAATCATTAAGACATTTTAAACTTTTTGCAATGTGAAAGAAGCAGGCAAACTCGTGTCTTAGAGGTTGAAATAAAAGTGAACTAACTTGGGTGGCAGGCTTAGAATACATACCTTATCTTGAAGAGACCAGCCCTGTTCAGCTACAGCAGGTGGTGTCATGTAGGAATATGGGTATACCCTTCTCAGTCAGTTCAAGAGAAGCTGTCAGCACAGACTTTTAAATGAAATCTCTCAATTTTTAAATATTGGCAAGCAATTTTAAAAATGTGAACCACTATGCATGTCTAGCAAAGCATATCTGGAAGCCATATCTGTCACCAGCAACCCATGTGAGACCTCTACATCATTGGCCTTTTAATGTAGTTTCACATATGTTTTCTGATAAGCTGATTTATTTATCACATCTGGCTTGAGCTCATGTGTTATTTTTCATGTTAAACGTTAAAGTATGTAGTAATAATACACCTTTTTTCTTTCAAATAATTCTAGGTTGCTTGGGAGACCCTACAAGAAGAATTTTCCCGCTTCATGACAGAACCCAAAGGGAAAGAGCATGATGACATATTTGATAAACTTAAAGAGGCCGTTAAGGAAGAAAGTATTAAACGACACAAGTGGAATGACTTTGCGGAGGACAGCTTGGTATGTTGTTTGTCTACTGGGGTATCAGCCTCATATTTTTATATAACTTCTCAAATTGGTTCTTTTTCATAGGAGACTTTTTATATGACTAAATTACATTCTGAATTAAAAATAATGAAGTAAAGAAACAGATTTATGATCTGTAATCTGCCCTTTAATATTTCCCTGCCCTTCTAAAATCACCTGTTGCTGTTTCTTTCTTGGCTATCACTTCAGAAAAAAGTAAAACTTTGCAGTAAACAGGCTCTGATAAACTTCTACAAATGTCATCTATTAGCCATTTTATGGGCCTGTCTGTAGATAACTGATTCTAATTTTACCCTCTGTGGTAATGAAAGGAATTAAATACATTGGTTTTCAGTGGACTTATAAAATGTTAGACTTATAAAATGTTAGACGCCTAAAATCATACCACCAGCTACCATGTATTGAAGCTCATTATGTGCCAGGAGCTCTGTAAGCATTATTTTATTTAATTCTTAACTAGTCCTATTATTGTCATTGACAGAGCTGGGATTCAAGCCCCTCTCTAATGGCAAAGCCTGGTTCCTGACACCACATGATAAATCTTTTGTTACGTAGAATGCTCTCACTACCAAAATCAAATCTGTTAAGTGCCTGCTCTGCTCAGAGAGTTACTAGAGGTGTTGTTGAATTACAGGATTGAGTGATTTTCTGGGAAAATGCAGAGCTGGCTGTGATTAGCCGGTTGTAATTATAATTTTGTTTTAAAGAAATGTTTGTCTTTATGGCCGGGCGTGGTGGGTCACGCCTGTAATCCCAGCACTTTGGGAGGCCGAGGCGGGCAGATCACCTGAGTTGGGGAGTTCGAGACCAGCCTGACCGACATGGAGAAACCCTGTCTCTACTAAAAATACAAAATTAGCTGGGCATGGTGGTACATGCCTGTAATCCCAGCTACTTGGGAGGCTGAGGCAGGAGAATTGCTTGAACCCTGGAAGGGGAGATTGCAGTGAGCCAAGATCGTGCCATTGCACTCCAACCTGGGCAACAAGAGTGAAACTCCCATCTCAAAAAAAAAAAGAAAACCATATTTATTCTTGTTAAATGCCTTATTAAGACTGGCTTACTGAGAAAATAGTTTCATTTTTATTCATCCAAAAGTTATAAAATTTGGAAGCCAATTTCAACTGTAATAAATAACTTTTATGATTTTATAGACCTTTTAAGTGTCTACCTTTTACTTTTTCCATTGCTGTTAACACTGGGAATAATGGTTATTAATTTTTTTCTCCTCATTTTTGAAAAGACTACCATATAGGTCATATGGCAAAAAGGAGAGTTGAACATGATCTGAATTATTAAGCCCTGAATTTTAGGTTTCTAGATGTTGCATTTCATGTAGTTACATTTGTAATATTTTGTATAATGTAAATGTGTAATATTACCCGTGCACCTCATATGGTTAGCTTATTTAATTTGGGCCAGGAGAGAATCTCCATTCTATATGTTTTAGATAGCAAGCTAACAAATAAGCAGGCAAGTAAAAGGAGCTTATGCATTTTTGTGGGAAGGATATATTTTTATGCTGGTTTATATACATAGTTATTTTTCCATATTTACTAAGCTGTCAATTTGAATAAAACTACTAAAATGACGAGATGTAAAAGAAGTTAGCTTTTTCTTTTCTTGTTATTTTCAGAGGGTTATTCAACACAATGCTTTGGAAGACCGATCCATATCTGATAAACAGCAGTGGGATGCAGCTATTTATTTTATGGAAGAGGCTCTGCAGGCTCGTCTCAAGGATAGTAAGTAGAGACGCAGCTTATTGAGTTCTGAGTTCACAGTGGTGAAGGAGTTATCCAACTTTAGTGAACATTTGTAAAAATATATTTAACATTTAAAAGTCTTTGTCATTAATACTATAGTTAAATATTATTTGTGGAATTTTTTTTTAGTCAACTGCTTTGTAGCTACTAAAACAAATGGACACATGATGCTTATATGTACTTATATTCTATAAAGCTATAATGCAGAATATTTTAGTGTGTTTGCTATTGTACTTACAGGAATTGTATAAGCAATTATACTTTTATGTATCATAAACTCATGTATAATTAAACTCTTACACATGTGCCATATCAGTCATGTGGGCTTTTTCCTTTATTTCAACTGCCTTCATACTGATATAGCACTTTGAAATAGTGAAGAAAGCAAGACCATTATTAGTTATAATTTGTGTACAGGTAAGTAATAAAATTGTTGATAAGTTAATTTTTTTTTTTTCTAGCTGAAAATGCAATTGAAAACATGGTGGGTCCAGACTGGAAAAAGAGGTGGTTATACTGGAAGAATCGGACCCAAGAACAGGTGAAATAAACGCATCTCTAGTCTTACGATGATATCATTGTGTTCATTTTCATTCAGGCATTAAAATATAACCTTTGTGTGGCTCTAGACCAGTCTCAGGAATTTTAAATGTTTTATGTCGTCCTTTCTAAATATAATGAATCTTTAGAATAAAGAATAAACTACATAAGAAAGTTTTTTTTAAGTGAAGTAGCCATGTTGTTAAAAGACAAGAGATGAAACATGCCCCTTTTGTGGTTGATTACTTTGTTCATTTCAATTCCCTGTTTGAGGTAAAAAGAAAGATTAAAGTTATGAACAGGCCAGGCAGAGTGGCTCATTCCTGTAATCACAACCCTTTGGGAGGCCAAGTTAGAGGAATCGCTTGAGTTCAGGAGTTTGAGACCAGCCTGGGCAACATAGCAAGACCTCTGCTTTATTAAAAGTCAAAAAAAATTAGCCAGGTGTGACGGCACATACCTGTTATCCCAGCTACTAGTGAGGCTGAGGTGGGAAGGATTGCTTAAGCCTGGGAGGTCAAAGCTGCAGGGAAAAAAACTTGTGAATAGAAGAAAATGGTAAGGTTTTCAGAGGACGTACAGTGAATATGCTTGGGGGGGAAAAAGATACAATTTTTCTTGCCTTATTTTATTATCTTATCTATATCTATCATTAAAGTCCCTACCTCTCACCTCCACCCCTGTTCATTCCTTTCTGATTCTTATAGCTTCTTTTCCTATCTGATATTCAGTCTTATATCACTGTCTCATTCCTTGTTCATTCCTTAAATGAAAGAATCTAAATAGAACATAGACTCTAACTACATAAATTAATGAAATAATGAAGATGAAAAAGATTTAGCATCCAATCCATTTTCTTTTCTTGTTTGCTTTGTTCCTTGAATTCATTTAGAGAAAGGAGATCAAGGAATGGAAAAATAGAGGAGAAAGAGAGAATAAAAATTGACCAAATGAGATGTCCCTATTTCTTTATATTTTCATTTTCATTTTAAACACAGAGTTAATTGTATAATCTATATCCTATTTTTTCCTAGTTTCCCACATTTCTTGTTTCATAAGTTCTCTATCAGACATGAGTCTCAACTTCCTCAAAATAATGAAGAGACAGTCTTCTTTTTCTTTGTGTTTTATTATTATTATTATTTTGGTAATGACTTTTGTGAAAAATGAGCCGTTAAGAGACTGAAGTGAAGCTGAAGAAGTGGACAGTTAGTGATTGGGTCATGCGTGTGTTCAGGGTGCATTGGTTATCTCTGCTCTACAGATGGGCTGAGAGAAGGAGGTCTGTCAGAAAAGAATTTCTAGGGATCCATCCAAGGTTTCTGACTTTGATAGAGGAAGATGCATTGATTAGAAAGAGCTGCTGTAAGGGAGATAAACTGCAAAAGAAAAATGGTGTCTGGCCTTCAAGACTTAGTGATATTAGGCCTAAAGTCTCTAGAACAATTGATGGCACTCCTCAGCAACTGACTGGTGGTTAATGTGCTTTGGCCAAACACTCTCTGAAAGAAATGATTCCTGCTAGTAAGTTATTTTTGTCAGGAACTTAAACCCACAGGGGAATCCCTTCAAGAGAAACAAAGGAATTCACCTGAAAGTCAGTGCAAAGGGTCTGTAAACCTAGAAGAGGAATCGGGAAAGAAACCCTTTAGAGAAGAGCCTTCTCCCCCACAGGATTTCAGGGCAGCATGTGCGAGACCCAGGCTGACTGTAGAACAGAGGCCATAATTTGGAATATAGAAGGGAGGGGCATCTGAATCACCTAGGGAGGTGTTTATATATATTGTTTTGGTTTTTCCTTCAAAAGCTAGCCTCATGTCAGACTCACGGAGTCAAGCTCTCCTTCTCTGTCCTTTCTCCCTCCCACTCCCAGTTGAAAACAAGTGTTTTCAGCCTCACACCTGGAGGTCACAGGGAGAGACAGAGATTCTAGAAGAGGTTGAGAATATCCCTGGGTCTCACATAGTAAGTTCACATAGCTGAATGACAGGATTTGGCAGGAAAAGAAACTTAAAGATGAGAAATCCATTCTCTGAAAAGTGTTTTGTGTTTTTGTGTTTCTTTTTTGTTCGTTTTCTAGGAAAATTCATCCCTTTGAAACATTCTCACCTTGTTTGAGCCAAACTAATGGACATTTTGGTCAGGATAGATCCAAGAGTAGTTCTCTCTTCTGAGGGCCAAGTGTAGTGACAGTCAAGTGGTGATGGATAGAAAGGGGGAAGTAAAACACGAGGCAGGATGAGCTTGGGAACACCATTACCAGCAATTTCCTTTCCATCTCAGACTGAATAGTACATGTTTAAGCAAACAGTGAACTTTCTCTTTATCAAATGCTCTTTTTTCTAAAGTGTTAGTTTTCAGAGAATATTAATTAGTAGTTCCATTTACAAGCTAATTGTTTGCATGCATGTGTTAATCTTGTCTACTCAGATTTCATAGCTGTGATAGAGTTTGGGGCAAAAAAAACACTCAGTTTCATAGCTGTGGTAGATTTTCTATTCTAGTAATTTATTTAGGGTAATGATTGAATTTAAAGCTAGTTTCTTGTATCATACAATTTTGAGTGGAGGTTTGAAAAATGACAAGATTAATTTAACACAGTGTAAGAATCTTGTTATCAAACATAACTAGTGTATGTACGTTTTCCTCCTTTGGTAAAGAGATTATGAATAATTACAGAAAAGAGACTGGAAGTGAATTTAAGAAGGATAGATACCTCACAGAAGCAGTCTGAAGTACCTTTTTTTTTTTTTTTTTTTTTTTTAAGACGGAGTCTCGCTCTGTCGCCCAGGCTGGGGTGCAGTGGCCGGATCTCAGCTCACTGCAAGCTCCACCTCCCGGGTTTATGCCATTCTCCTGCCTCAGCCTCCTGAGTAGCTGGGACTACAGGCGCCCGCCACCTCGCCCGGCTAGTTTTTTGTATTTTTTAGTAGAGACGGGGTTTCACCGTGTTAGCCAGGATGGTCTCGATCTCCTGACCTCGTGATCCGCCCATCTCGGCCTCCCAAAGTGCTGGGATTGAAGTACCATTTTTTATGAAAAGGCTTTTTAAAAATCAAACTGTGCATTTTATATTTATTGAAAAAGAGACATGTCAACAGGTTAAATCCTTACAGTAATCTCGTTCTTAAGTGTAGTTCTTAGATATGAGGCATTTTAGAACGTCAACTCTTCCCATGCATTCAGAGTGCTTTTTTCTAGATTCAAATTATACCCTACGGTCAAGAAAGAAAGAAAATACATAGTAAGATTCCTGGTGCTGTAACTTCCACAGCAAAAACATTTCAGCAAAAGTAAACACATAGCAAGTATGGCTAGTCCCTGTGTTTTTTCCTCGCTCATAAGGCAAATTGTTCTGCGTTCATAGGCCATTTACCATATTCATAAGCCCGGGTGCTGTGTTCTTTCTCGTGTTTCTTTCTTGTTTGTTGTGATTAAGCTTGTGGTATCTTTTATGCAATAGTAATATATTTATTAAAATTGAGACTGTTTTTCAAGCGCCAAATTGTGAACCATCTAAACACAGTCCTTTTTTAAACATTTTAAAGTGTGTTCACAATGAAACCAAGAATGAATTGGAGA
The DNA here is from genome assembly GCF_049350105.2 of Macaca mulatta. Lineage (NCBI taxonomy): Eukaryota > Metazoa > Chordata > Mammalia > Primates > Cercopithecidae > Macaca > Macaca mulatta. The sequence continues at coordinate 5,101,016 of NC_133407.1, read as the reverse complement.
AGATGTTGAAATGTAATGAGGAGCACCCAGCTTATCTTGCAAGTGATGAAATAACCACAGTCCGGAAGAACCTTGAATCCCGAGGAGTAGAAGTAGATCCAAGCTTGGTAATAAATACTGCTGAAAAGCAGGAATCCGCTTCTTTAATATTTGTTTCTTGCAGTAAATGTTACTACAAGTGTTAGTTAGATATTTAAGTGCTTAATTTGACTTTTGTCATGTGTACATTCGCTGACAGTAAAAGCTTAGTCATTTTGTTTGCGTGAAGAGAAGGAATTTTATTCTCAGTATTGCTTTTTTAAGGGTAATGCTTTAATTTGTAAATGGGGAAATTGACTTTGGCAAGTTCAATGGTCAACAGTCAGTTCTTGCAGAATGGGATGAAGCCGACCCAGACCTTTGCCCCACATCACATTGTTTCAGATTGCAAAATAGAATTTCTGTTTAAAAATGGCATATGTTTAAAAATATATGTGTTTTTGTGTGTGATTTACAGTCAAATGTAACTCAATTAGATGTGAGTGGATTCAGAAAAAATAAAAAATAAAAATGTTTTTTTTTTTTTAAATTAGATACAACCATTGAGTTCTAGCTCCATATTCCTCTTTTATTAGTGTGAGAATAAAAATAGTCTATACTTTAGGCTACTTTTTGCTTACCTTCATGATACTTTTTGAAGATGAATTTTAAAAAATACTTTTGGGCCTACGTTTTTTAAAAACTACATTCTCTACTGCTTAGTTAAGATATAAGAAATTCAAAAGCTCATTATTATATTAGCTTAAGTGAACACAATTAGAAAAATAAGTCTAGTAGGGAAATCAATCATTAACAAATTGCAAAGCCACACAAACTCTTTTAAAGATTATATGCTATTTATGTTTCTGTACTTGAGGGATGAGTATACTTATTTTAAATTCCATCGGAGGTCAGAACAAGTAAAAAAATAAAAATAAAATTGGTAAAACTCAAAGCAGTTATACATCTAGCATTATTTATAAATTGAAAATGAGATTGAAACTAATTATTACATCAGATATTTTCATTGAATATAGATTTAATTTTTATTCTCATTGGTCCCAGTTCTCGTTAACAATAAGTTATATTCAGTTTGACACTTTTAAATGTTATGTGGCACGTTGGTGAATACAGTAAGAGGGATTTTCTCTTCAGAGTGGTATAGAAGAGATGTTACATGATTTTTTTTTTTTTAAGTTTTTGCTCATGTCTTAGGCATGAATTGATTGTATGTCTTAATTAGTTTCTAAGACCAAGAAAACCTCAGGTTTGTTAAGTGACAGTTTGTTCAGTGCACTTTGCAAAGCTATAAAATAAGTAGCAAAGTACCACAAGAAGAATATTGCATGGACTAGATGTCAGGACATGTGAATGCTAGTGTATTTCCGTTATATTAGCTAATAATATGTCCTTTAATAATTGATACCACTTTTCTGACCTCACTTTTCTTATCTGTCTAATGGGGTTGATGTTTGTTCTTGTTAACATTATTGCTGTTTTGCTCAAAGAAGGACAGAATACCGGTATTAAAGAATATTGAACACTCGGACTATCTAGCAATAAAGTGGTAGGAATCATACTGGTATGGTAGCAGTGAAATTTGATAAACAGAAAGGAAATGTTGAGTTGATAGACGTGATCTGAGACCGTCTTCTTAGTCCTGACTCTTCTTAGATAAGGCTTTCAACCTCTTTTTGCATTGGTTTCCTCACGTCTAACTAGGGGAAGATAATACCTACCCTATCTACTCCACAAGATGATTATTTAATTATGATAACAGCATTTGTTTAAATCGTTGCTAATTTTTAAGTACATAAACTGGTAATGGTTCAGAGTAGTAGTAGATCTAATCTTTGTCTTAAAAAAAGTAAGTGAATAAAAAAATTTGAATAACTATGTAAAGAATAACCTTGCTTTTACTTTTAATTAACTTTTTTGGTAAATAAATTTTTTGTACAACTTCTCAGAGTGTGATTGATCAACATGAATAGTATACAGTAACTCTTTGTTTTCTTTTCTCATTTTAGATTAAGGATACTTGGCATCAAGTTTATAGAAGACATTTTTTAAAAACAGCTCTAAACCATTGTAACCTTTGTCGAAGAGGTTTTTATTACTACCAGAGGCATTTTGTAGATTCTGAGGTAGGGTTTCCAAAAACAAAGAGAAATATTTTTAAGCAATAGTTGTTAAAGTATGCTTAAAAGTAAACTTTAGCTTAAGCGTTAATTTTACGTCCTTTGATCATCTGGGGAAAAAAAGTATGTATAATTTATAAAGAATAATCTAACTCTTATCTTTTCAAAGATATTTGCCACTTTGTTAGTAACTACATCTTACGTGCGTATTATCCCCAATGCTTATAAGAATGTGTGAATATAAATAGTAAAAAAAAGTGTGAATATAAATAGTAAAAAAATAAAGTAACAGGAAATAGTCTCTTATAATTCCCTGACCTATAAGGATTTTAGTGAACATTTTTATGTATTTCTTTTCGACTTTTTCTATACACAGGGGGAGAGAGAGAGAGAGAGGGAAAGAGAAAGTGTGTGTGTATCTGTGTGTGTAACATAACCACCCATTTGCATAATGGAAATCATACTGCAAAACAATTTTTATCATGCTTTTTTCAGGTGTCATAATTCTTTCTCCATATCACTACATCTTGTTTAATCATGAAGTTCTTGTATTAGAATGATTCATAATATAAAGTAACCCCTAGGTGGCAGCAGGCTGATACATTTTGAGCATTTTCTTACAAGCAAAAATGCTTTCAAATATCCTTTTGAAAAAGCTCAGTTCATCAACAATCTTATTTAATTGAGACCTCTGACATGCTGTTCTTTCGTTTCCAGTAGATGAAAATAAATTCGTATTTAAATGCACCTAATTAAAAGTGGCAAGTTTTTTTGCATAATTTTAATTGTGGAGGAAACTTCTTTCTATAGAAACTTCTGTAGAAAGAAGAAACTTCTATAGAAACTGCCTTTTATAGAAAAAGCTTCTTTTTAAATACATCAATCTATTTTCATACACAGCTGAATTTTAAAAATGACTTGAGTGCAGACTCAAAGAGAAGGGGTTAACCTAAGGACATATTTAAGATAAATATGGTTAATGAAATGAAATATAAATGGAGGGTATATGCTATGAATTTCAACTTACATACAATGTAATGGAATTGTCTACTACTCAAGCTTATTTGCTTTGTCATTAGAATTGAAACAAAGCTATCTAGGTGTCAGACATATAGAAGCCAAATTATGTAAAATTTCATGGCTCCGTACAGAAAGGATTCTGTAGCTTAGATCTACAGTATATGCACTAGGTAAATCTGGGTACTTTTTAAGCTTAGGACGTATGTACTGGTTCTAGCAGTTGTATGTGTTTACGATTATAGTTTTCATTTTAACTTTGCATCTGGTAATCTTAGTTATTTAATATTTCAGTTGGAATGCAATGATGTGGTCTTGTTTTGGCGTATACAGCGCATGCTTGCTATCACTGCAAATACTTTAAGGCAACAACTTACAAACACTGAAGGTAAGCCACATAGGGACTGCAGTCTTATTTTGACATTAAAAAATAATAGTGGTGATATCCATATTTAATACAAGGATGCCAAAATACTTCCCTAAAACAGATTTATTAGAAAAACTGGCCAGGTGTGGTAGCTCATGCCTGTAATCCCAGCACGTTGAGAGGCCGAGGTAGGAGAACCGCTTGAGGCCTGGAGTTTGAGACCAGCCTGGGCAGCATTGCGAGACTCTGTTGCTACCAAACAATAAAATAAATTAGCCGGGCATGGTGGCACACATCTGTAGTCCTAGCTATTTGGGAGGATCCCTTAAGCCCTAGGATTTTGAGGCTCCAGTGAGCTATGATCATGCCACTGCACTGTAGCCTAGGTGACAGAGTAAGACCTTGTCTCTTTAAAGAAAAAACAGAAAAAGAAATTATTTGCTTTTAAAATAAACCATAATTGGAAAAGATGGGCTATAAAACATACCGGGAGTTTATTTTCATTGCATGAAACTCTTTTGGGAATTGACTCCTAGATATCACTTAGTTTTTTGGGAAATCTGCGCTTCCATTAGAGTATATAGCTTGAGAATATGACATTCTCTGAGACTCTATGACTGTGAAAAGTATTAACTTAGCAATAGTTCTAACATGATAAAAATTTACTCTCCGTATATAGGTTAATTTTATCATCTTTTTTCATTTATAAAAACGATGCTTCTCAGGTTTTTTAACTTTCTTTAAACAGTTAGGCGATTAGAGAAAAATGTTAAAGAGGTATTGGAAGATTTTGCGGAAGACAGTGAGAAGAAGATTAAATTGCTTACTGGTAAACGTGTTCAACTGGCGGAAGACCTCAGTAAGTAGTTCTTCCTGCCCTCTACCTTACTACCTTTCCACCTTTGCCATTTCCATTTGCTTGTTGATCCATTTAATCTCAAGCTTACAGAAAAGGTACAAAGAATTGGGCCGGGCGCGGTGGCTCACGCCTGTAATCCCAGCACTTTGGGAGGACGAGGCGGGCAGAAAACAAGGTCAGGAGATCGAGACCATCCTGGCTAACACAGTGAAACCCCATGTCTACTAAAAATACAAAAAAATTAGCCACGTGTGTTGGTGGGCGCCTGTAGTCCCAGCTACTCGGGAGGCTGAGGCAGGAGAATGGCATCAACCTGGGAGGCGGAGCTTGCAGTGAGCGGAGATCCTGCCTGGAAGTGCACTCCAGCCTGGAAGAAAGAGTGAGACTCTGTCTCAAAAAAATAAAAAGTGTGTTACAATGAATTTTTTTCTTCTCCAAACTATTTGCAAGTAAGTCAATGACCTTAAGTCCTATCACTTCCAAGTAGGTTCATGTATAGTTCTTAGAAACCGATTTTTCTCACAGCAACCAAACACTGATAAATTACAATATCTAATTCTCAGACCCCTTTCAAGTTTCACCCATTCTCCAGTATTATCCCTCCATATAACAAGATGTCCCAGGCTCAATACTGACCCAGCTTCCTTTTTATGAAGAACGGTGTTTAAAAATGGAGACCTAGACATTATATATGCTCACTGTTATTAGAATATCACTAATTCCTGGTTTCTCAGTGGAAAGAGCTAGGAAATAAGTGTTGTGTATGTTTGTGTGTGTGCAGGTGAATATACACACACTGACATCTGTACTCCTAAATCATGTGTATATTTATATATTAAAACCTGAGTTGATACTGATGCTTCCCATTTTAACCCAGCTTACAGGATTTGTTCTAGTGTTCTCCCTTTCGGTATTTGTCACTCCCTTTCCTGATGGAAAATGGGCTTCTAGTATCCTTAATATATTTTCACATTTTGGTCAGTCCTCCTATACACAACCAAACTTGAATGAAGATATGTCGTTTTCCATTGCAGAAATGTTCTTTTTCCCGAGCTTGGACTCTTAACACTACACACCAGGCCATTACATGGTGCCACACCCAGCATTGACACTTCTTTTACCTTGTCTGGGCTCTGACATCTGTGCCAGGTTGCTTTTCTTCATGGAGTCCTTTTTACTGAGCTCTGCTCTGACGCTTCGTGCCGGGTGCCTCCCCATCTCATCCTTCCCACCTGCTAGCCCCTACCCGACCCCACAGATTCCCTCTTCACCTGAAGCCAGACCATGCCTTTGTGGAGATACCCTCTTTACCCTGCCTGTGCTTTGCCAGCCTGCACCAGGCCACCCTCCTGCACAGATACTCTCCTCCTTACTGGACCAGGCTACCAACAGCCCCGTATGAATCCATTGTAACCCAGGTCAGGCATTAACACCTACAGTAGGCTACCGCAGCTTCCCCTTCCCACCCTCCTAGCTTGGCCCTACTAATAATCACTTTGTCACTGTTCAGGGGGATATTTGGTTCTTTCTTGTAGGTTCCTAGCTTTAAGATAGGATTGCCTACTAAAATTTACTTAGATCCTTGAGAACTCAAGGAAATCAGTGAAACATTATTGTTATTAAATAAAAATAAAATACCTGTAGTTGGTTCCTCTGTTTGAGCCTGTCTTGTTACAAGTTTCCCTTATTTCAGCTTCATGTAACCAAGTATTTTTTTCTTTCAATTTTTTTCTTTCAATTTGCTGTCTTACTAGTTTTCTGATGTCTAAAAGGAAAAAAAGCAGATACTATTAAGAAATTAGAAGTTCTGCAAATTTAAAAGCAGTCTCTAAGCTGAATTGTAGGATTACAATCAATCAATAGGAATATCCTGAAGAAAACAGGCAGGGTTCTTCTGTTTTATACCCTGTGCCTGCGCAGTGTGCTCTCCCCTCGTCATCAGCCCTGTGGTCTCATTCTCTCCCTCTAGTAATAATCTAAGGTCTGCAGTGCTTTCTCCTTTCCTTTTCTTTCTTCCTTTAAATATTCTTCTTTTGAAACATTTTAACTTTTATTTTCATTTTCTGTCACTTTTGGTTTTTTTCATGCCACCTTGGCAGTATAGTTAAGTTTGTGCTAACGTAGAAGATTAGTGCTCAAATCTGAATTGCCATTTACTACTAGCTGTGTCATTCTCGGCAGGGAATCTCCCAGAGCCTTAGCTTCTTTATTTGTAAAATGACTATTATAGTGGTTGTTTCTCAGGATTGTTAGAATTACTTCAGCAAACATTTGCAAGTCCCTGGTTCATAATTGCATGGTAGATTAGCATTGTTACAGGAAGAGGTATGTCATTGTCACAGTATATACAAATATATTTCTTATATATCCCTCATGATATAATTATCAAGACAGTGAAACAATTCAATGAATTTTACCAGCATAACACATTTTTAAGTGATTGAAAAATCGTAAGCATCTTTTCTTATGTTTTTAATAGAGGCTTTGCAACACCGTCACTCTCCGCTCCCAATTTGATTATTTTAAAAAAGTGGATTACTAACTCAGATAGGTACACAGTCAAGCCAAGTTTTATGTTCTACTGGTGGTTTTCCTGAGAAAGCAGTTATGTAACTCCCTTGGAATGATTTACTACTTTTGTACATATAAAATTGTGGTGGTGTTAACGTACCAAATAATGTCCTTGGAAGCAAGGGTTTTGCCAGTGACTCAGCTCCGTCAGTCACCCTCAACGAGATGAGCCATGACTTTGTCCATTAGTTGGAAAAGAGTCTGGAGAGTGCCTTTTGCTTATTGTTTATCATTGGTCTGACACTTGGGAATATGGTCGTGGCTACTTCAGCCAGCCAGAAAACTTTCAAAATTTAAGTTATTAATGTATTATAAGGATCAAAATTTCTAGTATAACCTGTTCAGTTAGAACATAGTATGTTGGTTAATTGGATTTGGAGAAAGGGAGGCAATCAAGTTTTTATTGCAGTTTCAACATGTTGCAAAAGATTGTATAGATTGTTAAAATGTTGATGCATTCATATTTTTTTTGCCAGTTTTAAGCTTGTACGATTTTAAATCATTTTCTCACCTTGGAGACTCACTGACTGCCCTTTTTTTTTTTTTTTTTTTGAGATGGAGTGTAGTGGCTGGAGTGCAGTGGCACAATCTCAGCTCACTGCAAGCTCCGCCTCCCGGGTTCAGGCCATTCTCCTGCCGCAGCCTCCCGAATAGCTGGGACTACAGGTGCCCGCCACCACGCCTGGCTAATTTGTTTTGTGTTTTAAGTAGAGACAGGGTTTCACCATGTTAGCTAGGATGGTCTCCATCTCCTGACCTTGTGATCCGCCTGCCTCAGCCTCCCAAAGTGCTGGGATTACAGGCGTGAGCCACCGCGCCCGCCCCTGACTGCCCTTTAAGATGAGTACATAAGTAGTAGTAATACATTTTTCTTTCACATCCTGAAGGAGATATACTATGTTCACTGTTGAAATGAAACCATAAAGCTAGAGTTAGGAAGATTGAAGAAATGAAAAAGCTCACATGATTTTTGTCTCAGGAGAGGCTCTTCTAGGAAGGAGGCTCTTCGAGGATTCTTCGGAGATACGGTGGATTCCACAGCTGGAACAGGGAAAGGACAAGATGAGCCTGTGGGTGTAGAAAGGAAGGGAGTGCTTGAAAGATGATGAGGCGATGTCAGCAGGTCACAGAAACCCTCTGAAGCAGGCTCCACCTGGCCAGGCTGGGGACAGTTTGGGCTCCAAAATAATGACAGTAACAAATTTTAACTCACTGAATGAAATGGGAATCCATACATTGGTAATTATGTAAATAGAGGAATAAAACCAGTGATGCAAAAAGGGATGTATATGTCATCCCACAAAATATGTTCACAGAACATACGTACTAATTAAAAGAGGGAAAAGAGTAACTTTACAGTGGAGAGGCCTGGCAATCATCACTTGAAGCAAGTGGTCAGAGTTAATACTATCAGTAATGGTCAAATCAAAACCATACGCCATCCTCTAAAATGCAAGAAGACTCCTGCAGTACTTCTAGTATATTCTTACCAAAGATGTAGAACTTAAATTTGGTCATAGCAATACATGAGACAAACCCAAGTTAAAGCACAGTCTGTAAAATAACTGGCCTGCAATCTTCAAATGCATAAAGATCATGAAAGACAAGGAAAGAGTGAAGAACTGCTCCAGTTGGAAGAGACTTAAAACTAAATGCAATGTGTGATCCTAGATTGGATCTTTTTGCTCTAAGGATGTTAATGGGCCAGTTAGTAAATTTGAAGGGGATCTGAGGGTTCCTTCCATTGTAGTAATATATCAGTGTTAATTTTTAAATTTTGATTGTTAAGTTGGGATTATTTAGGAAAATACCCTTATTCATAGCGAATACAGAGTAGAATATTTGGGGATGATAACACATGATTACAACAAATGTTTCAGGAAAAATGTGTTCTTTGTAGTGGTCTTGCAACTTTTCTCTAAGTCTGAGATTGTTTTCGCATAAAAGGTTAAAGGTTTAATTTTGTTTTTTTAACTGATAATGGATTAGGGTCATGTGAAAGTACTTTAGAGAAAACAAGACTTTTGAAAACATCATCTGTGAAGACATTGAAAGACTGAGTTACCTCATGGGTAATTTAATAGGATATGCAGCTGATTTTTCACCTAATTTCTTGTTTGCAGTATCTACCCATACTTAGAATTGTCTGGTCTTAAAATATGCCCATTAGGACTTTCATGAAATTCTTTTGATTTTTGTAGAAAGTTCAGTTTCAGAGGATTTTTTTAAATAGATATTTAAGTTTGGTATCAACTTAGATAAAATCTATTTGGATTCCCAGTATAAATTTTAGTAATGTGTCCAATCTGTTTATTGAAATAGACTACAACTTTAGAATACTTTCTTTAGAGACATGAAGATTGGTATGTTATGGCTCAATTCAAAGTTGTTCTTTCTATTATGATCTATTTTATGATTCATAAAATCTATCTTGTGTTTGTCATCATAAGTGGAATTTGTTTTCTGCCCCATTCTACCTCAGAAACTAAGTATCTGGGCACCCATAACAATTGGTAGTAGTGTTTGCTTTGCTACTAAGCCAAGTTTCACCAGTACAGTGGGTAATTATTTTATTGTTCTATGAACATTGTATCCGCTGTTTACTAGGTTATTGTGAGGTTTTGGACCTTCATAGAAATTGCTTGGAACTGTTGTTCACTAAAGCCTGTTATACTTTTTATTCTCTGTGCATGTCATCAGGGACTCATTGATACTGACACATTCGCGGGTCATTACTGATCGTTTAGATTGCTCTAAGACCTAAGGGGTCTTGGCCAGGTGTGGTGGTACATGCCTGTAATCCCAGCACTGTGGCAGGCTGAGGCGAGTGGGTCACCTGAGGTCAGGAGTTTGAAACCAGCCTGGCCAATATGGAGAAACCCCATCTCTACTAAAAATCCAAAAATTAGCTGGGCGTGGTGGCCGACGCCTGTAATTCCAGCTACTCTGAGACTGAGACAGGGGAATCGCCTGAACCCGGGAGACAGAGGTTGCAATGAGCCGAGATCACACCATTGCACTCCAGCCTGGGTAACAGAGACAGACTCCATCTCAAAAAAAAAAAAAAAAAAAAATCTAAGGAGTCTTTTGTCCTTATTTTACAATAAATTTCTTTTGATTTTGTGTAAAAACTTGAAACTGTTTTTGAATGTAAAGTAACATTTGAATACTTTTCTTGTGCCAGATATTAGGTTAAATGCTTTATGTGAATTTTCATTTGATTGTCACAGCTTTTGAGTTAGGTAGTTATTTTTCTCATTTTACAGATGAAATGGAGGGTTAGAAACCCATAGGTAGTAGATGCTAAAGCTGAGATTTGGACCTGGGTCTTCTAACTTTTAACTACTGGGTCTATTAAAATAATTTGGGAGGGAGGAAAAAACTCAGGCCTTTGGAAAATATGATTACATAAAATTGTCCTTTATATTGAGAAGCTTCCATAGTTACCAGTGTCCTTCACAGGGTTGATCAGAAAGACGTACATATTAGTGATGATGATAATGGTGAAGATAATCATTATTACCACAGGTACTTCTTATAATATAAGTATCTTTGGATTTTAAACTTTCAAATTGTATGAAAACTTTAATAGAACATCTGAGTAAATGAACAGTACAGTGTGCATGAAACCACTAAGCAAACTAAGGGAAATTAATTTTCTTTATATGATTTGTTAACATATCTCTAGATATACTTTATCAGATTCCACCATGGGTAAGTAGTGCCGAAGTTGCCCCGTATTTAGAGTTTTTCAATGAGGTTGTGTTCCTACGTAGAATCCTAAAGTTCAGCTATAACAGATATATTAATAAAGTCTATAGAATCTTTAATTGAGCATAATGGTGGCTGTTATTTTAAGTTGAGGCTTTTTGTTGAGCTGGATTGAAAGTGCAACTTATTAGAAGTTGCAGTATATTTCTTCCTGTTTCTTGTTCTTTATGTGAGCAGAAGATATACTTTAGTAGACCGAACACTTCAGAGCTGTATCTCATTTACCAATAAAATGTGAAAACAGTGGTAAATTCCTTCACTTGGGCTACCATTGTACAGGCCTATTTTAATGGTATAGTTTACTATCCTTTATGTTAAAAGCAGTATAGCTTAAAGAGGCTGGTAAATTGGAATTTTCCAATATCCTCAGCTTTTTTTCCTCCTGCAGTTAATTTGCTCTGCCGACTCCCTACGCGAGGTGGCAACAGCTGGCCCTTTGACTGGAGCTTGGGGGGATTAGAGAGTAGGGATCGCAGCAGCGTGCTCGGCCTCTTGCCTCTGTTGACTGTTCTTTATTGTTTGATGCCTGAGCATCTCCCAGACAGCAAGCAATTGTTTCTCGAAACTTAAAGTTTGTTTCTCTTGGGAGTAGACAATGCTGTTGGGGCTTGTCTTTGTGTTTCTTCACTTTCCCAGTCTCCTCTTATCCTCCATCCTATGCTTTCTCTAGATAATTAGAAAGGAGCAAAGATACCACCTTTTTATTTAGGTCTGCATGAGATTCTAAAACTTAGAAATATAGGCTATAGATGGAAGTTTCTTTTTTCAGTAAACCACCTCAGTAACAAATCATGTTTTAAATGAAAACTTTGTTCTTCATAATATCATTTAGTGAGAGAAAACAAATGCATTAGTGCATTTTTGAAATTATGGTACTAAAAGGGAGCAGCAGCAAGGTGACCTAATGCTGCCATTTTAAAAGCTAAGATTAGAAATGTGTCATAACTGCTTAAACCTAAAACGGTCCTTTCACTGACTCCAAAATATAATTCTAATTTATAGGATAGTTATAAGAAATCTCTATGCCATGTGGAAACTTGAATAAAAAGTAGTCAGAACATAGCTAAATAGAACCCTGAGGTAGGCAGAATGATTTTATTCTTCACATTTAGAAAAGAAAACGTCAGTTAACCCTGGAACTTAATTTCTACTAGTGACTTCACATTCCGACACTTCTCCCATACCTGCCAGACCCTTGAGTGTCGTTACGGATGAGAATATTGTCTGTGAAGTAGTATGAGATGGAAATTTTCCTAGGAAGATTATTGTACTCGGAATTTGGAACTGAAAATTGTGGAAAGGGGAAGTGATGTGTTTAAAACTGTTTGTGGAGGTGGGGCTCTGCCATGTGTATTTTGACAAAGCTGCACAGGTGATTCTTGCCATCTCCCATTACTGTCTACCCACCTGCCCCTGAGCTGGCACTCCAGAGAGTTCTTTCAGTACATAGCAAGATAATTTCTCATGCTATTAATTGGGATAAAATTGAAATATATTTATTTGTAGAGCCTGAGAGACAATGGCACTTTGGAAAATTTGGTGAGCAATTTGAACTGCATCTGCACTAGTATGTTCTTTTTGTTTCTGTAGACTTAACCAAAGAAAATGAATTTTAAAGGAAGAGAGGGTGACACCAAGTTGTAGAATTCTAGGTACATAGGTTCAGAGGAGATTTTTTTTTTTTTAAGGAAAAAAAAAAAAAAAACACCCAATCAAAAAGTATAGAGCAGGGCGTCCCGGAGAGAACACATGAACTAATCATCCCGGCAGTATCGTTCATATCTCGGTACTGTTGCTCTGTTTCCTTGGCTCACAATACCATTTCATTTCTCCTGGTTTTTAACACATCTCGAGGCAACCTTTTCCCTTTCTTTTTATGCACTTCTCTCACTGTGCCTCTTCTATGTCATCATCACTTCAACCTAACCCAGTATTTTTCTCCTACCTACTTATTTACCTTCCTTCAGTGACTAAAAACCTTGCTCAGATACTGCCAGTGTTGTTTAATTGAGCAGAATAGAAGCTTCTCACTATAGGCAACTGTAAATCAACGAAAATAACCATTTAAAGAAGAAAAACATTTTCATGTCTATCATGGTTGATCCCTTCTGCCAAAGTGATTTGGTTCGTTCATAAATTCCCCATACCTTGTGTGTTGCATATTGTGCTGTATACATGTTTACTGAATGTTTGATTGTGATCTTGTAATACAGACTGTTCATTTAAGCCCCCTTCTCTTGACTTAAAAAGTTGAGGAGAACTAACTATTTTCATCCCAAGGAAACTTTCTTCTACTCTGTCTTGCCAGGAAGTTACTGCTCTTTTCTCTTATAGAGCAGCTTGCATCTGTGGCATTCACTCCTGTTCCTCCCACTGCTTCCATCTTGCAGTCTGACTTTCATCTATATCAAAACCACTTATTGATGGACCACCAATGATTTCCTAATGCCAGTCTACCCAGTTCACCAGGAAACTTCAATAACTCTTTATGTTTATTAGGAATTTTTAAGTTTATTGGAATACATTCAAGTGCTTTTTGGAATGATTATATGATATAGAAATGTATATGTTTGAAAGACAGAAACATTGTTTTTTTTCCTCTTCACTACAGAATAAACAACATACTTGTTTTATGGTAACAATACTTGAATTCTTTAAGGTATCTTTTCATAAATGTGGCAATTTTAAAAATCTGGCCTTTGTAAAATAATTTTTTATAGTAAGACAATGAACACATTAAAGCAACTAGGGAAGATAGTGAAGAATTATTTTTACCTTGAGTCTGTATAGATGAAGTAGGCTCTGGTTTGTGTTGGAACAGAACAAACAAACAAAAAAACCTGAGTTGATACAAAGATAAAGTAATCCTCAGGGAAAGTCCTCTGTGTTAGAGAAGTAGTTATTTACACACCAAATTCCCCGTGACAACGCCTGAGTAGTGTGGTTTCCAGGTTATTGATGAGAAAATCGAGACCCAAAATGGGTCTTTTAGAATGGAGTACATTTTTCATGGCCTAAGTCTGTCTTAAAAAGTCACCATTGAGGAATACTAATAAATTAGTATGAGAGTAAAAGAAATTTTCTTTTCTATAGTATTGTACATGCTGCTGGTAATCAACACTTTACTAGCAAGTATGTTCTTTTGCCTTAAACTCAGGTTTTAACTGATTAAGAATAAAGACAAGAATGTTCTCTCCAATAATGTATGGATTAAATTTGCCATTTATCATTTTAAAGTAGGTTTTATTTATATACTATTGTGAAAATACTCTTATGTATCCAAAAGGCCAATGCACAATTTTTTTTTCTTTTTCTTCTTTTTTGAGAAAGAGTGTCACTCGCTGCCCAGGCTAGAGTGCAGTGGTGTGATCATGGCTCACTGCAGCCTTGAACTCCTGGGCTCAAGTGATCTAATACCTTTAAAGTTGGGAATAAACTTTATCTTAAGCGTTTTTATTTTAAAGTTGTTATGTTTTTGCATATTCAGTAGAAAAAGTAGAATGTAGTAATTGAAAACCTAATCACAAAACAAATCATTGGACTATGCAACATTATATAAAAAATAAAATTAAACAAGATATGAAATCTTAAGAGATTGGTGGATCGATGCACATGAAACTAGTAACCTCTGTTAAGCACAATTCTCCAGGTAGTTGGAGAAATTAGTTAAATGTGAAGAGAATTTTAATTTTTCACTATTTTGTACATTTCTAAACTGTGTCTTCCACAGCCCTTCTCCCCCAGAGAGCACGATTCAGAATTACCTTTGAAATGTTATAGTCTTAATTATCCTATTCATGGAATGACGAAGCTATTACATGATGTGCTCTACCTTAAAAGTAACAGATATTTTCCCAAGTAACCTATTGCCGATTGTGATGCCAAGAGACATTTCATGGGACCACATGGTCGTTGCTCATCATGATGCCATCCTCAGTGGTTGGGGGATTCACAGTGAATTCTCGTATCCTGTAACTATGCATCATGGATCCGTCATCTGAAAATAAATCAAAATCTTTATTAAACTCAGTTTTCACACTTGTACCACCCATTTAAGATTCTTTCATTGTTACCTCCTGTGTATGGAATGTTTCCTTTTAATTTCTCTTAGAGCAGCTCACTCATCTGTTCTCTAGTTTCAATATTCTGATCAGTGGAAGTTTGCTGTTTTTTGTTAACTTCAGTTAGATCTCCTTTCTGGGCCAAGAATTAAAGCCTTTTTATCTTCAGTCTCTCCTTTTGTTGGCACCGCTTCATCGTCTGTGTCATATGTACAGATCTGTCTTTAGACTGATCTTTACCAAAGTACACTACCGGAATTTGAGGGGTTTTGTTTTTTTTTTTTTTTAACATCCTTTTTATTATGACAGAGCTAGTGTTTATGCATTGTGGGAAATTAGAAACTATAGATGGCAAAATTTTAAAAACTAATTGCCACCACCCAGGGTTTAGCACTGTAGTTTAAGACAATTTTGAATGTGGTCCTAGGGACATAATTTCTGGACGCATTTTTCGTAAAGAGGTCTCAGGTTGGCTTCTTACACCCACACATCTTCAGCTCATTGTCATTGCCCCTATTTTTAATTTCTCATCGCTCAGTGAGCTAAATTTTTCTTCATTGTCTTCATATAAACTTATTTCAGAAATATTCATTAAGAGGAATAAGCAGCATTAGTAAAAATGAAACCTATGACACCAGTTATTTATAGTTCAAGTATTCGGGAAGCCATATTGTAGCATAGCATGTACTGAAAATCACTGTCCTTTGAACAGTAATCCCATACCTATATTTGGTACCTGGCCTTCCCGTATGTGCTTGTGTATTCATTATATCTCCTTTCTTTCTTCAAAGATGCTCAAGTCATTCTCATCTTAAAACTAATGGGTTGAACCTTCCGTGCAGTCTAGTAGCTACTGTGAACTCTAATCTCTATTACAAAGGTTAGCTCTTTGAGTCTCACTTCTACTGAAACTATGTTTTTCCCAAGATTACTGAAAATTTAAGAGAAAATAATGCCCCAGGCATGCATTCAGGACTAGAAAATACTTCCATGTACAGAAAACCAAACACCACGTGTTCTCACTCATACATGGGAATTGAACATTGAGAACACATGGACACAGAGAGGGGAACAACATACACCAGGGTGTGTTGGGGCATGGGGGGTGAGGGGAGGGAACTTAGAGAACTTAAGTGCAGCAAACCATCATGGCACACATATACCTGTGTAACAAACCTACACATTCTGCACATAGATCCCGCTTTTGTTTTTGTTTTTGTTTTTTAAGAAGAAATAAAGGGAAAAAAAAAAAGATTTCAAAACTTTAAAAAAAAAAAAAAAAGAAAGAAAGAAAATACTTCCTTGTAACTGCATCATTTGGTACTTTGGAGTCCATATCCTACTTGAAACTCTAGGATCTGGCCCTCACATTTATATAGTGCTTTGCAGTTTACAAAACTTCTGCTTGTCCATGTGTGTCTTGTAAAGTCATATGAGGCTTGTAAGGCATTATATGCCCATTGTTCAGATAGAGAAATTAACATTCATTGACGTAAATGGTTAAGCCAATTACATAAATATTTATGGCAAAGCTGGGGCTAATCATATGTGTTACAGATAGGACTTTTTTTAGAATTGTTTAGGTATTCTGTTCATCATTTGTCTTTGGGTTTGTGTTTGTGTTAACCATAGACAACCAAGTTCGTGTAATTTGGCTTCTTTTTTTATGTGATTTTTAATATGTGTTAAGGATCTATAACAATGAATTTGCCTCCTAAAGAGGTACATAATGTTTTCATTCCTCAAAAAAGATAATTCTCAGTTTATAAATCTATGTATACTCAGTGCCAGTTGAATTTTGTGATTGTTCTTTTCAATAGAAAAGAAATTGTGACTTAAAGGTGATTTTCTAATTTAATTTAATAAGTGAAATTAGTTTAGAAATTATTTTTATTTTTCTGAGCCTGATTCTCACTCGGTTGTGATAAACAGCACCTCTGTAAAATAAATTCAGTGATAAACCAAGAACTTCTGAAATCAGCCTAACATGAATACCTGTTCTTCTTGTGCTAAGTTTCATAATACTTTATCCTAATACACTATTTTTTTAAGAGATGGAACTTTTATTTTACTTTTGCTTTCACCTCACCTAATTCATAATTTTATTAAAACCTACAATTTTTAATTTCATTTTATAATAAATTTGTAGTTTGGTTTGTAAAGCAGGATTACATTCTCTGATCTTATACTTTCTTTTACTTTTAAAATTACAGTGATGAACTGACTGTTTAAGAATCATTCTCATGATTCATTCGTCTGTTTTGCCTCCTTTTTAAAGCTTCAGCACTGAAGGTCTTTTGACAAACCAATATTTATAACAGTTTGACAGCAGGATGAGGAACAGCGTTTGTCTTTGTAACAGCTTGAAGAAAGACCCTTTCCAGGACCCAGTCATGCAGTTACAATCTTGACCTCTTTCTTATGCTGGGAACATGCATACAGCAGCACCTCCCATGTGTTTTCTTGTCCCATTGACTGTCCATTCACTTCCCATCTGTTTTGCAGTCTTAAAGGAACAGAAGGGGCCCTCTTATAAATCTGTCTTTGCAGGTGATAAATGATGCCTATCTCTTTAAGGGCTGCCTGGGTGGTTTTCCTTTTCTTAGAACATTTCTGCTTTCCTCCTAAGTAAATTCAGGGAAAAATATAATTTTAGAAAGAAGAGAAAAAGAAAAACAAGATGAATTTTTTAAAGCATTTTTAATTGACTAAGAGTATTTTACTGATCTTTTTTAGTCTTCCCAATTAATAATGCCTAAATAATATTTTTTTAAATGTATTATAGACATTTAAATTTTTATCAGGGAGCAAAATGAATGTATTCATTTTGAAATAATGGAACTTTTTTTGAGAAAAAGCAATGTATCATTAATGAGTTAACATATAAAATAACTTTTTAAGTTTTTTGTCATAATTTAAGTGTGGAGCATCTTATGTATTGGATACAAAAGTGAAATATTTCAGAGTAAATCATTGTAATCTTATGGTAAAATCTATTCATTTTTTACATTTAAAAAGATGATCATAAATCCCATAAACATTTATGCTTTTACTTCTGTTGCTGAAAATAAGCATTATAGGAATAGATATTGATATCATTGGGTTTGCTAAGAATTCAGCAGAAATAAAAATAATTTACTTTTTCTCCCATGCAGAAATTATTTATGCAAGGTTTTATGTAACAAATATTGTCCCTCCGTGGCCCTGCAGAATGTTCTTAAATTACTGATTTAAAAACTATTACCAGTATAAAATGACCACTTTTAGAATATTGTGTTGTATTATTTGAATCAGCTGGCTAATAATATATCTTCTACAGACTAGCTTGTTCGCTTATTAATTATCCAAAAGGAATTTGAGGCAACTTACATATATCCTATGCAAAAGATAAAACTACTTAAGTGAAAACTTTGAGTTGAAGGAAAAGGAAAATCCAGGCAAGTGAAATAAAGTAAAATATAAGATAGAATTGGTGCCCCCTCAAAATGCATGCTCAAGGGTTCTACATACAGGCAGACCTCATTTTGTTGCATGTCACTTTATTGCACTTCACAGTTACTGCATTTTTAACAATAGAAGTTTTGTGGCAACCCTGTATTGAACAAGCCTGTTGGCACTATTTTCCCAACAGCATGTGCTTACCTCATGTCGCTGTCACATTTTTATAATTCTTGCAATATTTCGAGTTTTTCCATCATTATTCTATCTGTCATGGTGATCTATCATCAGTGATCTTTGATGTTTGTATTGTAGCTGTTTTGGGTACCACTAACTAACTGTGCCCATATTAGTCAGTGAACTTAATCAGTACATACGTGTATTCTGGCTGTTCCACCAACTAGACATTCCCTGTCTCTCTCCTCCTCTTCAGGGCCTCCCTATTCCCTAGGACACAACAGTATTGAAATTTGGCCAGCTGGTAACCCTGCAATGGCCTCTACATGTTCAACTGAAAGAAAGAGTGCCATATCTCACTTTAAATCAAAAGCTAGAAATGATTAAGCTTAGTAAAGGAGGCTTGTTGAAAGCCAAAACGGGCCATTAGCCAAACTGTGAATGCAAAAGAAAAGTTATTGAAGGAAATTAAAAGTGTTATTCCAGTGAACACACAAATGATAGAGCAGAACAGCCTTTTTGCAGAAAGTTTTACTGGTCTGGATAGAAGATCAAACCAGCCATAACATTCCCGTAAGCTAAAACCTAATCCAGAACAGGTCCCTAACTCTGTTCGATTCTCTGAAAGCTGAGAGAGGTGGGAAGCTGCAGAATCAAATCTGAAGCCAGCAAAGGTTGATTCGTAAGGTTTAAGAGGAAAAAAGCCATTTCTGCAACATAAAAGTACAAGGTGCTGAGGTAGCAGCTGCAGCAAGTTATCAAGAAGATCTAACTGAAATAATTGATGAAGGTGGTTATGCTAAACAGCAGATTCTTGATGCAGATGAAATAGCCGTCTACTGGAAGAAGATGCCATCTAGTAGTTTAATAGCTAGAGAGAAGTCAGTGCCAGGCTTCAAGGCTTCAAAGGAGAGACTGTGCCTCCCATTGGGTGCTAATGCAGCAGGTGACTTTAAGTTGAAGCCAACCCAAAGAATTTACCATTCTGAAAATCCTAGGGCCCTTAAGGATTATGCTAAGTCTACCCTGCTTGTTTTCTAAAAGTGGAACAAAAAGCCTGGATGACAGCACATCTGTTTACAGCATGGTTTACTGAATATTATAACTCTTGAGACCTGCTCAGAAAAGTTTTCTTTCAAAATATTACTGCTCATTGACAATGCATCTGGTCAAGCAAGGGTTCTAAGGGAGATGTACAAGGAGATTAATGTTTTTGTGCCTGCTAGCACAACATCCATTCTGCAGCCCATGGATCAAGGAACACTTTCAACCTTGAAGTCTTATTATTTTAAAAATACATTTCTTAAGGCCCTAGCTGCCATAGATAGTGATACCTCTGATGGATTTAGGAAAAAAAAAGGAAAAGCTTCTGGAAAGGACTCACCATTTTAGATGCTGTTAAGACCATTCAGGATTCATGGCTGGAGGTCAAAATGTCACCATTAACAGTTTGGAAGAAGTTGATTCCAACCCTCATGGATGACTTTGAAGAGTTTGAGACTTAAGAGGAGAAAGTAACTGCAGATATGGTAGAGACAGCAATAGAACTAGAATTAGTTCTCTTGTAATATGATAAAACTTGAACAGATGAAAAGTTGCTTTTTATGGACAAGCAAAGAAAGTGTTTTCTTCTTTCTTTCTTTTTTTTTTTTTTTTTTTGGCAGTCTCAGTTTGAAGAAAGTGTTTTTTGAGATGGAATCTGTTCCTGGTGAAGATGCTGTGAACATTGTTGAAATGGCAGTAAAGGATTTAGAATATTACATAAACTTACTAGATAAAGCAGCTGCAGGGTTTGAGAAGATTATCTCCCAATTTTTAAAGAAGAAAAATTTGGGTAAAATTTATCCAAAATTACCTATTGTGGGTAAAATGCTATCAGACAGTATCACATGCTACTGTGAAATCTTTCATGAAAGGAAGAATCAGTCAGTGCAGCAAACTACAATTGTTATCTTATTTTAAGAAATTGCCATAGCCACCCTAACCTGCAATAACCACCACCCTGATCAGTCATCAGGGTCAGACCCTCCACCAGCAAAAAGATTCTGACTCACTGAAAGCTCAGATGATCCTTAGCATTTGTTAGCAATAAAGTATTTTTAAATAAGGTACGTACATTGTCTTTTTAGACATAATGCTATTACACACTTAATATATTACAGTATGCTGTAAACGTAACTTAAATGCACTGGAAAACCAAAACACCTTATGCGACTCTCTTTATTGTGATACACGCTTTAGTGTGGTAGTCTAGAACCAAACTTGCGTATCTCTGAAGTATGCCAGTACTCTGCTAGAGGGAAGATGCAAATGTAGCCCTCAGTTTCCTGGTGGCTGGCAGATACAAAATGGAAAGCAGAGGTCATTACATCATTCGTGGTGGCCATCAGACAGCAACACAGCAGTTGCTTAGGAGAAGCATAGGTCTTCTTGGTACACACAGCTGAGAGAAATTTCCCTTAAAGTGGACCCTGAGTTAGATGATATAATAATGAATCTAATGGCTACGTATAATCAGCAATATCCTGGGGCCCTTTATTGTAATGTTTCTCACGCAGGCTAACATACGCAGTTCTAGGGAAAAAATGATGCTGTCCAAACATATAGCTATTTGGTTTGGCTTATCTAAGGATAAAATACCTAGTATCCAGAGAAATAGATGAACTTACATCCTCCATACAGTCTCCCATAAATATTATTTGTTTTTGCAGCTGATCCTTTAATAAGTATCAGGTAGCCAGAAGTTCAAGATTTTACACTTACTGACATTGACAAGCACCTGGAATGGTACTACCTTTTTTTTTTTTTTTTTTTTTGAGACATCTCACTCTGTCACCCAGGCTGGAGTGCAGTGGTGTGATCTTGGCTCACTGTAACCTCCACCTCCTGGATTCAGGTGATTTTCCTGCCTCAGCCTCCCAAGTAGCTGGGATTACAGGCGCCCACCATCACGCCCAGCTAATTTTTGTATTTTTAGTAGAGATGGGGTTTCGCCATGTTGGCCAGGCTGGTCTCGAACTCCTGAGCTCATGTGATCTGCCCGCCTCGGCCTTCCAAAGTGCTGGGATTACAGGCGTGAGCCACTGTGCCCAGCCAAGTACTACTTTTTTTATTAGTTAAGTCGGAGCCATAATCATTATAACTGAGCTGAAATTAGGATTGCCATCCACTTAAGAAAGTTGAGTGGTCTAACAAGGATAAAAGCCTAAGTATAAGGCTAATTCATGTTCATACTGAAACCTTTTGGGGAATAGGCCTAAAATACATAGAAAATATTTGAAGAGGTTTTAATCGTACTAGCCAAAGGGAGCCTGGTAGAAATGCTTGTGTTATAAGAGTTTATTTTTTAAAAAGCTGAATTTATCTGACCAGGCACGGTGGCTCACGCCTGTAATCCCAGCACTTTGGGAGGCCGAGGCGGGTGGATCATGAGGTCAAGAGTTTAAGACCAGCCTGGCCAATATGGTGAAACCCCGTCACTACTAAAAATACAAAAAAATTAGCCAGGCGTGGTGACACGTGCTTGTAGTCCCAGCTACTCAGGAGGCTGAGGCAGAAGGATTGTTTGTACCCGGGAGGCAGAGGTTGCAGTGAGCCGAGATCATGCCACTGCACTCCAGCCTGGGCAACAGAGCGAGACTCCATCTCAAAAAAAAAAAAAAAAAAGCTGAATTTATCAACAAATTGCTATGGAGCTTTTCATATATTCAGCATGCTGTAATATACCTCACAGACTTTCCAAAGGCTACTTTCTTTCTAAATTATACTTTATGGGGGTCACAAAATAGCAAATCTTTAATAATCACCTTTAATGATTAAGTATTGTTTAAGTCAGACTACTCAACTATGAATGCATAAATATTCATGGACATCTATTACATAGCAAGCAGTGCTATGCTGGGCCGAGTGATTTTAAATAACAGACTTTTTGGTAAGTAGAGAATTTATACAAGCAGTCCTTGCTGTTCTCCACATTAATGCTTAGAAAAAATACGTTATAAAAATGATCTTTCCAAAATGAATTATGAAGCCCCGTGAGAATGATATGGCAATTTGTGGTTACATATTTTACTAGAGGGTTAATATCAAATAAATAAAAAGATACTAAGGAATAAACAAAAAGAATTTTAAAGATGCAGTTATATAATGAATTAGAACAATACATTTTAATCATAAGTTTTAAATTAGTGTGGACTTTGAATTCTCGTGGACAAATTGCTTCATTTTATAGATAAAGCTAGGACTGTGGCTTACCCAGTTATAAAGTTAATGGCAAATACCACATTGTCATATATTTTAAATGATACACTCTGCTTTATAAAAATCATATAAAATAACTGCCCCATAGATTATTAAAGATGTTAGACTAGGGAGCCTTAAAATTTTTTTTCATCGAATGTTTCTTTCATTATTAATTCCATGAAGTCCATGTTACAGAAGATTTTGTCTACAACAGTGCAGTTAACATTCTTCGCATTAGAAATACAACCACCAGCTAGAGTTCCTAATCAGTATAAGGAAGTAGTTGTTAGGAGAGGGGATGTGCTTCTAGTCCAAATGAAGATTTCCATTTTGAGTTTTTGAAGTAATGGAACTCACCCAGCCTTTACAGGCCCCAGAAATCTGGGAACCTCAGCTTTCAAAGTACTGTACCAGTCCTTAACGGTTTTCCTGGACATGTGAATGATGCCTCCTTCTGTAACATGCGGGAGTATTCAGTTTGTCTTCATTGAGTGTTTAAAAATAATCATGCTTATTTTAAGGAAAAAATCTACAGAACTAAGATTCAGAAGTGCTAGATTTAGTCATATACCTTTGTCTATCTCTTTGGTTCAACCTTTCATCAACTGTAAAACATGCACATTTTTTCTTGTGCTAAATCTAAGAATTTAACTGTAGTTTTGAGAATCTTGAGTGTAGTCTCTTGTTCACCTTTTTTTCCTTTTCTTGTTTCCCCCACACCCTAGATTCACTTAAATACTGAACTTCTAAAGGGCAAGTTAATAGTGTAGTTGTTGAATAAAAAGCAAACCTTTTCATGAACAATATATATTACATAATAAAAAGTGTTCCTTTACTTTTCAGTACTATAGTGAATAGCTTTTTACAGTAGAATCTCACTTAGAGGGTGTCTTAAAGCTTAACACAAAGTGCTTATGCAGCATGTTATAAAACAGTTCTATTAAGGTACATTTGGATCTTTGGGTGTGTGGTTTGCTTAAAGTACACTGCATTAGTAAGTTGGCAGCTTGCTTTCTTTAAAAACATCAAAAGTTTTAAAAGGTTTATTTCAGGGCATGTGTTAGTGTTTTGTGTGTGGTTCTTTGTTCCTGTTCTAAACTGTTATTAACCACTGAAGTGAACCTTCTCCCGGGTTTGGCCTTTTGGTATTCACAGTGTATTCAAAACCTAATTACAGATTAGTCTATATTTGAGACTTTAGAGCAAGTATCAGAAGACCCAAAAAGAAAATGAGAGTAGCAGTATCATTTCATGTTGAGATAAAGAGACCCAAAACATGAATGGGCGTCAAGTCATCTGAAGAGAAGAAAAAAGAGAAGGAACTTCATTCACTGAGATGGTTTATGAGTTGGGGATTATGGGAATATTCATGACTCAATCAAGAAGCACAGTGAATTGATGTTTGAAATAGCTCATCTTTTAAGTAAACATTGGATAAATGCAAAGTAGACTCAGTATTCACTACACGTAGAAATAGCTATTTCGGTATAACAGAAATAGCAGTTTGTTAATTCCTTCCTGAGTTGGTTTAATTTACCAAGTAAATCACAAATTTTATTCTTTATTTGTGAATATTTAATTCAAATATTTAATGGAAATATGAGTTTGCTTTATAATTACTCATGCTGATCCATACACCTATTTCTGAGAGAAAGCAATTTCTAATGGTGAAATAGTTACAATAATATTTTTGAAATTTGAACGCACTGTGATATTGAAGCATTAATTTGAAGGATCGGAAAGTAGGAAGTTTTTGTTGGCAACATTCAACTTCATTGTTTATGGATAACTTGGCTTTCTGTGCAGCCAGATGGCACAGTTAGTGTACAGACATTCTTGGAAACTTATGTCAAAATTTAAAATGAATGAATTTATGAGAAATAATTCTGCTTATTATTTGTAATAGAGCTTTCTTGGAAAGCAAGAAATCAGAATGTAGTTTCTAAAGCTTCAAGTGAGTATGTATACATAGTCAGCATCTTTCAGCCTTGATAATAAGATGCAACCATTCAGGTGAAGGGATTTTTTTCCCACTTGTGTCGTTGGACCTGGGTATCCTGTTCTATGTTGCTTGTCTGGTTCAGGTGGGAGCCACCAGCTTTCCTTGACCTTCATTATCTACGTGTGTCTTGCCTCCCATTCCCAGGCTTGCTGTAGCTCTTCTGATCTTCCTCCCGCTCGATCACTAGTGTATATTCATGAAGCCAGCTACGTTCGTTTTTCCCTTTGAAAACTACAGCCCTTATGTTCTGTGCCCGATTTTGGGCAACTTCATTTATCATTGATTGAGCATATGCAGTGATCGGGCCTTGTTCTGGACATGGAAGGCGCTGAGCAGTTGTGATCCCATCTTGTATTGTTCTCCAAGGGCTTCTCCAAATGTGTATGGATTTAGTCTCCTCAAGAGGGCACAATTTTCGTCAGAATATGATAGCATATTATGTACTGTTTGGTCATCCTTAGGCATAGACTACTTAGGAGGTGTCAGGAACTATTTTGTTCCCTGATTTTTATTGAAATGCCTGTTGTTGTTGTTTTTTTTGAGACGGAGTCTCGCTGTGTCACCAGGCTGGAGTGCAGTGGTGCGATCTCGGCTCACTGCAACCTACGCCTCCGGGGTTCAAGTGATTCTCCCTGAAATATGTCTTATTTTAAGTCAAAGGTAATACTTAAAGACCAAATAGACTTAAAATAACAGCATTTGCTTTGTCGCTATGAGCTTTGCTTTGTTATTATGAGTTAACATATGGTAATAGACTGGGTATAGTAGCTCACACCCTGTAATTCCAGCAGTTTGTGAAGCCGAGTGGGGAGGATTGCTTGAGGCCCAGACTTCGAGACCAGCCTGGGCAACATAGTGAGACCCCCATCTTGACAAAAAAAAATTAGAAAATTAGCCAGGTGTGGTGCTACATGCCTGTGGTCTCAACTACTTGGGAGACTGAGACAGGAGAATCACTTGAGCCTAGGAGGTCAAGGCTGTAGTGAGCTGTGTTTGCATCACTCCTGGGTGACAGTGCAAGACTCTGTGTCAAACGAACATGGTAGCAGATGTAGTGTGTGTTTCTTAATCAGAGAAGTGTAGACAAGGCTAACTCTCCAGGCTTTAATGTCCTCATATTTAGTAATGATACCTGCAAGGTTGTATGAGAACCAAATGAAATGCAAAATTTGGAAATACATAGTAGATACATCATAGCCTTAGAATGAGAGAGTAAGCCGGGAATGCTTCTCAAAAGTAGGATATCATGTGTGTCCTCATATCCAAGTGCATTGTGAAAGTGAAAGAACAAAGAAAAAAATGTTTTTCAGTTAATGTTTAAAGGATACATTGATCATAATTGCTCTTTTAACACTCACCTCCAGTCTCTCCCCCCCTCCCCCCGCCCCCCGTTCACACCTCCTGCCCCCGGTACTGCCTGGTAACTTAGTTAAGTGTCCTTTGTCATTCCTGAGGTTTCAAGGCATGGTAGTACTGTGTCCTGATATTCTAATCGTAAATATTTAAGGGAAATTTGGCATTTTTTCATTTTGTGGTTTTCATATTAAAGTACATTAAATAGTCTTTTTGCTTTCATTTAGGAAAAAAAACTGCTTACCTGTTAATTTTAGAAAAATCTGATTTTCATTTAGACCTTACAGAGTGAGACACTCGCATCAGAGTGGCTCTGGATATCTTTCGATCCAATTGGATCTTGCTCTGAATAGTCTCTTGTAGAGGGTAAGGCTGCTGTGCCACCTCCCTGCAGTAGTCCATCCAGCTTAGGATGGGGGTCACCAGTGGGGCAAAAGGATGGGTAGACCTGGCCGTGCACTGCCCTGTTGTTCTCAAATCATGTATCAAATGGAGTTGGACTTCTCTTCATACAGTACAGCATTCCCAAGTAGAAATATTTCTCAGTGAAATGTGGAGAGAAGCACCTGTTTGAGATTCCCATGTGTTGTGTGATTTAAGTTAGATGATTTTTTTTTAAAAAGACCACATTCATTTCCAGAATTCTAGGTAACAATTTAGAAAATGTCTTTCTCCTAACCCCCCCACTTTTTAAAAATCCTTCAACTGATGAACTGATATGAAACTTTCTTACATTCACTGAAAAAAAAAAAAATAGGTTAAGCTGTTTCTAAGCAACTAAATGAATTAATTTTAAAACTAAGAATGTGGCCTTATTTTGGGAAAGCAAGAAAGTTTACTGGTTTGTCTGCTGTTTAACAAATGGAGGTGAGCCCACCAGAAAATTGAGACTCAACTTCTAAGAGATGGGTTAGGAATTTTTTTAAGTTTTTCTAGTTTAATTTTATATATAAGGAGTTAATGCTGCCTTCATAATAGCTATTATCATATCTTCTCAATACATAGTTTGAGTAAAACCATTGGACTTTCCCTTCCCCTCCCCCCACAGGTTTTATATCAGCCTGAATCGAATACCTAGAATGAGCAGTGCTGCAGCCAGGCGTAGTGGCACTCACCTGTAGTCTCAGCTACGCAGGAGGCCGAGACAGCAGGATCCATTGAGCCCAGGAGGCTGAGTCTAGCCTGGGCAACATAGCAAGACCTACCAGTTTTAAATTACTGGAAAAATAATATGGAAAGAATAAATTACTGGTAAAAGAATATGAAAATGTTACATTCTTTATATCCAACCATGGTAGGCTTTTCTGAGTTCCTGCAGTGCTAATAAGAATTCATTAAAAGACAATTCTTCATTTTCTTGGGTACTCATCACTAATGCTGCCTCGCTGGTAAAAAGGAATACTTATATCTTCAATTGCAGATTGTTTACTTTTAAATATAAAAGATATAAATGTCAAATATTAAATGCATTTTACATGGTTTTCCTGCATAAAGTAGAATGCTTGCCAGTTTTGCCTCTAGGTCACTCACTTTGAACCAGCCAACCCACCTTAATTGATACTTTCCACTAATATGTTAAATTACATTAAAAGGACAAAAATATTTATCATGCTTACTATAACCTACATTTTAAAATAGAAGCCAGGCACAGTGGCTCACACCTGTAATCCCAGGACTTTGGGAGGCTGAGGCAGGAGGATCACTTGAGCCCAGGAGTTCAGGACCAGCCTGAGCAACAAAGTGAGACCCTGTCTCTACAAAAAAATTACAAATAAAAACCTAGCCAGGCGTGGTGACACCTGCCTGTAGTCTTAGCTACAGGCGAGGCCAAGGCGGGAGAATCACTTGAGCCCAGGAGGTTGAGGCTGCAGTAAGCCCTGTTAGCGCCACTGCACTCCAACCTGGGCGACAGAGTAGGACCCCCATCTCAAAATATAAAATAAAATAGGAGGTGTATGACTAAGTTAGCAATGAAGTAGTATAGATCATGACTTTTCCACTTTTAATAGGGGATTTGGCATGTACTGTGAACAGTTGACTTGTGGAGGAAATCTACATTTCAGAGAGAGATAAACTTTTCTTATTTATAGCTGGCAAAGTACTTTTTTGTATGTGTTTTTACAGAATCATTGCACTTCTCGTATTTATTGCAAGCGTCTCCCACAGTTTCCCTTGTCTTTTAATTTAGGACATATAAATAAAAGTATACATTTCAATGTGGCCATATTGATGGATCTTTTCCTTTGTAACTCATTACTTTATACTTAAGTCATTTCCCAGTCTAAGGCCACCTCTGCTTTCTTTTAATTTTTTAAAATGGTGTCATTGTTGTATATTTTCCTGTGACCCAGACATTTCTAACTGTGGGTTCTTGATTGGGCTCCAGAGAATCTGAGAATTCCTTAAAATTCTCTACATAATTGTACATGTACTTAATACATGCTGTTTTCCATGTTAAGAGTTCACAGTTTTTAGATCCTCAAAGGGGTCAGTCTGTCTCTCCTCCCACTTCCAAAATATGTCTGAGACCTACTGCTATAATCCATCTGGACTTTATTTGGATAAAACGTGGTATGTTGAGAC
The DNA here is from genome assembly GCF_049350105.2 of Macaca mulatta. Lineage (NCBI taxonomy): Eukaryota > Metazoa > Chordata > Mammalia > Primates > Cercopithecidae > Macaca > Macaca mulatta. Next base: position 5,072,419 of record NC_133407.1, on the reverse strand, counting down.
TCATTTTTCCTTTTTTCCCCAAATAGTTAAGTATACCAACCATTTAGTAAATAATTACTTTGAAAAATAAATGTTTTTCTTTAATTTATTTTTATCCCCACAGAGAAAGTTAGAGAAATTCAAGAAAAACTTGATGCTTTCATTGAAGCTCTTCATCAGGAGAAATAAATTATATTAAGTGAGTAAAAATTCTATAACTGTATTGGTGATGACTAAATACAAAATTATACTTTTCTTAATAGTTTATCCTTCTGCTTCACTTACATCCTGGTTGTTACTTATGCTGTAATTTCAGTGGCATCAATCTCTGAAACTAGCTTCCGAAATTCATTTGTGTAATGTTCCTTTGAATAACTTGATTGCCTTCTGGCTGAACTAAAAATATCCTCTAGAACTCATTTTGAATAGAACAAAGGTGAACAGAGAGCTAAGATACTGTATAATATGCAGGTGACTCATTTTCTAGGTGTAAAGAATTGAGCTGTAGTTGACATTACTTTATTCCTCATTGCTTATAGTCTGTCAATAATCATGTGTATGTTAAATATTTAACTTACAAAGTTTTCTGTTTGACTTAAAATTGTAATAATTGTTCTTAATCTTTATCTCTTTTGTTTAAAAACATTTAGATAAGTGTTTTTCCTACTTAATTTATATAGCCTTAGAATTTAGTACTCCTCTCAATGAATTTACTTTCTTGTCTGATTCTGTTTTCTGGCATTAGAGGCATGTTCCTAATAAAATGCATATTTAAGGACTTTTCCTTAGTAGCATAATCAATTAATTGTTGCTGAAAAATGGTAAACAGTAAGTCACTTGCATGAGGTGAGCCCTCGCTCTGTCACCCAGGCTGGAGTACAGTGGTGCAATCGCAGTTCACTGCAGCCTCAACCTCCTGGGCTCAAGCAATCCTCCCACATCAGCCTCTCAAGACACTGGGGCCACAGGCTCATGCCACCATGCCCAGCTAATTTCTGTAATTTTTTGTAGAGATGGGGTTTCTCCCTGCTGTCCAGGCTGGCATTTGCTTTTATAAAAGGAGTTGAGAAAAGAAAAATGCTGTAGTTAAGTCATTATCACTTCATATATTTTGTCACTTTTGTCTGTGAGCCTTACCCTACAGACAGCCTGCAGCAGGCTCAGAGCTGGAAGGAGTAGAAATGTGCAAGCTTCCCTCCCTAGCTACACTCGGTTCAGGTCAGTTCAGAAACGGCTCTTAAACCAAACAACCTACTTTACTGTCAGGAAAATGTATTTGAGAAAGCAGGTGGAAAGGGAAGCACAACTCACATGGTACATCATTGGGAACAGTACGCCAGCAATGAAGGAGAGAAACAAAGCGTAGAAAACTTGAAAATAAAGCTTTGTTACATTGTTTCATTTGTTTCTTTAGTAAGTTAAGACAGGCCAGTGCGGTGGCTCACTCCCAGCACTTAGGGAGACCAAGGTGGGTGGATCACTTGAGGTCAGGAGTTGGAGACCAGCCTGACCAACATGGTGAAACGCCATCTCTACTAAATATGCAAAAATTGCTGGGGCGTGCTGGCACATGCCTGTAATTCCAGCTACTCCGGAGCCTGAGCTAGGAGAACCACTTGAACCTGGAAGCAGTGGTTGCAGTAAGCAGAAATCGCACCACTGCACTCCAGCCTGGGCGACAGAGCGAGACTATGTCTCAAAAAAAAGTTAAGACAGATATGTGGAAATATACATAATCATCTTTAACACAAGGCAAACATAATTTTTGTGTTTTATAAGTGTCCATGTTCATAAATCCTTTCTACATCTTCTGTGTATGAATATTTTATTTTAAAACCATTAAGTGTTATAGTATCACCCTAGTCATGATAGTTACCATGAATACTTACTATTAGAAGTAAACATCTTTAGTACCTTGATCTCCAGCACCAGAGCTTACATGATAGTTTTGTTTACCAATCTGTATGTGCTTTGCAGGGAAAAACTGATGAAAGCCCCGGAAGCCCCATTAAAAATATAAGCTGTATTTCTGTTTTTTTAACAAAATGAGGAAGCTGAAAGCCAGCCAGTGTTTTACATAATGGTGTCTCTCCACTCAGCTGATCAGTGTGACATCCAGAATTGCTGTTGCTGCTACCTGTCTAGTCTCTAAGACCCTTTTCAACCCTCGTGACTTAAGACTCTGAACTTTTACAAAGTATCTTGTGAACTGGACAGATGATCTGTTTTGTACTCTGCAGATGCATTTAAAAGAGTAAATCTGGCAGAATGGTAACCTTGCTTCATTCTGACTGTTTTATAAAAGTTACCAAGGACCCTAAGGAATACTCTCTCCAGTGTAGTTTTAACACATAGGATTCCTAGTTAATTGTTACTCTGATATTTGCTGAAGATGTTTATATGCTATACAGCCATACACAGATTCTCCTCCAATTAATTTTAGTATATGCTTTTAACTTTTTCTACAAGAAATGAATTCCAGTATATTTTTATTTATGTTTGATAAGAAAATTATGCCAATACTGTTATGGTAGGTGATAGACTATGTAAGTTTAGAAAAACTAGCAAACGTAAGCAGGTAGGCGTCAACGTTGTTATGATCATGCGGTCATAAACTTTGTTTAGAAATTTTGCATTTGTCTCCCCTGACCTCAGTTTGTTAAATGGGTTTATTTTTACAGATTCATACTCATCATCAGCTCTGCATATATCTGAAGAACAAAAACATCAACATCTTTTGTCCAGCCTCTTTTTCTTCTGCTGTTCCACCTTTCTAAACATACAATAAAGTCATGGGATAAAACAATTGATGTGTGGTACGGGCGTTTTCACCGTCAGCTGCCTTTCGAATGGAAGAACAGTGGTAATGGATTAACATCGTACTTTGCTGTACTAAAGTGACAAATGGGAATAATAGACTTGGTGTGGCCATTAGGTTCAGTCCTTGAAGATAAGAAACTTGCTCTCTGTTGGTTGTCTTATCTGTGGTGGCACTAGTTTACCGCGTTAACTGAGGTTACTCAGTGTCAATTTCTTCTCCAGAAATACAATGCTAGGTGTTTTGAAATAAAACTTATATAGCAATTTTTTTAAAGTTATCAATTGTATATAAAATCACGATAGCCTGCTAAATCATTGTGTGTGTCTATAGTATTCTATTCCCAGAAACTATCTGACCATGATAATTCAGTTTATATTCACCACATGAAAGAAAAGTAACAGAAGAACCCCTAAAACAGGTTAATTTGGATTGTAACAATTCAGTGTACATTCAGTGAAAGAAATTTCAACCCTTCATAGCCAGCGAAGAAATTTGCCTTGGAAGCTAAGTCAGTACCAGCTTTTACCTATTTGATTCAGTTGCTGTTTTCTCACTCTCTGTATCCATTTGAAATTGATTTATTTTAGATGTTGTATACTTACGTTAGGCTTTCTGGTAATAGTGGTTTTTTTCCTGTTGACAGAGCCACTGGATTATGACACAGGATGAGGAAGATTAAGGATAATCAATTGACTAATTTCATTTAGAATATTATCAAACATTTCAACTAGACATCAGAAAAAGGCTTTCTTTCATAAGACTATTTTAAATAGAAATTATTTCAATAATTAAAGTAATGTTGACCATCCCCCTCTTAGCTGAATAAAGAAAAATTTAGTTTAATTTATTGCAATTTAATTACAGTACTATCTTCACAACATTTTCATGTGTTTTAAATAAATATTTTTTAATTGGCTAAAGGACATTCAAGCAAAGAAATGCTTTTTTACTTACAATGTCTATCTCATTTGCTGCCTTTTCACTAAGGCTTCACTTTGTTAATAAAAATGTCCATTGTGTGATGTTTTTTCTTTTACAGTTCACTAAATCTTATTTTCTTGGAATTGCTTTTTGGTAACAGCTCCATTGCTGCTCCCCATCTTATTGTTTTCCATCATGCATGCTTCGCTGTGATCCCTCAAGATGTAACACTTGGTACACACGGTTGAGGATATGGAAAAACCCTTCCGAAAGCGGGAATTCAGTATATGTTTGTTTTATTCTGTTTGATGAGGAAAGTAGGTCCAGTTTGAAGCAGCACAGATGTGCTGGTAGATGCATAGTCAGGAACTTTTTTTCTTTCTTTTAGGTCTAGGGACAGGAGTGAATAGAAGGGGAGGAGAACTCTGTTATGTTGAATACACAGATTAGGAGATCACCTTACTGGATACACCCCTCTAACCAGTGCTTACAGGTTAATGCATGTTAATGAATATTTTTGCAGTTGTAAAGCATAACAATTACAACTACACATCTATTTCTAAAGAATAAAACAGGCCCATATTTATTTACTTCTGTCAACTATAGAGAGAAAGAAGTACCCTCGGCTGTATTTCCACAGATTTCTCCCAAGGAAAAGGCTAATATTAGTCACTACTGTTATCACATCCCTTTGTGTAAGTTTTAAAAAGAGGTGGAGGGAGAGCTTCGTTTCTTTGAGGAGATCAGTATTGTAACGTATATGAATAGATGATAACAATTAATATTACTGAAAGTCCCACGTGAGAGTCCTGACGTCCTCTCCATGCCGCACGGTAATTTGGCTTCTTTCATGGGTTTTTTTCTTCTTTTTAGCTGATCTCATCCTAAGCATGCTTTATTTTTCCTTGAAAGCTAGGTATTTATCAAGTGCAGACGTTATTGAAAGAAAGTAAAATTCAGTCTCCAGAGTAAACCCTGTGTCTTGTGTCGGTAGTTCAAAAGTTCGAAATGACTCAAATTTCAGCAAAAAGATACTAAATAGACAGAAGTTGAATTCGAACTAGCCACAGAATCATTTGTTTTTATGTCAGAATTTGCAAAGAGTGGAGTGGACAAAGCTCTGTATGGAAAATTGAACAACCGTAAATAGATGATATCCAAAATTAATTCGGCTAGGACTTCAGTTTTAAAAATCGGCGTACCTAGGCAGCGCACAGTAGGAAATAAGTGGTCCTTGCAGCTTCCCCGTTTGACCCACTGTGCTGTAGTTGCATGTGGAACAATCAGCCTTTCTAGTAGGTTACTGTATTGCCCTCTCATTGTATTCCCATTTTCCACAGTTTTTTTCCAGCAGACTTCTTTCTGCAAATTATTCAGCCTCCAAATGCAAATGAACGGTATAAAAATAAGTAGGGAACATGGCAGAGTGGTGCTTCCCAGCCTCACCATGTTGGAATTTGATGTGGGATAAGAGAGTATAGATTTAAAAGATAAAATCTTTAGTTAATAATTTTGTGTTTATTTATTCTAGATGTATGTATCTGAGGAAAGAAATATGGTATTTTTGCTTTCCAATAAAGGGGATCAAAGTAATGGTTTTTATCTCAGTTCTCTAAGCTGGTATATGTTGTAGCTCTAGCAGTATGGAAATGTGCTTTAAAATACGCTTACCTTTTGAATGATCATGGCTATATGTTGTTTAAATATTTAAAACTTACCTTGTTTTCACTTGTGCACTGTGAATGAACTTTGTATTATTTTTTTAAAACCTTCACATTACATGTAGATATTATTGCAACTTATATTTTGCCTGTGCTTGATCAAAGGTCATTTGTGTAGATGAGTAATTAAAAAATATTTAAATCACATTATAATTCTATTATTGGAGAGCATCTTTTAAATTTTTTTCTGTTTTAATGAGGGAAAGAGAAACCTGTGTACCTAGGGTCATTATTTGACCCCACAGTATAACCAGATTCATGGTCTAACAAGCTCTTAATGTGGCTTTTCTCTGAATGCTTAAATTTCACATGCCTTGCATTTCACAGTTGTACTCCATGGTCAACGGGTCCTTTTTTCACATCGTGGTACTGGTCAAAACATTTGTTATTTTCCTTGGTAAGATATATAAAAAAGGTTTTATAATTTCACTTTGCTGCCAAGGCTGTCATTTTCAATAATGCTGCTAACATGTTCCTATGAGGCTGACTAAAAAGTTATAACTAAGCCTTAAAACTGGAAGAGACTTTAATTTCATCTACCATCTGATTATAAACTCCTGTTACTCACTTTGTTATTCCTCCAGAACTTTGCTCATAAATGATACCTACTAACTGTTTGTTGATCATTGGATATGTCAAGTTAGGCAGAGTATAGGTGTGCCGCCTTAATTCCTTCAGAAGATGCATGGGCAAGAACATTTTCAATCATGTCAGCATTGGTTTTCTGTATCAGTGCTAACAGACTCGTCCTAGTGGGAGGCCCCAGACTTTTATTTTAAACTAGGTTTTCACCCTTTGTGTAATTCAAGTTCAGAATCTTCATGTATCAAAAAGTTTGAAGAATTTAGTTACCAAAGATTTAATGAGCAATGTATGTTTCTTTAGCATGTCTGATTGAAGAATTAATATATTTATCAAATTGAGATAGCTACCATGTGCCTATAGATAATACAGAGGTATTTAATTACAAAGTACGTCTTAAAATAACCACATCCCCGATTCGTGATAACTAAAACAATCATATCCTGCACATACTGGACCCAGTTAATAAGTGTAGAAAACTTAAGGGTTCAAACAAGTACTACAAAAATTGTTGAAGGTTCAAAACCAGGGGACAGGAAGGCTTAAATGTGGGTGATCTGTAGCTGGAAGAAGACAACTTCTAAAACTAAGGGTAGGAAAAACCTGTATCATAAGGCATTCGTTTAAATTTATATCCTAAAATGACAGAATTTGGCTTGAAAATTGAGAGTATGTATGTGATTCCTCTCCAAGACTTATCGTGAGTTACGTACACATTCCGTAGAAGTAGTATTAACGTGTATTTGTGGTCAAGTTACTGACAAAGAGGTAAATACTACTTTTAAATGCTTTTAAATGAAAATCGTTTTCTTGATTTGTTTGTTTGTTTGTTTAAGACAGAGTCTGGCTCTGTCGCCCAGGCTGGAGTGCAGTGGTGTGATCTCGGCTCACTGCAAGCTCTGCCTCCTGGGTTCAGGCCATTCTCCTGCCTCAGCCTCGGGAGTAACTGGGACTACAGGCACCCACCACCATGCCTAGCTAATTTTTTGTATTTTTAGTAGAGGCAGCGTTTCCCCGTGTTAGCCAGGGTGGTCTCGATCTCCTGACCTCGTGATCCACCCGCCTCGGCCTCCCAAAGTGCTAGGATTACAGGCGTGATTGTTACTCTGTGATAAAAAAATTCTTGTTCCTGCTGTTAGTACTTTTAATTCATTAACCCAGGTGTCAACTGTTCCTATCGAAATATTTGGGAAATCGAAGATCTGTTTTTGAAAAAACTAGGCCAGAGGCACTCCTGAAGATCTAGTCACAGTGCAGTGATATTGCCAGCAGCCGCCCACAGAGATATGTCTTATGGCTGTATTAAGAATATAAGCTACACTCTTTAATGTTCAGAACAGAATATTCATTCTGCTGCTTTTGTAGTTACTAAATCACAGAGCAACAATATGGAAATTAGAATTTTATCCATTTGTCAGAAAATATGCTCATGGTTTATGTGACCTAATACTTTCCAAAAGCTCTTGAGACCTCTCATATTTGTAAGAGAATATGTAGGGAATAGGTTAACCCCATTTTTTTGCTTTGGTAAACTTCATCTGAGATTAGGCCAAATCATCTGAAAGCAATACTGCCTGGGCTGCTACTTGCCTTCCTCTTTGATACTACGTCCTTGGCTTTCACAGGCAAAACCATATGACACATCTGTTTGAAGAAAATACACAGTCTCTTTTGCAGAAGTCTCACCTAATTACATGTATTGATTATCACTGAAATTCATTAAGGATTACTAGATAGTACCAGCGGTTACCCCTCCAGACACATGGATGTGCTGCTGGCCTTGTGGCAATGAGAACTCAAGACCTTACCATTGTCTTTGCTTCAGCTGCCAGGAAATGCTGAAATTATTTCCCTCTCAACCAAAGGAATGAACCTAACCATTTTTCTGCTCCCTTAGTTTGTGTTCTATTTTTGTTACTAATCTCTCTTTCCATACATCTTAACAGAGAAACAGCCCTGCGTCACTAACAAAATACAATGCTTAGTTATTTCTCCTTTAAGAAATATATTTGTCTAGAGGGTTTAAGTCAGGAATTCCCACATTTGCCATAATGCTCCAGGTGGTAACACAGCCACTCCCCTTGCATGCCTAATGTATATAATTTTTTTCTACAATCAATTATAGTAAAAAAATCAGAGATCACCTCAAGACACAGTACACACCCAGTAACGACAACGTGCCCGGCTCCCCGCCTCCGTGAGCAGCACTTCACGGTAGCAGGAGGTGCCTGGTGTGTGTGGAGAGGAAGGATGCAGAGAGATGCGTAAGTTTGTAGCCATTCCAGAAATATCAACACATCCTAACTAAGGGTCTATCATAAAGGTCTGAGCAGGACTCGGGACATGACAAAGTGTTCTAAAACTGGCCAGCAGCATTTTGGGATCCATGAAGAAACTCCACTGAATTCTTTTTGAATGGTCAGTATCCTATCTTGCCAAGGATTGGTCCCATGAAACATTTTTGGTTTTCCTTTAAAATTTTGTAACTCAGAAGAGAACTTGAATCCAGAGCAGAGAAACCAGTATACCTTGCGTTTTGCACCCATTATCCCAGACAGTATTATTTCCATTTTATAGATGAGAAAATCAGCTCAGGTTTTGTACATGGTTATTCTAGCTGAAATTTGAAAACGAGTATGATTGCAAGCCTATGCACTTTCAAAATATGCTCCCTTTCAGAAATACTTCTAGGAAAGTAAACATTTATGATACTAGGAGCACAGTAGGGCACATGATATACCTAGAAAGTGCAAAATGACCTAACTCATAAAAATCGCCTACGATAGTCTTTCCTAATTACATGAGGCTGTTGCTGCATTGCAAGAATGGAACCATCTATCAGCAGAGATACGTGGCTGCCTCTGAGACCTCAATGGACAAGAAGAGAATGAGATTCAGTAGGTTCTCATTTCATGTTAACTCCAGGCCTTAAGTTTTAGGTGTAAAAAACAAGTGCTTTGCAATTCTCAACATGTTAATAATGTTAATTTTCTCATTTTAGCCTGTGCAGATTCTCTCAATCTTTTTTAGTTAGTCCAAGTATTAAAATAGGAATTACTCTTTCCTCAGTTTTTAAAAACTTGATTGAATATTTTATTTTTCCAAATTACTCTTTTTTTTTTTTTTTTTTTTTTTTTGAGACAGGGTTTCCCACTCTGTCCTCCATGCTGGAGTGAGTGCAGTGACACAATCATAGCTCACTGCAACCTCGACCTCCTGGGCTCAAGAGATCCTCCCACCTCAACCCCTCGAGTAGGTGGGACTACAGGCACACACCACCATGCCTAGCTCATCTTTTTTTAAATTTTTAGTAGAGATGAGATCTCAATATGTTGCCAAACTGATCTCGAAATTCTGAACTCAGGCAATCCTTCTACCTCGGCCTTCCAGAGTACTGGGATTACAAGCGTAAGCCACCTCGCCTGGCCCAAATTACTACTTTTGACTGTTTTTTTCCCCCCCTAATAAAATTATTTTGAAGGAAAAGCTATTAGCAGAAGCCTTGAAAATTTCTACTAAATTTATATTTCAGGAATCTCATGTACATTCTTTAATTTTCTTGCATTGAGATGTGTCTGGTTTCCCAAGACTGTTAGGACCAAAAGATATTTTCATGCCAAAATCTGTATGAGTTATCTTTACACGTATCAGGACATCTCTAATACGAATGCTTAATTGAACATGCCTGCCATTTGCTGCCTCTGCCATTTCATGGGCTTTTGGTACCATCATAAAGCCACTCCCACTTTCATACATTCAGATTTCTCTAAACATCTGAGGCATTCATGTTCTTACTAATTGTACTCTTTGCTCTGGTCATAGCTGAATCAAGATTCTGAGAGTGTAATTTTGTTCATGTCAAAAGCATTGTTTTCTTATCCTGTTGGTGGATTGAGGCATTTGGACCTGGATGCTGTCCCCATTGGACGCCCCCCGTTGGTACGTTTCACCAGCTGTGTACTCTGTGATTGGCTGGCCTTTTGATGTGCAGATACTACAAGTTGGTCACCAACTTGTGTACAATGGGCCTGTTCTGGTTCATGTGAAAATCAACATCCTTTTTTGTGTTACCGGGTGACAGGATGCTACAATACTATTAGCATTTGCAAAGAGTGTGCTCTGTCCAAGGGTGTAACCACAGATCGTGTGCTGCTCAGTTTGTGTTTCTCTATTATGTGAGAGACACAAAGAAGCTGAAGGCTGGCAAAGGCCTGTCAAATCTTGTAATGTAGCGCTCGACCCCCAAACTCCACTTGGCCTCCAAGCATCTCTTGTTCCCTGTCCCACCCCTTTCTCTGAATGGGCTCTGAGGTAGGTAAATGAATTCAGGGGCCTGGTAGGCGGGGGATTCCTTTCTGACCTCATTCCTGTACCATTTGTTTGCAGGCTTGTAGGGGGAGAGGAGGACATTTTGGAATCCTTTGTGTCAAATCATTTTCTTGCAGGTTGGGGAGTTAATGGTAACTTTGTCTGAAGCCAGCCGAGCAGAAAGCCTCCACGGATGAGGCGTGCTGTGCTCAACCTCCTCAAAACCACAAGATGAGAATGTGGAAATGGAGAACTTTCTAGAGCAGATGAGTATGTGGCAGGGCTGCGTGTGCCACATCTAATGGGAAGCTTAAGCCTTCCTGTGTGTTTAGGCATACAGTAGTTCATTTTAAGAGTGTTTTCCTCTTTCTGAATCATGGCGTTTTTATTGATGCCTGTAGTTTGGATAATCTTTTGTGCAGCCAATATTTGTATATTCTGCACCATTTTGAAAGCCTTCTGCTACCTGGCTACCTATATATATTGTGTGATTTCAAGAAGTTTTGTCATGTTTTTATCCTCAGATTTACTTTGTTTACCTAAAAAATGAACTATTGTTTTAGAACAGTAATAACTCTTTGGGAAAAAAAAAAAAAAGACCCAGAGAGAAGCAGTTTGCTCAATTAATGTTAGAACTAGAAACTATTTCCTGATTCCTAGGCAAGTACTATGTGTTTCATGAAGATTTAGATCCAGGGCCACAGGTTCAATACTTCCAAAGCCAGGCATTTTGTGAAAGAAGTTGGGGATCTAAATGTTTATGTGAAACCTCCCTATTTTTAAACGTTAGCAGCTAATTTTGAAAATCTTAAATACTTGTGTGAGTCCAAGAGAAACATCTGCAAATTCTGCCCACCCATGAGTCACTATTTGAAACCTCTGATTTCAACTGTAGCTTTCTGCTCATTTCTGGCCTCGGTGCATTTGGGTGATAATAGTACCGTCTGAAAATAACATGATTACTGGTCATTTTTAGAGACGCAGAGTTTTTTGTTGTTTCAGCTTTATTATGAGGCTGGACTGAAGGGAAATTCTCATTTATTAAATGCCTGCTGTATCCCAGGTATTTTAAACACATTATCTTGCTTATTCTTACAACTTCCTAAGGTAGACATTCTCGTTTACCAACAGGCTAACTCTGGCCCAGAGGCGTTGCCTGAAGTTCCACCGCTGGTTAGTTGACAAAGTCTTTCTGGGATCCCATGTAGGTCTGACTGCAGATCTTAGAAAAAGAGCAGGTACACAGTGGGCTGG